>NC_057866.1:243184024-243882358 GCF_019393635.1 Dromiciops gliroides | reverse complement strand
CTTCTTGGAGATATTCTCAAAACTTATGGTCCCATGTGTATAATAATTTATTTCAGAATCATCTATATAAATGGTTCAAAGTTCATGGCTGCTCAGAACTCAATGTTATGAAAGCCAGCTTTAAAATCATCTTAGTATGTTTCAATAAATAACCTGGTGGGTGCATAAAATGTTAAAAATGCCTTTGGTTCTGAAGTCCCAAACTTTATGGTAAGTGTTTTACATGTGGTAGGTGTTTAAATAATGCCTATTTTAGTTGAATTTTGCTCATTGTGAATGATAAGTGATATAAATGGATATAGACAAAAAACCACATGATTAGCAAAGATAGTTATATTGTGACAGAAGGGGATAGCAAAGATGGAGGGATTTGCTGATACTCACTGGATGTTAAAAGACCTAGAAGTAGGCCTCTTGTGCTTGGGTCAGATTTCTCCAATGTAAGCTTTATGACAAGGCATGGGCAAGAATTCAATAATCAATTATGCATGAGTTGTGATCTGCACCATGAGAGCACCTTTCTTACTGACCTATTGAAATGCTGTGATAAGCAGGAATCAATCATTCAACAAGTGTCTATCAAGGAACTGCTCTGTTTTCTATGCTAGGCACTAAGCTAGGACCTGGTGATCGTGAAGACATGAAGCCATCCTTGATTTAAAGGAGATTCTATTAGGAAAAATATCATATACATATATAAGTCAATATGAAAAAAAAATAAATATAAGGACATTTTGGGGTAGGGAGGTACTTTCTTTTTTATTCTTTTTTTGTGTGTGTGTGGGGGGGCAATGAGGTTAAGTGACTTGCCCAGGGTCACACAGCTACTGTCAAGTGTCTGAGGCTGGATTTGAACTCGGGTCCTCCTGAATCCAAGGCCAGTGCTCCATACACTGCACCACCTAGCTGCCCCTAGGGAGGTACTTTCAGTCATTTTTCAGTCATGTCTGAGTGTGACCCCATTTGGCATTTTATTGGCAGAGATACTAGAATGGTCTGCCATTTCCTTCTCCAGCTTATTTTACAGATAAGGAACTGAGGCAAATGGGGTTAAGTGACTTGTTCAGGGTCACACAGTAAGTATCTGAGGCTGGATTTGAACTAAGGAGGGTGAGTCTCCCTGATTCCCACCCCAGTGGTTTCTCCACTGTGCTAGTGGGTGGGGGGAGAAATCAAGGAAGATTTGATAAAAATATAAGTAAGGTTACTAGTGACAACAAAAAGTTTGCACATCCTCCCCCTTTCAAGTGCTTATATACATTTTTGAAAATGACAATTTCTGGTGACAGAACAGTACTTCTTAATATCTATCTCTGATCTCTAAACTGCCTGTTTCTCATCCCTTCAAAGTATTACCACCAGAAATAGTTTGCCAGTGGTTACAATGACTAGTTACACTCTAGATTTCATGTTCTCCAAGATCCCAAACTTACTAGCGTGTCCATTTTACAGGATCAATCATTAATTACTAAAGTCCTGTATTTTTTCATTATTCTAGGTCACCCCTGGATCTACTTGTGCTGTCTTTGGTCTGGGAGGAGTTGGCCTCTCAATTATTATAGGATGTAAAGTAGCTGGAGCTTCCCGGATCATTGCAATTGACATCAATCCACGCAAATTTGAGAAAGCCAAGGCAGTAGGAGCCACTGAGTGCATCAACCCTAAGGACTACACCAAGCCCATCAGTGAAGTGCTGAAGGAGAAGACTGGCAATTCTGTGGAGTACACCTTTGAGGCCATTGGACACCTTGATACCATGGTAAGAAATCAGCTGGTAGAAAGAAGGATTCCAGAGCCAGCACTAAATGTTCAACCCCAGCTCTAATCTGAGAGATGGTAGAGTTCACTTCCCAATGGCTTAATTCATTCAGACCTTAGGATGCAGCTATGATCCGTACAAAAGCCGAGTTTACATAAACCAGTATAAATTAATGAACAGGAATTTAATAAGTTCCTACTATGTGGAAGCAGTAGGCTGGGTTCTGGAGATTCAAATAAAAAAGTGAGACAGTACCTGCTCTCAAGGAGTTTATAGTCTACTAAGCAGAAATAACATTTATAAAGGAGTGAAGAAAAGTATCTTGGTCAAGTAAGTCACAGGGGATGGTGGTTTTTACATTATTTCTAATGGCAATGGTTGTGTGATTATGATTATTTTTCTTTAAGCAAGAGCAAGAAGTATAAATGTAGGGATGGGAGAGAGGGTGATTCCTGATGGCAAGGCAAATGCCAGGATTCCAGTGTGAGGTGGACTCTGGTGTCCCAGTTGAAGGTAAGATATAATATGAAGCATGGTCTGGGCTTGGCTAGACATAGAAGTTGAGGGCAGTTTTTGCTCATTCAGACACCAATTTGTAAATTTTTTAATTGACCAAGAATATTTGAAGTGCATTATTAGATTTACATTACCAGAGTCAAGTATAGCTCTGCAACATTATCTTCTGAGTTAAAGGAGACAAGTAATTGCAAGCAATCAATACTTCAAAGAAAATATATACTTTCTTGAATCCTTTTAACAATAATAATAATAAAACAGCATTTGTGTGGGGCAGCTAGGTGGCGCAGTGGATAAAGCACTGGCCCTGGAGTCAGGAGTACCTGAGTTCAAATCCAGCCTCAGACACTTTAACACTTACTAGCTGTGTGACCCTGGGCAAGTCATTTAACCCCAATTGCCTCACTAAAAAAAAAAAATAGCATTTGTGTAGACTTTTGAGGTTTGCAGAGCACTTTACAAATATTGCTTCATTTTATTCTTATAACAATTATGCTAGTTAGGTGTTATTCTCATTCCCATTATATAGTTAAAGCAACTGAGGCCAAGAGAGTGACTTGCCCTGGGTTATCCAACTATACAGTAAGATTTTAAAGTTAGATTTGAATTCAGGTCTTCCTGACTCCAGGTCTATCACTCTAACCACTGTACCACTTCACTGTATAAAGAGAAGAAAAGTGATCCTTTTCAGAGCTCAACCTGCCTCAAGTTATCTGCCTGAGGAGCACAGAGGGGACAGGGAAACTACAGGGCCACCAAAGGGACTTTTGCAAGCCTTACAATTTCTTCCCAAGTAATTTAGATCCTTTCTCTCCTTCTCACTTTCCCCCATCTCACCAGTTTCACTCTCTCTTCCAGAGCCATCAGGGTCCAATGGCAAGATATACATCAGGATGACTGCAGATGGCCCAGTATGTTTGAGGCAATCAGGTTAAATGACTTGCCCAGGGTCACACAGCTAGTAGGTCAAGTATCTGAGACTGGATTTGAACTCAGGTCCTCTTGCCTCCAGGGCCAGTGCAGCTGGGTGGTGCAGTGGATAAAGCATTGCCCCTGGAGGCAGGAGGACCTGAGTTCAAATCTCACTTCAGACACTTACTTACTAGCTGTGTAACCCTGGGCAAGATACTTAATCCCAATTGCCTTAAACATTGGGGTCATCTCCAGTCATTCCCATGTATATCTTGCCATTGGACCCAGATGACTCTGAAGGAGTGAGGTTGGTGACCTTGCAAAACGCTCCCTCACTTAAATCCAATTCAGTACAAGTCATGACATCACCTTGATGTCATGGTCCTCTTTGAGAACAAAGGACAAACAAAAACAACAACTTTTCCCATCTGGGATTTCTGCTTCCTGGTGTGTAAATGAGCCTGATTGATTGGACCTTCAGATCTGGGCAGTGGGCCTGCCCTCAAGCTATCAAATGGAAATGAAAACGTCTTTCATCTAGCTGCTCAGTTAGTGTGATTGTTCTAACTCCAACCAGGGGGCTACAGTACTGGCCCAAGAGTGGAGTTTGTAGGGAAAAGAGGAATTTGGAGGGGCTGGCCCAAAGTCCTTAGTGATCATTATTGGCTAGGAGATCACTTCACAATCTCACTGTTGATGCCCCTCAGTGACCTAGGTGTGAGTAACTCCTAATTAAAGACAGTTGCCTGGCTTCACATCTTCTCTTAGTATTTAGATTTATTGCTGGAAACTGATGACATGCTTAATTAAACTTTTACAAGAACAATATGTTTCTATTATATATTAGTAGTGATAGTAGTAGTAATAATAATATAATTATTTTCTAGATATTTCCTAGGCTCTTCAAACAATGAGAGCACCTAGCCAAGTAGACTAATACTATGCCTCTAGTAAATATCTGGAGGAGGGGGAGACAGAGTGAAGGAGAGAGATGGACACAGAATGGGAGAAGAAAGGGGGGATGAGGGAAGGAAGGAGGGAGGGAGAAAAGAAAGGAAGGAAGGAAGGAAGGGAAGGAGGGAAGTAGGAAAGGAAAAGAAAGGAAAGGAAAGGTCTGGGGACAATGCTTTGATAATATTTCAATGATGGAACTATTGTGAACATGATTTTTTTTTTTTCAATCACAGCATGGTTATTTATATATATATATTTTAGTGAGGCAATTGGGGTTAAGTGACTTGCCTAGGGTCACACAGCTAGTAACTGTTAAGTGTCTGAGGCCAGATTTGAACTCAGGTACTCCTGAATCCAGGGCCGGTGCTCTATCCACTGCACCATCTAGCTGCCCCCTTGGTTCTATATTTTTTAAAATTACTGAATTTTGAGGTCTAAACTGTGGTACACCAGAATTGAGTTCCAATCCTGGCTCAGCCACACACTCTCTTGGAACCTTAGGGAAATGGCTTCACTTTGCTGGGTTTCAGTCTCCTCATCTATAGAGTGAAGAGGCTAGACCAGAGTGACTTCTAAAGTCCCTTTTTGCTCTAAATCTATAATCCTCTGATTCTAACTTCTGTTTCCTGTCTTTAGAGGGAAAATGTCTATTGAAGAGGGACTAAGAACTGCAGAGCTTCTACAATATTCAAAACAAGTTTCATTACAAAAGAAACCAAATCTATGCAAAGATGTTGGTGTATACTTCAATTTCTTGGCATTACATTCTATATCTCTTCTCCATGCCTTTGTACAGACTATCCTCCATGCTCCCTCTTCACCTCCATGACATTGAAACCCATTTCCCTCCAATCTCAGCACAAATACTACCTCCACAAGAGGCTTTTTTTATCTCCCTAGCTTCCACTGCCTGTCCCTTACTCCAACATCCAAATTACCTTGAATTTACTTTCTATTTTTTTTATACTTATATGTATATAGTTTGGTGACCTTCACATACATATTGTTTTTGTTTTTTGTTTTTGCGGGGCAATGGGGGTTAAGTGACTTGCCCAGGGTCACACAGCTAATAAGTGTCAAGTATCTGAGGCCGGATTTGAACTCAGGTACTCCTGAATCCAGGGTCGGTGCTTTATCCACTGCACCACCTAGCTGCCCCCCTTCACATACATATTGAATGTAGGATTCTTGAGGGGAAGGACTATTTTGTTTGTCATAACCAACACAGTACCTGGTAAATATATATATACATATATTTTTTTTTTAGTGAGGCAATTGGGGTTAAGTGACTTGCCCAGGGTCACACAGCTAGTAAGTGTTAAGTGTCTGAGGCTGGATTTGAACTCAGGTACTCCTGACTCCAGGGCCGGTGCTCTATCCACTGCATCATCTAGCTGCCCCAGTACCTGGTAAATACTAAGCACTAAATGGGTGCTTGCTGATCCATTCATTTGGAGGACTGTATTAATTGGTGGCAATGGAACAGGGCACAGATCTCTTCCTGTTCTGAAAAGATACCATAAGAAGCATATTTTCTAAGATTACATTGAATCTCTTCATCTTGACCAGGACAATCCAGCCTTCCAAGGAATTGAATCTATCCTGTTTTACTCAAGCTTGGGTGTTATCTGCATTCTTTCTCTGATGTTTTTTTGACCAAGATTTGAGTGACCAAAGTCACATATCCCAAGACCTCATTTTAATATAACCCACCTAAACCAATTAGATTTGATTGATATTTGATGGAACACCTACAGTTAGAAGGGTATATAAACTGTTAGTCCACAACCATTTTTGTCTTTGGTCTGAGAGAGATGACCATTAGCCATCCTTTTATTAATAGCCCACTAACCTTATTAATAAAAAGATTAAATTACCCAGAAAATAAAGAACCATATTTTCTCTTTCATTTGTATATCAGATCGATGCCCTGGCTTCCTGCCATAAGAACTATGGGACTAGTGTGGTAGTAGGCGATCCTCCATCATCTACAATGCTAACCTATGACCCCATGCTGCTGTTCACTGGACGCACCTGGAAAGGATGTATTTTTGGTGGTATGTGACTGAAAATGAGGGGTTCTCATTCAGATAAAGAGAAGTTACTAAGTAATTCCTATGTAACAGTGCTGAGAATACAAATACAAGTAAAAAAAACATTGACTGCTTCTAGTCTCAAGAAGCTTCCATTCTAATGAGAGGTGACAACACATGCAAGGCAGCTGGAGGAAAAGGTGGGGTGGGGAGCAAAGTGGAAAAGATCAGAGAGTCATGAGTGGAGTGAGGAGAAATGGGAAAATTGATGGCCAAACTGGTCAGTCCAGGTCCTGGGCAAGAAATAGTGGACTTGTACGGGGATTCACCAATCAGAGGAGAGACCATGGTGCTGGAAACATCTGAAGATAGATGACAAAGGTGTTGACACATAGGTGGAAGGGGCTGGGCATCTGACATGCCTTTTGCCAAGAAAGAGAAAGCCTATGACCTTGCAATATATTAAGAAAAATTTCATGGGGGAGAAAAGGGGGAATCTTTGAGTAAAGTTCAGAGAACAAGATAAAGGCGACATTTGAAGATATCAAAAAGAAAAAATATAATTACTTAGTTCTTATACTGACTGCTATCTCAATAATGTCACCCCTAACCTAGGAGGGATTTTTATGACTAGAAGTTCTTTTTACTTGAATTTTTGACACCTTTTTATATCAACTAAATTCCCAAATATATACTTCTACCTCTTCCTACACAGAGAGCCATTCTCTGTAACAAAGAATAATAAAATAGGGGAGGAGAAAGAAATTTATCAAAACTAACACATTACCAAGTGTGCCAGTATATGCAATATTTCAGACTCATACTCCCATCTCTGCAAAGAAGGGAAGAGGGAGCATTTTCTCACTTCTCCTTTGGGACCACCCAAGCATTTTAATTACACAGCATTCACTGGGGGCGGGTCTTTTCATTTGCATTATTGTGGTCATTGAATATGGTTTTCTTGGTTTTGCTTACTTAATTTTGCATTGATTTATATGAGTCTTAACATAATTCTCTGTGATATAATGATTTCTTATACCACAACAATATTGTTACATTCCTGTGTGTGGCTGGAAGTTCTGGTTTGCTCTATCACTCTGCAATGTCAAAGGGCCATGCACACATTTCCTTGACTTCTAAGTGGCACTTTCAGATCCAAAATTAGAGTAAATAAGAAATGACAGAAGGTTATAGATTCACATCATAACAGATGAGTTGACCTCCATAATAGAAACTCACATTTATATAGTGTTTCAAAGTTATAAAGCACTTTCTTTACAACAATCCTGTGTGATCACTAATTCAAGTACTATCCCCACAAAGGACACAACTGAAAGTCAGAGAGGGTCAACAGCAGTATAACCCACTTTTATATTTCTAAATCATGGCACTATTGACATTTCTATCCTGTTGTCCCTAATATGACAGTACAGACTGAGCTTTACTCTGCTGTTGCTAGTGGTGGTAGAGGAGCTATCTATGAGGGAAGGCTATGACACCTGGATCAGTCAATAGAATTAAATCCTTAGGTTCCTTTAAAAAAAAAACAACTTTTTTTTTTTAAATTAGCAAAAGTCCACCTTTTCACTTCTCATTCATGGAATTTGTATTCCAAGCCTGGACCCAGAAGGGAATCACAGGTAACAAAGCTGTCAGTTGTTGCCTGTCTTCATGGTGATTCCCTACTATGGTTCTGGTGGTGACCTAGTATGGGTTAGGAACCGCCCCTTGCCAAGGTTCACAATCTGTTCCTGGGGAAAATAGTACTCTGCTAGTAGTATGCTACTGACCTGCCCCATCCCCAGGAACTGCAAACCTTTGCTGACCTGGGATGGACAAATGACTCATGACTTTTTCTGGATTTCCGTGTCAGGATTTGGTCTGCTGCATTTTCTAGATTTGTTGGGAGGAGTTTTGTTTGCTTGATTTAGGGTGGGGAGAAACCTCACTGTATTGCTTCCAGTCCATTTAGCCATAAGACTTCTGATCTCCACTGAATACCATTTTTATTTTATCTATGCCACATTATTTTCCCCATTAAATCCACTACCTCTCCTGTCTTCTCTACAACTATTGATGCTCTTAATCACACTTGAAACCTTGGAGAGAAAGCACAGTGTAGGTGATGAAGAACTGGGCTAGTGTTAAGCAGATTTTGGTCACTGTTCTTCCTCTTTGTTTACCTCTCACTTGCTTACTCTATCTCAGATCTAAATCATTCTATGATTCTAGTTTAGATCATGCAAAAAAATGTAAAAAATAGTTGCCATGAATAGAAGTTATTTTTTAAGAACTTGTTGGAAATGACAACAAAAAAGAAAAAAATAGAAAACCAACAAACAAGATACATTAAAATGTAGTCACGAGGCAGCTAGGTGGCACAGTGGATAGAGCACCAGCCCTGGATTCAGGAGTACCTGAGTTCAAAAAAAAAAAAGATAGAAAGAAAAAAAAACAAACAAAATTTAGTCACAATATATCCTAATATCCTAATATTTGTCCTCATTACTGAGGAACACACATTCTACAAGTTAGTTCAGAACGTCATTAGGTGAAACATTTATTAAGCTTGGGAAGGTAAAGAAAAGAGAAAATGCTAGAAGATAGCATCCCTGCCCTTGAGAAATTTACAAATTTAATAGGTATTAGTGGCTTCCAGTTGACAGAAGGACCTGGCTGAACTTGAGGAACCTCTGTGATTCATTGCCCCACCTAGATCATCTGGATAATTTAGTATCTGTCACTCTCAAAAGGGAATCACATCTTGAAATCCCATATGCTTAGAGAGCAATCTGGAATTATGTCCAAAGAGTTATGAAATTGTGTAAACCCTTCAACCCAGTAGTCCCACTATTAGTTCTGTTTCCCAAGGTGATTAAGGAAAAAGAAGAACCTATATCTTCTAAAATATTTGTAGCAACTCTCTTTGTGGTAGCAAAGAACTAAAAACTGACCCATCAATTGGGGAATGGCTGACTGGGTTTTGGAACATGATTGTGATGGAATACTATTATACTGTAAGAAATGATGATTGATTTTAGAAAAACACAGAAAGACGTATAAAATAATGAGTGAAATGAGCAAAATCAAGAGAATGTTGTATATAGTAACAGCAATATTGTTCAAAGAACAAATGTGAACAAGTTATTCTGAGTATTATAAACACTCTAATCAACTACAAAGGACCTGTGATGGAAGATGCTATCCGTCTCCAGAGAAATGATAAATAGAAGTATGCGTAGTATGGTTTTACATGTGTATGTATGTATGTGTGTGTGAAATGGTGGTGGTCTTCTCTAGTACAAGGTAGTAAGGGAGGAGAGGAGACAGTTTGAAACTTAAAATGTAACAAAAAAGTAAATTAAATTAAATTAAATTAAATTAAAGGGGTGGCTAGGTGGCTCAGTGGATAGAGCACTGGCCCTGGAGTCAGGAGGACCTGAGTTCAAATCCGGCCTCAGACACTTAACACTTACTAGCTGTGTGACCCTGGGCAAGTCACTTAACCCCAATTGCCTCACTAAAAAAAAAAAAATTTAAATTAAAAATAATTTTTTTAAACCACACAGGCTAACAAGCTTCAAAACATTAATACTTGTATCTATAAATTAACAGAAATTAATAGGGCTTGCATCTGATTCCTAAGAACTGAACAATAAACCCAAAGTGAATAACCTTCTCTCCCAAGAGATTTGCATAGTCCTAGATTCAGCTAATGTCAACAGTTACTGCTTTCCATTAATACATCTAGTTGCAATTTTCCCTGTAGCTCGCTCCTCCATTCTTCTTAAGCCATCATTCATACGGAGTTCACACAATACCAAGTTTCACATAAGAGGGCTCTAGTGATGGTAGGAGATATAGGAACTCTTTATTCTTGTGTTTCTTGGGTTGATTCTGCCTTCAACACAATGGTGTACTGGCAAATATTTAACAATCAGCTCTCAAAAAGAAAATGTTTGTAAAGCACATGTTTTATCTGTATTTTAAAAAAATTGTCTCCATCTATGTCCTAAATATACACAATCAATAACACCAAAAAAACCCAACCAATTTGTAGTGTTTGCTGATTTCTGAAGAGTAAATCCTCACACTGAAAATGGAACAATTGGCTCCAATGAACCAGTTTGATCAGGATCCAGCATACCATTGTTTTAACCCTATGTAGGTTCACAGTGAATTATTTCCTTTTACCTCTTCTCCCTTAATTCATCCAGGCAATGTCTCTCTCCGTCATCTCAGACCTTCCTGCTCAATTTCAGGGAGTAGAGAAATTTCCCACTTTATCTCTAATTGTTTCTATAGTTCTCCATCTCTTAGAGTAGCTGATATAGGTTGTTAAAATTATCCAGGGCTATGTTCCAAAATATCTATAGAGACAGAAGGAAGAGAGGGCCAATTCCTGGTGTAATCATGTTAGAATAAGAGAGTAATTTGCACTCTCTGTTACCTGATTTGCTTGGGGAGAAAGGACAAAGCCAGTTTCTGTCTCTGGTAAATAGTGATGATTTTGGACTACCAAACTTACAGGATTGTTATGAGGATCACACAAGATAGTATGGAGAGCATTTTGTAATCTATCATTATAATGCATTCCACAAAGTACTAGCTAAAAAGGAAACTAGAAACAAAACCAACAAAATAATATCAGCTTGGAGCAGCTAGGTGGCGCAGTGAATAGAGCACTGGACCTGGAGTCAGGAGGACCTGAATTCAAATTTGGCCTCAGACACTTGACACTTACTAGCTGTGTGACCCTGGGCAAGTCACTTAAACCCAATTGCCTCACAAAAAAACAAAACAAACAAACAAGCAAAAATAATAATATCAGCTTCAAAACAGAACCTGGTACAGTATGAAGGATCCAATGTGGAAGCCAGAACGCCATCCATACCTACTAGTTAGGTGACTGATGAAGGCATCTGGTTTCTGCAAAACTCCCCCAAAATTCCCATTTAATTTCTTATGCCAACCCATGATATTTTGAAACCATGATGGGAAAAGTAGTAATATGAAAGGGATAACCTCTATTTGAATATGACTGTTTTGTGAATTATAAAGCCCTATATAAATATGGGTTATTATGGCTTTTACCTAAATTTCAGACAACATAATTGGCTCAGAGTGAGGTTAGTTAGAAAAGGTTTCTTGAATGAAGTGAAATTTTGGTAAAGGACATAATGGTCATGAACAAATTTGAGTCCCTTCACTTTACACTTTTCCTATGAAAAAGGACTTCTATATACTACATGTCATTAGATTTTCTTTTCTTTTCTTTTTTTAAGGGGCAGTGAGGGTTAAATGACTTGCCCAGGGTCACACAGCTAGTAAGTGTCAAGTGTCTGAGGGCGGATTTGAACTCAGGTCCTCCTGAATCCAGGACCAGTGCTTTATACACTGTGACACTAAGCTGCCCCCCACCAGCTAGATGCCCCCTAGATTTTCTTTTGATACAGAAAGATAAGATAAGAACAAAATAAAGGTTGTCATATTTACATCTAAAGTGAAATACTCTTTAATATTTTTATGGATTCATTATTTCATCCACTTGGAAATGCAACCAGTGCACATAGCAACCCAAACACACACACACACACACACACACACACACACACTCACACCTCTGTTCTTCAGTTCGTATCCATTTATTTCCCTAGACAATCCACCCAATGCTCTGCCGCCCATTGGAATGTAAGCTCTTTGTGCAGTAAATATTGTTGCATTCCTTTATGCCTCCAGTACCTGGTATATAGTAGGCACTTGAATGCTTGTTGACTGACTGACTTTTAATGTTTTATAAATAAATTAAAATGCTGGTGCTTAATTTTTTAAGGTTGGAAAACCAGAAATGACCTCCCAAAACTAGTGTCTGACTTCATGGCAAAGAAATTTGACCTGGACCAATTAATCACCCATGTTTTACCTTTTAATAAAATCAAAGATGGATTCAGTTTGCTCAACAAAGGAGAAAGGTATGTGTTTTTATGTTTATTATACTAAAATGCAATTTATATAGTATAGAATTTGGCAACAATAATGTTGTTCTATACACAATGTAGCTTATGGAGCTTCTCAGACAAAGAGAAATGCATGATGGGATATGGAGTGATGGGATAGAATTTCTTCAATTTTGATCTCAAGGATGGGATAACAAAGTGGAGAAAATTGGATTGCTACAAAAGCATATTTTCTCCTCCCCCATGGCCTGGTACCTATCCTTAGTCATAGCAATCTAAGAAAGTCCATTCTTCCATGGGCTCCATCTCCCATCATGCATTTCTCTGGTTCCCAGTGACATTACAGGTTATAAGGACAAAAGGCATTTGTGGTTTATTGTTCAAAAATTAATTCCCATTGATCCGCAAAGACTTATGTTTTCTTCCTATTTTTTTTCTGAGTCCTCTCATCCTTCTCTAGCTTTTATGTCTTCTTTATGGGGAAGCTACATGGCACAGTGGATAGAGCACTGGCCCTGGAAGCAAGAGAACCTGAGTTCAAATCTCACCTCATATACTAACTAGCTGTGTGACCCTGAGCAAGTCACTTAACCCCAATTGTCTCAAACATCCAGAGCCATCTCTGGTTATCCTGATGTATATCTTGCCACTGGACAAAGATGGCTCCAGAGGAGTGAGGTTGGTGACCTTGCACAGGCCTCCCTCACTTAAATCTAATTCCGTGCAAGTCATGATGTCACCCCTCTTCAAGAATGATGGACAAACAACAGCAATGTCTTCTTTATACACTGAAGTTAAAGAGTCATATCACAAGGGATGGATAGTACAAGTCTACATATGTAAACTGGTCTAAAATCATGCCTTAAAATAGTTTGAATTATTCTAAACAACCAATTACTACATTTGGAAAACAACAGAATTCAGAAAAACTAGTTTTCCAATAAACTAATTGTTTGACCAAATCATAGGACCATAGTGATATTGCTATAGAGGTAAGAGGGACCTCAGGAAGCATGTAGCCTAACCATTTCATTGAGGAAACCAAAACCCAGGGAGATCAAATAACTTGCCAAAAGTCACAATCCTGACATCTGTCTTCATCTGAGATTGTGTATGGAAACAGATGATATTACATTTGCTATCCAATATAGCACAGTAAATAGACAACTAGACATGCGATGGAGGAATGAATAAGACAGTGACAATATGGAGTGCTATGACAGTACAGAATCTCTGAAATTTTTATCTGGGACAATAAGACTGGAAAAAAGTATAAAGAAGAGTTCATGAAATTCAACACGTGAAGGCTGATGAATATGGAGAGCCCTCTTTTATGGGTGGCACTGTTAAAACAAAAATTATAAAATAGACTCCATTTCTACCAACTCATTTTTTAAATGTAGGTTAACATTTTTAAAAATTCATTATTTATTTATTTTAACATTCTTTTTAAATTTTGAATTCCAGATTCCCTTCTGTCACCCCACATCCTTCCCCACCACTGAGAAGGCAAATAATACGATATCAATTATACATGTGAAATCAGATATATCATTTTAACAATATCACCCCCAGAGAAACAATAAATAAATAAATAAAATGAGAAAATTGTACTTCTTTTTATACTCAGAGTTTATCTAGAAGGGGATAGCATTTTTTCATCATGAGTCCTTTGGAATCCTCTTGGATCATTGCATTGAACAGAGTAGCCAAGCTGATCATCATTACAGCATTGTTACTATGCACAATGATCTGGTTCTTCTCACTTCACTTTGCAAAGGTTCATATAGGTCTTGCCACATTTTTTTTCTAACCCCCCCCACATCATTTCTTATAGTAAAATAGTACTCTATCACAATCATTTGCCACAACTTGTTTAAGCAATTCCCCAATTCATAAGCATCCTTATAATTTCCAATTCTTTGCCACTACAAAAAGAGCTGCTTTAAATATTTTTGTATATTTAGGCTCTTTTCCTTTTTTCTTTTATCTCTGGGGTACAGATCTAGCAGTGGTATTACTGGATCAAATGGTATATAGAATTTTATAGCCCTTTTGCATGCTATCTAGATTGTTCTCCAGAATGGTCGAACCAGTTCACGTCTCCAGTAGTTTATTAGTGTACCTATTTTTCCTCATCCCCCTCTAGCATTAGTTGTTTCTAACAGGTGTGAGGCGGTACCTCAGAGTTGTTTTAATTAGTATTTTGCTAATCAATAGTGACTTAGAGCATCTTTTCTTTCTTTTTTCTTTTTTTCTTTTTTGGTGAGGCAATTGAGGTTAAGTGACTTGCCCAGGGTCACACAGCTAGTAAGTGTTAAGTGTCTGAGGCCGGATTTGAACTCAGGTCCTCCTGACTCCAGGCCCAGTGCTCTATCCACTGTAGCACCTAGCTGCCCCTTTTCATATAACTATAGATAGCTTTGATTTCTTCTGAAAACTGCCTGTTCATATCCTTTGACCTTTTTTCAAATGAGGAATAGCTCTTGTTTTTATAAATTTAACTCAGATCCCTATGTATTTGAGAAATGGGGCCTTTATTAAAGAAACATGCTGTAAAATTTTTGATATTACTTAATTTTCTATGGTACCCTTATGAAAATGCAGTTTCTCTGATTATCTCTTTCAATTAGATCTAATTTTGCTTTTGCTTTGTCTGAGATCCTGATTGCCACCCCTGCCCCTTCACTTAGCTGAAGCTTCATATACTCTGCTCCAGCACATCATTTCAACTCTACGTGTTCCAAATGTGTCTGTTGTACACAAAACATTGTTAGATTCTGCCTTTGAGTGATTCTGCTATCTGCTTCCATTCCATGAGTTAGCTTATCCCATTATCCAAATATGCCTTTTCTCCCTCCCATCTTCCTTTCCATAAATGAAAAGAAAATAAAGTTGTTATAAAAATATGTAAAAAAATCCAAATATGTACAGTCAAGTAAAATGAATTCTCACATTGATCTTATAAAAATATGTACATTTGAGTAAAATGAATTCTCACATTGATCTTATAAAAATAATCTATATGTAGTAGATTTGTATTCCTATGTATGTGTCTCCATAATAAATATATACATGTTTATATATACATTATTCTATATGTAGCATTTTCATCGTGAGTACTCTGGAATTAATCACACTTGATCACAGTTCTTAAGCTTTCCAAGTTGTTTGTTTTTATGGTATCATTGTATAAATTTTTCTCCTGGTTCTCACTTCACTCTGCATTAGCACATATAAGTCTTCTTAGATTTTTCTAAAACCATTCTCTACAGTTTCTTAGATCACAGTAGTGTTCCATCACACACATATATCTTAACTTGTTCAGTCATTCCCCAGTTGATGGGCACCCCCTCAATTTCCAATTCTTTGCACTGCAAAAAACTATTTTAAATGTTTTTGTACCTAAGTGTCTTTTCCTCATTCTTTGATCTCTTTGTAGAAATAGGTTGCATTTAATGGCATCATGTAGGAGACAAGAATCTCTCTTTTTTAATGATAGGAGAAGAACTGTATTTTCATTATATAAATCTTCTAATCTATCTGAGGTCCACTATTTTCCTGGAGAGCAAAGAATCACAAATGTATAGATTCCACATCTGGAAGGAACCGGAGCTCATCTATTCCTATTCTCTCACTTTACAAGTATGAAAACTGAGACTCACTTACAGATCTAAAGCACACCTCTTCTTAAGACTAGTCGAAATGCCCTTTGGCCTCATTGATCCCCAGTGTCCTTTAGGTTCTTGTCCTCCCCCACCAATTTTGCAAGTTGGTCTTTCAGGTTCATCATTCATTTAATGAGCAGTAGCTCATTTGAAATGAAGTAGCAGTACTTTATTGCCTCTGTGCACACTAAATAGAACATAAGTAGGCCCCAGTACTAAATTGCCCTTATTAGGAGATATGGAAACAAACTGTTAACAGGAACTACCATTTTCTCTTTCAGCATTCGAACAGTCCTGACTTTTTGAACTCTGAAGTGATGGGAAGTACACGTGGACTCATCAGTGGTCTCTTTGTCTGATATTTCATTTTCATACAATAACCATAGAGTGTGTATGGCTCTTTCATGTGGGTAAAACACAAGACAGAAATTAAGCATGTTGGAAAAAATAAACACAATTTCTTAAATAAGGGCTTAACATTTTCACTAACATAATTTAATTCACCTGGGATAGTAGTAGGGTGCTACTAGGATTGTTAGCATTTAATCTGAATAAAGTGGTTTATATTGGACTAGATTATCAGGTAAAGGTGTAGGCTCTTCTTACATTTTACTGAATTAGAAATGTTTAGGGCAATGATAATATCCAAATTAATAAGAACTTAAAGGACTACTCCTGGAATTCTAACCATCTATTTCAAATGAGCTGCCCAAGACATATGAGATGTTACTGTAATGCCTTAAACCAGATGTTATCTTTTATATAAAATATTGACAATGAATATCTTGTAAAGACTTTTCAAGTTTATGCATACATATAATATATATGTATATACACACATATACATATGTGTACAAAAGTTATGCACATATGAATATATACATTATATATGAGACAAAAAGCCTATCTGAATATAAATACTTTTTAGTATATCTTTTAAAAAGAAATTGAAGTAATTAAGTAAAACAGTTCATTTTTCATATGATATCATTTACCTGCTTCAATTAAGAAATATGAATGTATATTTGAAAGAAAACACAACATTCATTTCAATTCAACAAGCACTTATCTGGTATGTTCTATGCACTCTACTGTACTGGGCATTGGGAATACAAAAGCAAACAACAACAACAATAATTCCTGCCTTCAAGGAGTTGACAATATTTTCTTACATTTCCAATATTTTTGTAATTTATTTCAAGAAAAATTATCAAATAACTTGATGTAGACTCTACTATGATTGTAGAATGGGAAAAGAGATTAGACCAAGACAGAGTGTCAAAGTTTAGGGAAAAAAATGTGCCTTTTTGCTATTTTGAAATAAATGATAAAAATATATTCCAAATCCCATTTTGACAATTTCCAAATAAATGTGCAGTTCAGTTTTAATAAAGCCAATTCTATATTGATATTGCTTTGTTGATATGGTTGTAAGTTCTTCTGAAAGATAAATTACATTTATTTTCTTTTAAACATTTTCTTTATTTTCTTTTTAATTTATGAAATAAAACAAGCATTTCTGTAACAGTAGAATTTTTAAAAAAGTGATTATACATGAAACTGCAAATCTATTATGAACAACTTGTTATTCCTTTTAAATATACAATAAAGTTGTCATGTAATTTTTTTCTCCTTTTTATTTTCTTCCCTTCCCTTTCCCCCCTAGAGATGGTTACCATTGGGCATACACACACACACACACACACACACACACACACATAATTGTTTTATACATAATTCTTTATCAGTTCTTTCTTTGGATGCAGATAGCATCTTCCTTCATATGTCCTTTGTGATTCATTTTGCTATTTATAAAACTCAAAATGCCTTAATCACTCAAAATTGTTTCTGAAACAATATTGCTGTTATTGTATATAGCATTCTCTTGGTTCTGTTCATTTCACTTCATTATTTCACAACACCCTGCACATTCAGTAATTCATCCACCTGATACCTCTGGGGGATAGTATTAATGGCTTAGTGTCTACCTACTTTAATATTTTGAAAGATCTGGGATTTCACCCATGCAGCACAACTGCCCAAATCCAATACCTCCAGGGACACACCTGTTTCCTTTCTTTGTCCCTCTCTGATGAATGCCCCTCTCCTCATCACTTCTACTACCATCCCAGTCAACTAAATGTATCTCTATTGCCAGTACTTCTAGTAATTGCTCAGGAAAAAAAATGCAAAGACAGTCTGAATAAAAACAGGACAATTCCATGACAACTAGGTAAAATACTTCAATACCTTTGAATTCATTCATTTATTCAACAAGCATTTATGCAGCACTTGTTAAATAAGGGTACTTAAATTACCTCTCCCTGAGTCTTATGTCTCAGTTCAGCTCTCATTTATAAATATTACATTTGCATTTTGCATGTGAGTAATTATAGTTATATTATTACATTTGTAGTTCTGATAATTATTGCATTTGTATTTCTAAGTTCCTTCTGGACTTGATGTCATCCAAGAATAGAACTAAACAACCTGATCTAAATAGAAAGAGCTCTAGAAAAGAAATCAGGAAGCCTTGATTTTAGTCTCAGCTTGATACTAAGTAGCTTGTGCAAGAATTTTAGGGCTTTTTCTGTCTGGCTCTCACCTGTGTATAAACCTTGTGTCAGTGGCTTCCTCCTGACATGAAGGATTCAGTGACCTTTGGGTGATGTCAGTTCTCTGGATCATTACTTGTGCACATCTAGATAATTAGGAATTTTCAATAACTGACACTGCTCCAAGAAAAATCAATAGCTCTCCTTTGCAAGTATAAAGGTTCCCCAGGTTCAGAGTAGGGAAAAGCTACATTTACAAATTCATGAAAACAGGTAGTACTTCAGAAAGTGGAGCCATAAAAAAGTAAGTATGCCTTCTAGCAAGCAGTCCTCCTTTAAGACTTACCCAATTCCTATGACATAGTCTTGTACCAAGTAGAGTTCCATTTGGGAAGTCAGGATTTATTCTCCAACATCAGTGCTTCCTTTCATGGTTCCTCCTTCTGCCCTATATTGTTTGCTTGTAGTAGCACTCATCTACCATTGCATTCAAGTGTTACTAATCACTGCACTTCTCCTTGCCTAACCCCCGCCCCCCTTCTCCGAATTTATTTTTTTCTCGTTGTTAGGGTATTATTTATTTATTTTAGCATTCTTTTCTTTTTAAATTTTGAGTTCCAAATTCTCTCCCTTCCTCCCATAGCCTCCCACACCCACTGGAAAGGCAAACTATATTATATCAATTATGCACATGAAATAATGAAAAATATTTTTTCATATTAGGCATATTTTTTAAAAAACAAGAAAATTATATTTCAATTTAAACTCAGTTCTTTAGTTCTCTCTGGGAGGTGGATAGCATTTTTTTCCCATCACAAATTCTTTGGAATTATCTTGGATTATTTCACTGCTCATAGTAGCCAAGTCTTTCATAAATTGATCATCATTACAACATTGCTATCACTGTACATAATGATGTCCTAGTTCTTTTCACTTCACTTTGTATCAGTTCATAAAGGTCTTACCATGTTTTCCTGAAATCATTCTCATCATCATTTCTTGTAGCACAATTTTACTCCATCATAATCCTATGCCATAACTTGTTCAATCATTCCCCAAGGGGCAGCTAGGTGGCGCAGTGGATAAAGCCCTGGTCCTGGATTCAGGAGTACCTGAGTTCAAATCCAGCATCAGACACTTGACATTTACTAGCTGTGTGACCCTGGGCAAGTCACTTAACCACCATTGCCCTGTCCCCCCCCCCAAAAAAAATCATTCCCCAACTGATGAGTATCTCCTTGATTTCCAATTCTTTGCCACCACAAAAAGAGATGCTATATTTTTCCTTTTTCTTTGATCTCTTTGTAGTACAAACCTAGTAGTCAACAGTTTTATAGCCCTTTGAATATAGTTCCAAATTGTTCTCCAGAATGGTTGTATACCAGTTTGCAACCCCACTATTTCATTAATGTACCTATTTCCCCTCATCCCCTAGTATTTGGTACCTCAGAGATGTTTTAATTTGCATTTATGTAATCAATAGTGTTTTAGAGCATTATATATATATATAAAACTATAGATAGCTTTGATTTCTTTGTCTAAAAACTTCCTGTTCCTATCTTTTGACCATTTATCAATTGGGAAATGACTCTTATTTTTGTCAACTTGACTCAGTTCTCCCAAGTATAGTAATCTCATTGCCAATGCTATCTTCTGTATCTTGGGTTTCTTCCATTTAGCTTGAATTCTTTCAGTCCTCCTATACTTCCAGCACTGATCATTGACCCATAGTTTGGTAGTTGTCCTTTCCCTTGGTAGATATGCCTCTCATCACCTTTTCCTTACTGCCTCCTACTGGCTATCTGACATTCTGCTTCTGAGGATGGAGTTCTCAACCTTCACCCCTGTAGGTGGCTTACTTTCTCTTAAAGGGAAACTATCATGGTGGTCTCAAGACCACCAGGTCTTATAACACTTGCCTAGGTGGTACATCTCCCACTTGAAGGAGCAACTTCTTGAGGATTAGTCATCCCTTTTCCCTTCTGATTATTCCTCTATCTCCTATCAGCCTCCAGAGCTCTGGTCCAGGTTGTTCAAATTACCCCATAGCTACTTTTAGATGGATCAGTGGAATGGCCACCTCCTGCCAGTATAAGAACTCAGAAGCCAAGAACAGGAATAATCTTAGTCCCAGTTACCTGCAAACCCTCAACTCTTTAGGGTTCTTTAAACTCTATCATTCCACTAAACACCAGATCTTCCTGAGATACCCAAAGTCCAAGTTTTTATGTAATCTAGAAATGAGGGGGAAGGGGTCCCTTATCCAGCAATGAAAAATTCTAAAAAATTTTGAATTCTAGTTGATCTTTCTCCAATAGGGATCCCACTACATTCACTTTAGTGCTAACAGTAAAACACGGAATATAGAAAAATTCCTACATCAACATGGTCTACTTAAACAACTGGGGCCCTAGAACTGGAATTAGATTCCCTGGGTTCAAATTCTGGCTTTGCTACTAAGTATGTGGGGGTAAACCACTTGGCAATTCTAGGCCTCAGTTTCTTCATCTGTGAAAAGAGAGATTAGATCCCTTCAAGGTTATAGCTCTGATCTTATGACCACTGGTATTGCTAAGAAGCTCTTTGCTAAGACCTCAGATCAGAAACTCAGGAGAAAATGGAGTGACAACTGGGACCTTGCTTTGTCTCCTCTGACAAGCTCCACAAAATGAGCTTTGAATGCCCAATTCTTCTCAGTAAACTTGCTATTACAGAATTTTCACAGGTAAATTTAACTGCTTTTACTTTGCGTACCTTCTCCAATGTATCTTATAAAGTATGGCACAAACAGCTAGCCTTCCTGTCGAAACAACTGCCTCAAGTACAAGATGGAAGAGACCTGGGGACTTCTGTTGGGCTTTTGTTGACTTCATGGTGTGAGATTAAAATTGGATATTAGATCATAAATCTCCCCTACTTAACCTTTCCCTTAATTTATCTCCCAGACTAGTAAATGGAAGAAGCTTCTGGTTTTCTAGATAGAGCCTTTATTGTATGGTAGTCACAAGGTGATGTTGATTAGAAGGATAGGAAAGTAGAAATACAATACAAATCGTCTTAAGTCTAGGCTTAGTCTATATTCTGTATAAAACTCACCAAAACCGAAGGCCACTTTTGGGGAGAGAGACCGAGTCAAGCGCGTGCTGTTAACCAAGAGCCAGGCCGAGTCAAACTCCAGTCCGCGTCTGTCTGTGCAGCGCAGCCAGGAGACCAGCGGAGCAGAAAAAAGCTGCCACTTCCGTTCTCTCCTTGCCTTTTAAGCTCGCATCCCGGAAGTCAGAAGTCGAGTGCTCAGCAGGCAATGCTGTTGGTCTCCTCCCCAAAAGGGTGGTCCTAAAAAACCCCCAAAACTGGCATCTCTCCATTATCTAACCGACTGTTAAAACTTTTTACCACAGTGGTTAATATGAGGCAACAAATGTCACCAAAAAGTCAAAAAAAAAAAAAAAAGAATGGAATCTTGCACTACACTAATGGGAATTGGTTTTGTCTTTATATCACCAGCACATAGCCCAGTGTCTTGCTTAATAAATGGGACTGGGAGGTGAGAGCTCCATTGCACTCTATGCTGGACAGCCCATTTCTAGACTTTATGTTCAGTTCTGGACACCACATTTTAGGAGGGCCATGTAAAAGCAACAGCTCATCAGCAATGATGATAGTGATGGCACCTTCAAAGGTGTTCTATGAGACTCCATTGAAAGAAATGAGAATGTTTTGCCTGGAAAAAGGAATACAGAGGTTACTATATGTCCTGTGTCTGAGGTTCACTAGTCATGTGGAAGAAGGATTAATCCATTCATCCTTGAAATCACAAGGGAGAATAAAGAAACTCTACAGAGGCAGATTGTGGATCGATTGATACAAAGAACTTTCCTTGTCTAAAAATGGAATGAGCTTTCTCTTGAGGTAGAATTCCTCATTATGGGAAATGTTAAAATGGAAACCAGATGACAAAATCTCACAGAAGAATACAAACATTGGGAAGGGGCCTTTTGGGAAGTGGCTTGGACTGTATAATCTCCAAGTTTGCTTCCAGTGCAAGGATTCTGTGACATCTTATTTCAGGCTAGAAACAGTCACTCCTTAAATATTGATAATGTGCCTACTGTGTGTATGTTGCTAAATGCCAAGGATACAGGAGAGGAAATTAAATAGCTCCTGCCCTCAAGGAGAATACAATCTACCAGAGCAGGCATCTCTCACAACACACTATACAAGCCCCTACTTTCCATCTCTAACTGTTTAACAAATTCATTGTTTGTCATTAAACAAAACCCTAAACCCTCTGTGAACCTCAGATGCCACCATCTGCAAAATGAGGAGGCTGGTCTACATGGTTTCTATAGGATCATAGATTTGAAGCTAGAAGGGACCTGATAGTCTATCAAATCAAAATCTCTCATTTACAGATGAGGAAAATGAGTCACAGAGCCATTAAGTGAGTTGTCCAATGTCACAAAAGTCACAAGTGTCTGAAGTAGAATTGGAATTCAGATCTTCCTGACTCCCAGTTCAACATTTTATCCCCTACATCATATTGTTTCTCTTGCTTATAAATCCATTGAGTTCCATTCTATTTATTATGCCTAAGGCCAGCCCTTAATGGATAAGCACGAGCTACACAAGATCATGTTAATTACTTTTCAACAAACATAACTTCCCTTCAAAACCTCTCTCAGGTTATAAACAGTAACTGCATCCTATGTTCCTCTGGAAAAAAATAAAAGATAATTCCCACTACAATTTAACTTTGCTCAATTTGATAGTCATGGATGGAGACTATCATGTGGAAGAACTGGAGAAATTTGGTATGGAGGAGAGAATATTCAGAGGGATGGGGGGAAGGAGGGGTGATTATAGCTTCACTCTAGAACTTGTGGGAGAAGGGTTAATTGCATTTTCTTTGACCCCATCTAATAGAAGTTGGAATGCTTGATATCAGCAAAAAAACTTCATCAAAAGTTAGAGCTAACTAAAGGTGGAATGGATTGCTTCAAGAAATACTGGCTCTCCCTTCTTAAAGGTCTTCAAGCAGGCACTGGATGGCCATCTGTAGGATGTGTTATAGTCGCAATTCTTTTCCTTTATGAGTTGGACTAGTTGACCATTGAGGTCCTTTCCAAACATAAATTTTAGGATTCTGCAAAACATCCCCTCCCCAGACCCCCCAGGCTATGCTTATTTATAGGCAAGTGTCTTTGTTGAATTTTCTTTTTAAATGGAACCAACTAGTGTACTTTATCTTCCTGAGTCTGTCTATAGATGACATAATGTCTATTGAGTATTTTCTGAGCTTCAGTTTCCATATCTGTAAAATGGAGATAATAATAACACCAACCTCACAGGGTTGTTGGGATGATCAAATTTTTTTTTTGTACACATACATATATATATATATGCACATATATGCTAATACATGTGTATTGTGTGGCTTTGCAAACCTTAAATCTATATAAATAGTAACATTGACAAATAGTAATTATTTGCATATGTTAATTAATATTAATTAGTTTGTGAATTAATTATTCATAATCTTTATGCTATTTACCTCCCGGGGATATTATGAGGAATGTGTTGCATTCACTTCAAAGTTCTATAGAGATGTGAATTATCCGAGAAACTTTGAACTTAACAGCAATGCTTAAAGGCTAATTCCTTCTGTGAGCTCTGTGAACAACCTCCTCTGGCTTCATGCCCAATTGGTGGCACAAACCATGGGAAGGCTTGTGGGGAATAGTTGGGAAGGCTTCAGGTTGTTTTGGAACATCTCTATGGGCCAGGTTTGCATGACAAAGAAGCACTTTGAGGCATGCCAGGGCTTAAACATAGCCTTATGCTTTGGATCTCGTTCTTGGCAGTCGTTCCTCAAAACTGGATTAACAGAAACTTGACTCTGTTGGGGCAGAACTACATTTATTCCCCCTTTGAATTTTGCCTTATTTTGAGGTCAGGGGGGAGAATAGCAGAGATCACGGACCTCAGAGACCTTTTAGTTCAACCCGTCATTTTGCAGAAGAAGAAACTGAGGACCAAGGAGATCAAATAACTTGTTCAATGGCATACAGGTATTAAGTGTTGGAAGTGAGATTTTAACCCAGGTCCTTTGATTTCAGAGCTAGTACTCTTCTGTGGTGTCATGACCCTTGACATCAGCAACAAGTTACAGCAGGTCCCTGACTAGATTACTTCCCAATGTTCATTTGGGAAATTAGATAATAAGTCAAGTCCTGGGAAAAGCTGGATTCTTTTTTTTGGTGGTACTCAGTCTCATTCTGTGCCTTCCAATAAGACTGCTTTATTCCTGCAGATATCCCCTCATGAGGAGAGAGGGTGGGAGGGAAAAACATTTGGAGTGGTCAGGAGTGGAGAAATAAGCATCGCCTTCTCTCTAATCCGCCAAGCCACATCTTAGTAACTCAGAGTGACTTTGCAATTCTACAGAGCTCAGTCACTACAGCAATATCATTCATCAGAACGACAGCAAAATTGTGTCAAGCTGACCCCATTTTCACTGGGCCCAAACAGCAGGATTCTTTCTCACCATCTTACCTTTGAGAATATTGCTTATTATGGGTATGCTAAGGCTAGGATGGAGGATACAAGGGGATGGCAAAGAGGAGGAAAATGGGAGGCTCATTTTGACTTGATATAAGAAAAAACAATTAGAACCATCCAAAAGTGGAATAAGAGTTCTTGAAGTAGAGGCTGGGTGGGTACTTGTTATGAATGTCATGGAGGCAGCTAGGTGGCACAGTGGAATAAAGCACCAGCCCTGGATTCAGGAGGACCTGAGTTCAAATGTAGCCTCAGACACTTGACACTTACTACCTGTGTGACCCTGGGCAAGTCACTTAACCCTCATTGCCCCACACAAAAAATAAATGAATGAATGAATGAATGGATGGATGGATGGATGGATGAATGAATAAATAAATAGATGTATGTCATAGAGAGGTATGAGATGATCCAAATCACTCATCTAAGGTCCATTTCAACTTGGAGATTCTGTGATTATATGAGCAAGACTAACTTATCTTCCACTTACTTGAATATGAACAATCAATGTGGTAAAGCACAAAGAGGACTAGCTTGGGAATCAGAGCACCTGGGCTCATATTGTGTTTCTGATGACTGTTTCCCAAGCAATTTGGAGCAAAACAGATAACCTCTGTGAACCTCAGTTTACACCTCTATTAAACCTTTGTTTAATAAATAGAACTAGCTGGCCTTTGAAATCCTTTTCATCTCTATGACCTGTGATTCAACATGGCACAATGAAGTCCATGTGATAGACCCAACTATTTCCTTCATTCAAATATGAGATGTTTAACCATGGAGAATTTATAGTTGTCACCTCTCCTGTGACCTGTAGCTCCAAAACGCTGTAGTATGTGCAGCAGCTACATCGTGGTAAAACTGTCTTGGCAGATAGGCTAACCCAGGTTGAGGGTAAGCAACCAAACTCAAATCTATTGGTGAGGTAGGAGGATGTCTATCCCAAGCATGCGAAGATTTCCCTCAGTGCAATGGTGGATAAGAACAATGTGTACCAATGGCCATGAAGGCAACTGAAACAAGCACTTTGAGGTGCTTAGAGCTTGGTCAGACATGGAAGATGCCAAAGTCATCCACTCCATCCCAGACCATCTCCAGTCATCCTGACTTGTCTTGTCACTGGACTTTGATGATTCCGGAAGAGAGATTGAGGCTGATGACTTTGCTCTGCCTCACTTAAATCCAATTCAATTACAAGTCAAGACATGATTGGGTGATGTCATTAGTTCTCTTTGAAAACAAAGGATCAGAGGGCGGCTAGGTGGTGCAGTGGATAAAGCACCATCCCTGGATTCAGGAGGACCTGAGTTCAAATCTGGCCTCAGACACTTGACACTTACTAGCTGTGTGACCCTAAGCAAGTCACTTAACCCTCATTGCCCTGTGCAAAAAAGAAAAGAAAAGAAAGGATCAACAACAGCAATAGTAAACTCGGTAACTAAGGTAGATGGATTTGTTTGTTTGTTTGTTTGTTCTTTTCTCAGAGCTGGGCCTTGAAGAGGGATTCAATATAGTTGACTTATCCCCAGCAGGCAAGAATAAAAACAAAAGAAATTATTACATCAACAAATTGAGACTCAATATTAAGAATATATTCCTAATAATTAAAATAATCCAAAAATGAAATGAGCTGCCTCAAGCAAGAGGTAGGTCTCATTTATAGGTGCTAAAGCAAAAGTTTAACGGCCACTCATCAAGAATGGTGTAGAGCTTTGGGGTGGCTAGGTGGCGCAGTGGATAGCGCACTGGCCCTGGATTCAGGAGGACCTGAGTTCAAATCGGGCCTCAGATACTTAACAATTACTAGCTGTGTGACCCTGGGCAAGTCACTTAACCCCAAATTGCCTCACACACACAAAAAAAAGAATGGTGTAGAGATTTTTGTTTGGGTCTGACCTCTTAGGCTCCTTCTAATTCTGGGATTCTGTAATTCAGAAGAAAGGAGGAGAAACTCAGAATCATAATTTGAGGGCATAGGAGGATCAAGTGAAAGGCTTTTTGGTTTTGTTTTTAAGGATGGGTGAAATCAGGACATGATTATTGGCAGCAGAGAAGGAGCTACTAGATAACTGCAGATTGACTAGGAGAACAAGAGATCAAAGGATGAGCTCCCAGAGAAGATGGGATCAAGGACATAAGTAGAGAGACTGGTCTTGGCAAGGAGAAGGGCTGCTTCATCCTCAAAGACTGCAGCAAAGGTGGAGGGGTGTGTGTGTGTGTGGGGGAAATGGAGAAGGTATGGTGTCTGTAGGATTTTGTGGTGTGGTATTGTATTCTGAACTTAAGAAATAAAACTAGCATTTCTATAACATAATAGAATAGGAATCTAATATATATAACTTGCTATTCCTTTTAATTATATAATAAAATTATCATGTCACTTGCTTTTTTTTCTTTTTCCCCCTTTTTTCTTCCTTCCCCCTCACCCCACCATAGAGATGGCTACCATTAGACACAAATATGTATGTATGCATGTATGTATGTATGTATATAAAACCATTATATGCATACTTCTATTTATCAGTTCTTTCTCTGGATACAGATAGTGTCTTTCTTTACTGGGGTTTTGTAGTTAATATGGGCGTTTATGAAATGACTTAGTCACTCAAAGTTGTTCTCAAAACAATATTGTTGTTACTATATACAATGTTCTCTTGCTTCTGCTCATTTTGCTCTTCATTATTTAGTGCAAATCTAACCATGTTTTTCAAAGATCATTGAGCTCATCATTTCTTATAGCACAGTAGTGTTCCATCACAATCATATACCACAACTTGTTCAGCCATTCCCCAATTAACAGGCACCCCCATATTTTCCAGTCTTTTGGCACCACAAAGTGAGTTGTTAAAAACCTTTTAGAACATATAGGTTATTTTCCTTTTTCCCTAATCATCTTGGGAAACAGACCTAATAGTAGTATTTCTGGGTCAAAGGATATAGGCAGTATAATAACTCTTTGGGTATAATTTCAGATTGCTCTCCTTGGATCAATTCACAGTTCTACCAACAGGGCATCCTGTTGCCCCACAAACAAACAAACAAATAGGGATGGGTGTTGTATTTTATAAAAAAAAATTCTGCATCTATTGAGGTAATCATATGATTTCTATTGGTTTTGTTATTGATACAGTCAATTATGCTGCTCGTTTTCCTAATATTGAACCAGCCCTGCATTCCTGGTAGAAATCCCACCTGGTTACTGTATATGATCTTTGTGATATGTTGCTATAATATCCTTGCTAGTATTTTATTTTTAAAATTTTGAAACAATATCTTGTCTAATTGTCTTTCTCTGTTTTAGCTCATTCTGATTTAGGTATCAGTCTTATATTTGCGTCATAAAAGCAATTAGGAAGGACTCCCTCTTTGCCTATTTTTCCAAACAGTTTACATAGTATTGGGATTAATTGTTCTTTAAATGTTTAGTAGATTTTGTTTGTGAATACATTTGGTCCTAGGAATTTGTTCTTAAGAAGAACTTGTTCAATTTCTTTTTCTAAGATAGGGTTATTTAAATGTTTTATTTATTCTTCTGCGAATCTGAGCAATTTATATGTCTCAACATATTTATCCATATCACTTAGATTGCTAGATCTGTTGACATATAATTAGGCAAAATAACTCCTAAGATTTATTTTAATTTCATCTTCATTGATGGTGAAGTCAGCCTTTTCATTTTTGATACTGGTAATTTGGTTTCTTCTTTCCTTTTTATAAAAATCAAATTAACCTGCGGCTGCTGCCGGCTGGCCGGAGCGGAGAACAGGCCTTCCTGGGTGCTCCGACCGCCTTCGCCGCCTTCGCCGCCTTCGCCGCCCCGCATCCCGCCGCCTGCACAAACTTGACAGTAGAAGCGGAGCAGGGGTTCCTGCTCCAGTACTTCTCTCTCGTGGCAGATCCAGCCCCGAACGTCCCCCAAGGGGCAGGCGCCGTGCAATTTATGATGACCAATAAGCTGGATACAGGGATGTGACTTTCTCGATTGTTCACAGTTTATTGCTCTGCTTTATTTGTTCTTCCTCTACTTGGGTTGCATGAAGCAGCCAGCTTTTATCAGCATGCCTTGCTGGCAAATGCTCTCACCAGTGCGCTGAGGCTACACCAAAGATTGCCACACTTCCAGATAAGCAGGGCTTTCCTGACCCAGGCTTTATTAGAAGATAGCTGTCACTACCTTTTGTATTCACTCATCTTTGTCAACTCATACCCAGTTACAATGAGTATATTTCCAGTCTTGTTATTCTTCTTACTTCATGCTGCTACATATACAAAAAAGGTTCTTGATGCAAGGGGTTAAAATAGTTTGCCTCTACTGAGATCTATTTTGGAAAAATTAAATGCTAATCAACAGAACATTCTTAAATTTATTGCATGTAATGAAATTTTCTTGATGCCTGCTACAGTTTTTATGGTTCTCAGTGGTCAAGGAAACTTGCTTTAGCCTTTCATATACTACAGATTTCTTACTCTGCGATACTCCTCCCAAAGAAATTCCTATTGTCCGACCTTATTTAATGAACTGAGGATTGTTGTTGAACACATAATAATGAAACCTGCATGTCCACTATTTGTAAGAAGACTGTATCTCCAGAGCATTGCTTTTATAAGCAGATTGGCACCAACAGTTGCATAGTTTAACATTCAGTTAAATTATATGTAACATGAACATTGTAAGCAGTTGGTACTTCTGCAAGTGATTGTAAATGGCAGGTATTAAACTGATTTTGGTCCCAGTTGTGTAATTTCTCCCTATATAAATGTTTGATTCTTTAGTGTGTTAAATCAAGTCTTTTCAGTTTCTGAGAAAATGTTATTGTGCTCATGGTGTAAGTAGGTTTGCATCTTATAAGCAAAGGTCTATTAAACGAAAAACAAAATAGTTAAAAACAACCATGCCTAACATCACTAATTACTTAAATTTCTTAACCCTCCCCACACAAAAAGTTAATAAATTTCTCTCATGCCAGCTCATGTTCACTATACTTTGCATGTGGTACAAGCCCCTGATTTAGTCCCATGCTTAATATTTGTGGATGTGTTGAGACAATATTCTTTTTTCCATTTGGTAATTTCAGTCAAATCATTTTAACAGAAGTGGTAGAACTGCATATGTCTTAAAACTTCATCTGAAAAAGCAAACTGATTCTATACTGTTTTATGGAATACATTTATTTAACCCCCACACAAAAATCAAATTAACCAGTGGTGTGATGATTAAAAATATGAGAGACATAGTTTCTGGGTAATTTAATCATTTTATTAATACAATGGCAGGTAAAAGGGTGGTCATTTGCCATCTGTCTCAGACCACAGACCCCTAATGGCATTGGGGTCAAAGTTTAGATATCCTTCTAACTGTTGGAGGTCCATCACATTGCAATCAAATATAATTGGTTGACATGATTTGGAGTTGTGTTATATTAAAATGAAGTCCAGGTGCATTTTATGTGACTTAGGTCACTCATATCTTCGTAAGAATGGCATCAGAGAAAGAATGTAGACTCCACCCAAACTGATCGGAGCATGATAGTTTCAACCTAGGTGTGGTTCGTGTACACCAAATCTCATCAGCAAAGTTCTTCAGCCATCTGACAAAAAAAAGATCTGTCTCTATCCAGGATTCTTTGTAAGCCTTGATTTGGCTTGAGCAAGATGAAGAAATCTTACAAGAAAAACTAGACTTTGGAGGTGGGGGAGAAGGACTAAGAAAAAAGGGGAGGACACTGGGTACCCCCCAAGATATCAATTATTGATAATCATTTATCACATGCTTTATCTATTTTATTGTGTGTAGGTGAGTTTTTTTTCCATTAAACTAGGTCCTAATTTTTTTTATTAGTTCAATTGTTTTCTTACTCTCAATTTTCTTAATCTCTCCTTTAATTTTCAGGATTTCCAATTTGGTGTTTAACTGGGACTTTTTAATTTGTTCTTTTCTTAGTTTTTTGTTTTTTCAGTTGAATGCCTAATTCATTGTTCTTTCTCTATTTTATTGATGTGTTTAGAGATATAAAATTTCCCCCAAGTACTGCTTTGGCTCCATTCCAAAATTTTGGTATGTTGTCTCATTGTTGTCTCCTTAATGAAATTAGTGATTTTTTTTACACACATTCTTTAGTATTAGATTATTTAGTTAACTTCCCCTGGGCCGGTTGCTTGCCAAGGCTGACGAGCCCCACCTGCCCGAAGTGACTGGTTTTAAGGTGCCAGTGACTCGCCTTCGCCCCTTCTCCTGTTAGTGGAAACAGTTCCGCCACGAGAAGGCCAGAAGTTGGGCTTCGGTTGTCAGAGGCTATTTCAGACGCATGCTATTGGAGCATTTTATAGAGTGGGAGCTTATCCCCACTCCCACCCCAGCATGACAAACCTTTGGAACCGCCTAGAGGAAGGAAACCCTGATTTTAAACCTCCACTGCCTTGCGGCTATACCCATGTATAGGAAAGGTTTCGGGAGTTAACCCCGAGGAAAAATCAGGAGTTGGAGTCCCTTAGGCAGTTGGATGTTGGATATCACATCCCTCTGGCAACTCCTGCAGCAGCACTGGTGCCAAACTGTATTGGCTCTGCCTCTCCTTCGGATCCATCAATGTCGCGGAGAGGGAAAACCTGCTGCATGGGCAACAGCTTGTTTTCCAATTGATCCGCCCAGGCCAGCACCCTGAAGAGGACACTCCAGCTACTCCTCATGGGGTAGATACAACACAGGATGCAGCAGTTACCAGTTATAAGTCACTCAGGAGCTGCGGCTCCCGTATCAGACTGCACAGCCACACTGTGGCCTGTGGCTCTTCAAGGTGCTGATCCATGGTCGTCCATGACTGGTGGAGGCCTACTACTACTATTTAGTTACAATTAATTTTTAAGCCACATTTCCATGATCCTTTATTGAAAGTAATTTTTACTGTATTATGATCTGGAAAAGATGCATTTAATATTTCTACTTTCCTGCATTTGGCTGTGAGGTTTTCATTGCCTTGGTAGATGGCCAACTTTTGTGTAGGTGCCATATACTACTGAAAAAGGTATATTCCTTTCTATTCCCACTCGATTTTCTCCAGAGGTCTACCATAACTAACTTTTCTAAAATTCTTTTCAACCCCCTTAACTTCTTTCTTGTGTTTTTTTTTTGTTGTTGCTGTTGTTTAGATTTATCTAGTTCTGAGAAGGGAAAGTTGAGGTCTCCCAGTTGTATAGTTTTACTGTCTATTTCTTCCTATAGTTAATTTTTTTTTTTGCAGGGCAATGGGGGTTAAGTGACTTGCCTAGGGTCACATATCTAGTTAAGTGTCAAGTGTCTGAGGCTGGATTTGAACTCAGGTACTCCTGAATCCAAGGCCAATGCTTTATCTACTACGCCACCTAGTTGCCCCCTCCTATAGTTAATTTAACTTCTTAAATATTTGGGTGCTTTACCATTTGGTACATATATGTTTAGCATATTACTTCATTGTCTATGGTACTTTTTACAAAATGTAGTTCCTCTGCTTATCTCTTTCAATTAGATCTATTTTTGCTTTTGCTTTATCTGAGATTATTGCTACCCCTGATTTTTTTCTTTTACTTCATCTGAAGCATATTAGATTCTGCTATGGCCCCTTCCTTTACTCTGTATGTCTCCCTGCTTCAAGTGTGTTTCTTGTCAACAAAATATTGTAGGATTCTGGGTTTTTGCTTACTTCTACTATCTGTTTCCATTTTATGGATGAATTCATACCATTTACATTCACTATTATGATTACTAATATTTCTTCAATTTATCTCTCTCCCCCTCTCTCTCCCTCCTTCCCTCCCTCCTTCTTTCCCTCCCTCCCTTTTTCTCTCTCTCCTTTCCTAGGCTGCTATAGGGTAAGACAAATTTCTATACCCAACTGTATTTGTATTCTATTGCATCTTTTAGTCAATTCTGATGGCAATGAGGTTCAAGCATTGACTACCCACCTACATCTTCCTCTCCACTGTAAAAGCTCTTCTATATGAGATAATTTACCTCCATTTTGCCTCTTTCTTCCCCCTTCTCCCAGTACATCACTTTCAAAACCCTCAATTTTGTTTTCTTATACCATCTCATCAACAGTCAACTCACATTTTTGCCCTCTGTCTATGTATACTCCTTCTACTTACCCTAATAGTAATAAATTTCTAAAGATTTAGAAATATCATCTTCTCATGTACAAATGTAAACATTTTTACCTTCTTAAATCCCTTATTTCTCTTTCCTGTTTACATTTTTATGCTTCTCTTGAGTCATATTTAAGAATCAAAATTTTTGTACAGCTCTGATCTTTTCATCAGGAATGCTTAAAAGGCCTTTATTTCATTAAATATCCATTTTTTTCTCCTGAAGGATTATACTCAGTTTTGCTGGGTGAATGATACTTAGTTTTAATCCTAGCCCCTTTGCCTTCTGAAATATCAAATTCCAAGCCCTCCAGTCCTTTAATTTAGAAGCTGCTAAATCTTGTGTTACACTGACTGTGGCTCCATGATATTTGGATTATTTCTTTCTAGCTGCTTGCATTCTTTTTCTTTTTTTTTCTTTTTTCTTTCTTTTTTTGCTTGCATTATTTTCTCCTTGGCCTGGGAACTCTGGGATTTGGCTATAATATTCCTGGGAGTTTTCATTTTAGGATCTCTTTCTGGAGATGATCAGTGGATTCTTTCCATTTCTATTTTATTCTCTGGTTCTAGGACCCTTGATAATTACTTGAAATATGATGTCTAGGCTCTTTTTAAATCATGGCTTTTAGGTAGTCCAATAATTCTTAAATTATATAATTTGACTCTATTTTCTAGGTTAGTTATTTTTCCAATGAGATATTCCACATTTTCTTCCATTTTTTCATTCTTTACATTTTGTTTTTTTGTTTCTTGAGGTCTCATGAAGACATTAGTTTCCATTTGCCCAATTCTAAGTTATAAGGAATTATTTTCTTCAGTAAGCTTTTGTACCTTCTTTTCCATTTGGCCAATTCTACTTTTTAAGGAGATGTCTTCAGTGAATTTTTGTACATCTTTTTCCATTTCTCATGCTTCCTCTATTAAGCTATTGATTCTCTTTTTCATGATTCTCTTGTCTCACTTTCATTTCTTTCTCCAATTTTGCTTCTCTCTCTCTTCCAAGAGGACTTTTTGGGTCTGATACCAATTCATATTTCTCTTTGAGGCCTTGCCTATAGATATTTTTATATCATTGCCCTCTTTTGAGTTTATGTTTTGATCTTCCCTGTCACCATAGTAACTTTCTTTGTTTTGTTTTATTTCCTCATTTTTCAAATATATTTTGTGAGTTTTAAATTTATGTTACAGTTATGCTCTACTCCTGGAGCCTATGCTCTCATCTACAGGCAACCACAAGCATTTTTTTCTTCCCTAGAACTATGGCCCAGATCCCCTTCCTCCTTTCCTGAGGTACCATGCTCTAGTGTGCTAGTATTCTTCCTCATCCTGAGATGCTGACCTGGTCCTATAACTCAGATACTCATATGGGAATGCAATAGAGTCTTGAACCCAGTACCTGCTGGTCCCCTTATATGCAACATTAAACATGTTACATAGGCATATAAGTGATGTTGGAGAGAAAGGCTATTTATTGTTTCTTTAAAGATTATTTAGTTCAGTGTAACAGTTGAAAAACCAGCTCGTCTTATAAATATCTCTTCTTTGCCTAGAGAATTCTCTATACATCTCTGAAGATGTTAAAAGCATTGAATTTCATTAAGTATCTTTTTTGCTTAAATGCTTACTATAATATTAATAACTTTCAACAAAAAAAGATAAATAGATATATAATTAGGGTAGGGATGATATGGTCTATATCTGAAGGTACAATCATATCAAGTCTTACCCCTCTCCTGCCATACAACAACTTCTGTAAAAGGGGCCTCAGATATCCTGCAGCCTTTTCAAATAGAGGCTGTTGTACCATGGTCTTCTCCCTCATGATAATAATGGATCTCAGGAAGTAGTGTTTGTGCTACTTGTCCCAGGTGCAACATCCCCTTGTGTAGGCACTCTTCACATCACACCTAGAATCATTTGTCCTTCTGGTTGGTCTCCTTTCTTCAATTTCCTTCCCACTCCAATCCACTATCCACTATCCAAACAGCTACCAAAGAGATTTTCGTAAAGCTCAAGACTCATCATTCCACCAACTTAATAAACTTAAGTGTCATGAAGAAATAGGTCATGGAAGTTAAAAAGATTGATGAATTGGGAAGTCAAGATAATTGAGGGAAGACCAACTGGAATAGAAAGAAGGATTTAAAAAGAGGCATCGGGGGGCAGCTAGGTGGCGCAGTGGATAGAGCACTGGCCTTGGATTCAGGAGTACCTGAGTTCAAATCCAGCTTCAGACACTTGACACTTACTAGCTGTGTGACCTTGGGCAAGTCACTTAACCCTCATTGCCCAACCAAAAAAAACAACAAACAAACATAAAAAGAGGCATCGAACTCTTTGAAGAATGAGAAAGAATAATTTGGGGGTCAACAGAGAGCCAAACAATGGTTCCTAGATTCAAGCCAAGTTTGTTAGCAGGGTATATATTAAATAAGATGCTGCTATGATGGCAGCTTGGGCCTTGCAACCTAGACTGAAAATCCGTATCCATCAATGGAAACACACACACACTCAAAATTTCAGTGGATCCCAGAAATGCTGTGGAAGCGGCTTAAACTAGATACTTTAAACTAATCTAATTTTGAGATGATTACATACAATATGTCACAGGGAGTCCCATCCACTCCAGTCTGTCCCCTCCCCACCATGGATTTGGGTTGAAATATAGGGATCTTTAAATGGTATCTTATCTTTGTCAGTAATTTACCATAATCCAATTTGAAAAACTGAAGAACATCTGAAGTTACCTCAGGTCTCAGTATTCAGTGATTGACTATGTTGAAAGATAAAGGGAAAGCGTAGCAATTAAACAGTTGAACATATTGTAGCAAAAAATGAATTATAAACTTACAGGAGGAACAATATTAGCCAGTGGACATTCCCAAGTAAGTACATATCTCCCTTCCCCACCCAAAGAGTAGTTTGGGGAAATAAACCCATGGCTTTAGAATGGGGCAGTTGACTTAGGTAGTTCTGAAGACATGCCTAGAAGGCAGGATCAAAAGAAATGCACTCTTCACATGTCTCTTCTTCTCACTATAATAAAGATGACAGCTCTAATTTTTTTCTAAGCTTAATCATCTTCCTCCATTGATCAAGGTTTCCCTACACAATTCCCTTTTCCTACCTGGGAGTAGATTAAGGAGGCCAATACACATTATAGTCACTGTGGGCCTGATGTATATGACCAGAATAGAATGAGAGGAATGTTTTTTAAAATTCCTTCTGTGATCTGATGCCTTCTTTTTAAACCTGCTGAAGAAATGTCCGGGGACTAAATTCTCAGGGTATAGTCTGAACCATTTTGGCATCATGCAGCTACAAAAGTAAAAAGGGATGTTTTCATCACTCAACTCTTATGTGGCTGTACCCTTAATTCCTTATATACATCTCACAGTTGTTGGCTTTCTTTTTTTCTTTTCAAAACTTAAACACTGAAAAAGGGTGGGACCAAGTAGTGAGAAAAAAAAATGTTTGAAGGCTCTGAGTCATGTTCTTTGACACTGCTTTGAAAAGAAAGTTTATTTAAAGGTATCCTGGTTTGCACAAGGCTGTCCAGACTTCAGTCAGAGGACTTCAAAATCTACTGAACACCAGAACCCAGAGAGAAGCAAAATGAGCACTTTGGGAAAAGTAAGTAAAGCATTTCTGTATCTTCATCACCAACTAGTGAGATGGGTAACTCTGTAACCTCCTAATATGTTATTTGTTCAGAAAAGTAGCCTTTCAAGAGAAAAGATGTCTGCCTAGACAGGAAAACATATAGCAAAAATAATGGGTGGAGGGGCAGCTAGGTGGTGCAGTGGATAGAGCACTGGCCCTGGATCAGGAGTACCTGAGTTCAAATCCAGCCTGAGATACTTGACACTTACTAGCTGTGTGACCCTGGGCAAGTCACTTAACCCCAATTGCCTCACCAAAAAAGCAAAAACAAAAACAAAAACAGTGGTTGGAAAGGAGCATTGCTATAAGCTAAAAATGGGAACTATACACATAATGACCATGAAGATAGAGGTACTAACTATGGTACTTTGCCTGTAACTAAAGAAATATGATTTGGGATTCTTCTGCTAGATGATTAGTACCTTCTGTTTCGAGCTACAATTAAGTGGTGGTATACAAAAGGTTGAAACCAAAGAGTTTTTGTGTTACAATCTTGTAGCAGCAGCAAAAGACTAAGCATACCAATGAGGTTACCTAAGGATGTGATTTTTATCAGTTATCTTGTGTGAGGATGAGAAGTAAAGCTATCTCTGTTTAAGCACTTGCTTGTATGAATAAAATAATACCTGAGCATGTGAATAGAGCATAGGTTGCTAATTTCTTATGTGTGTGCTGGAAACCTTTGGCAGTCTAGCGAAGCTATCCCAAAATTAGGTTTTTAATTACATAACACAAAATACATAGAATAGCAAAGGATACCAATTTTACTGAAATGCATTTATCAACATATTTTTTAAACCATAGTCCCCAGGTTAAAAACCTTGGTAGAGTGTTACAATTTACAAAGTTTTCCCAGATGTTAAAAGTAATTCTCACAACAACCATGTGAAGCAAATAGACTAAGTTCTGTTTGCCTCGCTTTACTGAAGAAGGAAATTGAAGAGGAAAGAGGAGAAAAACTTGTCTAAAGTCACATAGCTAGTAAGTGGACTCAGTCTGAGGTTTTATGGCAATTCAAATCCTCTCTTCTTACCATTTTCCCATGCAGTTTGCAAGTACAAGTAATTGGCAAAAGAAATTTAAGCCACTTTATATACTAAACATTTGTTGTTATAATAGTTGTAGTAGTAGTAGTAGTAGTAGTACTGGTAGTAGTAGTAGTAGTAGTACTGGTAGTAGTAGTAGTAGTAGTAGTAGTAGTAGTAGTAGTAGTAGTAGTTGTTGTTGTTGTTGTTGTTGAGTTGTTTCAGTCATGTCCAACTTTGTGGGACCTCATTTGAAGTTTTCTTGGCAAAGACGCTGAAGTGGTATGTCATCTTCTCCAGCTCATTGCACAGTGAGCAACTAAGACAAACAGGGTTAAATGACTTACTCAGGCCACAGTGAGTGTCTGAGGCCATATTTGAACGAGGCCATATTTGAACTCAGGTCCTCCTGACTCCGAGGCCAATGCTCTATCCAATATGCCTCCTAGCTGCTAGAGACTAGATCCTTTTGGAAAAAGAGGTTGGGTGTTCATTGCATTTGAGAAAATGGACACTGGAAGACTAGAAAGACAAGAATTTACACATACCTCAAGGACCAAGCAAATTTGTGCATCAATTGATGTGCCTGTAACTATCACCGGTGCTGTAACTAAAGTGCAATTAGTGTATTTAATCAATTATTTTCTCTATTTTGACAAAAAATTGAAGCAATCTTTGTATTTCTTCTTCAGGAATGCCTTTTATGCCATAGATAATATTTAAAGTTTGGGTGCCGTGGTAAATATAATCCTAGCCTTCAGGTTTGAAATAATTGGGAATGTCATTGAATTCAGTTGTACTGGAAGCATCAATTCATTTTGAAATTGGTCAGTTAGCATATGGACTAGATGAAGCTGGCAAAAACATCTTTACACTAGTATACACTAGTCAACTTAAGCTCTTCTGAATTCCATTGTCATGAAACTGAAGTAATACCATAAAGCATATATAGATTGTGATCAGACCTCCTGATGGCCCCCAAACCTTCCTCTGCTTATGGTTACCTACCAACAAATGAGGCATTTCACAAGAGAATGGCTTGTAAGGCTCAGCTGCTTACAAGACAGGGACCATGTGGTTGACTCCATGGTACCTAGCATAGAAAACAAGCCATGGTAGCTTCTCTGAGAATTCCTGCCATGAGAAATACTTATACAGATCGTCTATTTTCCTGACTTTTTCCACTCTTTCCAACTGGCACTAAAAGCACTGACCCTGAAAATGCAACTGAATCTAAGCTAGATTTCTGATGACTTCTGTATTCCCCATCCACACTCCTTCAGCCCCATAGAAATTTCACTATTGTCATAATCGATTCTGAAGGGTTGGTTTGTTTTGCCCAGAATTGTCTAGTAGCTTCCTTCTCTACAGAAACCTGGCCCTGAGAGACTCTAAAATTAAAGAAATGGACACATTATCTCATAGTTTCCTTGCCTTCCAGGAATTCATTATCCCTTGACCACTCAGTACAACCTGTTGCTGTAGGTAGTATATTCTTTTCATGGGCAGAAATAAGTGATAGCAGGAACTGACTAAAGCAGATGGGAGGAATTCCTGTTTAAATGGATCAAGAGACCAAGGAACTGGAAAAAAAAAAGAGATGAGGGTGAGGACCAGGAATTCAGTACCAATCACCCCAGCACCTCCAAGATAAGGAGGGAAAAATAGTGTAACAAGTCACTGAAACCATCTATTCTACCATGAGTTAGTTTCAGGTCATTTTCCTTGAGAGCCTACCCTATAGCCTCTTCCAACACTCCATGATGCCTTGGTAAAATTCTAAGGGGGAATCCCCACCTGAGTTTTGGATTCCTCCTACCTCTCAAAATTCCTATTGGCAGGATCCCAGTAACAATTTCATTCATGTTTCTGCCCTCAGGTTCCCCAAAAGAGCACCCCACCTAAGCCACCCTCCACTGCAAAGGGCTCCAGGATCCCAAACCATCTATCATTACTCTGTAAATAGGAGGCAAAATAGTTGATTGAATGAATTCACACAGATAAGTTAGTGACTAGCAGTCAGAATTTGCATTTTAAAAAGAAATTTCCCCTTTATCCAAATTAATTTCTAACTGAAAACAAAATACTATTATAGGCAGAATGATACAATAAAGAAGAAATCAACTGGTAGATCACCCTCTTAGCTTCTCTTAAGATATTTGCAATTCTCTTCCTTTCCTCTACTGGACCTACAGGTTCCCTATTTCTTTTTCTTTTCTCCAAATCACTTTCATGCCAGGGTCTCCAGCCTTCTAAGGGGCAGATATTTCTCCACTGGAAGTGGTTTTACTATTTAAGCCTGTAAATCAATGAAAAAGCTCTGGACTTGATGGAACATTAGGTCAAAAGTCAGAATTGATAGAACACTTCTTGCACTGGATTTTCCCAGGCTTACATTAGTCAAATGGGCAGGAGCCATGGCCACATGAATATGTCACATGAATGCATTCTTGCTATTTTCCCAGGTTATTAGATGCAAAGCTGCTGTGTTGTGGGGCCTCAAGCAACCCTTTTCCATTGAGGAAGTGGAAGTTGCCCCACCAAAGGCTTATGAAGTTCGAATTAAGGTACTGAAAGTCTTAATATGGGCTTTTTTTTTTTCACCTTAAGAGAAGGCCTGAGATTTCTTTGCTATAGGGAACTCTAAAAGATGAAATTCCCTCCACCAATGAGATTGGAACTTGCTCTGCATTTCAGGGTCTCTGAGTTGCCTCAGGGAACTAAGAAGTTCGATGACCTACCCAAGGTCACACAGCCTAGATGTGCCAGAAGGGGTCCTAGAAAACAAGTCTTAAGATCACTTAGGATTACCTGGGCATTATAGCATTCCAAACATGTACCATATCTGAAAAATCCCATAATACAGGGGCCCTGCTATAAGGAAACAGCATGCTTGAAACTGTACCACTAGCACAGCCCAACCCTGCACAATGGAAAGACCAACCATGGATTTTTACCCAAAGCCCAAGTATGGGTTCACAATTCTGAGTCTTGTTCTCTCTTGAATGACCTTAGATCTGTAATCTGCCTCAACTGTAGCTGCCAAAGGGGCTATCAATATCCTATTCCAGGTGCTTCTCAATGATTCCTCCTTTGAGAGTTTCCTTAGACAGACACTCAGCCACACCTATGGCATCATCACCCCAGAGAACTTAGGGTCATATCCTAGAAGTGCATTAGGAAGAGAATAAGAGAGTCACCTGGAAGCAGATGTTTCTAGCATTGCATGTATCATCTTTGGAAAATCTAACTCAGAGGTCTCTGGAGAATAACAGTTGCTAACCTACTAAATTCTGGGCGGACTGAATTTTGTGTCAATTTCTCATTTTACAATGTCCATCTTTGGGCTTCTGAATCCTCATTAAGTGTTCTCCCCTTCTCTCTACTTTTCTTCTGTAGTTTCTCTCCCTCCCTCCCTCTCTCTCTCTCTTTCTCTCTTTCTCTCTCTCCCTCTCTCTCTCTCTGCACTTCTCTCTTCTTCTACCTTCTCATGTTTGTTCTATTCGTATTTGAATAAGCTTTGGGGCCAAGCTTATTCTTTATAATGTTGTAACATTATTTTGATGTTAATAATGTAAATAATTAATGTTCTGATGTGGTTCTTCTCTTAACTGCTATATCCAATTATTTTTTTTCAAGTCTCTATCTTTCATGATCTCTTTTAAAAATTTGTATGTGTTTGATTTTTAATTTATGGAATGAAAAAAGCCTATCCATATTATAGTATAACAAAAAAGATGATTCCACATAAAACTGCAAATCTATTATGTACAATTTGCTATTCCTTTTAAATATAAAATAAAATTATCATGTAATTTTTTTACTTTTTTCCTCCTTCCCCTGCCTCACCCTAGAGATGACTATTAGAATGCATGTATATATACACACATACACATATATAATAGATGTGTGTGTGTGTATGCATGTAATAATGTATGTAAATGTGAATGTATCTATGTAAAATTATTCTATACATACTTCTATTTATCAGTTCTTTCTCTAGATACAGATGTATTTGATGCTGCTAATGACCTGGGTTTTCACAATTACTGTTTTTTTCTGGTTTTCCTCCTACCTCTCTGATTGAGACCTTCATCACCTCCTGCTTAGATTTTTGTTATAGTCTCATTATAGATCCAGTCTCTTCCCTATCTTGGATGGAGAATACCATTTTCTGTGCAATTAATGATTTAGAGCCCTAAAGTACAAGTCTGATCATGTCACTGTACTGAAAAAGAAGCTACAGTTTCTATGATGAAATGCATTTTTTTTCTACTTGACACTTAAATCCCTTCATAATCTGATTCCAAGCACATTTTCCAAATTTATTTCACATTGTTCACTTTACATAAGCTAAGTTTCAGCTAAACGGTTCTATTTGCTATTCTCCTTATACAGTGTTACATCTCCCAACTCCACACATTTGCACAAGCTTCACACCTGGGATGCTCTCCTTCCTCAAGTGTTCTGATTCCCTCCCCTTGAATGTGTTCTCCTTAACCCACAAGATCACTTTGTATTCATTTAGGATATTTTTTGTATGTACTTATTTAGCTGTGTGTGTTATTTTTCCTCAGCAGAATGTAAGCTTCTTGAGGACAGGGACTGTTTTTATCTATTTTTATATCACCTGGCACTTAGTATCAAATCTCGAATATTGTTGTTCAGTCACTTCAATCATGTCCAACTCTTCATCACCCCTTTTAGGGTTTTCTTGGAAAAGATAATGTGGTAGTTTACCATTTCCTTCTCTAGCCCATTTTACAGATGAGGAAAAATGAGCCAAACAGGGTTAAGTAACTTACCTAGGGTCATACAGCTACTAAGTCTCTGAGGTTAGATTTGAACTCAGTTCTTCCTGACTCCATACCCAGTGCTCTATCCACTGTGTCATCCTTCTGCCCCATCTTGAATATAGTAAGAACTTAATAAACATTTATGGAATTGAACTGGAGTTTATGAAATAATACAATTATACATGTTTACAATTAAATACCTCTACAATTTAGTCTAAAAATAAGAAAATGAGTCCAAATAAAATTCATAGGAATAGATTATCACTCTATTGTTAATAAAGAATTAAGGGGGCATCTAGGTGGCATAGTGGATAGAGCACTGGCCCTGAATTCAGGAGGACCTGAGTTCAAATCCAGACTCAGACACACTTGACACTAGCTATGTGACCCTGGACAAGTCACTTAACCCCAATTGCCTTACCAAAAAAAAAAAAAGAAGAAGAAGAATTAAGAATCCCATGTGCCTCAATTAATTACTAACCTCCTAAAACATTTCCCAGTCCCTTTCCTGGCCACATCCCTAAGCCATAGCCCTTTATATTTTCATTGGTGTTTAAATAAATGTCAATTTCAATCCAACATTTTTCTGTTAACTTAAAACAGTGGTCAGAGTCAAAGAAGCTTTCACAGCTTGCCAAATTTGTGGCAAATGTGCTTGACATTGAGGATAATTAATACTAGTAGAGCTTTTTACAGAAAGCCCCCTTCCCTATGACTTACCTCCCTGGACAATCCGGAGGTCTGTTGTAAAAAGCCAAAAATGCAAGATTTTATTATGACATGGATCTTTGTTGACATGATCACATGTTGGTTGGCTCTCCAACCTGAAAAAACACATTTTCAATGCATGTGACAAGTTGCTGCCATGCTTGGTAATATTCCCTCATAATGTCAGCTTCTTCAGGACAGGACTTGAGGATAGATGATAGACAAAGCACTCCATACAATGTAAACACTGATAAATTTATAATACGAGAATCATCTTACATATGTTTCACTCAAGAATAATCCAAATGTCCCCTTTCTGCTCCATCCAAGATATCCTGTTATCCTCCCTCCCAACCCCAGGGTTCAGTGATCTTTCTCTTCCCATGCAGATTTTGGCCACAGGGATCTGTCGATCAGATGACCATGCAATCCAAGGATACTTGGTTGCTAAATTCCCAGTAATTTTGGGACATGAAGCAGCTGGAATTGTAGAAAGTATTGGAGAGGGAGTAACTACAGTGAAACCAGGTGAGGCAAGGATTTTGAACCTGGAGTCTATGAATTTATTTTTAAATATGTTGATAACTACAGTTCAATATAATCAGTTTCCTTTGTAATCCTAAATGTTTTGTTTTGGTTTGGGGTTTTTTTGCTGGGCAATGAGGATTAAGTGACTTGCCCAGGGAAAACAGCTAGTTAAGTGTCAAGTGTCTGAGGCAGGATTTGAACTCAGGTCCTCCTGAATCCAGGGCCAGTGCTTTATTCACTGTGCCACCTAGCTTCCCCAAAATGTATTTTTGTTGTATGCATTTAAAAATGTTATTATATGCAGGGGTTCATGAGCTTAATTCACTATACTGCCAAAGGTGTCTAGAACACACACACACACACACACACACACACACACACATACATGCAAGTTAAATGAGAAGAAAAATGGAAATAGATCTCCCCTTTTCTTGCAAGAGGGATCTTCTTTATTAAAAAAAAATAGATTAATTGATGCTGTTTGTTTCTACATTATAGTCATATTCTGTATATGCCTCAATCTCCTTGTGCTAGCCTAACCCTGCCTACAATTACTCTCTCAACTAACATTTACTTGCAGTTTGAGTTCCCCACAAAGCTTCTCCCTGTAAATAGATCCTTCAGACTTCTTTTTATCACCTTCAACATATATATATCCTACAAGGACCTGGGATGAGTGCTGAGCACAAAGTTATGAAATATTTATTGATTTGGCTATTTAAAATTTTTTTTCTAGGCAGTGTTTTATATCATGATCTTTTCTCTTCCAGGAGATAAGGTCATCCCACTCTGCCTTCCACAATGTGGAAAGTGCTCTTCTTGCATAAACCCTAATGGCAACTTCTGTGAGAAAGTTGAGTAAGTATTGGACATGGGGGGGGCCACCACAGGGCAATGAGGGTTAAATGATTTGCCCAGGGTCACATAGCTGGGAAGTGTCAAGTGTCTGAGGCTGGACTTGAACTCAGGTCCTCCTGAATCCAGGGCTGGTGCTTTATCCACTATGCCACCTAGGTGCCCCCAGTATTTGACATTTTTTACTGATATTTCACATTCATTGCCCCTATACTAACATTGGAGCTGAATTCATTTACTGCTGACTTTGCTGTTGAATAGTATTACAGGTAAGGGAGTATTATCTGATGACACCAGTAGATTTACCTGCAGAGGGAAGCCAGTCTACCACTTCTTGAGCACCAGTACCTTCACTGAGTACACAGTGGTGGAGGAATCTTCAGTTATTAAAATCGATGCTGCTGCTCCCCTAGAGAAGGTCTGTTTGATTGGTTGTGGATTCTCTACTGGCTACGGAGCAGCAGTGAAGACCGCCAAGGTGAGGATGTGAATGGCTTAGTTCTTATGAAAGATGCTTTTCTTGGCATAGTAAAGATTTGTACAGAGGTTTAAAGTTTCAAAACACAAGCTGTATTCAGGTGTTGTCTGTACCATATGAAATACATGAATGAACAACAAAATGTTCAGTTAATCAACCATAAGCCTTTGTCTCCATGAATATAAAGATATAAACATTCAGACAATCTGAAATTCTTATTTTTCATTCAGATGATTTGGGCATCAGGAACAGTTATATTCTTTTTTTTTAGTGAGACAATTGGGGTTAAGTGACTTGCCCAGGGTCACACAGCTAGTAAGTGTTAAGTGTCCGAAGCCGGATTTGAACTCAGGTACTCCTGACTCCAGGGCCGGTGCCCTATCCACTGCACCACCTAGCTGCCCCTAACAGTTATATTCTTTATGAGCAAATTGGATGAATTCCCATTTGTCACAAAAGAGAAGCATATACGTATGAGTGAGTGAATGAATGAATGAATGAATAAAAAGTCATCCTTTGAGCACTTACTATGTACAAGGCATGGAGGAAACAAGTAGAAATGAAAAATAATCCATGCTCTCTGGGAATTCATATTCTAAAGGAGAGAGAGCACGTATATGAAGTTTCTGCTGTATTAGAAATGTGGTATCGAATGTGAATAGAATACACAATATAATCTTATCTCAGCTGTGTTTTGTATAGATTAAGACACAACATAGATAAATTTCATTTCTCCTCCAAGTCATTCTCTAAGGATTCTCCTCGATATGTCAATGGCTGGGAATTCACAAAGCCTGTGACAGCAGAACCCAAGGTCTGTCAAGATGTTCTACACTGGCAACATTTCTAGCATGGTCCTAGCAACACATTGATTATTGTTTCCACATGTTTCTGGACTTTTTTCAATATATTAAAGAGTTCTCATTTTTTTTGAGAAGTCCAGAAAACATGTGCAATGTGTAACACCTGTGGCAGTAGGTTGGAAGTGTCTTTTCCTATCTCTTCATTTGAGTCCTGCTTTATCCTCAGGTATTTGTTCTTTCTCTTTATATTTTAGTTACTGTGAATGTTGTTGTCTTGGTTCTTCTTACCTCATCTGCATCAGTTCATGTAGATCTTTCCATGCTTCTCTGTATTCATACATGATTTCTTGCAGCACAGAAATATTCCATCATATTCATGTGCCATCATTTGTTTAGCCATTCCCCAATTTATGGGCATCTAATTTGTTTCCAACTCTTAGCTCTCACAAAAACTCCTGCTATAAATATTTTGGATTAGGTTTCCCATCAAGATTCAGTCTGGTGCATTATCTCGATCTGTTTGGACTACTGTAGAGGGGAATTCAGCCTTACTACTTCCTACTACTCTACCATCTTGGCACTGCCTCCAACTTTGGGCAGTTTCACTGGCTTTCCCCCATATGTAGAATGCTTCCTGTCTCATAAACAGCTCTCACAGTCCCTGGCTTCCTTCAAATCCCTGCCAAAATTCCTGATCTGTCTTTAATTTTTTTTTTAGTGAGGCAATTGGGGTTAAGTGACTTGCCCAGGGTCACACAGCTAATAAGTGTTAAGTGTCTGAGGCCAGATTTGAACTCAGGTACTCCTGACTCCAGGGCTGGTGCTCTATCCACTGCACCACCTAGTTGCCCCGGATCTGTCGTAATTACCTCTGTTGATTAGTTCCAATTTATCCTGAACTAGCTGATGTGTACAAAGTTGTTTGCACACTAACCCCTAGAGAGCATGTTCTTGTCTTTTATGTGTTTTGTATCCCCAGCACTTAAATCAGAGTGCCTGGTAATTGCCTCTATCTTTTTTTTGTTGTCATTTTGATTAAAAATACATCTCCTGCCTATAGATGTGAGAGGGATATGTTCTCCTCATCTTCTAATTTTTTTAATGTCATGATCTTTAATATTACGGTTGCATGTGTCTGAAGTAATGAGACTGTACCATCTCTATGAAACTTAGTGAAGTGGAACAGTGATGAGGATAATGATAGATAGTATGTAATCCATCCACCAGAAATCTTGACCTCAGTCAAGGAGGAGGACCAAAGGTAGTATATTTTATAGGAATCTCAGGTAGCACTAATTCCTATGTCCAGTGATTGAATCGGTCTGGAACAATGACAGCAGAAAATGACTCCCTACATAAAATTTTATTTTAATACCTACCATTGCACATGCTAAACAGCATAATATGGTACAGGCTTTTAAATTTTTTTATTTTTCTACATTTGTTTTTATACAATTTCTAGTTTTAAATTTTTCTCCCTCCCTCCCCCCTCCCCAAGACAGCAAGTAATCTGATATAGGTTGTATATGTACAATCACATTAAACATATTTCTGCATTAGTCATGCTGTGAAAGAAGAATCAGAGCAAACCTCAAAAAAGAAAAACAACAATAACAAAAACAATAGAAATAGTATGGTTCAATCTGCATCTAGATTCCACAGGTTGTTTTTTTCTGGATTTGGAGAACATTTTCCATCGTGAGTCCTTTGGGACTATCTTAGTTGATCAACACATAATGTTATTGATACTATGTACAATGTTCTCCTGGTTCTGCTCATCTCACTCAGCATCAGTTCCTTGAGTTCTTCTAGGTTTCTCTGAAATCCACCTGCACATAATTGTATTCCATTACATTCATATACCACAATTTGTTTAGCCATTCCCCAATTGATGAGCATCCACTCAATTTCCAGTTTGTTGCCACCACTAAAAAGAGCAGCTATAAATACTTTTGTACATGTGGGTTCTTTTCCCTTTTTCATGATCTCTTTGGGGAAAAGACCTAATAGTGGTATTGCTGTGTCAAAGGGTATCTACAGCTTTATAGACCTTTGGGCATAATTCCAAATTGCTTTCCATAATGGTTGGATCAGTTCACAGCTCTACCAACAATGCATTAGTGTTCCAATTTTTCCACAGCTTCTGCAACATTTATTATTTTCCTTTTTTGTCATATTAGCCAATCTGATAGGTGTCAGGTGGTACCTCAGAGTTGTTTTAATTTGTATTTATCTAATCAATAGTGATTTAGAGCATTTTTTCATGTGGTAATAGATAGCTTTGATTTCTTCATCAGAAAACTGCCTGTTCATATCCTTTGACCATTTCTCAATTGGGGAATGACTTGGTTTCTTATAAATTTGATTTAGTTCCCTATATATTTTAGAAATGAGGCCTTTATCAGAAGTACTGGCTATAAAAATTATTTCCCAACTTTCTGCCTCCCTTCTAATTTTGGATGCATTGCTTCTGTTTGTACAAAAACTTTTAAATTTAATTTAATCAAAATCATCCATTTTGCATTTCATAATATTCTCTATCTCTTGTTTGATCATAAACTATTCTCCTTTCCAAAGATCTGAAAAGTAAACTATTCCTTCCTCTCTCAATTTACCTATGGTATCACCTTTTATGTCTAAATCATGTACCCATTTTGACCTTATTTTGGTATAAGGTATAAGATGTTGGTCTATGCCTAGTTTCTGCCATATGATCTTCCAGTTTTCCCAGCAGTTTTTTGTCAAATACTGAGTTCCTATTCCAGAAACTGGAGTCTTTAGGTTTATCAAACAGGACATGACTAAAGTCATTTACTACTGTGTCTCCTGTGCCTAACCTATTCCATTGATCCTCCACTCTATTTCTTAGCTAGTACCAAATAGTTTTGATGACTGCCACTTTATAGTAAAGCTTCAGATTTGGTATAGCTATCAGGGCTTTTTAAAATACAGGTTTTGGGTCTCTCCTGGAGCTATTCTTTTTTTTTTTTCATTTGTGGGGCAATGAGGGTTAAGTGACTTGCCCAGGGTCACACAGCTAGTAAGTGTCAAGTGTCTGAGGCCAGATTTGAACTCAGGTCCTCCTGAATCCAGGGCTGGTGCTTTATCCACTGTGCTACCTAGCTGCCCCCTCTCTCTGGAGCTATTCTAAAAACTTCTGGTTCCACATGTAAACTATCTGGTGGGCTTTTTTTTCTACTAACATCTTTTTGGGTGGTTCAGAGTTAATGGCTATTCAGAGCTTGAACTTTTCAGTGATCAGCTTTAAAAGTGCCTCAAAACAGCCCAATAAAAACCCTATTTAGTACAGAAAATATTAAAAATACCTTTACAGGGGTATCTTGGTGGCCCAGTGGATAAAGCACCAGCCCTGGATTCAGGAAGACCTGAGTTCAAATCCAGCCTCATACACTTGACACTTACTAGCTGTGTGACCCTGGGAAAGTCACTTAACCCCCATTGTCCTGCAAAAAAAATAATTATATATATCTATATATCTATATGTATATATCTATATCTATATATACACATATATATATATTTGCTTCCCATTATTCCAAACATTATGTTTGGTGCCTTATATATAGTAAATGTTTCATTAGTTTGATGTATTTGCATTTGTATGGTTATACATAATAAAGTAGTATAAAAAGATATATTTATGATTAGCAAGGCAACTAGGTGGTACAGTGAATAAAGTGCTATGCCTAGAGTGAGGAAGACCTGAGTTCAAATCTAAACTACAACATTTACTAGCTGTGTGAGCCTGGGCAAGTCACTTAACCCTAATTTTCTCATCTATAAAATGAGCTGGAGAAGGAAATGGCAAACCACTCCATTATCTTTGCCAAGAAAACCCCCAAAGGGGCCACAAAGAGTCAGGCATGACTAGAAATTTTAAAAAAACAACATGATAGGCACAGAAGGTTATATTGTGCATTAGGAGAATCATGGCTAGAGTGATGCCCTGATACATGCCGGATGTTAAAAGATCTAGATGAAGACCTCTGGAGTTTGGGGTAGATTTTCATAAAAGTCTATGAGAAGATATAGGCAAGAATCCCATAGAATGATTGGTTATGGATGGTTTGGGATTTATATCTCGGGGATACACATATTGTCATTGTAATCCATTGACAAACAAGAAGTGATCAATCCATAAGCAATAATCAGTCAATAAGCTATTAAGGGTCTACTGCATTTTGGGCGCTGAGCTAGGCCCTGGGGATACAAAGGGAAGAAAGGAAACCATTCCTGCCTTCAAGGAGCTTACCTTCTATTAGGGAAGCTTACATGTGTACATATAATGGATACAAAATTCATACCAATCCAATGCCTTTTTTTTTTTTTTGGTAAGACAATTGGGGTTAAATGACTTGCCCAGGGTCACACATCTAGTAAGTGTTAAGTGTCTGAGGTCAGATTTGAACTCAAGTCCTTCTGAATCCAGGGCTGGTGCTCTATCCACTGCGCCACCTAGCTGCCCCCAATGTTTTTTTTAGTAGAGAGGCACTACCACTGGGGAATCAGAAAAGGCCTGATAAAGATCTAAGTAAGGTTACTTGTATCAATCAAATGGATACATATTCTACATTGGCAAGTGACTGTATGTGTTCCATTTAATGAGACCCTGTCTCTGTCTCTGATCCCTAAACTGCCTGTGTTCCTAATCCCTTCATCATATCATCATTCCCTGGGTTTCACAGTAGTCAGAGCGCCTGACTCAGAGTCAGGAAGAGATGGATTCAAATCCTGTCTCTTACACTTGCCAGCTGAGTAATCCTGGGGCAGTCACTTAACCCCTATGTGCCTTAGTTTCTACATCTATAAAATGGGGACAATATGTACCTCCTGGGTTTCTTGTAATGATCAATGTGACATAAAGTTTGGAATGCTCTTTGCAAGCCCTGAAGTATTATATAATTACTGATTATCATTATTGTTTTATCAGCTAACCAGTGGCTGCAATGGGCTAGTTATGCTTTACATTTCATGTTTCCAAAGACTCCAGACTTACTACAATCTGTTTAATTGAAGAAATCATTAATTACTAAGGTCCTGTATTTTTTCATCACCATAGGTCACCCCTGGATCTACTTGTGTTGTCTTTGGGCTGGGAGGAGTTGGCCTCTCAGTCATTATAGGCTGCAAATCAGCTGGTGCTTCCCAGATCATTGGAATTGACATCAACAAAGACAAATTTGGGAAGGCCAAGGCTGTAGGAGCCACTGAGTGCATCAGCCCTAAGGACTACACCAAGCCTATCAGTGAAGTGCTGAAGGAGATGACTGGCAATTCTGTGGGGTACACCTTTGAGGCCATTGGGCATCCTGAAACCTTGGTAAGTAATCAATAGGCAGCATGGTGATCTGAGGAGCCAAGAGTAAATATCCATTTTTTTTTTTTAGTGAGGCAATTGGGGTTAAGTGACTTGCCCAGGGTCACACAGCTAGTAAGTATCAAGGGTCTGAGGCCAGATTTGAACTCAGGTCCTCCTGACTCCAGGGCCAGTGCTCTATCCACTGTGCCACCTAGCTCCACCCCCCCCCCCAAATATCCAATCTTAACTCAGATGTGAAGAGTTCACCTCTCAAAGCTCGGTATGTGTATAACCAGCTTCAGTCCATCAGCAAGAATTTAGTAAGTATACTGGGCACTGGGCTAGATTCTGATGATCCAAACATGAGAGGTAGGTAGCTCTTGTCTCCAAGGATTTTATATTCTGGTTAGGAGGAGATAATGAATGCATCAGAGTGGGAGAAAGGCATCTTGGTTGGGTGGGTCAAGATAATGGTGAATGGAGCCCTAGATTGTCACACCATCTCCAGTGATAATAATTGTATTGATATGATTACTGTTCTCAAAGCAAGACCAAGAGGCAAAAAACTCAGGGTGGGGAGGGTGACGGCAAATGGCACGATTGTCTGTGCCAAGTGGGCACTTGGTGTCCTGTTGGATGGCTAGATGTGATCATGTGAAATGTGGTCAAGGGCTGACTGAGTATAGGGGTTGAGGGAATTTTTCACTCATTCATTCACTCATTCATTGATGCCAATCAATAGATTTAGATATTGACCAAAAATATCTAAAGTGTAAGATCAAGTTTACATTACCAAAGTCAAGTATACCACTGTAACATTATCTTATGAGTTCAAGGTCACATAAGCAATCAATAACTCAAGAAGGAATATACTTCCCTGAACAATAACAACAATAATAAAACATAGCATTCATATAAAGCTTTATGGTTTGCAAAGCAATATATACATAAACACATATATGTGGGTAGATACATACATACATATATACATACATGGATGATAGAAAGATGGTAGATACATACATATATGCATATATATATATACCTACATAGATGGATGATAGATACATAGAAACATAGATATATAGGTAGGTAGGTAGATAATCTCACATTTGATCTTCACAACAACCTATTAGCCAAGTGCTATTATCATCCCCATTTTACAGATGAGGAAACCTCGGTAGGTGGAGGTTAAGTGAATTGCCCAGGGTCACCTAGCTAGTAGAGCCACCAGCTACCTAATGAGGAGAAAAATGGTCCCACTGATGGAAACTAAAAGAGCTCAACCTGCATCAATTATCTACATAAAGAGCACAAGGGGGGAGGAAGCCATAGGAGACAGAGATAGAGACATATATAGAAACAGGCAAAAACAGAGAGATAGAGAGACATAGAAAGAGACAAGACAGAGAGACTGATAGAGGGGGGAAGGAAGGGAGAAGAGAGGTAGAGAGGAGAGTAGAATGGAGAGAGGAAGGAAGGAAGGAAGGAAAAGAGGGAGGGTGGGAGAGAGGAAAGGAGGGAGGAAAGAAGGAAGGAAAGAAGGAAGGAAGGAAAAGAGGGAGGGTGGGAGAGAGGAAGGAAGGAAGGAAAGAGAGAGGGTGGGAGAGAGGAAAGGAGGGAGGAAAGAAGGAAGGAAAGAAGGAAGGAAGGAAAAGAGGGAGGGAGGGAGAGAGGAGCTAATTTTTTGAAATGATGTGTGCTAAACTAAGTTCTTACCTCTACAATGCACAGTTGTTTCCCTTTTTTCTTTTTAAATTCTTAATGAAAAAGTAACAAAGTGAAAGGTAAAGAGTTTTGATACAGTTTTATTGTCGGTTTATCTTAGGCAGGGTGGCTGGTGACTGGGATTTGAGAACATTTCAACACTGGAACTATTATGAACCTGATTTGTTTGTTTGTTTTAATGACAAAAAGTGCTGGAGAAAATTTACTGAGCTTGATGAGCTGCCCTTTGCCATATGAGAGCTCTCAGTTCTGCCACTTGCTACCTCGTGTCCTTGGGAAAGCTGAGTTACCTCTCTAGGCCATGAGTCCCTTCATCTACAAAATGATGGCATTAACCTAGAATGACCTCGAGAGTCCCTTATAGCTCTATCTATGATCTTATACTTTCTGCTTCCCTTTTCCTGCCTTCAAGACAAAAATACTTCTAGACAGGGCACTGCCAAGGACTGCCAAGTCTCTCCTATATTCAAAATTGGTTTCATTACACTAGGAACAAAAGTTATACAAATATGTAGGGGCATGCTTCTTTATCTTGACGTGACACTTGGGCTACCTGCTTCGTGCCTTTGTACGGCTTGTTCCATATACCTGGTTTGAGCTCACTCTTTGCCTCTACCTCAGAAACCCAAGTTTCCCTCAAATCTCAGCTAACCCCCTAAGAGCCTTTTCCTGATGCCCTCAGCTGCTAGTGCCTTCCCCTCATTCTCAAACCTAAATTACCTTGAATTATCTTTGTAGATTTTTCAAATTTATATCTGTAATTAAAAAAATTTTTATTTTTAATTTATGGAATAAAACAAGCATTTCCATAAGATAGTACAATAAAAAAGAGATTATACATGAAGCTGAAAATCTACTATGCACAACTTGCTATTCCTTTCATACAATAATCATGTAAATTTCTTTTTTTTCCTTTTCTTCTTCCCTCCCCCCCACCCCCGCAAAGATGGTTAGCCATTAGACAGAAAAGGTGTTTGCATATACTTACACACTCATATACAGATTTATACATATATATGTAGAATTATTCTATACATACTTCTTTTTATCAGTTCTTTTATAGTTAATTTGGGTATTTATAACAGACAAAATAACTTACTGGCTCAAAGTCATTCTTATATATCTGTAAGCGCTGTCCCTTCTTCTCCATCCCCCTAAGAATTTAGGATCCTTGAGTCAGGGATTGTTTCATTTTTTTTGTATACTTGGTGCCTGGCAAATAGTAAACCCTTAATAGAAGTTTGTTGATTCATTTATTTGGGGAACTGTGATCAACGGTGTCAGTTGGAGCAAGGCACAGTTCCTTTCTGGTTCCATTGGATATATTATAAGAAGAACCATTTCTCCTTTATTTACAAATCAGATTGATGCCCTGGCTTCCTGCCACGTGAGCTATGGAACCAGTGTGATAGTAGGACTTCCTCCATCATCTACAATGCTCACTTATGATCCCATGCTGCTGTTCACTGGACGCACCTGGAAAGGATGTGTTTTTGGAGGTATGTGGTAGAGAAATAAAGAGTTTTCATTCATTCATTCAGAGAGATGAACAGTTGGATGGATGGATGGATGGATGGGTGGGTGTGTGTAATTTAAAATTCTAAATGTGGGTTCTAATCTGTTCCCCCAAGTTTTGGGGGAAACTGACTAAAATCACTGATAAAATGAGTCTAGATTTTTAAGGGTTTATTGAAATATAGAAAGAGAAAGATTGAGAACAGAATTCCTACAACCTCGCAATCCTATCTTTCCTCAGCTCCTCTCTGTAGTTCTCTGCCATCACCACCAAGTCAGGCACCCAAAAAGACAGTGCTCTTCACGCAGGCTCCCCTTTCCTCCTTCCTGTTCCCTCCCAGAATGGGGAGGTTCTTCAAGCTGGTTGGTTGATTGGGCCGGAAGTTCAAAGTTTTTTTAGATTCTGAGAACCATGCTTTCTTAAGTACTCTCAAGTACCATCCAGATGTGCTTAGAATCTAGTCAACTACTAATCCAGTCAAATCAGCTAGTAATCCCCTCAGGTGGGCTCCGGAGTATCTGCCAAATCTCATCTATCACATTCCATTATCTTGACAGGTGGCTGGGTGGGTAGGTAGGTAGGTAGGTAGGTAAATGGACAGACAGACCATTTATTGAGTGCTTACTATGTGCCAAGGACCATACTAAGTGTGGGGAATGCAAAAATACAAACAAAAAATAGCTTCAAAGATTCACATTCTAAAGGGGGATGGCAACATATAAAATGGGGCTGGAGAAAGTAAAGATGTGAGCACAAGGAAGAAAAGTCCAGAGGGTCAGGAGAAAAATGAGCATGGAAGGTCTGGGCTTTTCATGAAATTGTGATCTTGGGCAGGAATGCACCAATCAGAAGGAGGAGTCTAAGTGGCAGAGAAGGCAAAAGGAAGGTGAGTGAGGCCATCGGCACAGAGGTAAAAGAGGCTGCTCTTTGCCAAGTGAGAGAAAGGCTATGACCTTACAACTGAAGAAGCCTGTCTACGGAAAAGGGGGGATTTTATGAGTGAAGTTCAGAGAGAAAATAAAGGGAGGGATTTGAAGAGGATATCAAAGAGGGAAAGAATAATTAGGTCTTATCCATGCGGCTCAGTACTGGCACCTCTAACTTGTTAGAACCTGTCAACTCTGAAAAATAAAGTACCAGAAAGCTCACAGAAGTCATATCCAAAAAGCTTTCTTTATTCCATTGGAGAAGAAAACTAGACACATGGGCCAGGATCTGGTCTAGGACTGAGGAGACCCAAAGCAGTAAGGCCAAGCCTCAATACACATAGTTGTGGCAAAGAATTAAGCAGTGCAGTGTAACAGCAGCAAGTTTGCCTAAAGACAAAGAGTCTATTCATAGAAAGACTTCATGACCCAGTTGTGGTTCCTGTAGGTGCTTGCCCAAGCTCAGGGACTGCCTAGGGATAGTTTGAGCCAGCTCCGATTTAATTGCATCAGAGTTCATCCAAAGAGTGAACACAAAGGATTGTTGTTATACCAAGTTCAGGGCACAGCTTGCTTGCTGAGTCTTAGAATACAAAGAATCTCCTAATAATAAGAAAAGAGAGGAGTGGTCATGGCAGGGGGGTCCTGACTTTCCCCCTTTTGGCCAAGGGGTGGGGATCTATAGACCTGTACTCAGCTAGTTTCATCAGTTACTGTTTCCCATTGATGCTTCCAGTTTCTATGTTTCCCCATAGTCATTCTGTAGCAGCCCCAAACTCCCCACAGATGTTAGTTCTGCAATCCCTGCTCCTTGGTTCTTAATCTATCCTTTACCCTCTGAAGTCTGACACATCAATTGTCCTCCAGCAGATGGTTCTGGTCTCCTTTCCTAGGAGAACAGATTTCTAAGGATGAGATATATAAGGATAAGTCTTAGTACATTATTTAACAGCTCAGAAAACCTCAGCCCTCTATTCTTCTTAAACCTTCACTTATTCACAGTTCCCACAATGCCAAGCTTCTTATATGATGGATCTGGTGATGGTAGGGAATATAAGAATTCTTTCTAGGGGCAGCTTGGTGGTGCAGTGGATAAAGCACCGGCCCTGGATTCAGGAGGACCTGAGTTCAAATCTGACCTCAGGCACTTACAAGCTGTGTCACCCTAGGCAAGTCACTTAACCCTGTTTGCCTCCATTTCCTCATCTGTAAAATGAGATTGAGAAAGAAATGAAAACCCACTTCAGTATCTTTTTCAAGAAAACCACAAATGAGGTCACAAAGAGCCAGATGCGACCTAACAGAAAAAAATGACACAATAACTGGCTTACAGTGAGTTTTGCTCCTCTCTCCTCACACATCCAACATGTGTCTCTCTCTATCATGTCATCACTTTGTGCTATACTCTTGGGTATAGAGAAGTATTTCCCCTTTTCTCTTCAATTGTCTATAGTTCCACATCCCTCAGGGTAGCTGGAGTGAGTTATCCCAATTACCCACAGCTACTCTCCAAAATATCTACAAAGAGGAAGGGGAGAAAGTGCCAACTCCTCCTGGAGTGAGACTGTCAGGGGAAGATAATGATTTATAGTTTTTCTTACCTGATGTGCTTGGGGAGGAAAGACAAAGTCAATTTCTGTCTCTGGTAAATGATGATGGTTTTGCATCATTGCACTTACAAGATTGCTGTGAGAATCACACGAAACATGTTACAGAGAGCATTTTGTAAACTATCATTATAATGGACTCCAAAAAGTACTACCTAAAAAGGAAACTAGAGGGGGACAGCTAGGTGGTGCAGTGAATAAAACACTGACCCTGGATTCAGGAGGACCTGAGTTCAAATCCGGACTCAGACCCTTGACACTTACTAGCTGTGTGACCCTGGGTAAGTCACTTAACCCCCATTGCCCTGGGAAAAAAAAGTAAAAAAAAAATAAAACAAAACAAAAGGAAACTAGAGACAAAATCCAACTAAGTACTGTCAGCTTTATAACAGAATCTTGTGTAGTATAAGGGACACAACATGGAGGCCAGATTTCCACACCAATAAGTTAGGTGAATGAGGAAGGCCTCTGTCTGCCTTCCCTGAGGCTTAGTTTTCTCAACTTTCAAATACTTACATTTACCTCCATTACAGGGTTGATTGAATATGAGTATTTTGTAAATTATAAAGTCTTATGTAAATGTTACTATAAGTATTGCCTAAGGTTCCAGAGATCATGATCACTGCAGAGTGAAATTAGAAAATATTTTTTGGATGAAATAAAACTTTTGTTAGTTGGCAAAGGACATGATGTTCATGAAAGAACCTGAAACCCCACCCCGCTACACACACACATGTGGCCCCTTTCTTATGAAAAATATTTTTTATTTGATAAAAAAAGATAAGATCATAGAAATTAAAGATTGTCATGTTGTACAGTTGTTTTGGTCATATCTGATGCTTCATGACCCCATTTGGGGGTTTTCTTAGTAAAGATGCTGGAGTGGCTTTTCATTTTTTTTCTCCAGCTCATTTTACAGATGAGGAAACTGAGACAAACAGGGTTAAATGACTTGCCCAGGGTCACAGAGGTAATAACTATCTGAGGATGAATTTGAATTCAGATCTTCCCAACTCCAGGCCAGTGTTCCATCTACTGCGATACCTAGTTGCCTCAAAGATTGTACATTTAAGTCTAAAATGAAATACATTTTAATGTTCAATGGATTCATGTTTTCATCTATTTGTGTACACAACCAGTACAGATGACAACCCATACACACAATCACACATGCATGCACACTCACAAGCCACCCATCTTATCCTATTCATTCTTGTTCAGATCCACCCAATGCTCTGCAGCCCATTAGAGTGTGAGCACTTTGTATAGCAACTGTTGTTACCTTCCTTTTTGCCACTCACTCCCTGGGATGGCACATAGTGAACACTTAATAAATGTTTGTTAACTGGCTGACTGTTAACATTTTACAAACAGTAAAATGCTGGTGCTTGAATTTTTTTAAGGTTGGAAAAGCAAAGAAGACATTCCAAAACTAGTATCTGATTTCCTGGCAAAGAAATTTGACTTGGATCAGTTAATAACCCATGTTCTACCTTTCAATAAAATCAAAGAAGGATTTGATCTGCTCTACAAAGGAGAGTGGTATGTGCTTTAAATGTTTATTATACCAAAAACATTATAATACCTGGAAATGAAAGTGTCTGTATGTATACATATATGTATATGTATATATATATAGGCTTCTACCAAACAAAAATCTTCATATGGTTAATATTTCATTTCCCCAGGTGAATATAGTGTTTTCCTGGGTATTTTGAACCTATTTTCATTCATTAAGCCTATTAAGTCCTGTTTCCCTCACAGAATTGATATCCATTTTGGTGGTGTCACATGGGTTCAGTGAAGCAGATAGATAGGATGGTAGATGTACAGTCAAATAATCTGAGTTCAAATCCTAGTCCTGCCACTTAGCAATCACGTAACTTTGGTCAAGTCACTTTATCTCTTTGGGCCTCCTACTTTGTAAAGTGATGGAGTGACGGTGTTGAACTTGACAAATTCTAAATTTTTAAAATATATATATAAGGGTCCTTTGCCTCATTCTTTGATGGCTTAAGGGTATAGTCCTGTTTTGGGTATTACAAACTAAAGGGTACGCATAGCTTAGAAACTTTTCCCTTTTTACAGAAGAGGCTATTGGGGCTCTAAGGGACCAGGGTGGCAACTGAGCTAGTCTAGCTAGAGGCCAGCAATTGTGGTGACAGGTGTTGCCATTTTGAAAATCAACCTCTCACATGCATTTAATAGTGTCATATAGGAAATAGCTCTCTTTTCTCAATAAGAAAAGAGGAAATGTTCTTTTCATTACAAAAACTGTTAACCTATCCCAGCTTCTCCTCTTTGCCAAGAGCTTCAACAAGCAAAGACACTTGGGATCCTAGATTTCAATTTGGAAAGGACCTTTGTTGTTGCTCAGTCATTTCAGTCATGTCTGACTCTTTGTGATGCCACCTTCCCATTTGGAGTTTTCTTAGCAAAGATGCTGGAGTGGTTAGCCATTTCCTTCTCCAGCTCATTTTTATAGATAAGGAAAATGAAGCAAATTGGGTTAAGTGACTTGCCCAGGGTTACACAGTAAGTATCTGAGGTTGGATTTTAACTCAAATTTTCTTGACTCCAGAGGCACTGCACCACTTAGCTGCCCTGAAGAGAACCTTAGGGCTCATGTGTTCCTACTCCATGATTTTACAAGTGTGAAAACTGAGACCCAGTTTTAGATCGAAAACATATTAGCCCCTTACAGACCTTAAGATCAGTAGGAATAGCTTCAAACCTCTTTAAGCCCCAAATCTGCTCTTAGGCTTTCATTCAGTAATGGAAGTTAATTCTTCAGGTCCATTATTCCTTTAATGAGCTACTTCATTCACTATCTAATGTGCACTCTAGACAGAAAGGCACATGATAGTTTTAAGCAGAATCTGGTGCTAAATGCCCTTGATCAGATGATATGGAAACAAGCTATTGACATAAATTTTAATTTTCTATTTCAGCATTCGAACGGTCCTGGTGATGTGAGCTCCTAAGACATAAGAGGAATGTGATCTATCCCCGGTTCTTTCTCTAAGAATTTCACTCTTTTTTTTTTTTGTGAGGCAATTGGGGTTAAGTGACTTGCCAAGGGTCACACAGCTAGAAATATCAAGTGTCTGAGGCAGGATTTGAACTCAGGTCCTCCTGAATCCAAGGCTGGTGCTTTATCCACTGCACCACCTATCTGCCCCATAGAATTTCACTTTTAAAGGATAATGATAGGGCATGTTTGCCTCTCTCCTGTGGGACAAGAACAAAATAGAAATGTACTTTGTCAGAATACACAAGCACCTTTTTTAAGGATTACAATTGTCACCATCATAATTCACTTTACCAGAGTAGAAGCAGGTGCTAGTCTTGTTGGTTAACTTGATTGGTTAACAGGTAAAAGTGTAAGCTCTCATTACTTTTGAATGAAGTGAAAAGTAAGTGGGATCCCAATATCCATTGTTCAAAGGTAGTGAGAGCTTGAAGGACTATTGCTTCTAAGATTCTAACCAGATACTTTCAGAGAACTGGTCTGCGCATTGTATGGTATTAGATGGTGCTACAATGAAACTCTTGTAAAGACTTTCCAAGATATAAGCCTATGCCTGCTGTGAGGAAAATCACTCCTCAATAACTTCTGAAACTCAGTGGTGGTGATGTGTCAAAGGCTCATTTATTGCCATTGTCACGAGAATGGGCCACCCCGTGTCCAGCTGGTGGGTGACCACAAAATGGAGGCTTGTGGGTCTTTTTATCTCCTACTCCCTAAGGCAAATGGCCCCTCCCCTTTTTTACCATTATTTTGATTACTCAGGGGTTACAATCTACTCCCAAGAACTGGCTAATCGGAAGGCAGTATTTCTTAGCCAGTGGGGGAGGGGATACAGGGACAATTCTTCCATTCCTCCCACAGCTCAGGAGCAGACCTAATGGTGACCAGCCCAGGGTTTCCGTGAATCATGTGATTTTGTTTAAGGGAAAGGAGTCCTTTTTCCTCAAACAGGTCCAGAGGAGTGTAATTTGAATGCAGACTATTATATTCTTGTTGAGAGAAGACCAATCCCCATTTCCTCACACCTGCCTTCTTCACTCCCTTTATATGTCAAAAAAGATGAGTGTTTTTAAATATACCTGTTTGGGATGAAAATTGCCTCAGTTTACCCAGATAATTTGGGACTACCAAGTCAAGCAGAGGCAGATTTATTACATTCTCATGAGAATGGGTGACTCTACACAAGGGATGAGGAATGCAGTAATGGGCTCAAGAGTTGAGTTTTTATGGAAGTTTTTTTTTTTTGGGGGGGTGTCCCCTCATGCACAGGGTGAGCTCACAATCTAACATCCAATTCTGTCTCACCCAGGCCACGTGTTCAGCTTGTGATCAGGGTATGGATACATGTTCCAAGAGTGAGGGGGAAGGGGAGGGGGAAAAGATCAAACCACAGGAGGGGTAAAACCACTCCAAACCACTCCACGGGGTAAGGATGGGCAAGGGGGAAGAAGGGAGTGATGGTACCAGGATCTGGTGGTGGGGGGGGAGTTAGGACTTAGGAATGCAAAAAGGGAGAGGTAGTATCTGGGTGGGGGGTCCACACTAGCAAGAGATATCTTCTCTTGCCTGGTAGCAACAGCATAACTAACCCATAACAAGGACTGGGGTTTGGAATGTAGGCAAGTGGGGCAAGGAAGGGGTACCAGGGTACATCAGGTTCAGTAAGGCAAAATACATGATTTCCGTTATTAGCAATGGAATAAAACATGAACAGAATAATCTAACAATAACAGGGACTGGGGGCTGGGTACTTTTCAGACCCCATCCTCAGAATCTGAACTGACTCAAGTCCACCTATCCCACACACACCTTTTACAAGTAAATTGATATTGTTAAATAAAATGGTCTGTCATATCACATGGTACCACTTATTTGCTTCTATTTTGAAATATGTGTGTATGTATGTATATATATATATTAATTTAAGAAAATCATACCATACATTTCTTATTTTAAGCAATATTTTCCCCAATTACAAGTAAAAACAATTTTATCATTCATTTTTTGAAAATGTTGAGATCCAAGTTTTCTCCCTTCCCCCTTCCTCTTTCCCCTCCCTGAGATGGTAAGAAGTTTGATATAGGTTATTGTGAGGAAAACAACTCCCGCTCAATAATTCTCTGGAACTCAGTGGCAGTGATGTCAAAGGCTTATTTATTGTCATTCTCATGAGAATGGGCAACCCAGTGTGCAGCTAAGAATGGGGGCTCGCAGGCCCCATTTTAAACCTCTAATGTGAATGGACCCTCCCCTTTTCATCACTGGTCTGATTACTCAAGAGTTACAATCTACACGAAAAAAATAGCTAACCAGAACTCAGTATTTCTTAGCCAATGGGGGAGGTGATACAGGGACAATTCTTCAATTCTCCCTTATGTGGACATAGCTCAGAAGGGGACCTAATTGAGAGAAGCTTAGGGCTTCCCTGAATCATGTGATTTTGGTTGCCAGAGGTGGGGCAGGGGGAGGAGACATTTTTCCTCAAACAGGTTGGAAGGAGTGTCATTTGAATGATGACTATTATATTCTTATTGAGAGGAGACTATTCCCCATTTCCTCACAGTTATACATGTGCAATCATGCAAAACCTATGTGGAAATTTATTTTGATTTGGGGACCCTACCTTTAGGCTGAGATTAGAAAGCCTTAGGCCCTCAGGGTTTCTCCCCCTCCTCCTCAGCTTCAGCTGAGTGGAAAAAACCCTGTGGGCTGTACAAGACGCCAGGTCAGACAGCTGGGGGAAAAAGCCCCAGCTCCCTCCGACCTGAGCGGATACTGGATCCAAGAGATACTGGGCTTGTCCAGGCTGGGCTCTGGTGAGGCATGTGATGCTAGAGCATTCCCCCCCCCCAGCCCCAGCTGCAGCCCTGACTGGCAGATTAGCTTGGTCTGTGGGGGCACAGGAAGCCCCGCGATTTGAGTGGAGAGAAGAAAAGGTGTATATATAGGCCTGGGAGTTAGACTAGAGAGGATGGGGGGAAAAAAAGGAGCGAGGACGGACTAGATAGAGACACAAGATTAAGGTGGGGGGCTGACAAGAGAGGACAGACTAGATAGACAAAAGGGAGTAAGGAGGGGCTGACTAGAGGGGAGTGAGGACAAGGAGGGAGGAGAGTTCGGTTAGGAAAAGGAGAGACACGGGGCTGACAAGGTTACAGGCCTTAATACAAACCAGGGAAAGTGTAACGTGCCCTGAGGCCGGAAGTGGCTATGGCCTTTATTGTATTCAAGAAGTTCGAAGCACAGCAGGTGGGAAAGAGATGCAGTGGAAAGAGACCACAGGAAAGCAGTCAGGTTGTACATTTTATTTCCCTGTATTCTTAATTTTCAAGAGTATCTCATAAATAAACTCTGCTTGGATTATTTGGTTAAGAGGCTTCTTAATCTTTAGTCTATCAGTTTGGGAGCAGTGTGGTGGAACTTTATAAACGGCCCACATTAAATTAATGAAGTCAGATAGCCAAATAGTCAAAAGTCCCAGAATTAGTACCCCAGTCAGCTTCAGCCCCCAAATTAGCCCTAGTTAAAATATTTTACACCTATTTCCACATTAGTCATGTTGTGAAAGAAGACAGAGTTAAAGGTGGGAGGGAGGATACCCAAAAAGTGGGGGGAAAAAGTATGCTTTGATCTGCATTTGGATTCTATGAGTTCTTTCTCTGGGGGTGGATTGCATTTTTTATCTAGTGTTAACCTGTAAATTAAGGAATTCTGAAAATAGACTCCCATCTTGACAATTTCCAAATTAATATCCAGTTAAGTTTTTTTTTTTGTTTTATTCGTTTTGTTTTGTTTTGAAGGGCAATGAGGGTTAAGTGACTTGCCCAGGGTCACACAGCTAGTGTCAAGTGTCTGAGGCTGGATTTGAACTCAGATCCTCCTGAATCCAGGGCTGGTGCTTTATACACTGCGCCACCTAGCTGCCCCTCAGTTGAGTTTTAATAAAGCTATTTCTACATGAACATCGCTCTGCTGATTTTCATAAGTTCATGCCCATTTAGATATTAATCCAGTTAATGCATTTTGGACCCAGAATTCTATCATAAGTGCCTTTGAATGTTTGTCTACTTTGCTGTTTTGAGAATTCTGAGATTTCATTCCTTTCACTAATGTAGAGAACACAACCCTGTCCCATTGTATTGGTCTTCATGGCCTTACCCTTGTGATGTTTAAAATCTAAATTGTGGTAGCCTTAAATTAGAAGCTTCAGCACCAGTCTTTGGGCATTAAACATTTATTAAAGCATAGAGGTATTCAACAAGGAGTTCAGAAAAAAAAAAAGTCCTACCTAGCCTAGAGTTCCAGCCTAGTTGGGTTCTTCCTGAAGTCCTCCTCCACGAGCCTGCTTTAATCAGGAACTCCCCAGCAAGCTGTTTATGGAAGCTTTTTATAGATCTGGAACAAAGGCGGTCCTTACACACTACTTCAAGCTGATTGGTTGGCGTCATCCAAATCCATTGTCTTTGAAGGTGTTCTCAAGTTGAGTTCACAGTCTAGTTTCTGAGAACAATACCTTCTTAAGGGATAGCCAGGTGTGATTACAATCCAATGAACTTGAAGTAGGCTTAATCAGCAGTCAATCACTCTCACTTGATTCAATCAGTATAGATTAATCTCCAGGTGGGCCTTTGAGTATCTGCTAAATTCCATTATTTCATCACACCCTTCAGATGGTTGTCAATCCTCTAGCAATCCTCTAGAATCCTCTAGCTTCATGCTAGCTTGGCTGGTCCTCAGTTAATAGACATACTGTCAACCCCTGGCTGCAAAGTCTTTTCAGCTTAATAAGACCTACTGGATAACACTTAATATGTAGTTGAGGATCCAGAGTCATTTTTGTACCAAGGAAAGTTGACCGGATCCAGTACAAATTATGTAACATAACTTTACCTGGGTCCTTATAGCTGTAAGACAATTCTTTTACACCTCTTTAATTAACTTGCTATCCTGCTCACCACAATGGTTATTCCAAACCTTTCCATCCCACCCCAAAATATTTCTACCTCTGTACATCTTCTTAGCTGAGAATCTTGTCTTATATTTCAACTGGAAAAAAAATGAGGCCCTCTTCTTCATTCCTTCTTTTCTCACGTCATTCAAATTCCTTCTGTCTCCAATTCCAATCCTAAATCACCAGCTGGATCCCTATTAAAAATTTCCAACTGGGTGTTGCACAGGCATATCAATCTCAATATGCCTGAAAAAGAACTCATTATCTTTGTCCCTAAACCTGCTCCATCTTCTTAACTTTCTTATTATTGTCAAAGGCAACACCATCTCTCCATACTCCTCAAGGGCATTAACCTTGGAGTCATCATTTGAGGAAGGAGATGACAAAGAGAAAAAGAAGGTTAAACAGAAGAAAATGGGATGGAAGGAAATACTGAGTTAGTCATCATAACGGTGAATGTGAATAGGGTGGGCATCCCCATAAAACAAAAATGGATAATAGAATGGATTAGAAACCAGAATTCAACAATATGTTGTTTACAAGAGACATTTGAAATAGATAGACATATACAGAGTTAAAGTAAAGGGCTGGAGCAGAATCTAATATACTTTAAATTAAATAAAAAGGCAGGGGTAGCAATCATGATCTCAGACAAAGTAAAAGCCAAGATAGACCTAATTAAAAGAGATTATTAGAGAAACTATATTATATATAAAAGCTACCATAGACAATGAAATAATATCAAAACTGTTTATAGCAAAATGTGAATATTTTTTCCCTAAGAAAAGGCCTGAGATTTCTTTGTTGTAAGGAGTTCTCAAAAAGATCTGGTACCTGCACTGCATTTCAGGGTTTCTGCATTGTCTGGAGACACAAAAAAGCTCAATGACCTATCCAGGGTTACAGAGCCTTAGACGGGCCAGAAGGGGTTCTGGAAGCCAAATCTTAAATTATCCTGGGTTTAATAGTATTTCAAACATACACTTGTGGGGCAGCTAGGTGGCGCAGTGGATAAAGCACCAGCCCTGGATTCAGGAGGACCTGAGTTCAAACCCAGCCTCAGACACTTGACACTTACTAGCTGTGTGACCCTGGGCAAGTCACTTAACCCCAATTGCCTCACCAAAAACAAAAAACAAAAAACAAACAAAAAAAAAACCATACACTTGCCCTAAAAAGCCCTTAGTAAAGGGACCCTGCTGTAAGGAAACAACATTCTTTGTACTGTACCACTAGCACAGCCAATCCTGACACAATAAAAGAATTAGCTATGGAGCATACAGTCAAAGAATTGAACCCAAAGCCCACGTGTGGGCTCACAATTCTGAGATTTTTCACATGTATAATAGGTATCGTATTGTATACCTTCTCCTAAGGTGGTGGGGAGACTGGAGGAAGGAGAGAATTTGAAATTCAAAATTAAAAAGAATGCTAAAAATAATGAATAATAATAATAATAATTCTGAGTCTTGTTCTTTCCTTCATTACATTAGATCTGGTCTCAACTATAGCTGCCAGAATTGTTATTGCTATACTCATCCAAGTGCTTCTCAATGATTCCTGTTCTGACAGTTCTCAGTTATTTGGAAACTCCATAGATAACCACAAGATAAATACAACTAAGCTTATGATATTATCATCCCCAAAAGACTCTGGGCCAAATCTCTAGAAGTGCATTGGGAAGGGAATATGGAGGTCACCTGGAAGTACATGTCTCCAGAATTGTAAAGAATTTCACTCATATCAAAAAAAAGTGAGGGGCAGAGGACCAACTTGTACAAAAATATTTGTAGCAACTCTTTTTGTGGTGGCTAAGAACTGGAAATTGAAGGGATGTCCATCAGTTGGAGAATGGCTGAACAAGTTGTGGTATATGCTTGCAATGGAATACTGTTATACTACAAGAAATGATGGACAGGATGATTTCAGAAAAAAAAACTAGAAAGACTTACATGAACTAATGATACAAAGTAAAGTGAGCAGAACCAGAACACTGTACAAAGTAACAACAATATTATACAATGAAGAACTGTGAATGAAAGCTGTTCTCAGCAATACAATGATCCAAGACAATCCCAGAGTACTCATGATGAAATATACTATCCACCTCCAGAGAAAGAACTTATATTATCTTACTACTTTTCACTTTCTTTCTTTCTTTCATTCTTTTTTGTTGTTGTCAAGTCTTCTTGTACAAAATGACCAAAATGGAAATGTTTTACATAATTGCACATGTATAACCCATATCAGATTGCTTACTGTCTCAGGAAAGGAAAAGAGGCATGAGGGAGGGATAAAGTTTTGAACTTAATCTTTTCTTAAATGTTAAAATTTGTTTTAACATAAAATTGGGGGGGGGGATAAAATATTATTTTTTAAAAAGAATTTCACTCAGTGGACTCTAGAGTAATGCTTTTTAATGTATTATCTCTATCTCTCTCCCTCTCTCCTCTCTGTCTCTGGGCATCAATTTCTTCCTCTGTAAAGTAATGGGGTTGGACATAATGATTTCCAGGATCTCTAAGTCATGATATTATGAGATAACTTCATATGTATACACTAACCCTGAGAGTTCTTGGCATCCATCTGTTCCTAGGAAGATAAAGGGAGAACATAGAAGCAAATGGGGAATGACTTGGATCTTACGCAAAAGCTGTCTCACTGGATCCTGGAAATAGGACAAGAAAATCTTTCTATACAATATATAACCCATGAACTCTCTCAGACTGGGAAATGTACAATGGGAGTGCTCTCAGAGAACAGAATCTCTTCAGTTTCTGTCTCAAGATTTGATGTTATTGTTCAGTCATTTTAGTTTTGTCCCACTCTTCATGACCCCATTTGAGATTTTCTTGGCAAATGTACTGGAGTGGTTTGCCATTTCCTTCTCCATTTAATTTTACAGATGAAGAAACTGATTCAAACAACTTTAAGTGACTTAAGGTCATACAACTATTAAGTGTCTGAGGCTGAATTTGAACTGAGGTCTTCCTGACTCCAGACCCAGGGTGCTATATCCACTGTGCCACCTAGCTGCCCATCTCAATATAGTCTCCTACATAAGAAAGTGGAGAAATTAGAATTGGGAAACAAGTCTATTTTCTTCACCCTATGTCATGGTGTTCATCCTTACTCATAGCCAACTAACAGTCTGTTCTATTCCAGCATTCCATCTCCCACTAGCATTTCTCTTTGTCACACTGGCACCACAGGTTACAAGGGTAAAAGTGATTCATGTTTCATTGTCAAATTGCATATTATATAATTACAAATCACACAATTATTTGCATTAATCTGAGAAGATTATATTTTCCTTCCAATTTTCTTTGCATGCTTTCTCATCCTTCTCTAGCATTTGGGTCTTCTTTATCTAGTGAATTTAGGCATGAGGATTACAATGTGTGGGAAGAATATGTCTATATATGTTAAATGGTCTAAAAAATACCCAAAACAATTTGAATTAGTTGCAACAATCGATTATTCCACTTGGAGAATAGTTGAATTCATATAAACAAATAAGTTATTTTCCAAATGACCAATTGTTTGACCAAATTAAAGGATCGTAATAACATTGATATAGAGCTAGCTGGGAGGGACCTTGGGAGTCTTCTAGTCTATCCCTCTCATTTATAATTAAGGACATTTAAACCTAAGGAGATTGAGTGACTTGGTCAAGGTCACGATCTTGCCATTTGTTTTGGTCTGTGTGTATATATACAAATGCCTTAACATTTACAATTCCATAGAGCACAGTAAATTGACAGTGTTAAGGGTTAAAATTCTAGCTAAACTGTCTAAAATATCTAATGAGTGGTTGCCAATAAATTATAAGCTTTAGCAAGAGTTAGACTTTTAAGCATTTATTAAGGAGAATAAGAATTTGGTAAAGAGAGAGAAAGGCCTAGATTCCTATCTATTAAAGGGAGAGCGCATTTCTAGCTCTGCTCTCTACCAGAGTCCTCAGGAAAGAGAGCAAGAGCGAGCGCCAGTCTCTTCCTTCCTCCTCCCACTAGTCCACGTCACTTCCTGACGCCAAAGAAAAGACTCCTGGTCTTGCCCTCAAAGACCTTCACTTCATGGGCAGAACTCTTCTACAGTAAGTCTCCAGCAGGTGGCATTATTCCAATTGTTACAACAGCTGACAAGAGTTAGAGCAAAGAGAATAGAGTGACAATAAAATTGGTAGTTAGCAGAAGGAAGAACCAATAAAATCTGATAGGCCAAGACTGATGAAAATGAAGAGTCCCGTTAAAATTTTAAAATAACCTCAGTTCTACCAACTCTATTCCTTATTCTAGATCACTTTCTCCTATATCTGATTAGCCCCAGGAAGTAGAAAACAAATGAAGAATTTGGTATTTGGAAGGGGGAAAAAAACCTTAGTCAACTAGCCCAGGCCCTTCATTTTATTTTTTTTTAATTTTTAATTATCCTAAATCTGCTTTCTATCCTTCCTACTTCCCCATATCCAATGGCTAAATATGTATAGTAAAAAAACCCAACAAATTATCATACTGTCCATGTCCAAAGAAAAAATATGCCTCAGTCATCCACCCTCTGAGACATCATTTCTCTTTCAAGAGGTAGGTAGCACATTTCATCCTCAGTCCTCTGGAACTCTATTGATCAAATTTCTTAAGTCTTTTAAAGTTCTTTGTTTTCACAACATTGTTGTTGAATAAATTGTTCTCCTGGTTCCAGTCACTTTGCAGTTCATATAGTTCTTCTTCCCAAGTTTCCCTGAAACTATTCCCTTCATCATTTCTTACAGCTTGATAATATTTCATCATATATTCAGATACAATGACATCCAGCTTTTCCTACAATTGCTGGGCACTCCTTTAGAGTTCAGTCACCACTGCAGTGGGCAGGGGAGGTTCATATTTTTTGCATGAGTCATTTTCTTCTCTTTGATCACTTTGGAGTATGGTTCTAGCATTGGTACCATTGGCTGAAGGGTATGAACACATTAGTAATTTTTCCCAGTCTCTTCATTGTACCAAGGGGCATACTGCAGCTCTAGGGGACCAGGATGGTGATTGAGCCTGGTCTTTTTAAACTAACTAGAGACCAGCAATTCTGGTGATAGATGCTGCCATTTTGAATGTCAACTTCCCTCATGTATTTCATGGCATCATATAGGAGATTTGAATCACTTTTTTGAATGAGAGAAGACGAAACATACTTTCATGTTTCTGAAAAACCTGTCAATGTTTACCAGCTCTTCCTCTTTGCCAAGAGTTTCAGCAGTTGTGTCATGCATTGTATTTTTCTGGGGAGTAAAGGATCATGGGATCATAGACTTAAATATGGAAGGCACCTTAGGGTTCATCTACTCCTACCCCCTCACTTTACAGGTGTGGAAAATGAGAACCAGTTTTACTTTTAAAACCTATCACTCCTTATACAACTTAGTGGAAATAGCCTCAGCACAAAGTGACCCCCAAGTCTCTTCTGAAGCCTCTACTGCATATGGAAGTTGGTTATCAGGTCCACCATTTGTTTAATGAGTTTCTTTACTTACTATATGTACATACCAGATTAAAAAGCACATACTAATTTTAACCAGGACCTTGTTTTAAACTTAAATTTAAACTAAATTACCCTTGATTAGAAGATATGGAAATGTGGCTAGAGCACCAGCCCTGGAGTCAGGAGTACCTGGGTTCAAATCCAGCCTCAGACACTTAACACTTACTAGCTGTGTGACCCTGGGCAAGTCACTTAACCCCAATTGCCTCACTTAAAAAAAAAGATATGGAAACAAGGAATTAACAGGAACTTGTATTTTCTTTTTTTTTTTTTTTTTTTTGGTGAGGCAATTGGGGTTAAGTGACTTGCCCACGGTCACACAGCTAGTAAATGTCAAGTGTCTGAGGCCGGATTTAAACTCAGGTCCTCCTGAATCCAAAGCCGGTGCTTTATCCACTGCACCACCTAGCTGCCCCAAGATGGCAAAGATTTTAAGGGAAAAAAATGAGATAAATTAACAAGATCTTTCCACAGTGGCTCTTAACCTGAGAACCCATGAATTTAAAAAAATATATTTTGATAACTATTTCAATATTGTCTTCTTTCGTTAACCTCTGTCTTTTATTTTATGCATTTATAAGCTTAATTGTGCAGAGTCCAAGGCTCCATCAGACTTCCAAAGGCATCCACTATACACACACAAAGAAAAAGGTTAAAAACCCTCATGCTTATGGTTTAGTGTCATTGTGAAGTAATATTTTCTTTTTACTTTTTAATATTTTATTTCTTTCCCAATTATATGTAAAAACAATTTTTAACATCCATTAAAAAAATTTTTTGAATTCCAAATTCTCTCTCCCTCCTCATTAAGAAGACAAGCAATTTTATACAGGTTATACATGTGCAGTCATGTAAAACATGTTTACATATTAATCACGTTGTAAAAGAAAACACATGCCAAAACACACACACACACATACACAAGAAAAATAAAGTTTGAAAAGAATGCTTACCATTACTATGTGCAATGTTCTTCTGCTCACTTTACTTTGCATCAGTTTCTGTAAGTCCTTCCGGGTTTTTCTGAAAGCATCCTGCTCACCATTTCTTATGTTACAATAGTATTCCATCACAATTTTATACACAGCTTATTCAACCATTCCCCAATTGATGGACAACCCCTCAATTTTTAATTCTTTGCCACCATAAGTAGAGTAGCTATAAATGTTTTTGTACATATGAGTCCTTTTCCTTTTCTTTTGATCCCTTTGGGACACAGACTTAGTAGTGGTATTGCTGGGACAATGGGGTAAAGTAATATTTTTAAGCTCTGTGAATTAACACAGGAAAGGCCTTATATGGCTTAGAAATATGCCAGTTCACTAGCTTTATGACCCTTGGCAGGTCTTTTAACTCTCATTGCCCCGCAAAAAAAAAAAAAATGCCAGTTCAACCTTGCTACACAAGGTCTATAAATCAATGTTGCTTTTCACAAGAAAATATTTCTATATTGTGAGGACCATAAAACAAAACAACAATAAAACATCCACAGACCTCTGTCCAACTTCTGTTCAATTTTAAAGCAAGTTAGTCTAACCTAATGTCCAAGAAGACTGGATTGATGAATTTTATCTCCTTATATATACTGTACTATACAGTAACCCTTGAAAAAGAAGGGGTCCTTTTACCATTGCTGAGAAATGGTTCTCTCTGTAGAATATAGGAAAGGACTGAAGGTGGCAGCAGCATCCTACTAGAGGAGCCACCTCTGACAGAGCTCATTTGTTTTCATCATGAGGGTCCGTGAGAAAACATAAGGACTTCCTCCCAAGAGTCATTCATTCCCTCTAGGATATTCCTCAAGGTCTTCTTCCAAGTGTCTCCTTTTTCTCCACTTTCTGCTTCTCTTAGCTCCTTTTCTTTCTCCTTTTCTTTCCTCTCCTTCTTCAATCTTTCTTTTTCTTCTCTTCTCTTCCCTTTTTTTCTTTTCTTTCCCCAGTGGATTTTAAGAACTCAAATAGATGAATTTAAGTATTGGTAACTCTGATTAATCTATCAAGCAAACTTTCCAAGCATAAAAAAGCAAAACTCTTCCTCAGTCCACTAAGGCTGAACTTGTGTTTTGTTAAAAAAAAAAAATGAATTCTCCAAATCATTTCGTTCAGCAGTTCCAAAGCTCTAGGGACTGTGAGTTTTCATTGTCAGCTTGATTTTTGCCATTTATTGAAAGTGATCTCCTTTCCTGGTCTGTTCCCCCCCAAAATGAACTGGGAATTGCTCCTTGCAAGTAGGGAGTGGTACTAAGTGATTACAGAATTACAGAAAAATAAAAAGGAGAAAGGAGAAAGGAAAACATACCCAACTGCTTGCAAAATTCCAGAGAACAGCAAGGAAAGATAAGATTTTATTAAGTGAGCAATGAAAAACAACAGAAAAAACCCACAATAGAATGGGAAAGATGAGATCTCTTCAAGAAAGTTAGAGATATCAAGGGAATATTTCATGCATCAATGGACATGATGAAAGACAAAAATGGTAGGGACTTAACAGAAGTAGAAAAAATTAAGAAAAGGTGGCAAGAATATACAGAAGTACTATACAAGAAACATCACCAATAATCTATAATAATAACCAATAACCAATAATAATAATTTAACATCACCAATAATCACAACGATGTGGTTACTGATCTAGACACTTACCAGCTGTGTGACCCTGGGCAAGTCACTTAACCCCATTGCCCCCCAAAAAAACAAAAAAACCAAAAAAAACCCCTAATATCTTGGCCATTTGTCCCATTACTTCCTAGCAAATGGAGGGAGAAGAAATGGAAGCAGTGTCAGATTTTATAAAAGATCACGGCATATAGCTGCTGTAGCCATGAAATTAAAAGGTGCTTGCTCCTTGGAAGGAAAACTATAGCAAATCTGAACAGTATAAAGAGCCCTGCCAACAAAGATTCATATAATGAAAACTATGATTTTTCTTTTTTTTCTTTTTTTTTTTTTTTTGTGGAGCAATGGGGATTAAGTGACTTCCCCGGGGTCACACAGCTGGTAAGTGTTAAGTGTCTGAGGCCAGATTTGAACTCAGGTCCTCCTGAATCCAGGGCCGGTGCTTTATCCACTGCACCACCTAGGTGCCCCCCCCTTTTTTTTTTTAGTGAGGCAATTGGGGTTAAGTGACTTGCCCAGGGTCACACAGCTAGTAAGTGTTAAGTGTCTGAGACTGGATTTGAACTCAAGTACTCCTGACTCCAGGGCTGGTGCTCTATCCACTGCTCCACCTAGCTGCCCCAACTATGATTTTTCTAGTAGCAATGTATGGCTATGAGAGCTGTACTATAAGGAAAGCCAAGTGCCATAGAATTGATACTTTCAAATTGTGATGCTGGAGAAGAATTGAAATTCCCTTTACATTGGATCTACAGTAGTATAAAGGAAAAGATATTGAAAGACACAAGCTATTTCTGATCAGATCATTGAAGGGACCAATCCTGACTTCAGAGAATTGTCAGTAAAGTATAGCTTCTTCCCCTAGCAGAGAGATGTTAGACTTTACATAGAAAATAGCCAATGTGGGAACACTAATGCATTGTTGGTGGAGCTGTAAAGTGACCCAACCATTCTGCAGAGCAGTTTCATACTATGCCCAAAGGGCTATAAAGCTGTGCATACCCTTTGACCCAGCAATACTACTATTAGGTCTTTATCCAAAAGAGATCATAAAAAAAGATCCACATGTACAAAATTATTTATAGCAACTCTTTTTGTTGTGGCAAGGAATTGGAAATTGAGGGAATGCCCATCAATTGGGGAATGGCTGAACAAGTTGTGCTATATGAATGTAATGTAATACTACTGTGCTGTAAGAAAGCATGAGCAGGTGGATTTGAGAGAAACCTGGAAGGACCTACATGACCTGATGCTGAGTGAGATGAGCAGAATCAGGAGAACATTATATCGACAACACTGTGTGTTGATCAACTATGATAGACTTGACTCTTCTCAGTAATACAATGGTCCAAGATAGTTCCAAAGGACTCATGATGGAAAATGCTCTCCAAATCCAGAAAAAAAGAACTGTGGAATCTAGATGCAGATTGAACCATACTATTTCTACTTTTTTGTTTTTCTTTTTTTTTGTTGTTTTTCCCTTTTGTTCTGATTCTTCTTTCACAGCATGACTGATGCAGGAATATGTTTGATATGATTGTACATATATCATCTATAGCAGATTGCTTACCATCTTGGGAGGGAGGGAGAAAAATTTGGAACTAGAAATCTTATCAGAACGAATGTTGAAAATTATCTCTAAATGTAAGTAGAAAATAATAAAATATTTTTATAATTAAAAAAAGAAAATAGCCAACGTGTTGCATTATTTTTCTTAATTATTGTTGTTAAAATGAAAGGCTGTGGAGGCAAGAGTGGATAAGGTGAGTGGTCAACAGGAAATTACAGTAATATATTAAAAGCACTAATAAAGTATTTTTAAAATATATTTTGTCTTTTATGGCACACTTTTCTGGAGTCAAAACCTTACAGCAATTGAGAGGTGATAGTCCCACTGTACTCATTGGACTTCATCTGGAATATTACATTCAGTTGTGAGTGCCAGTTTTTTAGAGGACATTGATAAGCTGCATAGTGTCCAGAGGAGGGTTACCAGGATAGAGAAGGGCCTTGAGTCAGTCTCATATGTGGTTTGGCTAAAGGAAGTGTACAGCATTAGCCTGGAGAAAAGAAGAATGAGGCTACCATGTATAGAAGTACATAGACTTGTTCTGCTTGAACCCAAAGGGCAGGACCAGGAACAATGAATAAATGTGTCAAAAGGGCCAATTTATGGAAATTGAGGGGCTGTATATCAATTGGGGAATGGCTGAACAAGTTGTAGTTTATGAATGCAATGGGTTGTGTAACTATTGTGTAATGTAACTATAGTGCAATAAGAAATGATGAGCAGGCAGATTTCAGGAAAACCTGGAAAGGCTTATATAAGTGAAATGTGCAAATGTACCCAGTTATCAGCAACATTGTGTGAACGAATGCCCTACTCAGCAAAACAATGAGCCAAGTCAAGTACAAAGGACTCACGATAGAAAATGTTCTCTGCATCTAGATAAAGAACTGATGGACTCTGCAGATCAAAGCATACTTTTTTCACTTACTTTATTTTTTGCATGGCTTTTTTTTCCCTTTTGATCCTTCTTTTACAACTGTGACTAATATGGAAATATATTTTACATAATTGCACATATATAATCTATATCCTAATGTTGGATCCTGGGCTTCCTGGCTTTTTTCTTGGTGGACTTCCTTTCTCCCTATAGTAATATTGGTTCTTGTCCTTTTGATTTTTGCCCTTTCCTCTTTAATCTCTTGGTAAAGTTTGTCACATCCAGGCTCAAGACTTCAACCTCATGGCAGCTATGGTCAGTGCCTCTACATCTCTTCACTTTCTGGACCAGGCCCCTCCTTACGCTGTGATTTCTGTGACCCCATTCAGCTTGAAGCAGTTACAGAACAAGAATCTGCACCCCCTTTCTCCTTATATATAAAAGAAACAGGGAAATGACATGGGCTTAAGATAAATCAGAAGTTTCTCCTGGGAGAAGCAAAACCAAAGATGACCAGATAACAGGACAGATATATGGAGAAATCAAGGGACTATTAAAGTTTAGACTGGCCCACTAGACATCAGGACAGACACATCTAAGAAGTAAGGGGAAATACAAGTTTATGGCAGAAAAGTTACTTAGGTATGGCTGCTACCTGAGCAGAGCTAAAAGACAGATAACCAGAGGTTGGGACTGTGCGGCATAATCATGGATTTGAGTCAGATTAAACTCTGAGGATAGAGTCTAAAAGATACCTACCCCCCCCCAGTAAGTTTTTTACTTGTCATTTCTACCCATTAGCACTATTTACTTTACTTCTGCTCAGTCTCCCCACTTGTCAGCTACATCTTAGTTTTATGGCCTGTAATAAAAGTTGTATCTTCAGCCTATCTGGAATCCATTATGTGTCAGAATCCCAGTCCCTGTCATGGATTAATTGTAGTCAGATAAGGGAGTGATTTCTGCCTCTATCTTTCTTTGACATTCCTCAGACTTGTTACCCTCTCCCCTTTCCCCCTTTGTTCTTGGACATGTCTCCATATGTGGATCATGAGCTGGGCACGCACCTTGGGTGAGACAGGATTGGATGTTAGATTGTGAGCTCACCCACCCTAGTTGTACATGGGGACAGTCCTTTTCAAGATTACTATAAAAACCTAAAAGATTGGGCCTATCTTTGCAAGACTTCAATTTGTAATTGGGTTCTGCCCATCCTTGTGAAGATATAATAAATCTGTCTCTGCTTGACTTGGTGGTCTCCTCGAGTTATTTGGGTAAACTGAGGTAGTTTGTCCCAAACAGGACTATCATTCCAAAAAAAAAAAATCCCCCTGACTCTCAGGAATATGATAAGCATCCAAGCTTTTCCCACCTCACCCCCAAAAGGAACTTTCCATTTTTAGGTAGTCACCCCATCTATGTTCTATAAAATCTTTTGCCTTACTTCTGTTCTGGGAGGAGGATGTTTCTAAAACACCATCCACCAGGAATGAAGTCTTTAACTTCCTACTCAGTCACTTTAGATAAAGTGCCAAATAAAAGACCATCTTAATCCTAATTGGACTGTGTGAGAGAGTGTAATTCTTTACAGAAGAATATCTAAGGACCCCAACCTTTTTCCCCATGACATTATCAATAAGCTTTTCAAACAGATGACTGGGGCAAGGGGGAGTGGTGGGTGCCCATATCTTTCTTCCCTACCAACAACCACATGCACTGCCTTCAAATTATAGATGTCTATGTTCAGAACTTCTCTGTTTTGTTGTCTGTGTAATTAGGGTCTAGGTCTTTATCTTCCCTATATTTAAGAATATGGAGATTTGGACATGTTAAAGGCAACAGGGAAGAAACTAATAGAAGAGAGAAACAGAGAGAGAGACAGAGAGAGAAACAGAGAAAGAGTCAGAAAGAGAGAAACAGAGACAGAGAGAGAAATTGGGGCCTTTTGTACTTCTTAACACCCTTCAGGAAAAGAAAGCTGCCTAATCTGTGTGTGCCTTAGGAAAAGCCAGCACAGCATTTCTGACAAGGCCGTTGGAAATATTGCTCAATTCACCGGGCACAAAGCCAGCATAGTTATATAAAAAGATCATAGAAAAGTCAAAATAGGATCACTGCTCTGGATGCCCCCATGATTAATACATACTGTCTTTAGTAAAAGGAGTGGATTTTTTTTTTGAGAAGCAGCAGAAATGGAATCAAGAATTGAATATTGCTTCTATCCCTGTGCCCCATTCATGCTGGCACTTCTGTCACAGGAACCGGGTTCAAATCCTGCTTCTGATCATTGTTGCTTGTGTGATCTTGGGCAAGTCCCTGGGTATCAGTTTACTTATCTGTGAAATGCAGCAGATGGGGGATTTGAATTAGATGTCCTCTGAGATTACTTCTAACACTCTGATCCTTATAAACCCCTGGCTGAAATGTCACAAGTTAAAACAATGGCTTATTATATCACCTCCTAACCTCAGAGGTGAGAAAGACATTGATTTATACCTCTGAAGATCAGGGATTTCATCCATGTGGAAACTGTCTAAATTGATGAAGATTACAACCTGTTACACCCATAGAGGGAAAGTTATTTTTAATAGTTTTTTCTTTCAAAGATGTCAGAGGAAAGGCTGTGACTCTCAGAGCTCCCAACAGATCCATCCACATTCCACCCAAAATGCCATAAAACAACTCTTGGAACAGCAAAACCCATAAAAGAACAGACTGAGATCATCTTATAGTCAAAGATGGCTTAGAAGTTCAGCAGGAAGGATCTGTTATACCAGGGTGAGAGAGGAGCTCAGTGGGTAGTGCAGATCCAGCCCCAGGTAGACTGTACCTCCAGAGCCTCAGAATCTTCAGTGTCAGTGGCTTCTTCTGAATCTCGGTTCACAGACTGGTGAGGGGGTCCAGCAGTTGCCCAGGGGGGAATAGTGGGGGGTCACTGTGGGAACAGAGGCAGAGCATGTTGCCCAGGAAATGGACTTGAGTAGCAGAGGCCCAGTGGGGGAGGGGTACAGGCAAGCCAAGCTTACGGACCACAGAGAATCAGATTTCAATCAGATTTCTGCTTCCAGGTAAAAGAGCAAGCAGGCCCATGGATTCTTACAGGCCAGGCAGGCTGAGAATAAGAAGGAGTTAAAAGCCAAGAAATAGATGGGCAAGATGAGCAGGCAGAGAAAGCAGAGGACCATTGAAAGTTTCTTTGGTGACAAGGAAGATCAAAATACACCCTCAGAAGAAGACAATAACAAAGTCAAAGCTCCTATATTCAAAGGTTCCAAGAAAAATATGAATTGGTCTCAGGTCATGGAAGCACTCAAAAAGGAATTGGAAGACAAAGTAAGAGAGGTAGAGGGGAAAATGGAAAGAGAAATGAGAGTGATGCAGGAGGGTCATGAAAAAAAAGTCAACAGCTTGAAAAGTCAAATTGGCCAAATGGAAAAGGAGGTGAAAAAGCTCTCTGAAGAAAATCATTGCTTAAGAATTAGGATAGAGCAAATAGAAGCTAATGACTTAATGAGAAATCAAAACACAATAAAGCAAATCCAAATGAATAAAAAAATACAGGGCAACATGAAATATCTCCTTGGAAAAACAGCTGACCCAAAAAATAGATCCAGGAGAGATAATCTGTAAATCATTGAACTACCTGAAAACCATGATCAAAATAACAGCTTAGACATCGTTTTCCAAGAAATTGTCAGGGAAAATTGCCCTAATATTTGAACAAAGAGTTAAAACAGGAAAGAACTCCATTTGAGTCACCTATAATATGACCAAGTAAAAGAAGCTATTGTCCCAGAAATAAGGAAAATAGATAAAAGAACAGACATGGACATAAACCACCACTATTTTATTTTATTTTTTAATCATAAAAGTATTTTTCCAGTTACATGTAAAGGTACTTTTCAATATTTGTTTTCATAAGCTTTTTAGTTCCAAATTTTTTGCCCTCCCTCCCTTCCCACCCCCATCCCCAAGACAGCAAGCAATCTGATATAGGTAATATATGTACAATCACATTAAACCTATTTCTGCATTAATCATGCTGTGAAAGAAGAATCAGAACAAAAGGGAAAAACCTCAATAAAAGAAAAACAAAAAACGTAGAAATAGTATAATTCAATCTGCATTTAGATTTGTGGAGATGTTTTGCATGACTGCACATGTATAACATGTTGAATTGCTTGATTTCCAGGTTGGGGAGGAAGGGAGGAAGAAAATTTGAAACACAATGTTTTAAAAAAATCAATGAGAAAAAATTTATTTTTTACATGTAACTTCGGGAAATTCTAAATAAATAAATAAATCCAATAGTATTTTCTTTCATAACTAGGAGTCCCACCTAGTCTCCTATCTCTTCCTCCAGGCAGTGGTAAGTCTGTAAATGTTTAACCACTGGGGGGGGGGGGGGGCGGAGTCGGACACAGGAAAACTTTCAATATTAATTAACATTATTAACAGTTTTTCTATCACTTTCTAGTGATAACCTAGTTTAGTCTATTAACAAAACACTAAACCAAGCTCTGATTTATAGTGTTTGCCAATTTCCAAGGAAATGTTAACAATTGTGGGAATTGGCTCCAGCATATCCCTGCTTCCAGGGCTAATTAGTGGATCCATCAGACTTTCACACTATCAAGATTGCTAACATTTACATAGCACTTTAAAGTTACAAAGAACTTTGCAAACATTACTTCATTTGATCTTCAGATAAACTTTCTGAGGTAGTTTCTGTTATCATCCCCATTTGACAGATGAAGAAACTGAGGCTGAGAGGTCACATAGCTAGTGAATAGCTGAGATGGGTTTTTCTCATTCCAAGTCCAAGTTTCAAGGGCTGTTTTAAGTTCTTTTAAGATGGGCAGTGGTGCCCTGAGGGGGAAAAAAAAAACATGCAAACTGTTTGTTTTTTCTCCTCAGTAGCTGTTCTATTCAGCAGATCTATTCCCTTTCCTCATTCCCAATTCACTTCAACAACCAATCCCTATTGCTGGCCACTATAAAACCACAATGACAGCAGATTGTCCTCCTACTCCCTCCAGTCTTATGTAAAATCCCACACCTCAGAAGCCCCCCAAAAAGGAATGAGGATGGCTTTCACCCTTTCCCCGCAATCAAACATGGATTCTCACTCTTGGTCATGATTTCTATGGATAAAGGAGAATCAGTTACTAAGAGGCAGGGGTTGTCTAAAATTCCTTTAAATGCAAATACTCCTGGGGAGATGACACTGTCTTAAATTGATTCCATTTTATAAATGAGTGTTAGCAGATTTTTTTTTTTTTTCCGCAAAGTAAGTTTTTGCTTGTGATTGAAGCAGGAAAAGACTAAGTGGTAAATGAGGAGAAACGTTGAAGAGCATCTAACAGAGAGAAGTGAAGATAAATGGAATCTAAGGAATGTTTTTAGTTTTGCTTAGGGTTGGTTCTGCCTCTCATAATTTCTACCTCATTAACATCCCTGTATAAATAAGGAATCCTAGTCTCCATAATGGCATAATTAGCTACCTTTGCCCTTGAATCCTACTGTGAGATATTATTTATTAAAATACCCTGTCCTACTCTTTCTTCCCATCCATAAACCTTTTCTTTCAGGGAAACTAACTGGTCATTGAACTGTAAGGACTCTGCTCTTCACAGTTAGGTCTATCATTTGTTTTTGTTTTGTTTTGTTTTGTTTTGGTGAGGCAATTGGAGTTAAGTGACTTGCCCAGGGTCACACAGCTAGTAAGTGTCAAGTGTCTGAGGCCAGATTTGAACTCAGGTCCTCCTGCATCCAGGGCCAGTGCTCTATCCACTGAGCCACCTAGCTGTCCCATCATTTGTTTTTGAATGGAATAAATAGTCTTTGAGCAATTAAGACTATCCAGGTGGTGCAGTAGACAGAGGGGCTGGACCTGTGGTAAGGAGTTCACAGCCAGCTTAATTTATGCTTATTTGTAAAATGGGAATCAAATGAGATGATCTTTCTAAAGTGCTTTGAAAACTTTAATGCATTGTAGAAATGCTAGCTCTTATTATTTAAGAAGCAAAACAAAGCAGTTATAGCCTTTGTGTCACAAGTTTCCTACCTTAGTATTCTTTGTAGGGTGGGGCTCATTCTCCAGATCTCTGTTTGGAGAAAATGAGCAGACGGGATTTAAACAAGACACCTCCCCCTTGAATAATCTCACAAACAAATTAAAAGCACTTGTAATCCTCCCCCCCCCTTATATGTTAATCTTTTCAAATCTATTTACTTACATAATCTTCGATAGCTGTCTATGGGATTAAGAAAACAAGTGACTTTTTTTTCTGGCTCTTAAAAGTTTAAAGTCTTACAAAACTGTTACTGCTTACTGGTTGACCTTTATAAATGGAACCCAGGGGTTAAAGTTTTTAAAGTGTTTAGGGCAGAGGTTATTATTTGGTAGTGAAAATTCAGGCAAATGATCTCTAAAATAGGATTTAGAGCTCTCTTTCCTGAAAAGGGAAGACTGGACAACACGCAGGCCAGTTCTTGAGATATAAGTCCCCTTCTTCCTGAAAGGGGAGGAAAACCAGAGAAAGACAATGCCTGTCAAAATTAAAAGAACGGTTTTATTAAGCAGGGAAGAAAATCTAGCATGATCACGGGTGCTATTCAGTCTCTTGCCAAATAGGAGACCATGCAAAAGATTGCCAAGGATTTTACACAGTTTAAACAAAGGCAGGCAAGAAATCGAGAGGAAAGGTGGGCTTAGAAAGGCCCACACCCAAAAGGAGGGGGTATGTAAGAGGAATCCCAGTGGTGCAGGATGTGGCCTTTGATACACAATCAGAAGTTTTCTTGGGGATAGGCTTGATTATGCAGATTTCTTCAAAAAGAAAAGAATTTTTCCAAAGTTGGAGAATAGATGAAGATAAGATCCATATCCATAGTCACATATCCTACAGTCAGGACAGGTCTTTGATGCATATCCTGCAGTCAGATAAGTCTTTGGTTTCATGGCTACTGATTCCCCATGTGCCCAGCGGGGCTTACTGTCAGTCATGCAAAGGGCAAAGGATTGTTAGTGGAGATATTTGTTCTGGTTACCCAGATAATTGGGGGTGAGGGAGTTTCAAGCAAATCAAGGCACCCATTTGCACAGCAGCTATAGTATTTTTAAATATTAAATTTTATTTTAATTATTCAAATGAGCATTTGCCTTTTCTCTCTTCCTCATAACCTCTCTCCCTCTTCCCTCATTGAGAAAGCAAGAAAAACAAAATATTCAATTAAAACATGTATAGTCAAGCAAAACAAATTCATTCTTTGGCCATTCCCCAAAAAGTGTCTTAATCTGCACTTTGAGTCCATCACCTCTTTTTTCAGGATATGGGCAGCTTGTTTCATCATAAGTTCTGTCACTGGGGAAATGGGTTGTGGGGGGTCCTTAGGTATTCCTCTTTAAAGAATTACACCCTCTTGAACACAAATCCAATTGGAATAAAACAATCTGTTGTTTAAGAGCTAGAGAAAGGAGACCTCTAGAGGAGTCTCAAGGGGAGATAGTTCCAGAGACTGTTGTTCTCTGAGATACTTATCTCCTTGAACAGGATAAAGATAAAAGCTTTTATAAATGGTAGAGGGGGGTGATCACATGAGGGTGCAATGTCCCTTATTGGGGGTGGGTTGGGAGAAATTAGGTAGCTATCTGTCCCGTTGGCACCACTCAGGCAGCAGCCACACCTAATGGGTTTATCTCTCTTGCTTCTCAAGGTGAGTTTGTCCTTCAATTTAGCTGGCCAGTTTAAACTTTAATAGTCCCAAATTCCTGACCCCATAACAAGTTCTATGGAATCATGGTTAGTCGTTGGGTGGATTAGAATTCCTAAGACCTTCAAAATTGATTTTCTTTACAACATCTTTGTTCTTATGTAAATTATTCTGTTGGTTCTGCTCACTTCACTCTATATCAGTTCATTCAAGTCATCCCAGATTTCTCTGAAACCATGTGCTTCATCATTTCTTACAGCACAACAGTATTCCATCAAGTTCATATATAATTACTTCTTTATGCACTTCCTAATTGATGGGCACCTCCCCCCTCAGTTTCTAATTCTTTACCCAAATGAAAAGAGCTGCTATAAATTGTGTTAATATGGTCCTTTTCCTCTATCTTTCATTGCTTTGGAGGTATAGATCTAATGTTGTGGTTTGGACAAAAAGTATTAACAGTTTAGTAGCTTTATGCATATAGTTTCAAATTGCTTTTTAGAATGGTTAGATCAGTTCCATCAAAATCCATTATCATAACTTTTCCCACAGCCCCACCAGCATTTGTCATTTTCATTTATTATCAACATTGTCAATCTGATAGGCATGAGATGGAAACTTGAAGTTGTTTTAATTTGTATTTATCTAATTATTAGCAATTCAGAGCTTTTAAAAAAATATATGGCTATTGAGAGTTTTAATTTCTTCCTCTGAAAACTACCTATTCATATACTCTGACCATTTATCAATTGGTGAATAATTCACATTCTTATAAATTTGAATCAGTTCCCTAGAACTAGAATATTTGGCATTAAGACTTTTATCAGAGAACCTTACTGCAATTTTTTTTTCAATATATCTATTTTCTTCTAATTTTAGCTGAATTGGTTTTGTTTGTAATTTTTGTTTAATTTTATGTAACAAAAATTGTTCATTTTACCTTTTGTGACACTTTCTATCTCTTCTTCAGCCATGATCTCTTCCCCATCCAAAGATATGACAGGTAATTTCTTCCTTGCTCCTCTACTTTGTTGACGATATCACTTTTTATGTTGAAATCATGTACCCATTTGGAACTTCTCATGGTATACAGTGTAAGATTTTGGTCTAAATCTAGTTCCTTCCAGATTGATTTCCAGTTTTAGCAAGTTTTTGTTAAATAGTGAGTATTTGTCCCTATAGCCGGGATGTTTGGATTTATCCAATACTAGGCTATTGTGCTACTTTGCTGTATGTTATGCATCTAACCTCTTCCACTAATCAATCTCTTTATTTCTTAACTAGTACCAAATTGTACTCATGAGTACTGCTTAGTAGTATAGCTTGATATACATCCCTATTAGGTACCTTTAGGTACTGTGTTGTTGGGTTTTTTTCATTAATTCCCTTGATATTCTTGGCTTTTGTTCATTTAGATGATTTTTGTTATTATTTTTTTAAAAGTTTTTTTTGCAGAGCTATGAGAGTTAAGTGACTTGCCCAGGGTCACATAGCTAGTAAGTGTCAAGTGTCTGAAGCTGGATTTGAACTCAGGTCTTCCTGAATCCAGGGCTGGTGCTTTATCTACTGTGTCACCTAGCTGCCCCATTTGTTATTATTTTTAACCCTTAAAGTAATCCTTTGGTCATTTGATTAGTATGGCTTAAATAAGCACATTAATTTAGGTGGTATTGTCATTTTTATTAAATTGACGGGCTACCTATGAGCAATTAATATTTCTCTGATAATTTTACTGTCATTTGTGTAAAGAGTGTTATGTCATTGTGGTCATTCATATAGTTCCTGTGTGAGTCAGTCAACATTTATTAAGTGCCTACTATACACCAGGCATTGTGCTAAGTAAGATCCTTGAGGGCAGGGACAGTCTTTAGACCCTTTTTGCATCCCCAGTGCTTAGCAGAGTACCTGGCATATAGCAAGCACTTAATAAATGTTGATTGATTGATTGACCTAGATGCCCTCCCTACAAAGTGGTTCTTGGAGGAGCATTCCACTCAGCTCTCTAATCAGAGGGGCAAAGGGTATTGATAAGAGGTGAATTCCAAGCATGAAATGATCTTGCACAATCACTGGGGTGAAGTCCAGGAGTATATCTGGATGGGAAATGAAGAAATGGTTGACTTGGTATCTATGATGCCAAAAAAAAAAAAAGTTTAAAACCCCTGATCTAGAGGAACTCTGGAAAGTATGGAAACTTACTCTTGGAAATAGTGAAACTTCTTCAAGGTTGCCCTTCACCACCTGGAAGTCCAAGGTAGTTCTCCCTCTTAAAAAGTGCACAGCCAGCTATTTCTGGACTGTGATTCTCTTACTGATGGCTATCCATGCCTTTTCCATATGGGAAACAAGAATTGAGGTAGTTAGTTGGGGACAGATGATAATAATGGAACTTAAACTAGAACCATAGAGTCATGGAGCAGAAATGATTGTAAGGTAATAGATTTAGGACTGGAAGAAATCATAGAGGTCATCAAATCTAAACCCCTTTTTTTTACAGATGAGGAAACTGAAAGCCATAGAAGTTAAGTGACTTGTCTAAGGTCACGCAGCTAATCCTGTCTAAGGAGGGATTCAAAGCCGGGACTTCTTGAGTCCAACACCCCATCCAATTCACTACACTGTAAAAACATTCATTGCAAGATATCATGTTCAACCTCTGCATTTTAGAAATAAAAGAAACGAGTCCCACAGAAGTAAAGTGACTTACCGCAGTTCACCTAAGTGTTGGATCTGAGGCTCACTGTTATTTTACCAATGTAATGCTACGCAATGGCCAAAGGAATCCGGAACCCTTTTCCACTAAGGAACCCGACCTTTGGACTCATAAACACTGGGTTCAGTCCTCAAGTGTTCACCCTGACTCTTTAAGTTTCCAGCCAGGGGTCCAAGAAAAAGAATTCTCTACAGGTAAATATGGGTACAAATTGATGGCACAGTGGATGGAGTGCTGTGTCTGGAATCAGGAAGATTCATCTTCATGAGTTAAAATCTAGCCTCACACACTTACTAGCTGTGTGACCCTGGTCAAGTCACTTAATGCTGTTTGACTCAGTTTCTTATCTGTAAAATGAGCGGGAGAAGGAAATGGCAAAGCACTCCAGTATCTTTACCAAGAAAACCCCAAATGGTATCACAAAGAGAAAGAAATGACTGAAACACTGAACAGCTCCTATCTAGGGCCACCCTAAAAGGAATTAGGAGGGTGGGGCCTAGAAAGTTATACAATAAATAAAGCAGATTGGGCACAGGACAGTCATTTATCTCCTCCACCAAAGGACTGCAGAAACCACAAAAGATGTCACAGTGATCAAGATATGAAACAGTGACCTGTAACTTTTATTATTAAATGAGATAACATTTATTAAAAGCACAGTACCTGGTACCTAACAAATGCTATACAAACATTCAGTCCCTCCCTCCTCCCTTCCTATTATATTCTTCCAGGAGGTTGATACTTAAAAACACAAAAACATAAAACATTTTGTAAAGTTTCTGAACAGTCCTTTTAACTGCACTGTGGATCTGTGCTTTCTGAATAATTCTCACAAGGTTCAGATCTTCTGACAAACCAGGGAATACCTGGGACAGTTATCATCTTCTCCCCCAAGAAGCATTGTAGTAGCTTCAGGAAGCTGCTAGTTACCACGGCCTCTCAATGATTTCAGGTCTCTCCAGTCCATGAGGTAGCTGCCAAAAGCAGAAATGAGACAGTATTTGCTCTCTGGCCATCTATATCAGGGGAAAGAAACACAAAGCAAATAGGTAGCCAGACTTTGAGATTCAGTCTCGTGCTGTCCTATGTGCTCATTGCCATGCATGGGACTCCATTACTGCTTGGGGGATCGGGAACAGGAAGAACAAATTCCTCCCCTTACCCCCATTCCCCTGGGAAGTCCAAGTGAGAATTTCCAGAGACCCAAAGCACAAAATTGAGAGAGGAAAAGGAGAATAAGAGTAAACAGAATCAAGAGAGGAAAAGGAGAATAAGACCAGATGTTGTCTCTACCTTTCGAGCCTACTGAGTGGTAGTCCTGCCTGCTCACTTAGAGGCTGATGTTCTTTGCCTCAGTTTCTCAGGGGCAGCTATGTGGCACTGTGAATAGAGTGCTGGGCCTGGAATCAGGAAAACTTAAGGCTCAGACACTTGGATGGGTGACCCTGGGCAAGTCACTTAACCCTCTTGTCTCAGTTTCCTTATCTGCAAAATGGCCAAAATAATAGCACCTACCTCCCAGGGGTCTTGTGAGGACTAAATGAGATCATAATTGTGAAGTGCTTAGCAAGTGTTTGGTACATATGTAGTAAGATATATGTTAACTATTGTTGTTGTTATACTTCTTCCCTTTACCTCACAGTGTAGGGATGGGGAAAACATTACATGGGGACCAACCAGAAGTTGGAAGTTATGCATGATCTTGTATTAAGTAAGGGAAAGGGTCAAGGTATATGTGTCCCCAGAAGAGATGGCCACTGTTGTACCATATTGCACAATTTTCTAGAATTTCTCTCTCTGTCTCTCTCTGTTGGTCTGTCTACCTCTGTTTCTCACTGCAACACTGCCTGCCCCTCTGCCCCCTCCCCTAAGCCCCAGGCTTTAAGGACAATATTTTGGGACCAGGACTGGAAATTTGAAAAGGAAAAGGAAACTGAACTTTTTACTTAAACTATTGAATTAAACCATTCTGAACTCTCTGGCAAAGTTGAAAGGATTCAGAAGGACAGCATGACTATCTTTCAACAAAAGATATTTCTTCAGTGATTCTAGAAGAGAAGGAAGCTATTCATATCCAGAAGACCAACCTTCACTGACATCTTTCTTGATATTTCCTTTTCATTTGACACATTCTTGAAAAGGAAGAGGTCAGAACTCCGGTCAGTGCAGTGACCAACTGTGACTTCAGAGGATTGATGATGAAGCAAGCTTCCTGTCTCTCCTTCTCAAACCTCACCAAAGAGCTGTTGGATTTGACACAATGGAGAGTTTTATACTGGAGACTTGAGAGTAGGGATGTGATAGTGATAGAAGGGGAAAAAGCACATAACAAAAAGACTTTTTAAAAAATAAATATAAATGCATTTCAATTTTAAAATTCTGTTTCCATTTATTTTATTTTTTCCAGTTACATGTAAAGGTAGCTTTCAACATTCATTTTCATAAGATTTAGAGTTCCAAATTTTTCTCCCTCCCTCCCTTTCCTCCCCACTCCACAAGACAGCAACTAATCTGACATAGGTTATATATGTACAATCTACAAGTGCTCTTTTAAAAAAATTGTTTTTTAGTCTGTGTTCAATCAATATTAGTTCTTTTTCTGGGAGTGGATAGCATGTTTCATCATTAGTCTCTTGGGATTGTCTTGGATCAGTACATCCCTCTCACCTCTCAATTTTACCCTAAAGATGTCATCATGGGGTAGCTAGGTGACACGGTTGACAAAGCATCCACCCTGGACCCTGGAGGACCCCAGCCCCAATCTGGCCTCAGACATAAGACACCCACCCACTTCACAACCCCAGGCATGTCACCCAACTCCAACTTTTAATGGTTCTCTAGGGTCTTATATTTGAAAGTCAAATTTTCCATTCAGTTCAGGTCTTTTCATCACAAATACCTGAAAGTCCTCTTTTTTCATTGAAGTCCCAGTTTTTCCTCTGAAAGATTATATTCAGTTTTGCTGGATACATGATTCTTGGTTGCAATCCCAATCCCTTTGCCCTCTGGAATATTATATACCATGCCCTCTGATCCTTTAATGTAGAAGCTTCTAGATCTTGTGCTATCCTAAATGGAGCTCCACAGTACTTGAATTCTTTCCTTTTCACAGCTTGCAATATTTGCTCCTTGACCTGAGAGCTCTGGAATTTGGCTATAATATTCCTGGGAATTTTCTTTGGGGATCTCTTTCAAGAGGTGACTGGTAGATTCTTTCAATTTCTATTTTACCTTCTTCTTCTAGAATATCAGGGCAAATTTCCCTGAAAATTTCTTGGAAGATGATGTCTAAAGCTCTTTACTTGATCATGGTTTTCAGGTAGACCAATAATTTTCAAATTATCTCTCCTGGATCTATTTTCCAGGTCAGTAGTTTTTCCAAGAAGAGATTTCACATTGCCCTCTATTTTTTTATTCATTTGGATTTGCTTTATTGTGTCTTGGTTTCTCATAAAGTTACTAGCTTCCATTTGTTTGATCCTAATTCTTAGGCAATTATTTTCATCAGAGAGCTTTTGTACCTCCTTTTCCATTTGGCCAATTTGGCTTTTCAAGCTGTTGACTATCTTCTCATGTCTTTCCTGCATCACCCTCATTTCTCTTTCCATTTTTTCCTCCACCTCTCTAACTTTATCTTCAAAGTCCTTTTTGAGCATCTCTATGGTCTGAGACCAATTCGTATTTTTCTTGGAAGCTTTAGATATAGGGGCCCTGATGTTGCCATCCTCCTCTGAGGGTGCACCTTGATCTTCCTTGTCACTGAAGAAACTTTCTATGGTCCTCCCCTTTCTCTGTCTGCCCAGCTTACCTTTCTTTTACTTGACTTTCAGCTCCTTAAAGGGGGGCACTGTTTCCAGGCTGCACTGTCCCAAGTTTCAGGGGTCCCAGGTAGTATGATTTAAGGAGGAGCAGGTTCTTCACTTGCCTGGCCTGTTTCCTGGTCCATATATTACCCCAGGCCAACTTGCTAATCAACCAGCTTTGTGTGTTGTGGTTGTCAGCTCCAGGGAGCCTGTGCCCTTACCCCACCTGGGCCACTGCTACTCCTGGTTCCCAGCAGGGGTGAAAAACCCAAATTCTTCCTCAGCACCAGCAGAGAACCCTGTAATATCCCTCTTGCCAAGGGCTCAGCCCTCTCATGAGACCATGAGCTTAGTTCCAAATGACACTGGCACTGCAGCTGATTCAGAGGCTCTGGGGGTCTCTTTCTTTGGCATGGCCTTCTTGGGACAGGATCTGTGTCAGTGTGACTGTGGATATCTTCCTGTTCTTCTTCCTCTAGCTCCTCATAGTACTTTGGCTGTGACTTGCATGAAGAATTTGTGACTTCTTGGGGAGCGAATGAAGGATGTGCTTTGGCCAACTCATCCTTCTGGTGGTTGTGTATGCTATCCAAGAGGGCAAGAAGAAGGAGGAGAAGAAGGAGAAGGAGGAAGAGAAGAAGGAGAAGGAGAAGGGGAAGAAATAGGTAGAGCAGTACATATATATTTCATAGCTTCCCCCTTTAATTCCCTTCTTTAAAATATATCTGATCCTTCATGTGGCCACATGTCAAGAGGAATATTGTGACACATTCAGACCTTGCTTAGGAGCCAGCTGCTCTTGAAAGACCAAATATGATCTGCTATATGTGGCATTAGAAGTGGCTTAGGATACCACACAAACATTGGTAATATCAAAGTCCAGATACCCATAGTGCCAAGTTGTCTCAGCTCTTTAAGTAGCTAGGACTTGCTTTCTGGAATCAGGTTTTTTACATGATTAGGATAATCTAAAGGAAATTTGGAAGTCATCAGAGAGAATTATTTTCTCAAGGGCCTAAAAACTCAAAGCATAAAGTGTCAAGAATATTGCAAATCAATAATTTTCTCAGGCAGCAATTGGAAGAAATTTAAACAAGTAATAAATATGTAGAATATTTAAAATACTTCTTGAGATCTGCTCCCAACAGTAGAAATGGGTTGCTATAAACAAGATTAGTGAATTAAACTATAAGCAATAGTTGTCCACTGTGAATTTATATGTCTATGTGGAAAGTTACCAATAATTGAAAACATACCTTATAAAAGATTTACTGGTAAGTAACAGTGTTCCATTGATGAAAGAGGGCATGATTGACCTCTGTGTATAGGAAAATAACTTAGTTTCCATTAAATAAAAAAAATGTGCTGATCATTTGAAGCTAATGCAAAACATCTAATAGAAATGTCTTTTTTTGAAAGAGGAGTTATTAAATTAAGAACAGCAAGTACATGGATTTTGGGGAAATTTCTAGTTCAATATGTGAATGTATGAAAATAATGTAATATTTCAAAGTCCCTCATAACCTCCCCTCCCCCAGCATCACCACCTTTCCAATATTCTTGTACCTTATTCCCTGACATGACCTCTTCAATACAGTGACACTGGCCTCCTCAAAACACCTTCATCTTTTTCTCTGGTTGTCCTCCACATCTGGAATCCTCTCTCTCTCTTCATCTATGCTGCTTTGTCTTCATTGGCTTCTTTCTAGTCCCAAATGAAATTCCATGTTGTACAGTAAATCTTTCTCAACCCCTCTTAATTCTAGTGCCTTCCTTTCTTATTTTTTCCTGCATATGGTTTGTACACGTTTGTTTGTGTGTTGTATCCCTGCCTATCCAGTAGATTGTGATCTCCTTGAAGACAGGAACTGTCTTTCACCCCTTTTTGTATCCTTAGATCTTAGCACATAACCTGTCACACAGTAGGCTCTTAATTGACTGGCATCCTATCACAACAAGAATATTCCCTTAATATTCTGGGTATTTTGTTTTTCCAAATGAATTTTATTAGTTTATCAAGTTTTATAAAGTATCTCATACAGTGGACTTAACTCCAGAAAGACATATCAAGCAGGGGAAAGACCAAGATAAAAAGTGCACTGTTGGGGCAGCTAGGTGGCGCAGTGGATAAAGAACCGGCCTTGGATTCAGGAGTACCTGAGTTCAAATCCGGCCTCAGACACTTGACTTACTAGCTGTGTGACCCTGGCCAAGTCACTTAACCCCCATTGCCCAGCAAAAAAATAAAATAAAATAAAAAAAAATTTTTTAAAGTGCACTGTTAGTGTTAGAGCAATACCTTGCACTATGTACCAAAAACCTAGATAAAAAATATCATATCATAAACAGATTAGAAAGAAGGGAAGTCAAAACCTTTTGGAACCATAGATAGGAGGAAAGTTTCAACAAATCATCAAACAGAGGTGATCAGCAAGGATAAAATAGTCATTTTTATTACATAAAATGGAAAAGTTCTTATATAAGCAGTATCAGTTCAGTTAGAATGAGAAGGAAAGCATTTAACCAAAAAAAATTCACAAAATTTCTCTTAAATCCAAGATATTAGACACTGACAAATATATGTGTTTATATTCATATGATAAACAAAAGCTATTTCCCAATTGATAGTCAAAGGATACAAAAAGGTAATTCTCAAGAGAAGAAAGAAAAGCAATCAGCAACCATATGAAAAAAATGTTCCAAATCACCAATAATAAAAGAAATCCAATTTAAAACTCTGAAGTTCTACCTTACACTCATTTGACTGGTAAAGATAAAAAAAAAAAAGAGGATCCCTGGGAAAACAAGCACAACTGGAGCTGTGAATTGCTTTATTTTGTTTTTTGGGGAGGGCTATGAGGGGTAAGTGATTTGCCCAGGGTCACACAGCTAGTAAGTGTCAAGTGTCTGAGGCCAAATTTGAACTCAGGTCCTCCTGAATCCAGGGGCAGTGCTTTATCCACTGTGCCACCTAGCTGCCTCAAATTGTTCTGTTTTGAAAAACAACTTGAAAACAAATCCCTAAAATCACTTTATACCCACTGTATACCCTTTGATCCATCAATACTAATACATTCTACTTTTATTTTCTTTACCTACATGTGTGTTTCTCTGTGTCCTGTGATATCAATCCCTTCTAAACCTTTGAAAAAGACTAGTGTCTTGTTTTTGAGGAGCAAGGAGCAAGGAAAAGATCTGTCTTCTCTTGTAGGCTGAACTACATTTTGGAGAACCCCATAAAAGAAGTATGGTAATGGCATCTTGAAACATATACAGAGTCTCACCAATTGGGGAATGGCTAAACAAATTATGGTACGTGAAAGTAGTAGAATATCACACTGTAAGAAACCACAAACTTGAGAATTCAGAAAAGCATGGGAAGGCATATGATATAACATGTTATATAGTGTATATATATAATCTGAAGTACTATATGATATAATATGAAGTGAGCAGAAGCAGGAAAACAATATACAGAACTTCAAGACTGGAAATGCAAAAAACAAACAAAATGAAACTAATTATGATGACAAACTTGGTCCCAAACATATGTTGGAAAACGCAGCATTCTCCCTTCACTGCAGAAGTGGTTAGAAAGGGGGGACCTCTTAAGTAAATGTGATCTAAAACCAAACTATATTAATAATAAGATTAAAATTTTAAAAGGAAACAGCTAAGTCATGGTCTTGCTAGTGGAAAAAAGAAGGGTGCCACAAGCATCAACAAGGCACCTTCTGGGGCAGCTAGGTGGCGCAGTGGATAGAGCACCGGCCCTGGATTCAGGAGGACCTGAGTTCAAATCCGGCCTCAGACACTTAACACTTACTAGCTGTGTGACCCTAGGCAAGTCACTTAACCCCAATTGCCTCACTAAAAAAAAAAAAAAAACAAGGCACCTTATGCCCTATATTCTGACTTGTGGCATTATGGAGTTTCATTCAGTCATATTTAACACGTCATTTGACACTCTGTCTTCCTCATTATTCTATCACTGGAAGACCAGGAAGAAATGAGTGACTATGAAAGATTAGTCCAATTCATTTGGCTACCTCAATAGTCCATATATGTATGGGAATTGAAGGTGTTAATGAAAAAAATGACCCTGTTTCAGAGACCTAGGACTCATAAACAGGACTTACTGCTTTAGACAAAAAATCAGAGAATTATAGGATTACAGAGGGAATAACCCTTAGAAACCTTAGTCCAGGAACCACTTAGACTCAGTTGACTTGATTTTAGAATATGTTGATAAATAAATTTCAGTATAATGGATTTCCTTTGCAATCCTAGGTATTATTTACACACACACACACACATGTGTGTGTGTGTATGTATGTATGTGTATATATATATATATATATATATATATATATTCTTCATCAAACTGCCAAATATGAGTCCATGGTACACACAACAAAGGTTAAAAATCATTTTGTCTGTTCCAACCCATCATTTTCTGGTTTGGTATTCTAGCCTGTAGAAATAGAAGAAATATAGTTCTTTGTCTGAGGTATTATTCTAATTCAGCTCAGAACATTTGACCTAATGAATACCTACACATTAACTTCCCTTATATTCCCAGAGGTATGTTCATCTTCAAAGTGTATGTCTGTGTTTTAGAAAATATGTCAATATCTTAGGAAGACTATCCCAATGACAGTACTCGCCAATGACCCTTAGCTACACACCTCTCAGTAAGTAGAACAATCTTTTTTGGAATACTTAAGACAGGAGAAGCAGAGTGAGGAACTTGAAAGAGAACTGGTCTCAGAGTTGGACAATCTAGGCTCATATTTTGCCACTGCTGCTTATTAGCTGAGTTGGCCTGAAAAATCATAGAACCTCCTTGAGCCTTTGTTTCTTTATTCAAAATCTCCATTTGGCATTTTCTTGGCAAAGGTACTGGAATAATTTGACATTTCCTTCTGTAGTTCATTTGACATATGAGGAAATTGAGGCAAACAGGGTTAAGTGACTTGTCTAGGGTCATATAGCCAAAAAGTGTCTGAGGCAAAATTTGAATTTAGGTCATTCTGATTCCAGGCCTGGAACTCTATCCACTGTACTATCTAGCAGACCAATAGGGTCCATAAGCATCACTCAATTGTCAAAGGGATCTCTGACACACACGCAAAAAAAGTGAAGAATTTCTGTTCTATATTATGGGGTTTTTTTGGTTTGGTTTGGTTGGTTTTTGTTTGTTTGTTTTGGGGTTTTTTTGTGGGGCAATAAGGGTTAAGTGATTTGCCCAGGGTCACACAGCTAGTAAGTGTCAAGTGTCTGAGGCCAGATTTGAACTCAGGTCCTTCTGAATCCAGGGCTAGTGCTTTATCCACTGTGTGCCTATTATGTTAATGATTACTGTCCAGTCCCTCTCCTCCCCAACCCCATCATAAAGAGGTTGAAGTGATAAAGGATTAGTTAGAAGATGAGGGTTAGCTTCTGGTTTTGTTTTATTATACTTAATTTCCTTCAACTAACCTATGGTCCATTATGTTTGGGAGAAGGAGGCAAAGAGAATTATTGTCTTTCTCCATATGGGGTGGCAGTGGAAGGAAGCATCCAGCTATGCAAATCCTGACCCCGTGGATGATAAACTAATTGCCATGTAGGTATTTTCTTAACATGACATAGATATACATTCACTTATTTCTGGAGTTAGGGGGAAACTATGTAGCTAAAGGATGTGGCATTCTTTTTTTTTTTTTTTTTTTTTTTGCTGGGCAGTGAGGGTTAAGTGACTTGCCCGAGGTCACATAGCTAGTAAGTGTCAAGTGTCTGAGGCTGGATTTGAACTCAGGTCCTCTGGAATCCAAGGCCAGTGCTTTATCTGCTGCACCACCTAGCTGCCCCCAGGATGTGTCATTCTAAAGTGAACCCCCTTAGTAACAGAGCTCTTGCTGTGTTAGTTGATAGCTTGTTTCATTTTGCCAAACTTTTATTTTTTTAATTTTTGTTTTTCTTCTTTCATTTTTGTTCCAAGGAGATTGTTCTCTAGTAATGGAGGCACAAAAGTGGAATATATTTGGAAATGAAGATGATGTGAAAATCAAAGCTATCAAAAAAATATTTCTAAAATAGAATAATTCATCCTGAAGAAATACAATCCCCAAAGAACCCAAGCAAAAAAAAATCGAGGTTCTTTTTAGGGGTATCACTTGGCAGGGGGTTGGGGGAAGTTAAACAAGAGAGCCAGAAGGAAGGATGAAATGCTGGTGACATAGAAAGGTATAATGCAATAACAAGACATAATTCATTCAATGTTTATAGAATGGGATCTTAACTGGAGGGTGTGGTGGTGGTGAGTTGATAAGTAATGACTGTTATTCCTCCCTATACTCAAATATTAGTTTTCCCTCCCCAATATGTTTGAATTTAGTCAATAATTCTTTCAGGTACACAATTTCTCATGAAAAGAATTATCCTAAACAGTTTCTGAGAATTGTGTTTATCTAATCCTATAATTAAGAGATAATGATAAAATTCTCAAACAAATTCATCATTAGAGGTGATAATCAACACAGTGAACAAACCAGCCTGGCCTGGAGAAAAACAACAGTCTAAGAATAAAATGGATGGTATTTGTGTATCTTCTCTTATTTCATAGAATTGCCTCATCACAAAATGTACAGATAAAACTCACGTGACTTTTAACAAAATAATGAAGAGCAAAATGAGCAGAACCAAGAGTATGTTGTATACAGTAGCAACAATATTGTTTCAACTTTGAGTGACTAAGTCATTTTGACTATTATAAAAATCTAAATCAACTACAAAGGACACATGAAAGAAAATACTATCTTCATCCAGAGGAAGAATAGATAGATAGATAGAATGTATTTTCAGCCAGATCAGAACTGATCTCTAACCTATGTATGATTGGAGCCAAACAGAGCAGGACAGAGATAGGTGAGTTGGGAATTAGAAAGTTTATTTTCTAAGTGAGGAAAAAAGCTTGCAAGCAAGGAGGAACTATAGACACATACGCTGGGTCCCCACCGCTAGTGGGGGGAACCCAGGGCAGTGTGAGGAGATGTCAATACTTACACTGGTGGCTGCTCAGTGAATTGTACCCCTGACAATGAGGGAGCAGCAAGCATGTGATACAAGATTGTCTGGGAGGGAAGGTACTAGTAATTGAGGAGATCAGAAAAAAACTTCATGAAAAAAATGGTATTTTAGCTGCATCTTAAAGGAATAAAAGAAAAAACTCAATGACACAGAAGTGAGGAAGGGATGCATTTCAGAGACATGTGGGATGGACAACACAAAGGAGAGGAAATAGGAAATGGGATGTCACAGAGTGTGGGAAAGGGAATAATGTACAATGAGGCTATGCAGTGAGGTTGGGATGAGGTTGTGGAGGGCCAAATGGAGTTCATATTTTATCCTACAGGTAATAGGAAGTCACTTGAGTTGACTGAGTAGGGCAATCACATGGTTGGATGTATTTTTAAGGAAAATTATTGTGGCAAGAAGCATATACTAGAATGGGGAGAGACTTGTGGCAGAGAAACCAGTTGGAAAGTTGTTGAAATAATGGAGTCAAAAGATGATCGGAGCCTGAACTAAGGTGGTAGCTGTATGAGTAGAAAGAAGGGACCAGATGTGAGGGATGCTGTAAAAGTATCAATGGCAAGATGATCAGATACGTAGAGTGAGAGAAAGTGAAGAGTCCAGAATAATGCAACCTAGGAGACCAGAAGGATAGTTGTACCTTCAACATAAATAGGGAAACTGGGGAGAGAAGGAGGTTTAGGGAGATAGATAATGAATACAGTTTTGGACATGTTGAATTTTGGCTCTAGGACATCCATTTGAAATGTCCAAAAAGTAATTGGGGATAATTACAGTTCAGGGGAGAGGTTAAAGGCAGATCTATTGGTCTGCCTATCTTTAGATCATCTATCAAGATATTTGTATTTATATACATTCACATATGTACATAGATGTCTCTGTATATGTGTTGTAAATCTGCTGAGATGTGTTAAACCCCTGGGTACTGATGAGGTTATCAAGAGAGTGTTGAGGGAGAAGAAGAAGTAACCTAGGGCAAAAATTGTAAGAACACCAAGAGTTAGGAAGTGGTATATTGCATGATAAAGCAGCAAAAGAGACTGAAAAGGAGTCACCAGCCAGATGGGAGAACCAAGGAAGAATAATATAAAAATCCAGAGTGGAGGGAGTATCCAGGAAAAGAGAATGGCCAATGATGTTAAATTGTTGTTGTTTGTTCTTCATTCTTGAAGAGGACTATGGCATCAAGGTGATGTCATGGCTTGCACTGAATTGGATTTAAGTGAGTGAGAGCTGTGCAAAGTCACTAACCTCACTCTCCCCTCCAGAGCTAGGGTGTTAAATGCTGAAGAGGGATCAAGGATGAGAATTCTTTTTTTGTTTTGTTTTATAAACAGCATTTTATTTTCCAAATTACATGTAAAGATAGTTTTCAACATTCATTTTTTATAAAATTTTGAGTTTCAAGTTGTTTCTCCCTCCCTTCCATTACCCCTCCTTAGGACGGCAAGCAATCTGATTTAGGTTACACATGTGCAATCATGCACAAATATTTCCACATTGGTCATGTTGTGAAAGAAGAACCAGAATAAAAGGGAAAAGTCACACAAAGAGAAGAAGAAGAAGAAGAAGAAGAAGAAGAAGAAGAAGAAGAAGAAGAAGAAGAAGAAAGTGAAAATAGTATGCTTTGATCTGCATTCAAATTCCATAGTTCTTTCTCTGGATGTGGAGAGCATTTTCCATCATGAATCTTTTGGAATTGTCTTTGATCATTGCATTGCTGAGAAGAGCTGATCATTGCACAATGTTGCTGTTACTGTGTACAATGTTCTCCTGATTCTGCTTGCTTCACTCAGCATCAGTTCATATGTGTTTCCAGGTGTTTCTGAAATCAACCCGGCTTGTCATTTCTTATAGCACAATAATATTCCATTACATTCATATATCACAACTTATTCAACCATTTATTCCCTCAATTTCCAATTCTTTGCCACCACAAAGAGAGCTGCTATATTTTTGTATGTGTAGGTCTTATTTTTAATGATCTCATTGGGATACAGATCCAGTAGTGGTATTTGTAGTAAGGTATGCAGTTTGATTGCCCTTTGGTCATAAAAGGATGAGAATTCTTAAAAAGACTATTAGATTTGATCACTAAGAGATCATTAATAACTTAGAGCAATTTCAGCTGAGTGGTTATCTGAAAGCCAGGATTGAGGAATGAGTGAAAGTAGAGAAAATGGACAGTTTTTTCTAGGTGTTTGAGAAAGGAAGGGAAGACATAATATAAAAACTTTAAGAAATGATAGGGCTTCCCTTTATTTAAGGATATGGAGATTTGGCCTTATTAAAGACAACAGATATGGGAGGACAGGGAGAGAGACAGAGAAAGAAACAGAAAGAGACACAGAGACAGAGACAGAGAGGAAGAGAAAGAGAGAGAAAATACAATCTCCTAGAGAAAATAGGAAAGGAACAGGATTACATGCACAAAGGAAAAGGACAAGAAAAGAGGAGAAAATGGGAGATGAAGAAATTTAAGAGAGAAGAGGTAACTCCCATATTCTAAATATAGCTCAGTTTCAAGTGTTTATCTGTGACAATGTCACACACCCAGTGCTAGAACAGAACATCTTAAACTTTTTCCACTTGCAACCCCTTTCACCCAAGAAATTTTAACATAACCCTGGATATTAAGGCATATAAAATAGGTATAGATAGCCTTTTATCATTGCCAAATTATTCACAACCACCACATCCAATTACATGCCCCTATACAGGGTGGTGACCCACAGTTTAAAAAGAGTTGTGCTAGACAATTCCCAGAAAGTATTTAGGCATTTGCCTGGGAGAATTTGTTGTTGTTTGTTCTTGTGGTTATTGAGTCATTTATGACTCTTCATGACCACATTTGGGGTTTTCTTGGCAAAGATACTGGAGTGGTTTGCTATTTCTTTCTCTAGCTCATTTTACAGAAAATCACAGGGACATTTCATTCTAGAAACAAATTAACAGGGGAGTTTCCTTTTGCTTGAGACTGCACAATACAAATATGCCACCAATTAAATTATGTCTGAACCAAAAGTCCCTGGCAATAAAGAGGGATGAGAAGTTCTGCCATTCAACAAATATTTGACAAATATTGGGGGTTTTGTTTTTTGTTTTTTTGCTTTTGCGGAGCAGTGAGGGTTAAGTGACTTGCTCAAGGTCACACAGCTAGTAAGTGTCAAGTTTCTGAGGCTGGATTTGAGCTCAGGTCCTCCTGAATCCAGGACCAGTGATTTATCCACTGTGCCACCTAGCTGACCCTGAAAATATCTGCATTGTAAACACCCAAATAAATATCTATTGACAAAGGTACGTGAACTCTGGAGATCTAATAGCAAATGCCATTTCCTGTACTTTACAGCAGGAGAAGCAAAGGTTCAGAGAAATATCACAATGAAATGGAATACCCCAACCCTCAAAGGCACCTCTGAATGGAAGGGCGCCTCCCTGAAACCCACATAATTTGCTATTATTACTGGTTTCCATTTAATAGGATAAAGTTACAAGGAAGTAAAGGGAAGGAAGAATTCCTCATAGACCTTGCTTCTGGACTCAGGAGTGGACTTTTTTTCCCTTTTTCTCCAGAAAAGGTTCCTTTCTATATTCAACAGATCAATTGTAATCCACCATAAATAGTCAATTCAAGTATACAGCCTATTTACATTTGAGTGTCAAGGAATTGGATAGAACCATATAAACAGAGGGAAATTAATAGGCATAATTTCACAATGCTTAACTTAGTAAGATTTAAAGCCTTAATTAACTCCTTCTTAAAGTGGGGTACTGCTTGCAGGATGTACTGTACCAAGCTTGAGGAGGTTTAAGGTGGTAGAATTTAAGGAAGGGCAGGTTCTTTACTCGCCTGGTCTGTTCCCTGGTCTGTAGATAACCCCAGGACAACTTGTTAATTAAACAGGCAGCCAAACTTTGTGTGCTGTGGTAGTTAGCTCCAATGAGCTGGGGCCCTTCCCCCACCTGGGCCACTGCCACCCAAGACTACTTGCTGGTTCCCAACAGGGGTAAAACACACAAGTTTCTCCTCAGCACCAGCAGGGACCCCTGTAATCTCCCCCTGGACAACTGCTCAGCCCTCTCACCAGACCATGAGCTTAGTTCCAGATGACACTGGTGCTGCAGCTGATTCAGAGGCTCTGGCAAGGCCTGCCTGGGACTGGATCTGTGTCAGCGTGACTGTGGGGTTGGCTTCCACTTCCACCCAGGCACAGCAGCCCCTTCCTGCCGACCTTCTAAGCTGTCTTTGGCTGGATAATAATCTCAGCCCATTCTTTTGTGGGTTCTGCTGCTCCAGGAATGGTCCTGTGGCATTATTTGAATGTTTTTTGGAGCAAATGTGTCATGACTTCTGAGAGCTTATTGCCTTTCCTCCACCATCTTGACTCCACCCTGGAAATCTTTTAAAGCCTTAATTATATAATAATAATAATAATAATAATAATAATAATAATAATAATAATAACTAGATTTCTATGAAAGGCAGTTTTGCTTGGATTTGAACAGCCTACTGGTACTTCTCCCTGCCTCAAGTCTTTCTCCACTCAAGTCAATCCTCCATTCTGCCTCTGAAATGATTTTCCTAAAGGAAAGATCTAATCATGTCATCCCTCCCTCTTACTCACTGGCTTCTTATCACCTGCAGGAACAAATGGCAAATCCTCTATTTGTCATTCAAAACCCTTCATAACCTAGCCTGAAGCAGATACACTTGGGAAATATAAATAAAAACAGATGTTCTTGCCAAGGTCACTGATGATCCCAGATCCAATACGTTGCCAGATCTTATCAATTTTATAATAGGCCAAGCCCTCATCACCTTTTGCTTAGACATAATCTTGCCATAATCTTCTAATTAGTCTTCCTGAGTCTAGTCTTTGGATATTCATAAACTACAGATCTACCCTGTCAGTCTCTGAAAAAGCTTCAGTAGCTCTCTAGGGTAACTCTGGTCCTAACCCTAAGCCTATTTTCTAAGCTATTTACACTTTATCAGCTTCATGACTTCTGTGTTTTAGCTAAACTGGCCTATTTATTTTTCTCCTTGGATGACACACCATCTCCTGCCTCCGTGTCTTTTAGAGGTTGTCCTGCCTACCTGGGACATTCTCCTTCCTCCTCATCTCCTCCTTTTTGAATCCCTATCTCTTTTCACTCCTTAGTTCAAATGCCACCTCCCACCAGAAACCTTGCTTAGTCTCCCAGTTATTATTTGCTCCCTGTCAGGATCTCCATGCCAAGACCAGTCCTCTATTTTTACTCCTCTCTTTTTGCCTTTAGGACACATCCTGTTTTCCAGAGCTAAGGCCCAGTCAGCAAGCTGTGCCCTGACCTTCACATAGCAACAATCCTTTGCATTCACCTTCTGGATGAATTCTGCTGCAGCAAAATCCCAGAATTGTTTTGCACCAGGCCCAAGTGGTTCCTGAGCTGAGACAAACACCTGCAGGAAGCATGGTACCCTGCTATCAATCAAACGTGTCTCATTGTTGCTGCTACCCCTCACTGTCAGGATTACAGCTCATGGTATAGCCACTGCTACATGTACCAAGGTTTAGCCTCACTAAAGTGGGTGTCCTGCTAGAGGAGGCCCTGGTGCCTGTGTCTAGTTTCCCATCTCCAACAGAATAAAGAAAATTTTTTGCTCATGTCCACTGTTAGCTCTTTAGTTTTATTTTGTTTTTATTTTATTTTATTTCTTAGAGTTAACTGTGGTTGTGATAACCTGCGTGAGTTCTTTGGTATTTTCAGAGTTAACAGTGGTTGTAAAACTTCTGTTACTCTTTGGTCATTTGTTTTTTAAATTGAACAAGATTCCTGGAAAGCAGATTTTTTTTTTATTACCTGAATCCCAGCTGTTCTCTCTTCGGGGCTTTAGGATAAATACCTGTCCTATATGCCTCATTAATTCAAATGGCAAATTCATGACTAATAAGTAACAAACTATAAAAACTAAACAAACTCAAGTAGAATTTCATTTGGAAATAAAAATGAGTTTAGGACAATTTTTCTGTAACCCTTTGTCCAAGGCACTTGAATAATACAAAAAAACAGGTATTGTTTAGAGTGTGGGCAGCCAGATGGCACAGTGGAGAGAGTGCTGGGCCTGGACTCAGGAAGATTCATCTTTGTGAGTTCAAATCTGGCCTCAGAAATTTACTAGCTGTGTGACCTTGGGCAAGTCACCTAACCCTGCTTGCCTCCTTCATCTGTAAAATGAGGTGAAGAAGGAAATGGAAAACCACTCCAGTATCTTTGCCAAGGAAAGGTGAAATGGTATCACAAAGAGAAAGATATGATCTGTCAGTTATCCTTAGCCTGGTTTAGCCCATCTGCCAAGACAGTTCACCAGGGCATGGCTGCTATGTATGCTACAACTTCCTGCAGCCCTAGATGAAAGGTGGATACTAAAGGTGGATAAGCAGCCCTTATACCAGAGATGCTAGTCCTCCCTGAACACCCCATGCACTAAAAAGCACTAATGACCTTTCCTTTACATTGGAAGTAGGATTTATCTAAAACCAAGAGTTAGTATTATGTAATGTCAACAAACTAGAGGCCTGTCCAATAAAATTGGGATAATGCAAAAGCATGTTCATTTGTCCCCACTATTATTTAATATAGTGTTATAAATGTTAACTATTACAATAAGACAAGAAAAAAAAGCTAAAGGGATAAGCATAGGCAGAGGAAACAAAATTATCCCTTTTTCAGATGATAGCATATTTTACTTAGAAAACCTTGAGAGTCAACTAAAAATTAATCAAAACATTAACTTCCACAAAGTTGAAGGACATAAAACAGATCCATGTAAATCATGATTCATGTTTAATACCTACAAAATCCAGCAGAAAGGAATAGAAAGAGAACTTCAATTTTAAGTAAATACAGTATGTATAAGTACCTACCAAGACACATTGGAGCTATATGAATATGACTATGAAACATTCTTTATACACAGTCCTAAAAATTAGAAAAATTTTAATATCTTATAGACAGGTAATATAATAAAAATGATAATACAGCCAAAATTAATTTACTAAGTCAGTGTTGTATCAATTAAATCACCGTTATTATTTTATAGCAATAGAAAAAATATGATAATGAAATGCATCTGAAGAAACAAAAGGTCAAAAATATCAAGGGAAATAATGAGAAGGCCAAATAACCCAAAGATCCAGACCTGAAGTAAGGACTCCCTATTTAACAAAAATTGTTTGGAAAGCCGGAAGGCAGTCTAACAGAAATTAGGTTTAGAACAACACCTCAAGCTAAATTAATGTGTTATATATATATATATAATATAAAAGGTCACATCATAAACAGATTAGAAGATATAAGGAAGGAGGGAGGGAATCAATATTTACATATTGGTTACCATGTGCTAGACATTGTTTTGTGTGTGGTGGTTTGGGTTTTGGCAGTTTGGGGTTTTTTTTTTTACAAATATTATATGATTTGAGGCTTTTCCAAAAATTATTTCTTGTGAGACTCACCATAATCCTGCGAGGTTGTGCTATTATATCCCCATTGGGAAACTGAAGCAAACGGGCAAATGTTCCAATTCATTAATATTTAGAGAAATGAAAGTAAGGCAACTCTGAGGTTCTAGCTCATACCAATCAGACTGGCAAAGATGACAAAAAAGGAAAATGACAAATAATGGAGGGATTGTGGGGAAATGGGTATATTCATTCACTGTTGGCACTTCTAGAAAGTAATTTGGAGCTATGCCCCCAAAGTCACTGAATTCCATAAACCCTTTTGGTCCAGTGATACCACCAAGAGACCTATACTCCCAAAAAGTTCAAAGAAAGAAGGGAAAGGCCTGTATCTACAAAAAATATTTATATCAGTTCCTCTTCTAGTAGCAAACAACTGGAAACTACATCATCAATCCCATCAATTGGTGGAATAGCTAAACAAATTATGGTATGTGAATATAATGGAATATTATTGTACAGTAAGCAATGATGAAAGAGATAGTTTCAGAAAAACCTGGGAAGACTTGTACAAACTGATACAAATGAAATTAAATCATCAGAGCCATGAAAATAGTTTGTATAATAATAACACTTTAAATGTTTTAAAAATTGAAAGGAAATAAATATGATCAATGTAATTACCAGCCAAAAATCAAGAGGAATGATGATGATTCATGCTATTCACCTTTTCGCAGATGGGTGATGGTCTCAAATTGCTGAGAGATTTATTTTTGCACATGGTCAAGTCAGGAATTTGTTTAACTTGACTAGTCATATTTTTAGTAGGGATTAGGTGTTCTTTTTTCTAAGGAGAATTAGATAAAAGAGAAATAAACAATTGTTATTTGAATAAAAGGTAAAAATCAAAGTTACAATAAAAAACAAATAGAATTCATTCCAAGAGTTTATGGAAAATAATTTCTGAATATGAATAGCTGTTATATAATTAGGTCTTTATAGTGCTCTGCTAAATAAGGCTCTCATAATTCCTTAGCTGTCCATGTCAAAGAATTTAACATCATTTTCCATCATTACTTTTCCCGTGCACTTCTTTCTCTTTTTTTTATTCTTTTTTTTTTCCTTTCTGTGGGACAATGAGGGTTAAGTGACTTGCCTGGGGTCACACAGCTAGTAAGTATCAAGTGTCTGAGACTGGATTTAACTCAGGTCTTCCTGAATCCAGGATCAGTGCTTTATCCACTATGCCACCTAAATGCCCCTTCCCATGCACTTCTATGGAACTTGTTCCTGATATAACCAGTTCCGCATTGCTTTGTATTTTAAAAAATCATTAAAATATACTTTCTTATTAATATAACAAGGATGAATACTTCAATGAATAATGAACAGAAAAATAATTGCATATAAAACTGAATTTTCACTACATATGAGTTTTTCTTTTTAAATATGTATTGACCACAAAAAAAAAAAGAATATGCATTGAATTTAACATGGTAGATAACAAAATTGCACTGCTTGACTATACCTTCTGGACTTTCTTCTCCTTTTTTCCAATACTGTCTCTACTCACCAACTGGTCCTTCTAGCTCAACTCTATCAGGATAAAAGCCCTCTCACAGAACCAATAGTTATAGCCAAAGAAAACAATTTTTAAAATTGACCACTTCTGAAAATTCATGCCTCATTCTGCATTTCTATCCTGTCATCACTCTCCCAAGAGATAGGAGGCATGCTTCATCTTTGGTTTTCTCAAATCACAATTGGTCACTGCATTCAATTCTGAAGTTTTTCACAATTGTTTTCTTTTACATTATTTTAATCAGTGAAAAACTGTTCTGGTTCTGCGTTGTTCATATGACATAATAACATTCCACTGTATTAATATGTAACTCACTGCCACCCAAGCCTGGGGAAGTTTTGCAGAGGAATAGCCCCTATTTTCATGCTACAGTGAAAGGGGCGGGGGGGAGACATGATTCCTGACAGATTGATAGAAAGCCTTAAGGGGCTTACTTGACTTAGATCCAGATACTTGTCAACAAAACACTTAGAGAAAGAACATCCAGGGAAGTGATCAAGAGATAGAAAAAGACCTTTGAATAGTAAACCAGAGCCCCCAGAGCCTTGGACATGTATGAGAACTGGCTCCATCATGTTTTTTCACACTTAGGAATGGCAATTCAAGAGAATACTGAGATATATACATACATACATATACACACACAAACAAATATATTATAATTTGTTCAGTCATGTCCCAGTTAATGAATTCCCACTTAGTTTCTACTTTTTGCTACAATTAAAAAAATCTTGATAATAAAAATAACTGAAATTTTACTTCATCCCCAACAAATTGGTAAAAATAACAAAATATGGTAATAGTCAATGTTGGTTTGAGGGGATGTGGAAAGATAGACATAATTTTAGTGGATCTGTGAATTGGTCTGACCATTCTGGAAAGTAACCCTGAGGGATGTGAAGAGGACTAAAATGTCAATACTCTGATTTGGAGATTAACTTGCTAGATATATATTCTAAAAGATCAATAACCAAAAATAAATTTTAAAAAAGACACCATGTACACCAAACCATTTAGAGCATCACTTTTTTTACTAATAAAGAAGCAAAATAAATGGTTGTTAATTGAGATATAGCAAATTAGGCTGTGATATATTAATGCAATGGAATATTACTGTGCCATGAAAAATGGGAGAAAACAATTTATGACCAAACAAGAGATAGAGAATATTATGAAATGCAAAATGGATGGTTTTGATGACCCAGGAATACCACTATTAGGTCTTAATACCAAAGATATTATAGAAAAGGGAAAAGTACCCACATGTACAAAAGTATTTATAGCAGCTCTCTTTGTGGTGGCAAAGAATTGGACATTGAGGGGATGCCCATCAATTAGGGAATGGCTAAACAAGTTGTAATGGATGTAATGGAATACTATTGTGCTATAAGAAACAATGAGCAGGGGGCAGAGAAAGGTGGCAGAGAGAAGCCAGGAAGTTGCCTGAGCTCTCCCAAGTTTCCCTAAAAAACATGAAAAAATAGAAGAAAATGTGAAATGCCTCATTGGAAAGACAACTGACCTGGAAAATAGATCCAGGAGAGACAATTTGAGAATTATTGGACTACCTGAAAGCAATGATCAGAAAAGAGTCTTGACACCATATTCCAGGAAATTATCAAGGAGAACTGCCTTGATATCCTAGAAACAGAGGATAAAACAGTCATCTAAAGAATCCACTGATCACCTCCTGAAAGAGAACCCCAAAGGAAAACTCCAAGGAATATTGTAGCCAAATTTTAGAATTATCAAATGGAGAAAATAGTCCAAGCAGAAAAAAAGAAGCAATTTACTTGCATGGGCTGATGATGAGTGAGATGAGCAGAAGCAGGAGAACATTGTGTACAGTATCATCAACATTGTGTGTTGATCAACTGTGATAGACTAGATTCTTCTCACCAATCCAATGTTACAAGGAAGTTCCAAGGGACTCATGATGGAAAAGGCTCTCGAAATCCAGAAAAAAAAAAAAAGAAAAAAGAAACTGTGGAATATGGACGCTGATTGTACCATACTATCTCTTTTGGTTTTGGTGCTGTTGTTTTTCTTTTTGGAGATCTTTCTTTCTTGCTCTGATTCTTCTTCTATAACATTACTAATGCAGAAATATGTTTAATGTTATATATCAGATTACCTGCTGTCTAGGGGAGGGGGGGGAGGGAGGGGAGGGAAAATTAAGGAGTGAAAAAAGGAGTTTATGGGGAGAAGAGGAAAGGGGAAGTGGAATGGGGTTAATAACTTCACATGAAGAGGTGCAAAAAACTTATAAAAATAGAGGGAAAGAAGGGAGGGGTGACCATTGTTTCAACCTTACTCTCATTAGATTTGGTTCAAAAAGGGAATAATATATACATTCTTTAGGGAAGTAAAAGGGTAAGGGAAAAGGGGGACACTGATAGAAGGGAGGGCAGAATCAGGGGAGAAAAAGGTAAAGAAAAGGAAGGGGGCTGGTACAAGGGAGGGCAGATTGGGGGAGGGAGGGGTAAGAAGCAAAATGTTGGTGAGGAAGAATAGGGTGAAAGAAGGTGGGGAAAGTGCAAAGGGGGTAAATAGAATGGAGAGAAATAGTTAGTAATAATAACTGTGAATGTGAATGGGATGAACCCTGCCATAAAACAGAAGTGAATAGCAGAGTGGAATAAAATCCAGAATCCTACAATATGCTGTTTACAAGAAACACATTTGAAGCAGAGAGATACACACAGAGTAAAGGTAAAAGGTTGGGGCAGAATATATTTTGCTTTAGCTGAAGTAAAAAAAAAAAAAAGCAGGAATAGCAATCCTTATGTAGAAAGGCAGAAATAGTAAATACATCCTTCTCAGATCATGATGCAATAAAAATTAGATGTAATAAAGAGTCATGGAAAGGTAGAATGAAAATTAATTGGAAACTAAATAATTTCATTCTCAATAATGAGTGGGTCAAACAACAAATCATACAAACGATCAATAATTTCATCCAAGAGAATGACAATAATGAGACAACATACCAAAACCTATGGGATGCAGCTAAAGCAGTGCTTAGGGGAAATTTTATATCTCTAAATGCTTACACGAATAAAAAAGAGAGAGGAGATCAATGAATTGGGCATGAAACTTAAAAAGCTAGAAAAAGAACAAATTAGAAATCCCCGATTAAATACTAAATTAGAAATCCTGAAAATTAAAGGAGAAATTAATAAAATTGAAAGCAAGAAAACTATAGAATTAATCAATAAAACTAAGAGTTGGTTTTATGAAAAAAAATAGATTAAACCATTGGTTAATTTGATTTTTTAAAAAAAAAAGAAAGAAAAAACCAAATTACCAGTATCAAAAATGAAAGGGGTGATTTCTCCACCAATGAAGTGGAAATTAAAGCAATAATGAGGAACTATTTTGCCCAACTTTATGCCAATAAATTTGACAATCAAAAATGAAATGCATAAAAATTTACAAAAATACAAACTTCCCAGGTTAACTGAAGAGGAAATAAAATCCTTAAATAAGCCCATATTAGAAAAAGAAATTGAACAAGACATTAATGAACTCCCTGAGAAAAAAATCTCCAGGGCCAGGTGGGTTTACAGGTGAATTCTACCAAACATTTAATTCCAATATTATACAAATTATTTGGGAAAATAGATGAAGAATGAGTTCTACCAAATTCCTTTTATGACACAAGTATGGTATTGATACCAAAACTAGGCAAAGCCAAAATAGAGAAAGAAAATTATAAACCAATTTACCTAATGAATATTGATGCAACAATCTTAAATAAAATATTACCTAGGAGATTACAGGAAGTGATCACCAGGATAATACATTATAACAAGGTGTTATTTATATCAGGAATGCAAGGCTGGTTCAGCATTAGGAAAACTATCAACGTAATCAACCACATCAATAAGGAAACCAACCAAAATCATATGATTATCTCAATAGATGCAGAGAAAGCTTTTGACAAAATACAGCATCCATTCCTAATAAAAACACTAGAGAGCTTAGGAATAAGTGGAGCTTTCCTTAAAATAATAAGCAGTATCTACCTAAAACCATCAGCAAGCATTATATGTAATAGAGATAAGTTAGAGGCATTCCCAATAAGATCAGGGGTGAAACAAGGGTGTCCATTGTGACTGCTATTATTTAATATTGTACTAGAAATGTTAGCTTTAACAATAAGAGAAGAAAAAGGCATTAAAGGAATTAGAATAGGAAAGGAGGAAAGAAAACTATCACTCTTTGCAGATGATATAATGGTATACTTAGAGAATCAACTTAAAAATTACTGGAAACAATTAACAACTTTAGCAAAGTTGCAGTATATAAAATAAATCCACATAAATCATCAGCATTTCTATACATGACCAACAAAGTCCAGCAGCAAGAGATAGAAAGAGAAATTACATTTAAAGTGTGAAGGACTCTCACTGTTTGATTTGATCATTGACAATGCAATGCTAAGAATTAGTGAAAATCCAGCAGTTCAACAGCTAAAGAAGTGAGTCCAGAGACAACCAGAGTCCAGTTTTCCTGATGACATCTCACCATTCCAAGAAGACAAGATCTCAAAGACTTTAAATGAACAATTTCATTTTGTTGTTTTTCTTTTTTCCTTATGTTATTATATACACCATTTGTAATATGTATTCTCTGCAAAGGCCCTCCCTCTGCAGGCAGTGTCAAAAAGCTGGTTCATCGGGGACCACACCTCTGGACAAAATTTCCCCTTTCTCCTTTTCCTATATTGTTATTTACATATTGTTTGTTAGCATAGGGTGTGTTTCATCAAGGAAACACTCCTGTTCCTCCATTCCTCAAAGAAACAAAGGGGGGAATGTGTCAAGATAATGGAATGTGGTAGATAAGGGGATTTAGCAGATACTCAAAGGCTCAACTGGAGATTAATCTAAACTGATTGAATTAAGTGAGAGTGATTGACTGCTGATTAGCCTACTTCAGTTAACTAGATTGTAAGCACATCTGGCTAGCCCTTAAGAAGGTATTGTTCTCAGAAGCTAAAGACTTTGAACTTAACGCTAGACCACCTTCAAGTCCAGTGAATCAATGGATTTGAATGATGCTAGCCAATCAGCTTGAGGAACCTCCCATTTCTGGGAGGAGAACATGAAGTAGGAAGCAGACATTGGCTGAGGGTTGAGGTCCTCTTTTGGTTCGCGACATCAGTTTGGTGGCAGGACAACAAGTGGAAGGCTTAGGAAGGCTAGGATTTCCATGCTACAAGAAATATGTTCTCAATCTTTCTCTCTCTTTACTATCTTATATCTTTTAATAAACCCTTTAAAAGCCTAAACTCATTTATCAGTGATTTTAGCCAGTTTCCAAAAAAAACTGGGGGGGGGGGAACAGATTAGAACCCACATTTAGAATCTTAAAATACACAAAAGTAATGGTAGACAATATTAAATACTTGGGAGTCTACTTGCCAAGACAAACCTAGGATCTCTTTGAACACAATTACAAAACACTTCACACAAATCAAATCAGATCTATGCAATTGGAAAAATATTAATTGCTCATGGGTAGGCTGAGCTAATATAATAAAAATGACAATTCTACCTGAATTAATTTACTTATTCAGTGCCATACCAATCAGAGTACCTAAAATTATTTTATAGAACTAGAAAAAATAATAGCGAAATTCATCTGGAAAACAAAAGGTCAATAATATCAAGGGAACTAATGAAAAAAAAATGCACAGGAAGGTGGGCCAATACCAAATCTGAAGCTTTACTATAAAACAGCAGTCATCAAAACTATTTGGTACTGGGTAAGAAACAGAGTGGAGGAGCAATGGAATAGGTTAGGCACAGGAGATGAAGTTGTAAATGACTTTAGTAATGTACTGTTTGATTAACCCAAAGACTCCAGCTTCTGGGATAGGAATTCAGTATTTGACAAAAACTGTTGGGAAAACTAGAAGATTGTATGGCAGAAACTAGGCATAGACCAACATCTTACACCTTATACTAAAATAAGGTCAAAATGGGTACATAATTTAAACATAAAAGGTGATACCATAGGTAAATTGGGAGAAGAAGGAATAGTTTACCTCTCAGATCTTTGGAAAGGAGAACAGTTTATGACCAAACAAGAGATAGAGAATATTATGAAATGCAAAAAGGATGATTTTTATTACATTAAATTTAAAAGTTTTTGTACAAACAGAAGCAATGAATCCAAAATTAGAAGGGAAGCAGAAAGCTTGGAAACAATTGTTACAGCCAGTACTTCTGATAAAGGCCTCATTTCTATAATATATAGGGAACTAAATCAAATTTATAAGAATGCAAGTCATTCAAAATGTGGCCAGGCAGGCTGAGAAGAAGTCCAATCAGCCCCTGGGCCATGCTGTAGCTCAGAACAGTATGTCATGGAAGCAGTAATACACTTTAAGAAGGACTTAAAAGACAAGAAATAGGCGGCCAAGATGAGTAAGCAGAGAAAGCAGCAGACCATCGAAAACTTCTTTGGGGGAAAGGTAGACCACAATACACCTTTAGAAGAAGAAGATACATCCAAAGCTTCTAAGAAAAATATGAATTGGTCTCAGGCCATGAAAGCACTCAAAAGGAACTTTGAAAAGAAAGTAGGAGAGATAGAAGGAAGAATTAGATGGAGGATAAAATGGAAATAAAAAGGAGAGCAATGCAGGAAAGTCATGAGAAAAATGTCAACAGTTTGAAAAGCCAAATGGGAAAGAAAATAGAAAAGCTCTCTCAAGAAAATAATTGCCTAAGAATTAAGATTAAACAAATGGAAGCTAGTGACTTTATGAGAAACCAAGACACAGTAAAGCAAATCCAACTGAATAAAAAAAATAGAGGGCGATATGAAATATCTCCTTGGAAGAACAGTTGACCTAGAAAACAGATCCTGGAGAGATCATTTGAAAATCACTGTATTACCTGAAAACCATGACCAAAATAAGAGCTTAGACACCATCCTCCAAGAGATTGTCAGGGAAAATTGCCCTGATATTCTAGAAGAAGAAGGTAAAATAGAAATTGAAAGAATCCACTAAACACCTCCTGAAAGAGATCCCAAAAGGAAAACCTCCAGGAATATTATAGCCAAACTCCAGAGCTTCCAGGTCAAGGATAAAATTTTGCAGGCAGCTAGAAAAAGACCAGAGAGCATGGAATATGATATTCCAGAAGGCAAAGAAACTGGGACTACAGGCAAGAATCACATACCCAGCAAAACTGAGTATAATCTTTCAGGGGGGAAAATGGGACTTCAATGAAAAAGAGGACTTTCAGGCATTCATGATGAAGAGACCTGAACTGAAGACTGAATTGAAAATTTTATTTTCAAATACAAGACCCTAGAGAAGCATAAAAAGGTAAATAGGTAAAAGAAATTATGAGGGATGTTAAAAGATAAAATTGTTTACATTCCTACATGGGAAGATAATACTCCTAACTCATAAGATCTTTTTCAGTATTAAGGCAGCTTAAAGGAATATATTTAGAGGGCACAGGTGTGAATTGAATATGAAAGGGTGATATATGTAAAGAGTTTATTTTTGTTTTGTTTTGTTTATCCTCATTTTCGTGGAGCAGGCAGGGTGAGATGGCTTATGCCTGTGGACAGATATGGGCTTGGGGCCTCCTGGGTCCAGGGATGGTGCTTTGTCCACTGTCACCTAGCTGACCCATGATGACATCTTCAAAATAAAGTTAAGGGGTAAGAGGAATGCACTGGAAGAAAGGGAAAGGAAGAGGCAGATTGGGGGAAAGTAGTTCACATAAAAGATATAAGAAAAATCTTATTGAGTAGATGGGAAGATATGGAAGAAGCAGGGGAGTGAGTGAGCCTCACTTTCATCAGAATTGACTCAAAGAGGGAATTATTTACTCTCAAGAGGAGATAGTATTATATCTTGCCCTGTGGGAAAGTGGGAGGAGAAGGGGATAAGGGGAGGGGGAGAGGCAATGGAAGGAAGAGCAGATTGGGGGAGGGCGCAATAAGAAGCAAAACACTTTCAAGGACAGATAAGGTGAAGGAAGATAGATAATAGAGTAAACATCAAGGGCAGGGATTAATATGGAGAGTAATACAGTTAACAGTAGTAGCCATGAAAGAAATTATGAGCAGGATGCTATCAGAAGGATGTATGAAAAATGCAAACCATCAACAGAGATAGAACTGATGGTATCTGAATCCAGATTGAAGTATAATTTAATATGTTAGCTTCTCTTTCTAAAGGTATTTTGTCTATTTTCTTTCACAACCTGACTAATTAGAAGATGTTTTGCATAACTGCACATGTATGATTTATATTGAACTGCTAGATTTCATAAGGAAGGAGGAGGAGAGAGGGAAAAAGAAAATTTAGAACACAAAGTTTTAAAAAATCAATGTGAAAAGTAATGATGAGCAAGACAAGTTCAGAAAGAGATGGAAGGACTTACATGAACTGATGCTGACTGAGAGGAGCAGATCCAGGAGAACATTATATACCATAACAGGAGCATTGTGTGATGAACAATGGTGACAGACTTGGCTCTTTTTAGCAATGCAATGGTCCAAAACAATTTCAAAGAACTTCATACTAGAAAATATTCTCAACATCCAGAAAAAAAAGAACTGTGGTTTAGGAATGCAGATTGAACCATACTGTTTCTACTTTGGGGCTGTTTTGTTGTTGTTGTTGTTGTTCTTATTCTTGTTCTTTTTTGTGTATTATTTCCCTTGTGCTCTATTCTGTCCCTATATGAGTAATGCAGAAATATGTTTAATGTGATTGCACATAAATAACCTATATTACATTGCTTTCTGTCCTGGGGAGGAGGGAGGGAAGGGAGGGTGGGAGAAAAATTTGGAACTGAAAATTCTATGAAAACAAATGTTGAAAATTAACCTTATATGTAACTGGAAAATCATAAAATACTGAACAAAAGAAAAAAAGAATGCAAGTCATTCCCCAATTGAGAAATGGACAAAGGATATGAACAGGCAGTTTTCTGATGAAGAAATCAAAACTATCTATTGCCATATGAAAAAATGCTCTAAATCACTATTGATTAGAGAAATGCAAATTAAAACAACTCTGAGGTACCACCTGTCACCTATCAGATTGACTAATATGACAAAAAAGGAAAATAATAAATGTTGGAGAAGTTGTGGAAAAATTAGAACATTAATGCATTGTTGGTGGAGCTGTGAACTGATCCAACCATTCTGGAGAGCAATTTGGAATTATGCCCAAAGGGCTATAAAGCTTTACATACCCTTTGACCCAGAAATACCACTTTTAGGTCTTTTTCCCAAAGAGATTATAAAAAGGGGGGGTGGTTCTTCCTGAATACCATCTCAAGGCGGGGGGGGGCTCTGTTCTGATGTGTCTCCATTGTGCTATAGTCCCAACAACCTCTGACCTTAGAGAAGTTTACCATAGAGTCAAGCAAAGAACCTCTTATTTTTTAGTGGGTCTTGTTCCTAACATCAAGTTGTCCTCTTTCCCCAGACACCCAGGCATGGTTCTTAACAAGAACATTCAAGTCTGTCTCCACCTAACTCTCAAGTCCCTCTGAGTCCCTTGTTGGGCAACTAGGTAGGATTTACATTATACAGGAAGGCTTCCAAACACATCTAGGGTAGGGGAATGGTCCAAGAGAACTGTTGGTTCTCCCAGTAATGACAGATCTGAGAACAGAGAGAACAAAGAATTAGCAGCCCCTGTGTTGCCTACAAATTGAATGATGTGAAAACTCATTCTTGCACTCCTATAGCATAGATATAAATGGAAGTTTTCCTAAATTACTGTAGACATTTCTTTATTTCCAATTTATCATACATGCAAACATGTATCTTAATTGTGCATAATTGTTTACATGTTGTCTCCTTCATTAGCCTGTGGGTTCCTTGAGAGCAGGGACTGTGTTTTGGCTTTCTTTGTAAGTCAAGTGCTTTGCACAGTGTCTGGCAAATAGTAGGTGCTTAATAAAATGCTTGTTGACTTAAGTAATCATTTCAACCAGTCCAGCCCTCTGTTTTTCCATCCCAAAGCCCCAAACCAGGATCATAAAGAGAGAGTACCTTTCCCCTATTCCCCACACTTTCCAAATGTCTACCTTTGAGTTCTCCTCTGGCTAAAAAAGCTTTGTGAATTAGCAGTACTTTAACTTGGCCAAACCACATAATCCTGTGGTCAGCCAAGGGGAATGGTGTTCCAAAGGAGGAACAGAGGAAATGAAATTCTGTGACCTCCTGCCCATTAAACTGGCAAGAGAAGTGGGAAGTGGGTGGCTGGTCATTGCTACACTTCCCATCCCCACCAAACTCCTCTCTACAGCTAGAAGCCCAGGTTGTGAGGAGCCCTAGTTGAAAAATGAAGGCTGAAAACTTGGGCCCCCCCAGGCCTTTTCAAAGGGGTTTTGGTAATACCTCATGCTCTATCCATTTCTTTCACTCAAACTGACTGAACTTCAAACACTTTTCTCTCATTCCCAAACTGACCTCAGAGACTATCTAATCCAATATCCTCATTAAACCAATAAGGAAACTGAGGCCCAGGAAAGTTAAATGTTTTGCCCAAAGTTACACAGAGGTGGGATTTAGACCTGGGTTCTAAATCCTAAGAATCTGAAGCTAGAAGGAAATTTAGATACCTTCTAGTCCTTACAGATGAGGATAATGAGGTTCAGAGAATGAAAGTCATCTGCCAAACATCATGAAGAAGAGTCAGTAACCTAGATCATTTGCTTCTAAATTCAGGGCTTTGAAAAACAACAGGTAATCACTGTTTGGAGAAAGATGCTTCAACTATGAATATTCCTAGTATAGGACATGCAAGTTCAAGTACGATGCCTGTGTCCATGAGTAGTCTCACTGTATGCCTGTGGTTTGTGGGTGGGATGGATAGACATCTCTGGAGTCCAGCTCACTCCTCTCCATGGGAGACTAGAATTTTACCCTAAGGGGAGTAAAACAAGGGCTTTAGCTGGATATATGTTCTTTCCTTAACCTATTTCCAAGAGAGGTATTAGTGTCTAATTACATCTGTCTGCCTCTCTCTGATATTAAAGGTCAAGGAATACTGTAGATTCAGAACAAAAGCCCATTCCCTGGTCATTCTTAAGGGGGAAGTGAGTCCCCTCAAGTAGCCAGCTTAGCCCCTCACCACCAAAGCTGCTTACACGAAAGACTATCCCAAATAGCAGATAGCCAGTAGACCCATTTATCCAAACCAACACAAATAGCAAACAGAAATTAGAAAAGTTGTATAAATTAAAATATGCTATGAAATGCTACCCAGATCTTGGAACATTCCTGGATCAGCTAACATGGAAATGCCTAGCTTTTATCCAGACCCCAGTTGGATGGTCTTGCGTAGTGAAGGAATCATGAAAGAGTTTCCACTCAGGACAGTTTTCTCATTTGAGAGAGAGATAGTACCAAATCGACCCTAGGTCCCAATTCCTTGTAAGGTATGAACTCCATATAGTTTGGAAAGCTTCAGGGAGGACCATATTTCCATCTGAAATGGGAAATCAGTTTTCTTTTTCTTTGTTTTTTCTTTCTCTTATGGGATGAGAAAAGCTCCCTAAAGGCTAAGCAAGCTGAAATATTTCATAAATATTATGAAATGTTCCTTATTTTGTTGAATCTGCAAAACTTTGTATTAGGAAATAATTGTGATTTTCATCTGTACATGTGGAATTGTCTATGATCATCTTAAGATTTCACTGAAGGACAAGTGAAAGAATATTATTCATGCCTCCCCAGAGGCACTGTCCTGACTTTGGGACAAACACTACCATTTAAAATGTACCATTACTATTTGCCAAGGACAACAAATCTTAAAGAGGCAGTACAACTGGGAGTTTGGAATATGTCCAGATCACCTAAGTGGAGGCACTCAGCTTCTGAAAGAAAGCATAACACCCTGCATTATCCTACCACATGGATGAGGACGACATAGCCTGACTGCCTAGCCAAAACAGACTCTGTCTTTAAAACTGCTGGACTAGGACAGTCCCGCTCTCTTTCCTGTGTGCCCCTTTTCTCACTCTTTGTAGAGAAAGAGTCCACCCCACAGTGTGGGCACCATGAACTGAACCATTGAGGAATAGAGGGCTACCTTCCTCTTCTCTCTACTTGTATCATGTGACCTCAAGAAAAGAACTTGGGGCGTTTGTCTTTCTTTTCAATTGTCCTCAGTTTCAGGTGCAATAGATAGAATTCCCACTGACCTTGGAACCAAGATTCCAAACTGCATGTTGCACACAGCCACCCTAGCAGGGAAGCACTAAGAAGTCAGGGTGTCTGGAACTCAAGCCCAAGAGGGGCTTTGGACTTAGAATTTGGGGCTGTGCATTATAAGAATTGAGTTAACAGGGGCAGCTGGGTGGCATAGTGGATAAAGCACTGGCCTTGGACTAAGGAGTCCCTGAGTTCAAATCCAGCCTCAGACACTTGACACTACCTGTGTGACCCTGGGCAAGTCACTTAACCCTCATTGCCCTGCCAAAAACAAAACAAAACAAAACAAAAAAAGAATTGAGTTAACCCTGAATTTAATCCCCTATTTGATCTTTGAAGTAAATATTCCTTTGTAAAAACTAATTCAACTCTTAAGTGGTTAAATGTAATGGCACTGAAGGTGACACCCTAAAATTGAAGGAATACTACCGGTGGGGGCTAGAACCAATCACAGAGAGGTCAGATACCCCCTTAAGGGGAACTAAGCTAACTTATGAACCTAACCCTCTCCTTTTCCCCAGAGAAAGAAGTGGTATGAAGTGGGGATTCTGTTCCACATGTTGACGAGTTGTTTTTGTATATTTCTTTTCGTAACTTTAATGGAACTGAGCTAGATAGGGGTTACCTACCCAATGGGGGGGCAGGAGGGAGGATCACCATTATTGAGGGGTACAGCCAAACCTCGTGAAGGAAGCTAATACCCCTGGGGAAGGGGTAACATATAGCACACCTGGCTTTTAGGTTGTGGAAGCCAGGGTAATCAACCATTTCAAATAGGTAAGAGCTCTTTAGCTGGAAAGGAGATGAGACATAAAACAAGAGACAGCACCTAATTTCACCCAAGGAGGTCCAGCAGTGTCTAGGAAGATGGAAGTCAGGGACATGTTGGAGAGCCAGATTTCCCTACATGCCTATAGCTTCTCTCTCCACATGGGTCTCCCATAGAGTCTAGAACCACAAATGTCTTGTTGGAGAACCTCTCCAGAAGAACCTAATTCCACGGCGGATTTCTCTTTTTCAATTAGAATTCACATCTTCCTCTGGTATACAGCCTCACACAATATTCCAGGCTTTTTTGGAAGCCCCGTTATACAAGAAGTTAGATTACTTTTGTAACAATAACCTAATAAAATTTGTAGTGGCAGTCTCTGGCAGACCTGGGTCCAGTTAGGGATACTCTGACCCTGAGGAGGACACTCTGACCATGGAGAAATATGGTTGATCAACTGTTGGGGTCAGTTAGAGAATACTCTTGGAAAAGCAAAGTAATTAATTAATCAGATAGTGGTTAGTCAAACAGATAACAAAGCAGACATGTCACTGACACCCTGAAAGTTGGGTGCCTTGAAATTTATAGCATGAGCCTATTTGGAAGCCAGTCGTGTTTGCTATGTGATTAGAACCAGGTAGTGACAATAATCTCAAATTAAGAATGTGGCATATTTACTATTTCATATATCCCATTCCCCAATAGCTAGCATCTTCTTTCCCCAAACAGCTGTAACTTTTTCCAAGCAATGGTTTTGGGGTTTTTTTGTGGGGCAATGAGGGTTAAGTGACTTGCCCAGGGTCACACAGCTAGTATTTGTCAAGTGTCTGAGGCCGGGTTTGAACTCAGGTCCTCCTGAATCCAGGGCCGGTGCTTTATCCACTGGGCCACCTAGCTGTCCCTACAGCTGTAATTTTTAAGTCCTAAGTCTCTCCTCCACCTCCTTCTCTATTCTATAAAATTATCACCTTTTCCTTTGTTCAGGGAGTTGGAGTTTAGACTTCTTGCAACCATACCTCTTTGTGCCAAATAACAAAAACTTTTACTTAAATTTTGATTGGATTGTGTGTGTGTGAGTAATTCTTTGATAGAGGGATATCTTCAGACCCAGTTTCACGGTGTCAAATTGAAGTCTAGGATGCGAAAGGAGTTGAAAAGCAACTCTTGGCATTCTAGTACTATGGATAAGAGTAGCAGAATAAGGGCATTTCTTCCAGGGAATAGCATGGAGTGGGAACAATGGCCAAAGTACAGAAAAGGAAATGAACTGCTCCTCCCTCCCCCATCCCCAAAGCAAACTCCTTCCAGGTTTTCCTGACGACTGGCCTCACTTTTTTCTCTTTACTCCTAGAGGACAAAACAGCACCACAGACCTAGAGCTGAAAAGAGCCTTCTAAGTCATGTAGGAAAGTCCCCTCATTTTGCACACTACGGACCTGAGTCCCAGAGAAGGCAAGTGTCTGAGATGACATAGAGACAGCTGGGGTTTTGTGCCCATCTCTCTATGACCTGATTTGGGGTTTTCTTGGTGAAGATTATGGAGTAGTTTGCCATTTCCTTCTCCAGTGCACTTTACAGATGAGGAAACTGAGGCAAACAGGAAGAAATGATTTTCCCAGAGACATATAGCTAGTAAGTATATGAGACCAGATTTGAACTTAGGAAGATGAGTCTTTCTGACTTCAGGCCTAGCACTGAGATCAAATCCAGCCTCATAAGCTTACTAAATTTGTGACTTTAGTCAAGTCATTTAACCTCCGTCTGCCTCAAGTTCCTTAAATGTAAAACAAGGATAATAATAGCATTTCCCTCCCAGGATTGTTGTAAGAATTAAATGAGATCATATTTATAAAGTCCCTGGACACATATTAAATACTACATAGGTGACAGTTATCATCATCACCATTATTATTGGATTAATGTTGCTTAAGAAAGTATTAGCGAACATTTTAAAAGAAAGAAGTAATTAAAAAGAGCCAGCATTATCTTCAACAAGAATAGATCATGGTAAACTAACATCATTTCCTTTTTTTTGACTGGGTAACTAAACTGGTAAGAGGAAGTCTCTTGTCTTCCGAATCAAGAAGATTTGTGTTCAAGTCTCCCTATGACAAGTACTGACTATATTACCGAGACCAAGAGACTGTGATGTTTAAAATTTCAATGTATGGGCACCTTAAATTAGAAGCTTTAGCACCAGTCTGTGGGCATCAAGCATTTATTAAAGCATACTAGGTATTAGTAAAAAGGAAAAAATGTGGAATTCAGAAAGTTAAAAAAAAAAAAGGCCTATCTAGCCTAGAGTTCCAGCCTGGTTTGGTTGTTCCTCAAGTCCTCCATCACAAGCCTGCTTCAACCATGAACTCCCCAGCAAACTGAGTGTGGAAGCTTTTTATAGGTCCAGAGGAAAGGTGACCCTTTCACATTACTTCAAGCTGATTGGTTAGTGTCATCCAAAACCATTGGTTCACTGGACTTGAAAGTGGTCTCATGTTGAGTTCAAAGTCCCTAGCTTCTGAGAACAATACCTTCTTAAGAGCCAGCCAGATGTGGTTACAATCTAATTAACTTTAAGTAGGCTAGTCAGCAGTCAATCACTCTCACTTAATTCAATCAGTTTAGATTAATCTCCAGGTGGGCCTTTGAGTTTCTGCCAAATCCCATTATTTTCTCACAAGACATAACCTCTCTAAGACTATAAACTGCCAAACAGTTGTTAATCTTTATTCATAGGAGGAGTCAAATCCCAGGTCCAATTCCCATTCAACACCCCTCCTTTCATGGGGAAAATACTGATAGATCAATGGAATACTATAGAGATAGTGTGTGTTTTTTTGTTTTAAATTTAAATATGTCTTATTAATTCTTTTTATCTTTATTATTCTACAGATTATCCAGTAGCCTCGTCCTTCTATGTTATTAATACTTTTTTCAAAAAAAAGAATCCATAACACTGGGCATGACAAGAAACAAATGACATCAAGAATGAAACTGACTATAAAAGGCAGGAAAAGACATTATTGACATGGGAGTCATCAATTGATACCATTGCCTAAGAACAGTCAGACCATCAAATCACGGAACAAAGACAAAAAGTGATCATTAACAATAAGAACTATAATGAGAAAAATATAGTGTGGACAATTAAGAAGATTTAACAACTTATCAAAAAAATCCAAAATTGAAAATGAACAACAGAAACTCCATCAACACTAACTACAATAATTTCCATCTAAAGTTAAGCCAATATAAATTAATTATTTCAATAAAGGGCTCAAAAGAATTCAGAAAGCACCTTAGCAAACATTTGAATTATTTACCAGAGGAGAGATGTCTGCCAAAGACAATGAGCTAAAATCCAAGCCCATTGTAGGAGGATGATAGATGATTATAAGTACTATATTCTCCTAAAGCAAAGAAAAGTGGTGGAGGATAAAACTAGCTTAAAGAACACTTAGCAAATATTCAAGTAAGCAAAGTCATCCCAAAGGCTTTCGAGAATGAAAGTGTAAAGGGGACAACAAATGGAAGAAAAATGGAAAAGATTTGTAAAAATTATTTTGACAAACCCCTGCATTTGGACTTTAATTATCATAGTTTGTAAGGTACTCACAGAAGAAGTAGAGAACTAAAGATAGCAGTGGTGGGTATAGTAGAGAGACTGGCTCAACTATAGAGAGAGAAGTCATGCTAGTGGCAAAAGAATTGTGATGGCATTAAGGGATAGATATAGAAGGTATCTGAAGAAGGAAGAGGCATAAAACCAATCTCACACATTTTTATTACATTACCTTTTAAAAAAGGAGACTGAAAGAACATTAATGATTACTTACCTATATTCCTATTTTCATATTTACCCACAATATTTATGAAAACCATCTACATACTGTGGTAAAAAGGTGTTAACAGTCAGTTAGTGATAATGGAGAGATGCCAGTTTTTGAAGGACCACCCTTTCCGGGAGGAGACCGACGGCCATGCATGGGCTCCACACGCCAGTCCGGCTGCTAAGCACTCCACTTCTGGGGTGCGAGCTTAAAAGGCAAGGAGAGAACAGAAGTGGGATCTCCTTTCAGCTCTCCTTGTTCGCTGGCTGCGCTGTACACACAAAGGCTGACGGAGGTTGGACTCTGCCCGGCTCGCCGTAACAGCACGTGCTTGACGCAGCTCTGCCCCCCAAAGGTGGCCTTGGGCTTTTGGTGAGTTTTATACGGAATATAGACTAAAATTAGACTTAAGACTATTTGTTTTGTATTTCTCCTTTCCTATCCCTCTAATCAACATCACCTTGTAATTTCCAAACAATAACAGCTCTAACTAGAGACCAGAGGCTTCTTCCATTTACTAGTCTGGGAGATAAAGAAGGGAAACAGTTAAAAGGGGAGGTTAATGCTCTAGTATCCAATTTTAAATCTCACAATACCAATTGATGGCATCCCTTCTGAGAGTATTTTTTTTTACAATCTGGGGGTTTATTCCATGAGTGAGTGTCCGACTTAGGGCTATGTCCAGGTCAGGGTTTATTTGCCCTTTCAGGCCTTGATCTTTCTCAGGTAGAACTCCAGTTCTTTTCCCTCCAGCATGTAGCCATCTGCTTGGCCACACTGGCCCAGCCTTGAGGCAATACAGGCAAGGAGCTTGCCCCGCTCTGAGAGTATTAATGGGGAACTTATAGGCTTTTAAAAACAATAGTCAATAATGGACAACTCATTACTAACTTAAAATTAACATAGATGTAGAGAATATAAGATTTCCATTGTTCTTATTGTTTGGTGATCACACAAAAAAAGCATTCAACTCCCCTTATAGGCTCTGACAACAAGGTGTATACCATTTATTTATCAAGATCATTCAGGACTCCAAATTATTCTGTTCAATGACTGTCTAATAAGAAAAATGAGATGAGTCATGAAACAGGGATATGTATGCCCAGCAAAAAAAAAAAATGCCACTGTGATGAGGTCCAACTTAGAGAACAGGTTAAGAAGTGTTTCCTTTTTAATGGTGAGGTACTCGAGAAGTTCCTGTTTGGGGATGACTCCAAGATGTCACAAAGTCTCTTGGAAGAGCTCTGTAATCATTCAAAGGAGTTTAACCCATCCATCCACGCAGGAAAGAACAAATGGATGAAGCATATCTATTGCCCATATTTCAACATGCATCTGAATGAAACATAGTCCAACAGTCTCTGTATTTGGGATAGATAGTGCCTATGGACAGTGAAGAAGAATAAGAGTAAAGGTGTCATCAAGGAATTATATGATGGATGGTCAGACTGTTCTTCTGATATTTTCTCAATGTCAAGAGAAAATGAGAAAGGCCTCCTGCACACTGAGTAGACCCCCTATGGTAAAATTTGGGGATTACAACTGATCCATGCCTACTGATCCTATGCCACCCTTGTCTAAGTCATACCATGAGTTCACCAAATTCAATGCACGAGGACCTTACCTTCATTGCTCCTGATATCACTGGGGAGCCAGGGACACACTCTAGGCATCCCTATGCCATCCTCTGATCTCATCACATGATCAACCTATCATTTCTATCATATGATTCTTTGATGACATCTTTTATTCCTATTCTCCTTTGAAGTTGCCCATTAGCAATAAACTGTAGCCTGTTCATACTCACTTTGTACTTTTACATTTCCCTCTGTAAGATATTTGATGGTTTGCATTTTTCATACATCCTTCTGATAGCATCCTGCTCATCATTTCTTTTATGGCTACTGTTGTTAACTGTATTACTCTCCATATTAATCCCTCCCCTTGATGTTTACTCTATTATCTATCTTCCTTCACCTTATCTGTCCTTGAAAGTGTTGTTTTTTGGTTTTTGGTTTTTTTGTTGTTTTTTTTAGTGAGGCAATTGGGGTTAAGTGACTTGCCCAGGGTCACACAGCTAGTAAGTGTCAAGTGTCTGAGGCCGGATTTGAACCCAGGTACTCCTGACTCCAGGGCCAGTGCTCTATCCACTGCGCCACCTAGTTGCCCCCCTTGAAAGTGTCTTTGCTTCTTATTGCTCCCTCCCGACAATCTGCTCAGTAAAAAATGTCAAATACTGGGGGCACCTAGGTGGCACAGTGGATAGAGCACCGGCCCTGGAGTCAGGAGTACCTGAGTTCAAATCCAGCCTCAGACACTGGACACTTACTAGCTGTGTGGCACTGGGTGAGTCACTTAACCCTCATTGCCCTGCAAAAAAAAAAAAAGTGCTTGGTGGTCTTCAGACACTTTAAATCCAGGTTGAATTTTTTCCCTAGAAACATACGCTATGAAAATGGAAATTAATAGGGATAAATGTAAAGTACAGACTTCACAGGTAGAAAATGGAGAAAGTCATGAGTTGTTCATCATGTTGCAGTGAAAAGAATCCTAGATTTGGAATCTCAGGTTCTGTATTCAAATCTTGGCTCTGCTACTTACTCTCTATATGAGCTAGGAAAAGTTGCTCAACCTCTGTGGACCTCAGTTTCCTCATCTGTAATATGAAGGTGTCAGACTAGAGTACCTCAAAGTTTTTTTGTTTTTGTTTTTTTTAGTAAGGCAATTGGGGTTAAGTGACTTGCCCAGGGTCACACAGCTAGTAAGTGTTAAGTGTCTGAGGGCGGATTTGAACTCAGGTCCTCCTGACTCCAGGGCTGGTGCTCCATCCACTGCGCCACCTAGCTGCCCACCTCAAAGTTAACTTCAACTTTACCCTCATCGCCTATACCCAAATTAATATCCAAATTATATAAATTTGACATCTGCAATATCTTTCACATAAATCTCATTTTAAACTTTTCAAAACTCAGTTCAGGCCCTTGTCACCTCTCATATGTAGTCAGAATAATCTCATAATCATATTCTCTACTTCTAATCTCTCCCATCTCCAATCCATGCTCCTTCTACTGACAAAATAATTTTCCTAAAGCATGCGTCTGATCATTTCTCTTCTCAAAAATCTTCAATAGCTTCCCATTGATTCTATGGAAAAATGCAAGCTTCTGCATTTTGCAGGTAAAGCCTTACACAATTCTGCCTATCTTTATTTCATTTTAGAACCCTTTGTTCATTCTACCATTCAGCCAAACCAGTCTGGCTTTCCTCTCAACATGTCACACCCTTCCCCTTCTATGCTTCAACATCTGGTGACACATTGCCACCAGTGCCTAGAGTGCATTTCATCCTTAGCTCCATCTCTTCAAATCCTTAACTTCTTTTGGGAAAGTCATCTAGGTGGCACAGTAGATAGAGCACTGGCCCTGACATCAGGAGGACCTGAGTTCAAATCTGGCCTCAGATACTTGACACTACTAGCTGTGTGACCCTGTGCAAGTTGCTTAACCCCTATTGCCTCAAACATGCAGGATCATCTCCAATTGTCCTGATGTATATGTTGTCACTAGACCTAAATGGCTCTGGAGGAAAGAGTGGGGCTGGTGACTTTGCACAGCCCTGCTTCACTTAAATCCAATTCACTGCAAGCTTTGACATCACCTCCCAATGTCACGGTCCTCTTTGAGAATGAAAGATGAACAACTTCTTTTGAGACTTCATGCAGGTGGTACTTTTTATGGGAAGCTTTTAGTGGTTGCCTCAGTTTTCAATGTTCTCCCCTCCCTGAAATTGTCTTCCATATGCTGTACTTATCTCTTTCAATGTTGTATTCCCCAAGTAGTATGCAAGATCTTTGAGGGTCATGGACTGTTTTTCAATTTGTCTTGAAAGCAATAGCATCTATGTTCCACACATTATCCAGTTCTTCTACTAATGGTACAATTCTCAGGGAGCAAGAGTCCCTGTTTCCTGGGACACTATGTTCAGTGAGTAAGTTTTGCCAAACCTAGTCCCAACCCTACTCAGCAACTCATAAGCTAAAGGAATTTTCTGATCCTTTTGCTTCTCCTGAATCACAGCACCATGTTCATCATGATAGTGGCGTGGCTGCTGATAGCCATAGTCTAGTACTTCATATGCAAGTAGAACTAACCACCACTGGCTCAGACCTGGTACCAAAAGGATAAGGCAGACTCCTAAGTCATTCAAGTGCAGGTTTAGTGGTGACTCATTAAAATTTATCACAACCAGCAATAGGCAGTAGGGTCAGAGAGGTCCAAAGGCAAAGAAGGCAATGACCAGAAGGAACAGTTTGGCAGAGGTCCAGATAATTAATGCCTATAGGGAAAGGCAAAGTTTCCCTGGCATCCTCCAAGAGTGACTTGCTGGCCAGTATGGAAGCTGATTCACCCTCCCAGAAGAGCATAGTAGGGAGTAAAGTATCCCCTACTAGTTGCAAGAACAAACAAGTCATGGACTGGGTAAAAAGGGAAGCACATGGGGGTCAAGGGTTTGCATACAAATTTTAGGGTACACATAGTTCATAGTGTCAAAAAGTAACAGAAGTATTACATAGCAATATAATATAATGTCATGGTAGGTGTTTAATAAATGTTCAGATGAAATTCAAGATACATGCAAGACTATCATACCTATGAAATTATTCCTTAATAGATCAAGGACAAATTGAAACAAAGTCTCTAGTTCTGTGCCAAAGGTATTTTCAACACATTGATCAATGATTTGGATGAATATGTTTATCAAAACCTGGAAGAACTGTTCATTTGCAGAAGACAGTTTTCTATAGCACATCACTGTCACACAACTGACTTAAATGTATAAGGTATCCAAACTCATGCTGTATGAGTTGTTTGGTGATTCCAAAAAAGTATTTGACTCAGTAAAACAAATCACACCCTCAAAGATTTTCCTCTGACTGTGTCTCCTGGACATGTTAAGATCCCTTTGAGAGCAATACAATGATCCAAGACAATTCTCAAGGCTTTATGATAAACAGTGCTGTCCATCTCCAGAGAAAGAACTGGCAGCGCCTAAATACAGATCAAAGATACATTTTCTTTATGTTATTCTTCTTCTTCTTCTTCTTCTTGTTTTTGTCTGTTTTCTTTCCCAGTATGAATTACATGGAAATGTGTTTTGCATGATTACATATGTGTAACCTATGTCAAACTGTTTGCTACATTGCCTACATTGCAACTCACTGGAACCCACTTCATCTAGTCCAGAGGCTGACTCTGAGGAGTGAAAGAATCATTGATGTGGAGTTGGAGACCATGTAGACCAGTCCCCTCATTTTATATTTGAGGAAATTGAAACCCACAGAAGTTAAATCACTTGCTCGAGGTCAGACAAGTAACAAATCAGAGACCAGATTTGTTCCTATATCCTCTGAATCCCAATGCTATGATTTTTCCCTGCTGTTTTACCATACTCAAGAGGAAGACCTAGGTGGCACAGTGAATGGAGCACCAGGTCTTGAGTCAGGAAGACCTGAGTTCAAATCCAACTTCAGATACTTACTAGCTGTGTGACCCTGGGCAAGTCACTTTACCCTGTTTGTCTCAGTTTCCTGTAAAATGAATTGAAGAAGGAAATGGCAGACTACTCCAGTATCTTTGCCAAGAAAATCCCAAATTGGATCATGAAGAGTCAGGAATGACTAAAAACAACCGCAGGAGCTACTCAAGACCTTAGAGATAGCCTTATCACTGAGGAATGGGGACTAAATTTTCCTCAGAGCTAAAGGGGATGCTTGAGAAGGATGCCCTAGGGTCATCTGTGAATGCAACTATTTTATAAAAAGATTTTACTGGCCTTTGCTAGGTCATTGCCTAATAGATGAGAATCTAAGACAAACCAAAATCTAGTGCAATTCAGCTGACTAGTATATTGTGTCCAAATAAAACTCCATTACATTTCTAGTCACATCTATCACCTTTGCCATAATATAACATAGATACCAAAGTTTTAATGGTATGATTTCCCAATTGAACATGAATAAAAAATCAGGATAACCCGCATAAATCATCAGCATTTCTATACATGACCAACAAAGCTCAGCAGCAAGAGATAGAAAGAGAAATCACATTTAAAGTAATGGTAGACAATATGAAATCCTTGGGAGTCTACCTGCCAAGACAAATCCAGGAACTCTATGAACACAATTACAAGACACTTTTCACACAACTCAAATCAGATCTGAATAATTGCAAAAATATCAATTGCTCATAGATAGGCTGAGCTAATATAATAAGAATTACAATTCTACCTAAAATAATTTACCTATTCAGTGCCATACCAATCAGAGTACCTAAAAATTATTTTATAGAACTAGAAAAAATAACAAAATTCATCTGGAAAAACAAAAAGTCAAGAATATCAAGGGAACTATTGAAAAAAAATGCACAGAAAGGTGGGCTAGCTGCACCAAATTTGAAGCTATACTATAAAGTGGCAGTCATCAAAACTATTTGGTACTGGCTAAGAAATAGAGTGGTGGATCAATGGAATAGGTTAGGCACAGGAGACACAGTATTAAAAGGCTATAGTAATCTACTGTTTGATATACCCAAAGACTCCAGCTTCTGGGATAGGAACTCAGTATTTGACAAAAACTGCTGGGAAAACTGGAAGATAGTATGGCAGAAACAAGACATAGACCAACACCTTCCACCTTGTACAAAAATAAGGTCAAAATGGGTTCAAGATTTAAACATAAAGGGTGATACCATAGATGAATTAGGAGAGCAAGGAATAGTTTATCCCTCAGATCTATGGAGAGGAAAACAAATTATGTCCAAACAAGAGATAGAGAATATTATGAAAAGCAAGATGGAAGACTTTGATTACATTAAATTTAAAAGGTTTTGTACAAACAGAAGCAATGCAGTCAAAATTAGAAGGGAGGCAGAAAACTGGGAAACAATTTTTACAGCCAGCATTTCTGATAAAGGCCTCATTTCTAAAATATATTGGGAAGTAAATCAAATTTATAAGAATCCAAGTCATTCCCCAATTGAGAAATGGTCAAAGGATATGAACAGGTAGTTTTCTGATGAAGAAATCAAAGCTATCTATTGCCATATGAAAAAATGCTCTAAATCACTATTGATCAGAGAAATGTAAATTAAAACAACTCTGAGGTACCACCTCACACCTATCTTGGCTAATATGACAAAAAAGGGAAAGAATAAATGTTGGAGAAGCTGTGGAAAATTGGAACACTAATGCATTGTTGGTGGAGCTGTGAACTGATCCAACTAGTCTGGAGAGCAATTTGGAACTATGCCCAAAGGGCTATGGGACTGTTCATACCCTTTGACTTAGTGGTACCACTGCTAGGTCTGTATCCCAAAGAGGCCATAGTAAAGGGAAAAGAGCCCACATGTACAAAAATATTTATAGCAGCTCTCTTTGTGTTGGCCAAGAATTGGAAATCAAGGGAATGCCCATCAATAGGGGAATGGCTAAACAAGTTGTGGTATATGAATGTAATGGAATACTATTGTGCTGTAAGAAACAATGAGCAGAAGGAGTTCAGAGAAACCTGGAAGGACTTACATGAACTGATGCTGATGGAGAGGAGCAGAGCCAGGAGAATATTGTACACAGTAACAGCAACACTGTGTGATGAACAATGGGGATAGACTTGGCTCTTCTCAGCAGTGCAACAATCCAAAACAGTTTCAAACAACTCATGATAGAAAATGTTCTCAACATCCAGAAAAAAAAAAGAACTGAGAATTATGAATGCAGATTGAACCATACTATTTCTACTTTTGGACTGGTTTTTTTCCTGCTTTTTTTGAGTTTTTTTTTCCCTTGTGCTCTGATTCTTCTTTCACAAGATGACTAATGTAGAAATATGTTTAATGTGATTGTACATATATGACCTATATCAGACTGCTTTCCATCCTGGGGAGGAGGGAAGGACGGGAGGGTGGGAGAAAAAAATTTGGAACTAAAAATCCTATGAGAACAAATGTTGAAAACTATCCTTATATGTAACTGGAAAATAATAAAATATTTTTTAAAAAGCAGGATAGTTGCTAACTCATCATATATTTCATAAGCAATACCATAGCATTGTGCAAGAATTTAATTAATTCTTTAAGGCTTTGGGGAGAATGTCCTTCATTAATTCTAACTGACTGCTGCCCTTTACTCCTGTTTTTCCTCAGACAGCTAATAGCCCAATTAATTATTAATTCAATAAACCAAATAAGGGTTTCCAATGTCCCTCATATTTGGTAGATTTAAACGAAAGGAGTAGTCATGCAAATTACTTTATGAGATCTTTAAATTTTCTGATATCACCCTTTAATTGTTTGATAAGATGAGTTTGAGGATAGGAGAGGCAGCCTTTTGTGATTGTGTAGTGGAAAGAGCTAGTTATGGATTCAAGATGAATGAACTTAGGCAAATAATTTAATTTCTTTGACACTCAGTTTCCTCATCTCTAAAATGGGGATGATGACACCTGGAGTACCCATTCAACAAGTGGGCTCAAATGAGATGATATACAAATATAGGGGGAAATCCCTTTATGATTTAGAATTAGCCTTCAGGCTCTGGAGTGAGGCCTGCTTGGCACTTACGATAGGTGGCACAGTGGATGGAGCTCAGGGCCTGGAGTCAGGAAGACTTAATTAAAATTCTGTCTCAAATACATACTAGCTGTGTGATTTAACCTTTTTTGTGGGGCAATGAGGGTTAAGTGACTTGCCCAGGGTCACACAGCTAGTAAATGTCAAGTGTCTAAAGCCAAATTTGAACTCAGGTCCTCCTGAATCCGGGGCTAGTGCTTTATCTACTGCACCACATAGCTGCCCCTGACCATTTTTTTTTTGTCTCAGTTGCCTCATCTGTAAAATGGAAATTATTGTATTTGCCTTCCAGTGTTGTTGTGAGGATCAAATGAAATACCAATTGTAAAGTGCCCAGTATAGTACCTGCTACATAGTTGTTGTTTGTCCTTCGCTCTTAAAGAGGACCATGGCATGAGGGTGATGTCATGACTTGCACTGAATTGGATTTAAGTGAGGGAGGGCTATGCAAAGACACCAGTCTCACTCTCTCCCCCAGAACCATCTGGGTCCAGTGGCAAGATACACACACACACACACACACACACACACACACACACACACACACACACACACATATATATATATATATATATATATCAGGATAACTGGAGATGGCCCTGGATGTTTAAAGCAATTGGGGTTAAGCGACTTGCCCAGTCACACAGCTAGTAAGTGTCTGAGGTAAGATTTAAACTCAGGTCCTTCCAACTTCAGGGGTAGTATTCTATCCACTGTACCACCTAGATTCCCACCTGGTACTTCATAAATGTTTATTCATTATTCACTATTCTACCTTCATAATAAAGTGAAGGAATCACTCAATCTGGATAAGTTATCTTGTTTATTCACTAGACAAATATTTATTGAACACCTGCCATGCCTGGAGCAATTGATTAGATATCATGAAGTGAAAAAATAGTGAACATTTATATAGCATTTGAAGGTTTGAAAAATATATTTTACATAGGTCATTTTATCATCACCACAACTCTAGGAGGTATTATCCTCATTTTTCAGATAAGGAAACTGAGATAGATAGTGGTTAAGTGACTTGCTCAATGTCACACAGCCAGCAAGTATTCAAGGCCAGATTGGAACTCGAATGTTCCTGACTCCAGGTCTACTATACTCCCAATATACTAAACAGTTACTTTTTTTAAGTATATAAGATCTAGTCATTCAGGAGTTGATAATGACCTTGGCTAGAGAAAGATGAAATGTCCTCCTCACTTTTCTCCATCAGGGGAAAGGGAAGAAAAGGGAAGACCCATGAACCCCTCAACCCATGAAGCTTACTCACCAAGGTCCAGTTACAAAGGATAGGGAAAGCCTTGACGAGGCTGAGAGTTAATCAGTCCCATACCCAAAGTGACCCAAGCTCAGGTATTGGGCTTAATTTGAGAAGAGGAACAAGGACAGGGAAGGGAAACTTGGGATGGGGCAGGTGAGTCATCTTTGTGTGCTTCCCCTTGGCTTCTGGGACAAGAAGAAGGAACAAGGGATGGTCATAATCCACTGTACTCATCCATATGGAGGAGAGCCTATATTTTTTTTTAATTTTATTGAATAGAATTTTATTTTCCAAAATATATGTAAAAAAAATTTTAACATCAATTTCTTAAAAATTTGTGTTCCAACTTCTCTTCCTCCTCCATTCCCACCCCCCTCCCACTAGAACTCAAGCATTTCAAAATAAGATATACATGAGTAGTCATGGAAAACATTCCCACATTAGCTAGGTTGTGAGAGAAAACAGTCAAAAAAAACCCCAAATCTTCAGATTGAGGAATGGTCAAAGAGAAAAAAAAATTCTTAAAAATGTGTTTCCAGGGGCAGCTAGGTGGCACAGTGGATAGAGTGCCGGCCCTGGAACCAGGAGTACCCGAGTTCAAATCCGGCCTCAGACACTCAACACTCACCAGCTGTGTGACCCTGGGCTAGTCACCCAATACCAATTGCCTCAATAAAATAAATAAATAAATAAATAAAATGCGTTTCCATCTATTTTCAGATACTATCACTTCTTTCTCTGTAGATGGGTTGCCATTTTCATAAGTCCTTCAGGGTTATATTGGACCATTGCCTTGCTGAAAGTAACCACATACTTCCCAGCAGATCATCTTACACTGTTGCTGTTATTTTGTATACAGTACATTTCACTCTGCTGCAGTTCATGTAGGTCTTTCCAGGTTTTTCTGATAGTATCCTGTTCATCATAACCTAAATAAAGTACCTTAAACTTGACAAAGAATTTTCTTCATATTAGTCCAGCAAAGTAGGTACCATACATTTTGCCATTATATTCAATCATCATAACTATTTCCCTCCATCCTATTCCCTTCTCATCTTATTTACTCTATTTTCTATCTTCTTTTAAACTATTCCTCCTCAAAAGTGTTTTACTTCTGACTATCCCCTCCCCTACTCTGCACTCCCTTTTTTTCACCCTTCCTTCCTTATCCTCTTCCCCTTATACTTTCCTGTAGGGTTAAATAGATTGCTCCTCCGATCTGGGTGTGAATGTTATTCCCCCCATGAGCCAACTCTGATGAGTTTAAGGTCTTTGAGCTAATTCTGTGTTCCAAATTTTCTTCTTCCCTCTCTCCTCAATCCTCCCTATGAAATCAAGCAATTCACTTTGTCATACTTGTGCAGTTATGCAGAACATCTTTACCTTCCTTGGAAGTATTTTGCTTTTTTACTGCTCTCTCCCCCAATATGCCCTCCCCTCCCCCCCTTATCTTCCTCCCCTCCCTCAGGGCAAAAATATATTAATATGCCCACTTGAGTATGTATGTTAGTCCTTCTTTGAGTCAATTCTGATGATATTAAGGTTCACTCACTCCCCAATTCCTTCCCCCTCTTCCCCTCCCCTCCATAAGCTTTTTTCTTGTTTCCTTCATGTGAACAACCTCTCCCCAGACCATCTCTCCCCTTCCCCCTTCCCCAATTTATTTCTTCTATACCTCAACCCTATTTTAAAGATGTCATTATGGGTTAGTTAGGTGGCACAGTGGACAATGCAGCAGTCCTGGACCCAGGAAGCCCTAAGCCCAAATCCGGCCCCAGACATAAGACACCCCACAAAGAACAAAACATAAATGCTTTACAGATATCATCCCTTCATATTCAGTTCAGACCTGTGTCCTCTGTTAATTCCTTACTGAGATAGTTCTTATGAGTTTGAAGTATTATCTTCCCATGTAGCAACATAAACAATTTGATCTTTTAATATCCCTCATGAAGTCTTTTTCCTGTTTATCTTTTTATGCTTCTCCAGGGTCTCGTATTTGAAAATCAAATTTTCAGGCGGAGCCAAGATGGCAGAGAGGAAGCAGCAAGCTGCCTGAGCTCTCCTTCTGTTCCCTCAAAAAGAACATTAAATCAAGCCTCTGGACGTATTCTGAAACTACAGAACCTGCAAAGGGACAGAGAGACACAGTCCTCCAACCAGAGATAATTTAGAAGACTTCAGGAAAAGGTCGGTCTGACTCGGGCAAAAGGGAGGCCCAGCACAGGGCAGCAACCCAGCACCGAGGGGGTCAGGGCAAGTCATCAGGAGCTGCGGGCCACAGCCGAACAACTGAGGCCCCTGGAACCTGGTTCAAAAATCTGGTGGCCAAGAAGGACAGTGGAAAAACCTACCTGCACGGGCCGGGAGGGCCACAAATGGGTCAGGCGGGAACGGACGCCGGGAGCGGGCGCCTGGCTGGCTGAGCGCACCCAGACAGGAGGTGCAGGGCGGGGGATCTCCACACACCATAAAGGCCTCAGAGTAAAAGCCAGTCACACAGCACCTATACCCCTGCACAAGAAGCCGAAAACAGGGACCCTGGTGCCCCCAGAGCAGACCTCAACTTAAAAAATAAATAAATAAGCTGCAATAATGAGTAAGGAGCAAAAAAGAGCCCTCTCCATTGAGAGCTTCTGTATCAATAGGGAAGAAGCCAACGCAAACTCAGATGAGGACAATACCCTCAAATTGCCTACATGTGAAGCCTCACAAGGGAAGGTGAATTGGACTCAAGAACAAAAAGCCTTCCTGGAAGAGTTCAAAAAGGATTTTAAAAATCAATTGAGAGAGGTAGAAAAAAAAATGGGGAGAGAAATGAAAGCAAAACAAGAAAACTATGAAAAAAGAATCAGCAGCTTGGAAAAGGAAGCACAAAGATTGACTGCAGAAAACAATTCCTTAAAAAAATTCATCTGGCCAAATGGAAAAAAAAAGTGCATAATTTCACTGAAGAAAACAATGCCTTAAAAAACTCACTTGGCCAAATGGGGAAAAAAAAGGTACATAATCTCACTGAAGAAAACAATGCCTTAAAAAATTCATCTGGCCAAAAGGAAAAAAAGGTGCATAATCTCATTGAAGAAAACACTGCCTTAAAAAATTCACTTGGCCAAATGGAAAAAAAGGTGCATAATCTTACTGAAGAAAACAATGCCTTAAAAATTAAAATTGGACACTTGGAAGATAAGGAATCCATGAGACACCAGGAATCAGTCAAGCAGAATCAAAAGAATGAAAAAATAGAAGAAAATGTGAAATACCTCATTGGAAAGACAACTGATCTGGAAAACAGATCGAGGAGAGACAATCTGAGAATCATTGGACTGCCTGAAAGCCATGACCAGAAAAAGAATCTAGACACCATATTCCAGGAAATTATTAAGGAGAACTGCCCTGATATTGTAGAATCAGAGGATGAAATCATAATTGAAAGAATCCACCGATCACCTCCTGAAAGAGACCCCAAAAGGAAAACTCCAAGGAATATTGTAGCCAAATGCCAGAATTATCAGGTGAAGGAGAAAATACTCCAAGCAGCCAGAAAGAAGCAATTTAAATATCATGGAGCCACAGTCAGGATTGCTCAGGACCTGGCAGCTTCAACATTAAAGGACCGCAAGGCTTGGAATATGATATTCCGGAAGGCAAAGGAGCTTGGATTGCAGCCAAGAATCTATTATTAAAAATGTGCATTCTCTTTCAGGGGAAAAGATGGGCATTTAATGACATTGGGGACTTTCAATCTTTCCTGGTGAAAAGACCAGTACTAAATAGAAAATTTGATCTCAACATACAAGACTCAAGAGAAGTTTAAAAAGGTAAACAGAGGGGGGAAAAAAGGTTACCCTATTAGGTTAAACTGTTTATATCCCTACATGGGAAGATAATACTCCTAACTCTTAAGAACTGTAAATGCATTTGGGCAGAGAGAAGGAGTTTACACAGAGGGTATAAATATAAATTGTCTTTGATGTGATGATACAAAAAAAATTAAGGGGTTAAAAAGGGAGTCTGTGGGGAGGAGAGGAAAGGGGAGGTGGAAGGGGATGAATTATATCATATGAAGAGGTGAAAAAAAACCTATTACAATAGAGGGAAAGAAAGGAGGGGTGAACATTGTTTCAACCCTATCCTCATTAGATTTGATTCAAAGAGGGAATAACATATATGTTCATTGGGATAAAGAAACTTAACTCATTCTTTAGGGAAGCAAAAGGGGAAGGGAAAGGGGGGACTGATAGAAGGGAGGACAAAAGCAAGGGAGAAAAAGGTAAAGAAAAGAGAGGGGGATGATAAAAAGGGAGGGCAGATTGGGGGAGACAGGGGTAAGAAGTAAAATGTCGGTGAGGAGGAATAGGGTGAAAGAAGGGGGAAAAAGTACAAAGGGGGTAAATAGAATGGAGGGGAATAGACAGTAATAATAACTGTGAATGTGAATGGGATGAACTCTGCTATAAAATGGAAGCGAATTGCAGAGTGGATTAAAAAACAGAATCCTACAATATGCTGTTTACAAGAAACACATTTGAGTAAAGGTAAAACAAGTAAAACACAGAGTAAAGGTAAAAGGCTGGAGCAGAATATATTATGCTTCAGCTAAAGTAAAAAAAGCAAGGATAGCAATCCTTATCTCAGACAAAGTGCAGGCAAAAATAGATCTCATTAAAAGAGATAAGGAAGGAAATTACATCTTGCTTAAAGGTACTATAGATAATGAAGTAATATCAATACTGAATATGTATGTGCCAAGTGGTATAGCATCCAAGTTCTTAAAGGAGAAGTTAAATGAGTTACAAGAGGAATTAGACAGTAATACTATACTAGTGGGGGATCTGAATCTCCCCCTCTCAGAATTAGATAAATCTAGCCAAAAAATAAATAAGAAAGAAGTGAAAGAGGTGAATAGATTACTAGAAAAGTTAGACATGATAGATGTCTGGAGAAAAGTGCATGGGGATAGAAAGGAATATACCTTTTTCTTAGCAGTACATGGCACATTTTCAAAAATTGACCATGTATTAGGGCACAAAAACATCATAGTTAAATGTAGAAAGGCAGAAATAGTAAATGCATCCTTTTCAGATCATGATGCAATAAAAATTACATGTAAGAAAGAGCCAGGGAAAAGTAGAATGAAAATCAATTGGAAACTAAATAATTTCATTCTAAAGAATGAATGGGCCAAACAAGAAATCATAGAAACAATCAATAACTTTATCCAAGAGAATGACAATAATGAGACAACATACCAAAATCTATGGGATGCAGCCAAAGCAGTGCTTAGGGGAAAATTTATAGCTCTAAATGCTTACATGAATAAAAAAGAGAAAGAGGAGATTAATGAATTGGGCATGCAACTTAAAAAGCTAGAAAAAGAACAAATTAGAAATCCCCAATTAGATACTAAATTAGATATCCTGAAAATCAAAGGAGAAATTAATAAGATTGAAAGCAAAAAAAACTATAGAATTAATCAATAAAACTAAGAGCTGATTTCATGGAAAAACCAATAAAATAGATAAAATATTAGTTAATTTGATTAAAAAGAAGAAAGAAGAAAACCAAATTACCAGTATCGAAAATGAAAAAGGGGATGTTACCACCAATGAAGTGGAAATTAAATCAATAATTAGGAATTATTTTGCCCAACTGTATGCCAATAAATTTGACAATATAAATGAAATGGATGAATACTTACAAAAATACAAACTGCCCAGGTTAACTGAAGAAGAAATAAAATCCTTAAATAAACCCATATTAGAAAAAGAAATTGAACAAGCCATCAATGAACTCCCTAAGAAAAAATCCCCAGGGCCAGATGGGTTTACGGGTGAATTTTACCAAACATTTAAAGAACAATTAATTCCAATATTATACAAATTATTTGGAAAAATAGGTGAAGAAGGAGTTCTACCAAATTTGTTTTATGACACGAATATGGTGGTGATACCAAAACCAGGCAAAGCCAAAACAGAGAAATAAAATTATAGACCAACTTCCCTTATGAATATTGATGCTAAAATCTTAAGTAAGATATTAGCAAGGAGATTACAGCAAGTGATCACCAGGATAATACACTATGACCAGGTGGGATTTATACCAGGAATTCAGGGCTGGTTCAACATTAGGAAAACTATTAACATAATCAACCACATCAATAAGAAAACCAACCAAAATCATATGATTATCTCAATAGATGCAGAGAAAGCTTTTGACAAAATACAACACCCATTCCTAATAAAAACACTGGAGAGTTTAGGAATAGGGGGAGCTTTCCTTAAAATAATAAACAGTATCTACCTGAAGCCATCAGCAAGTATTATATGCAATGGAGATAAATTAGAGGCCTTCCCAATAAGATCAGGGGTGAAACAGGGATGTCCATTATCACCCCTATTATTTAATATTGTACTAGAAATGCTAGCTTTAGCAATCAGAGAAGAGAAAGGAATTAAAGGAATTAGAATAGGCAAGGAGGAAACAAAACTATCACTCTTTGCAGATGATATGATGGTATACTTAAGGAATCCTCGAGAATCAACTCAAAAATTACTTGAAACAATTAACAACTTTAGCAAAGTAGCAGGATATAAAATAAATCCACATAAATCATCAGTATTTCTATACATGACCAACAAAGTCCAGCAGCAAGTAATAGAAAGAGAAATTCCATTTAAAGTAATGGTAGATAATATAAAATACTTGGGAGTCTACTTGCCAAGACAAACCCAGGAACTCTAGGAACACAACTACCAAACACTCTTCACACAAATCAAATCAGATCTAAATAATTGGAAAGATATCAATTGTTCTTGGATAGGCAGAGCTAATATATCAAAAATGACAATTCTACCTAAATTAATTTACTTATTCAGTGCCATACCAATCAGAGTACCTAAAAATTATTTTATAGAGCTAGAAAAAATAATAACAAAATTCATCTGGAAAAACGGAAAATCAAGAATATCCAGGGAAATAATGAAAAAAAATTTCACAGGAAGGTAGGTTAGCGGTACCAAACCTGGAGCTTTACTATAAAGCGGCACTCATCAAAACTATCTGGTACTGGCTAAAAAATAGAGTGGTAGATCAATGGAATAGGCTAGGCTCAAGAAATGCAGTAGTAAATGACACTAGTAATGTAGTGTTTGATAAACCCAAAGACTCCAGCTTCTGGGATAGGAACTCAGTATTTGACAAAAACTGCTGGGAAAACTGGAAGATAGTATGGCAGAAATTAGGCATAGACCAATATCTGACACCTTATACTAAAATAAGGTCAAAATGGATACACAATTTAGACATAAGAGGTGATACCATAGGTAAATTAGGAGAGAAAGGAATAGTCTACCTATGAGATCTTTGAAAAGGAAAACAGTTTTTGACCAAACAAGAGATAGAGTATATTATAAAATGCAAAATGGATAATTTTGATTACATTAAATTAAAAAAGGTTTGTACAAACAGAAGCAATGCATCCAAAATTAGAAGGGAGGCAGAAAGCTGGGAAACAATTTTTGAGGCCAGTACTTCTGATAAAGGCCTCATCTCTAAAATATATAGGGAACTAAATCAAATTTATAAGAATCCAAGTCATTCCCCAATTGAGAAATGGTCAAGGGATATGAACAGGCAGTTTTCTGATGAAGAAACCAAAGCTATCTATTCCCATATGAAAAAATGCTCTAAATCTCTAATGAGATTTAATGAGGTACCACCTGACACCTCTCAGATTGGCTAAAATGACAAAAAAGGAAAATAATAAGTGTTGGAGAAGCTGTGGGAAAATTGGAACACTAATCCATTGTTGGTGGAGCTGTGAACTGATCCAACCATTCTGGAGAGCAATTTGGAATTATGCCCAAAGGGCGATAAAGCTATGCATATCCTTTGACTCAGCAATACCACTTTTGGGTCTTTTTCCCAAAGAAATCATGGAAAGGGGAAAGGGACCCACATGTACAAAAATATTTATAGCTCCTCTTTACATGGTGGCAAGGAATTGGAAGTTGAGGGGGTGCCCATCAATTGGGGAATGGCTAAACAAGTTGTGGTATATGAATACAATGGAATACTATTGTGCTCAAGAAATGATGAGCAGGAGGAGTTCAGAGAAACCTGGAGGGTCTTGTGTGAACTGATGATGAGTGAGATGAGCAGAACCAGAAGAACACTGTACACAGTATCATCAACATTGTGTGTTGATCTGCTGTGATGGACTATATTCTTCTCACCAATGCAATGGCACAGAAGAGTTCCAGGGAACTTGTGATGGAAGAGGATCTCCAAATCCAAGAAGAAAAAAAAAAAAGAACTGCGGAATATAGATGTTGAATGAAACATACTATTTCTTATGTTTTTGATGCTGTTGGTTTTTTCTATTTTGAGGTTTTTCATCATTGCTCTGATTTTTTCTCTTATAACATGACTAATGCAGAAATAGGATTAATGTTATTATGTGTATATATATATAACCTATATCAGATTACCTGCTGTCTAGGGGAGGGGGGGAGGGAGGGGAGGGAGGGAGAAAAATCTGAAATTGTAAAGCTTGTATAAACAAAAGTTGAGAACTATCTTTACATGTAATGGAAAAAATAAAATATTTATTAATTAAAAAAAAAGAAAATCAAATTTTCTATTCAGTTCAGTTCTTTTCATAACAAATGCCTGCAAGTCTTCTTTCTCAGTGAAATTCCATGTTTTCCTCTGAAAGATGATGCTTAGTTTGGCTGGGTACATGATTTTTGGCTGTAGTCCCAGTTCCTTTGCCCTCTGGAATATCATATTCCATGCCCTCCGGTCCTTTAATGTAGAAGCTGCTAGATCTTGCTTTATCCTTATTGGAGCTCCACAGCATTTAAATTCCTTTTTTCTAGCTGCTTGCAATATTTTCTTCTTGACCTGGGAGTTCTGGAATTTGGCTATAATATTCCTGGAGGTTTTCCTTTTGGGATCTCTTTCCGGAGGTGATCGGTGGATTCTTTCAATTTCTACTTTAGCTTCTGCTTCTAGAATATCAGGGCAATTTTCCCTCACAATCTCTTGGAGGATGGTGTCTAAGCTCTTGTTTGGGTCATGGTTTTCAGGTAGTCCAATGATTTTTAAATTATCTCTCCTAGATTTATTTTCCAGGTCAGCTGTTTTTCCAAGGCGATATTTCATACTGGCCTCTATTTTTTCATTCAATTGGATTTGCTTTACTGTGTATTGGTTTCTCATAAGGTCACTAGCTTCCATTCAATTATTTTCAGCAGACAGTTTTTTAATCTCCTTTTCCATTTGGCTTTTCAAACTGTTGACTTTTTTCTCATGACTCTCTTGCATTGTTCTCATTTCTCTTTCCATTCCTTCCTCTCTTTCTCTACATCTTCATTCTCTCTCTCCTACTTTTTCTTCAAAGTCCCTTTTGAGAGCTTCCATGGCCTGAGACCAGTTCATATTTTTCTTGGAAGCTTTGGATGTTGGAGCTTTGACCCCATTATTATCTTCTTCTTCTGAGGATGTATTGTGATCTACCTTTCCCCCAAAGAAGTTTTCAATGGTCTTCTGCTTTCTTTGCCTATTCATCCTGGCTTACTATTTCTTGGCTTTTTACTCCTTCTAAAAGTGTAGCGGTGCTTCCAGGACACACTGTTCATGGTACAGCATGGCCCAGGGGGTGATTGGGCTTCTTCTCAGACTGCCTGGCTTGTGAGTAATCATAGCCACTTTCTCGAGGAGAGCCTGTATTGAGACCAAGTGTCATCAAAAGGATGATAATAATAAGATTTACATGGTGCTTTAAGCTTTGCAAAACTCTTTATATAAAATGTTATCTCATTTGATTCTCACTACAAAGTAGGTGATTTCATTATTCAAATGTTACAGAAAAGAAAATGAGGCTGAGAGCCCAAGTGTCTCAGGTAGGATTCAAACTCAGGTCTTCCTGACTGCAAGTTCAGTGCTCTATCCACTAGGCCACTTACCTGCCCAGCTAAGCACTTGGAATACTCTATGTGGCCAGTGTTTCTTCCTCCCAGTGAGAGGAGGATGTCAGAACTTAAGCACTCACTTGTGATCCTGGAACTCCAGAGTGGAGGAAGGATGGAGAAGAGCCATCCATTCAAGCATGGGGGATAGACACCAAGTCCTGGAGATTAGAGAGTCCAGGACAAAAGCAAGATGCCTCAAACTTGTCTGACAAGAGCATTATACCAATTTGAGAGGAATAAAGGGCTTTGATCATTAGTTACCGTACAGAAAATATTTTATAATTGGCAGATGAATCATGCCTTTTGGGACTATTACTACATCCAACCAGTTTGGAGACTAGTATTCTAACTTCTGAGCAATGAAGCTTTGGGAGCCTCCAGGCTCAGGAGTGGCTAGAGGAGGACAATCTGTAGGGAAGGGAGGGGAAAAGAGCAACACCTGGAACAGGGGAGGGGTTACATTGTTACACACACACACACACACACACACACACACACACACACATTGACCAGATGAACTTAGAAAGGTCAGAAAATCAGCATGAGGGGAGCCATGTCCATGAACACCAATGTCTGATGACACCATTTTCTTTGAGAGCTGAGATACTCAATAAGGATGGACTAGGCACATCAAGGAAAGGCAGCTGTAAGATTCTCAAAGGGTATAAACCCTCAGAGATCAGCAAGAGTTAAAACTAAAAGGAACTTCTGAGCCCACTCACCTAAAACCTTGTGTGTGCAAGATGAGAGTGCATCCCAGGTATGGGGGCAAATTGCATGCCAATTGTTCATGGTATACTAGCTGGCTAATTGATAAACAATGGCAAGCCCATCAGATGGGGGTGGTTTGTATACTTCTTCAGGTTCTGGAGTAGGGCTAGCCTGGAACCTGGGTAGGTGGCACAGTGGATAGAGCTTGGAGCCTAGAGTAAGAAAGACTTAAAAGAAAATTGAATACTTACTAGTTGTGTGACCATGGATGGAAAAGGACAGAATTTATTTTCTTTTGACACTGCTCCCAAAAATCCAGGGGTGTGTTCACAGCAGTATGAAATATCAGCCTAAGAGTTTAGTGAAGGATGGATAGAGAGAAATAATTTTATTCATGAACACCAGTCCCTTGACTTCTGTTTGCCTTAATTCACTAGAGAAAGAAATGGCAAACCTCAGTTTCCTCATTTGTAAAATGGGGGTAACAATAGCATCTACCTTCCAGAGTTATTGTGAGGACTGAATGAGATACTATTTATAAAGTGCACAGCACAGATAGTAGGTGCTTCCTAAATGCTTATTCACAATTCACTATTCTACCTTCCTAATAAAGTGAAGGAATCACTCGGTCTGGATGACTTATCTTGTTTGTTAGACATTATGAAGGGAAGGCATATTTGGCAGTGGTTGTTGAGTCATTTCCAACTCTTCGTGACTCTGTTTGGGGCTTTCTTAACAAAGATAATGGCATTGTTTGCCATTTCTTTCACTACCCCATTTGACAGATGAGGAAACTGAGGAAAACAGGGTAAAGTGACTTGCCTAGGGTCACACAGCTAGTAAGTGTCTGAGGCCAGGTTTGAATTCAAGAAGATAAGTCTTCCTAATTCTAGGGCCAGCACACTATCCACCATGCCACGTAGCTACCCTGATATTTAACCCTTCTTATTCCAGGCACGATGGATAGAGCACTGAGCCTGGAGTCAGGAAGACCTGAATTCAAATCCAGCCTCAGACACTTCCTAGCTGTGTGGCCCAGGCAAGTCACCTAACTGTTACCTGCCTCAGTCTCTGCAACTGTGAAATGAGGAAAATAATAGAACCTCTCTTCCAGGGTTGTTTTAAGGATCAAAGGATATAATAGTTATAAAGCACTTAACATAGTGCCTAGCACATAGTAGGTGCAATAAATCCTTGTTTTCCTCCGTTCGTTCATTCATTCATTCCCTCCTTCCTTCCTTCCTCCCTGCCTGTCTCCCTGCATGCATCCTTTCATTTCCTCCTTCCTTCCTCTGGACTCAGTCTGTAAAATGATGGGGCTAAACTTTTTGGCCTTTTCAATCATTTACAATTCTAAAACTATGTTTTTTTTAATTTTTATTTGCCCTCAGGGGCCAAACATCACAATGCACTCTCTCTCTCACCCAGGATGACCTTTGAAATGCTTCAAGTTGGCTGTCGTATTTTCCCTAAATCTTATGTGGATCCTGCGTAGGGGTGGGGAAGGAAAACAAGGTAAGAGGGAAAAAAAGAATTATGTGCAGGAAGTCTCGAATAGGGAAACTACTGGTGAGTTCTTTCAAACTAATGTTTTGAATACAATCTTGATATATCAGACAAATATTGTCTTAGTGCATTTTCCTGTCTATCAGAAATGGGACTGAAAGATCAACTGGTGGGTGGGGCTTCAAAGCCCAAAGTCACATGGTTGAGAGAGTATATTAATCCAGAGTAGAGATAAAGTTTCCTGTGATCTTTCTGCTTGGCTCTCGAAACAGCTAAGGAAGGAGAAGTCAGGCTCCGTCCACTGGTCTGCACAAAAAAGGGAAAACTTTATCCACAGCATGAGCACAGCGGGGAAAGTAAGCAGAAATTTTACTTAGCCAAATAATATCTTTGTTAAATATAATTAATAAAGAGCTAGATATAATGTTATTGATTCTTAAAATAACTGGCAACAAGGTATCATTTGTTTACTGAGTGAAAATTCTGAAGTGTCAATCTATTCTTTTTTCCAGGTGTATATAGCATGTGTAGTTAATCAGTAACATCTGTCTCCTTCCATTTCTAAAAGAAATGGATAGTTATAGAAGGAGCTTATCTCAAACCAGATGTGGCTAAGTCTAAACTCAGGGAAATCTTTTAAACAAGATGCTAATTTTACATTAGAAGAACATAATTCATATTATCTACTATGTCATTATGTTCACAGTTGGGTTTTTTAAAAAAGAAAACAAGAGATTTGAGTCAGAGAAATAATTTCATTACTGGAATTGGAAGAACTGGATTATATATCTTAGTCATATAATACCTAGCATCAAATCGTTAAGACACATAAGGCAGCAGAAATTTGAGTGGTGTGTCTCCCAATATGGGCACACAAATACTGATTAAATGTGTTTGTGCCAACTGAGCACAAGTTCTGGGAGGAGAAGAGGAGAGGAAGAGAAGGGAGGGAAGAGGATAGAAAAGGACAGAATTTATTTTCTTTTGACATTGCTCCCAAAAATCCAGGGGCATGTTCACAGCAGTATGAAATACCAGCCTAAGACTTTAGTGAAGGATCGATAGAGAGAAATCATTTTATGTGTGAACATCAGTGCATTTAAAGATTTAATAATAGTAACAATTTAATAATAGTGATAATAAAGTGTAATTTAATAATAGAAATAATAGTCATGATTTGAATCATAGTAATGACATTTTGATAATTTTCAGATTTGTAAAGCACTTTACATGCTTTATCTTATGATCCTTACAACAAACCTGTGAGGAAGGTACTAATTTTTGTTATCCCATTTTACAGATAAGAAAACTAAGGCTTTGTGGAGGTTACATGACTTGGTCTGATCAATGTGGGAAGACAATACTGAGATTTCTGCTACTTTAGGTGATTTGATGCTAAGTATGAGAGTAATAATTTAGATTCTGTTATAATGTAATCCCTCTAATGAAATCATTGGATTCAGCTTCCATCTTTTGTTAAAACTTTAAAGTTTAAGTAATAAAATTGCACAAGAAACAAAAAAAATTACTTTCCAATGTAAAATTAGCATCTGGATTAAAGACTTTCCTGCTTTGAAACTTACCAAGTCAACCACAGCTGTCCTGAAATAAACTCCCTATATATTACTAAGGTCGTTAAACTTCAGTAGCTCCCTATTAACTCCAAGGTCAAATCTGAAATCTTCTTGGCTTTTAAAGTCATTTGCAGGGGGCAGCTAGGTGGCACAGTGTATAAAGCACTGGCCTTGGATTCAGGAGGACCTGAGTTCAAATCCAGCCTCAGACACTTGACACTTACTAGCTGTGTGACCCTGGGCAAGTCACTTAACCCTCATTGCCCTGCAAACAAAAAAAAAACAAACAAAAAAGTCATTTGCAACCTGACCCCTTCTGGTCTTATATTCTACTCCCTTCCTTTTACTCTATAATTGAGTGACACTGACCTCCTCACTTTTTTCAGGCAAACACCACCACAATACTCTTATCTCCTGAATTTACATTTTCTCTGGCTGTCTCCCATGCCTTGAACTCTCCTCATCTCTACCTCCTGGTTTCCCTGGCATCCTTCAAGTCCCAGCTGGAGTCCTACCCTCTACACAGGACCTTTCCTCATCCCTCTCTGATTTTCTATTTCACTCTGTTGACATCTCCAGTTTATTTTGTATATATCTTGTTTGCACAAAGTTATTGGCATGGTGTCTCTTCCATTAGACTGTGACTTCCTTGAGAGAACGGACTCTTTTCTGCTTCTCTTCCTATCTCAAGTGCACAGTGCCTGGTATATGGTAGGTGGTTATTAAATGCTTATTGACTTAACCTGTTGACTCAAACCTACATCCTCCTGACTCTTGGGTTCTAGGTTCTATGCAACTCATTTGTATAGCTACTATCCAGCTTACTACAAGAGCCCATGAGGCTGTTTCTAATGCAATGGTTTTGGAAGGTTTTTCAAAATCAAGGAAACTGAAGCTTTGCTTCCCTCTTCCCCAAATCTTCCAAAATGATGTTGTATTAGGGCAGACTATCCATGTTGAGGTCAGATAAGTCATCCATTCTCCCTCTCCAAGTAAGCTTAGCTTCCCCATTCATTGCCTTTACCAGTCATTACTTGCCAATGAATTTTATCTTTCAAATCAGATAATAAAATATAAGTTAAATTTTAAAAGTAAGTTAATTTTTAAAAAAAATTCTTTGAGACTAATACCTGACTTACATAAGTGACAAGTTCTCCCCTTATTGCCAAGTCAACCTCTTACAGTTCTGTAGATATCTGTTTTTTATACAATAATGTCTTATACCCCAAAGAAGTCAAAGAAAAAGTAAAAAGACCTAGATATACAAAACTATTTATAGCAGCTCTTTTTTGCAGTAGCAAAGAATAAGAAATTGAGGGGATTGGAGGAGGGGCAGCTAGGTGGTACAGTGGATAGAGCACTGGCCTTGGAGTCAGGAGGACTCCACCCTCAGACACTTGACACTTACTAGCTGTGTGACCCTGGGCAAGTCACTTAACCCCAATTGCCTCACCAAAAAAAAAAAAAGAAAAGAAAAGAAAAGAAATTGAGGGGATGCCCATCAGTTGGGGAATGACTGAACAAGTTGTGGTATATGAATGTAATGCAATAGTATTGTGATAAAAGAAATATTGGGGGAAAGGAGTCAGAAAAAAAACATGGCAAGACACATATTAACTGATGCAAAGTGAAGTGAGAAAAATTGGGAGATTATTGTGAACAGTAACGGCAGTGCTGTGATGATAATAAACTGTGAAAGACGTGGCTACTCTGATCAATACAATGATCCAAGACAATTCCAAAAGACTAACGATGAAAAATTTTCTATGCACCTCCAGAAAGAGAACTGATATACTCAGTGCAAATTGAAGTATAATTTTCTTATTTTCTTTTTTCTTTCTTTCTTTCTGTGATATGAATAATATGGATATGTGCTTTGCATGATTTCCCATGTATAATTGATATCATTTTGTTTTCTTTCTCAGTGGGTGAGGGAGGGATGGAAGAAAGGAAGATAATTTGGAACTCGAAACTTAAAAGAAAAGAACATTAAAAATGAATAAATAGGGGCAGCTAGGTGGCGCAGTGGATAGAGCACCGGCCCTGGAGTCAGGAGTACCTGAGTTCAAATCCGGCCTCAGACACTTAACACTTACTAACTGTGTGACCCTGGGCAAGTCACTTAACCCCAATTGCCTCACCAAAAAAAAAAAAAACCAAACCAAAAAAAAATGAATAAATAATATTTTTTTTAAAGAAAAGAATAATGGAGGGGCAGCTAGGTGGTGCAGTGGATAAAGCACCGGCCCTGGATTCAGGAGGACCTGAGTTCAAATCTGGCCTCAGACACTTGACACTTACTACCTGTGTGACCCTGGGCAAGTCACTTAACCCTCATTGCCCAGAAAAAAAAAAAAAGAAGAATGCATCACATCCACTTAATGTTTTCCTGCATATTATCTCACTTGATCTAGATCTTTTTGGTTGTCTTATGAGCATTTAAAGAATGCCACTCCTTCTCATATATTTCCAGTTAGGGCTTTAGACTATCCCCATTTAATAATAAGGTGAAGATTGGGCCAAGAAATACAATTCAACTTATTTTTTCATGTAAAGCCTGTATTTACATTCAAGTATATCTGCAGCCTCTCACTAACAAAGGTCATACCCTTGATCTTGTAATTACCTGAAAGTGTTTCACCTTTTAAAATTCTTTCTTCATTTCTTCTAATTGATCTTGGGGCTACACTGTAGTTTTTCTTTTAGGCTTTGCTTATTTATATATTTTACATTTATTCTCCTCTTCTGGGTTTGTTCATTGAGCAGCCATCTCTGGCATCATAATAGTTCTTATCTTTTTTATTGTTTACTCATTTTTCCAGCCTTACTTCTGGAATTGGGACTTGATGTTTTCTTCATATACGTATTTGTTTTTCCTGTTGAAATGTTTTTCTTGGCATACTGCTAATAGAACTATCAGTACCTTGTATGTTCCTGACCTGTCTTATCTGTTTTCCTGCTGCTGGACTCAGAGTCAGGGCTGCAACCCTGTTCTTCACTGGATGGATCTGATTCAGAGATTTCCCTCTCCTAGTTTGAGCAACAGTACTGGGGCAATGGGAACTAAGTCTTAGATCCCCTCTCTGTGGATCTGAGAGACAGTACTACCTTCCAGGTTTTTACTCTGGTCAGAGTGACCATCAAGCCCAGGCACTGAGGACTGAATTTGACATGCCATTCTTCCTAATCTGCTCCTAGGGTCTTGCTCCATGATCCTGGCCCATCCTCATTCCACATTTCTTGCCCCAGTTGCTTGTCTAGGGGTTAAATTTGTGATCTTGTACTGGAAAGATGACCCACTATGCCTTCTCCTTAATTTTCTGATCACTACTCGGTCTGATCTGGCATTGTTCTGAGATCTTTGCACAATTATCAGGGGAACTGGCCTGCCCTGCTTCCTCCTACTCTAACATATTGCTGTCTCTTTTATTCTCTTTTTAAGATCCCTCGACCACTAGCACATACTCCCTCTTAGAGGGGGTGGGAATCTCATCTTATACTTCTGTGAAAAAATAACAAGACCCTTGTTGGATACGAGAATAATACATTCAAATCTCCTCAGTATGATGCTATCTATCCTTCATTTTTGTTCCAATCTCAGTGGGTAATAGTGCCCATCTTGCCAATACTAAAAATTGATGAGTACTCTGGTTTTCCATTTAGTGGAGGCATCCTTTATTCAAGCAGATGCAAGGGAAAAGACAAATCACAGACCTCAGGCACCATAGGCAAGTTCTTCCCCATGCTGAGAAAAATCCGCACCAGTTTGAGAAGACAAAAGGCAAATGAAGATGGTTCAGATCTGCAATGGCAGAGCAGAATCTATCTCAGAATGTATAGCATATTAACAGGATATCAATCAACAGGCATTTATGAAGCACTTACTGTGTGCCAGACACTGTATAGTCCAGGCACTGGAGATAAAAAGTTAAAAATAGTCCCTGCTCTCAGAGAGCTTACATCCTTTTATTAAAATTCAATTTTAATGATTTTCAGCTCCAAATTCTCTCCCTCTCACTTCCCCTACTCATTGAGGAAGAAAAACCAAAGCACAACTATAGTGAAGGAGAACAAATTTCCACATTAGCCATGTCCAAAAAGAATACAGGCTTCGATCTGTATCCTTGAATCCATCACCTCTCTATCTGGGGATGGGCAGTATGTTTCATTATGGGTCTTCTGAAATTATGATTGGTTACATTGTGTTGATGAGAGTTCCTGAGTCTTTCAAAGTTATTTGCCTTTTCAGAATTATTATCATTGTATAAATTGTTCTTATGGTTCACTTTGCATCAGTTCATACAAGTCTTACCAGGTTTTTATGAAACCATGCCCTTCTTCATTTCTTATAGCCCAATAGTATCCCATCATATTCCTATGCCATAACTTGTCCAGCCATTCCCCAACTGATGGGCACCCCATTCCAATTTCCAATTCTTTGCTGCCACAAAAAGAGCTGCTATAAATATTTTTGTACATTTAGTTCCTTTTCCTCTTTCTTTAATCTTTTTGGGAAATAGACCTATTACTGTTATTGCTGGGTTAAAAGGTATACACAGTTTAGGGGCAGCTAGGTGGCACAGTGGATAAAGCACCGGCCCTGGATTCAGGAGGATCTCAGTTCAAATTCGGACTCAGATACTTGACACTTACTAGCTGTGTGACCCTGGGCAAGTCACTTAACCCTCATTGGCCCCCCCCCACACATACACACAAAAAAAGGTATACACAGTTTAGAGTATGCGAGTAGAGTATGTATAATAGATTATTAAGTATAAGAAAAGTAGGAAGGTGGCAGGTTGTAGAGGGCTGTAAAAGCCAGAGGATTTTATATATTTGTCCCTATAGTTAATAGAAACAATTGTTCAAAGATCTCAGACCAATGACAGTTAATAGTGAGCTACTGGAATTTATTGGGCAGCAGAGAAAAAGGGGAGGAGAAAGTGATTTAAAAAAAACACCTTTGGATTGAAGGTAAGAGAGCAAGTGAGAATGGGGGGGAATGGGTGTGGAATCTACTAGAAAAGAAGTGGGTGGGGGGATTAGATCAAGGATACATCTTTCCCAGTCCTATTTTCTATACATGTTTTTTACCAAGGCTCTCTCCTTTTCTTCTTTTCTCTCTCTTCTTCCCTCTTTTTTTTTTCTCTCTCTCAGGGTTTGTCACCTGGCGTCTGTGAATTGGTTTATCTGTTTGTTTTTTTATATTTTGGTAACTATGTCGATGTAATTGGTTTTCTTTGTAATCCTATGTATTTTATTTTATGCATTTAAAACCATTATTCTGAAAAGGCTCATTGGCTCATCCAGATGCCAATGCCATAGGGTGATGTATTCTTTTTTTTTTTTCTTTTAGTGAGGCAATTGGGGTTAAGTGACTTGCCCAGGGTCACACAGCTAGTAAGTGTTAACTGTCTGAGGCCGGATTTGAACTCAGGTATTCCTGACTCCAGGGCCGGTGCTCTATCCACTGCACCACCTAGCTGCCCTGGGTGATGTATTCTTAATGATTAACACAGCACATAGTAAGTACTTTAATAAATGTACCGATTTCACTAGCCTTTTTCCTAGAGCCACAGACTTTATAGTGGGAGAGACAACTTCCTCTAGTGCCTCAGGATAGAAATATTTGATCTACCCATAATTCTTCACATCCATGACACACACAAAAAAGATTAATAACAGGAGTTCTCAATACATAATCTGTGTGTGTGATCTCATCAGCTCTTATAAAGATTGTGCTTCTAAATGTTTAACAGCTGGCTCTCAGTTTAATCTATATTATCAACTTTCTCAAATCTAGATAATTGAGAAATCACTAAGGGAAGCCCTAATTTATAGCTTTGCTGATTTCTGAGGGATAAATGCTCGCAATGAAAATTTAACAATTGTCTCAAGCAAATGTGAGCTGGCTCCAGCACTTCCCCAGGATTGAGTGAGCATGTGTACAGCCAAGAATCCCAATCTATACATATTGTTCACATATCATTCTTTTTTTTTTGGCTGGAGCAATGAGGGTTAAGTGACTTGCCCAGGGTCACACAGCTAGTAAGTGTCAAGTGTCTAAGACCGGATTTGAACTCAGGTCCTCCTGAATCCAGGGCCAGTGCTTTATCCACTGCGCCACCTAGCTGCCCCTGCTCACATATCATTCTTGAATTCTAGTACCAAATGTCTGTTGGCTGGATATTTCCACATCCGTGTCTCATAGACATCTCAAACTAAAACCACCTCTCAGGTTAGTGATATTGTCTACCAGAGGAGATTGCTAACTGCTCACCTCATTTCTGCTTCATTTTCCAGGTCATCAAATGCAAAGCAGCTGTCCTTTGGGAGATCAACAAGCCCCTTTCCATTGAGGAAGTGGAAGTTGCCCCACCCCAGGCCAATGAAGTCCGAATTAAGGTAAAAAAGAAAAAAAGAAAAGAAAGAAACCCTCAAGTTATATAGTGACACTTATTTTCAACATTGGCTGCAGTTCTAAAACTAAATTTGATTTTTTTTTCCTGTGAAAAGAAATAGATCATTTTCAAATTTCAAAACATTGGACCACTAACTAAGGGAAGGAAATGGATAGTGATTAAGTTTGGGGTTGAACAACACTAAGAGATAAGCTATATACTCTTTGCACTTGGATGGGATAGGAGAATATATCAGGAGCCTTTCCTCACACACTCACCACTCCAAAAACAGCCTGGTGAGAATCTCTATGCTACTATATAAGAGGCTATTGAATCATAGATCAAAAGCTGGAAGGGACTTCGGAGGCATCCTAGAACTGCCAGATGAGAAAACTGAGGCCCAGAAAAGTTGAATGACTTGACCAAAGTAACAAAAGAGATATAAAGTAGCACCAAAAGCAAGATTGGAAGCCAAGTCCTCTGGTTTCAGAGCCAACACTCTTTCCATTCTGCCACACTGTCTATTATACAGGAAAAAGGATGGTAGCATGGGGCGGCTAGGTGGAGCAGTGGATAAAGCACCGGCCCTGGATTCAGGAGTTCCTGAGTACAAATCCGGCCTCAGACACGTGACACTTACTAGCTGTGTGACCCTGGGCAAGTCACTTAACCCCATTGCCCCATTAAAAAAAAAAAAGGATGGTAGCCAATAAATCAGAAAAAGTGGCCTCATGTCACTTACTAGCCATATGGATTTTTAAAAGTCACTCCTCAGAGTCCTCATCTCATTATCTATTAGGTAAAGTCAATCACACATTCACTGTATCCCTCACCAAGCTGATGCAAGAATAAATATTCCTTAATATGGAAATGTTTTGTATGACAGCACATATCAAATTTCTTGTTTTCTCAATGAGCGGGTAGGGAAGATAGAGAAGGAGGAAATTTGAAATTCTAAATTTTTCTAATGAATGTTAAAAATTGCTTTTACACATAATTGGAAAAATAAAATATGAATTTAATTTTTAAAGATTCTCTCCCCCTCCAAAAAAAATAATAAATAGTCCTAAGGTACCAATCTGACCATGATGTGACTTTGTGTGTGTGTGTACAGATACAGATATAGATACGGATATAGATATATACACACATGCATACACATACGTGTGTTTGTAAGATGTGTGTATAAATATATACACATGTGCATATACATACATCTGTACATGCATCATGCATACTGCCCGTAAGCCTGAAATACAGAATCACTAGACTATCACATAAAGCTTTCCAGAGTTTGGCCTTACACTACATTTCCAGATTTATTTCTCTCTATTCACCTTCTTGAAGTCTCCAATGTAGCCAAATGAAACAGTTAGTTGTTCCCTGATCTCCTCCACTTTCCTGCCTCCGTGTATTGTGTAGACTGACTGCCATTCCTGGAAGGCAACTCCTTTTTGATCTTGACCCATCGAAGGACTTTTCCTTCATGGCCAAGCTTACATATCCCTGGCACCATGAATTTTCCCCTAATCACTCCAACTAAAAGCTCTTATCACATTTACAGAGAGTACTTGGAATCTCTTCTCATCCTTATCTCTGCTTTATGTCATACTTTTTTGTTTGGGTTTAGAGTACACCCTCCTAGAAGCTTTTTGATGCACTTCCTTGAGGAAAGGAAGCATACCTTTTTTATCTTTGGGTTTCCACGTTGTGGAGTTTGGGTTTCCAACTTTGTGGAGTTTAATGCAATACATACAGAAGGCAACACATACTAGTGAGATGAAAGCACTCTCTGACCATAAAGTCACATGGTACCTATGATCACCAGTGTTTGTTGGAACAAATTCTCCTTTCAAGCCCTCCTCCATTGCTTGGGATAAGATAGAAGGCAATGTAGTAGATGGAGCACTGGACTTGGAATTAGGAAAACCTGATTCAAATACTTATTAGCTATGTGATCCTGGGCAAGTCACTTAACCATAATCTGCCTTGGTTTCCTTATTTGTAAAATGGGGCTACATAGTACGAGTCCCTACCTCCCAGGGTTGCTGTGAAATTAAAAGATGATAGATAGATATGGATATATATATATGTGTGTGTGTGTATCTGTACTTACATATTGCATATGTATGTTTATACATATGTATGTATGTGTTCATGTGTATATATACACATAGACTATATGTCACTTTGAACAAGTTAAAGCATCATACAAGTGTTAGCTATTATTATTTATCATGTGACAGTACCCCTGTGTTCTCAAGGGTTATACAGCAGATTGAAAATCTCTTAGGTCCTAATGAAATGGAAAGGCTTTGAGTATTGGCACAGTTACAATCTGTGGGTGGGTGAGTGGGTTGGTGTGTATGTGTGTCCTCAAAAAAAAACACCCTGAATGTAGTTAAGACCAAGGAAAGCGGCCACCACAGCAAGTTGTCTGATACATGTGCTCTGGTGGAGGAATGAGTCTCTCTACAATTCTATGAATACTCATGTAGATGAAATGATGGGTCTTTCAGAGTTTCCAGTAATGATAATAATCACAGAATCCTAGATTTTGACATGGAAGAGGATCTAGTGCAGCCTATTCAATCTATATAGATAAGGACATTGCAATAAGAAGTGAAAGCACTTGTCCAAGGGGCAGAGCCAAGATTTGAACCCAGGAATTTTGACTCAGAATATAGTATATTCTTCTTACATAGCATCTTCCATGACATCATTGAGTCATGATGATAGATGACAATGACAATAACAGATCATCACCATAATCTATCACCATCATTTTTTTAACCTTTTAATTTATTTTATTTTTAATTTATGGAATAAAACAACCATTTCCAAAATATCATGAAATTTTTTAAAAAGCTGATTGCATGTGAAACTACAAAACTACTATGTACAACTTGCTATTCCTTTTAAATATGTAATAAAGTTGTTTTGCAAATTTTTTCTTCCCATTGCCCCACCACCCACCCTAGAGACGGTTAGCATTAGACACAAATATGTATATGTATATGTATGTGTGTATGTAAAATCATTCTATACCTATTTTATTTATCAGTTCTTTCTCCAGATGCAGACAACATCTTCCTTCATATGTCCTTTATAATTAGTTTGGGTATTTATAAGAGTCAAAAATGACTTAGTCACTCAAAGTTGTTCTTAAAATAATATTGTTTTTACTGTATACAACATTCTCATTTTCACGAGATGTAGGCCTGACATGCATGGAAAGTCTGAGAAACTCCTATAAATTCTCAAAGGTCTCATCATTCTCTTATTCCCCTGCAGATTGTGTCAACAGGAATCTGCCGCTCGGATGACCATGTGATAAATGGATCATTAGTTTACCCTACCCCAATAATCCTGGGGCATGAGGCCGCAGGGATTGTGGAGAGCATTGGAGAAGGAGTGACTTCTGTAAAACCAGGTAAAATACAAAGAATAGCAGAACATTAGAGGTTGGGGTTTTTTTATTTCACTTTCTGTTTAAGCTAGTAAACAGTGAAGATAATGTTGTTTATGGACAAAAATTCCAAATGGAAAGCAGCTGAGGTAGTCAGGTGGCTTCCAGATGAACAGTGAGGCTTGCATTATCCCCAACCACAAGAAGGTGCCCCAATGAGAAAGAAATAACTGCACCTTGATGGACATAGTGAAAATTCTTTGAAGGTGAATGGTAACAACTGCAAGCTCCAATTGTGGCCACTATTATATGCAGTATATTTCCTTATTCACATTTTAATTGAATAGTCAATCATTGTCCTTGGTACTGGGAAACAGAGAAAAGATGAAATAGATAATGAAACTACAGAAAACCCATAATACTCATATTAACCAAGTTTCAAATTTTCACATTCTGAAATGTTTGATTTCTCTTTAGTCTGGAGTCAGGAAGACCTGCATTCAACTCCTGCTTCAGACATTTATTAGCCATGTAATCCTGGGCAAGTCACTTAACCTCTGCCTGACTCAGTTTCTAAATCTGTAAAATGGGACAATAATATCACCCACTTCACAGGGTTGCTGTATCAAATAAGATAACACAGATAAAACACTTAAAGTGCTATATGAATGCTGGTTATTTAAGAAACAGTTATTAAGTTCCCATTTTGTATCAGGTACCATGCTAAGTGCTAGGGATACAAAAAGAGGCAAAAATTAGTTCCTCCTTCAAGGAGCTTACAATCTAATAGGGAGATGACATGAAAATGAATTTTTATATAAAGCAAGCATCACAACAACTCTGGGAGGTCAATGCTATTATTATCCCCAATTTTAAAAATTCCCTTCATAAAAAACTAAGGATAGCCAACAAAAGATGATATTGACATAATATTACGTATAAGCATTTGGCGGGGGGGTGCAGGGCAATGAGGGTTAAGTGACTTGCCCAGGGTCACACAGCTAGTGTCAAGTGTCTGAGGCTGGATTTGAACTCAGATCCTCCTGAATCCAGGGCCAGTGCTCAATCCACTGTGCCACCTAGCTGCCCCCACATATAAGCATTAACGCAGAGAAAAATACTAAGACATTCTGCTTTTTCTTGCACTGAAAATTCTCATTTCCCATTTGTCCCAAAACAATATGAAATACCATATCTATCCAACATCTGGCAGAATTATAAAGCCCTAACCATCCTAAGATCAATGTGTTAAAAATTCACATGAGGAATTTTGAAATATTTTAGTTCTTTGCTGGACCAATTGGCAATAACAGAGCAATTATAGAGACTAACATGATATTGACCAGCCACTATCTACTTCCAATGAATCTCACCAAAGGCCTATGTATGCAATATATACAATGCAATCAGTCAATCACAGAATCCGAGCTGTAGAGTTGGATGGGGTCTCAGAAGCCTTTTAGGCCAACCAGCTCTACAGATGAGAAAACCAAGGCCCAGGGAAGGTAAGCAATTTGTCCAAGGTCACACAAATAGTAAACATCTGAGGTGGGATTTGAACCAGGTATCTCTGACTCCAAAGCCAGTGTTCTTTCCACTATATGCCTCGTATCAATCTAAAAACATTTATTAAGCAACTATTAAGTATCAGGTACTATACAAGGGTTTGAGGATACAAGGACAAAGCAAAACAACCCCTGTCCTCAATTATATTTTATCACAGAATACAACATGTACAAAAATACATAGAAGCAGAGAGACACTAGGAGTTTGGGAGATGAGGAAATATCTCATTGCAAAGGTATAAAGTTACTACCTATAGGTTCTCTTTTTGTTTATGCATTTGAGGAGGCAGTAGGAAGAGTTCTAGATAGATATCAGAAGACCTGGGTTTGAACCCTTTTGGAACTTGCTATCTGGGAACCCCAAATAAACCACTCTACCTCATCGAATCTGAATTCCTCCATCTGCAAAATGAGAGCATTCCTCATAGGGTTGTTGTGAGTATCAAATGAGATAATGGATGCAGAGCTTATATGTCTCTAAAAGCATAATCTAATTTTACCTCCAAGTTACCTCAGCTATAAAATGAGAAGCTTAGACAAGACGAATGTCAAATTCTAAAATCTTATAATTCTAGGATTTTAATAATGCTTTCTCTTTTCCCCATAGGTGACAAAGTCATCCCACTTTTTACTCCACAGTGTAAGCAATGCAAAGCTTGTAAGCACCCAGTTGCCAACTTATGCTCTGCAAATGAGTAGGTATCCATTACTTTCCCTTGGGTTGGTACTGAAATTGTATTTTGTGTTTGTATGTCTCGTGACACTCTATGTGTGTGTGTGTGTGTGTGTTTTTCCTTGATTAGCCTGACTTCCTCTAAAGGCACCTTGAGGAATGGAGCCATCAGATTTACCTGCCGAGGGAAGCCAATTCATCATTTCCTTGGCACAAGCACCTTCACTGAGTACACAGTGGTAGATGAAATCTCAGTTGTAAAGATTGATCCAGCCTCTCCCCTGGAAAAAGTTTGCCTAATTGGCTGCGGATTTACTACTGGTTATGGTTCTGCAGTAAAAGTTGCCAAGGTAAGGACAAGGGTGTGCTTCGGTCCAGTTCAGTGAATAGATCAGCTTCCAATGGACAAGATGCATAGACAAAGACTAGAGACTTGGGCTAGTAGCTAGGAAGGAAATCTTTTCTCCCAAGGTAACATAGTAGACTAATGCAAAGAGCCTTAGATTTGGCAACTGAGACCATGTGTTTGAATCCTGGCTCCTATGTGTAACAAATTATGTAACTTTAGGCAAGTCACTCTTTGGGTCTAAGATTTTTTATTAAAAAAAAATTTTTTTTAAATGAAAATGGACTCGATTGTAGAGCAAGGGAATCCAGACAAAAAGCATCATCCTACCTAAAGAGGTACCTTCAACAAACTTTATTGTTACTTACAAGGTGAGAATGAGAACATCTACTAGCAGGAACACACTCAGTGTGTGGCCTCCTTGCCCTCTCTGGGCAGCATACAGGGTAATATTGTACACTACAGTTGAAATTCCATAGCAATCCATTGCTTTAGATCCTGGGAGATGTGAAAGCCAAGTTCCCTCAACCGCTGAACTCTTGTAACCTACATTTCCTAGGCATCTGGCCACCACCATATTGAGTAGATTCCCATGTACCCCTCCTCCAAAGCACTTTTCTCCCTGCCCCCCCTACATTCCCTTTCTTTCTCCAAAAAGTTAATATCTACAATGCAATTTTCATCCCCAACTTCTGACACCAGTTTACATTACAAGAGAGTTCAGATAAGAGCAAAGGAGGTAGGGACAGCTAGTAAATCCAATACCATCATTTAACAAGTTCTCATGTTTTCTGACAAAACAGGTCACCCCTGGCTCTACTTGTGTGGTCTTTGGCCTGGGAGGCGTTGGCTTGTCAGTGATCATTGGCTGCAAGTCAGCTGGAGCTTCCCGGATCATTGGGGTGGACATTAACAAGGAAAAATTTTCAAAGGCCAAAGAGGTGGGTGCTACTGAATGCATTAACCCTCTGGACTACCAAAAACCCATCGAAGATGTTCTGGTTGAAATGACCAAGAATGGCGTTGATTTTTCATTTGAAGTCATTGGACGTCTGGATACAATGGTAAATATTTCATGGTACTCTGAGATTTACACACCTGTGATCTAAGGCCAGGGTGTTAGTGCAAACCCAAAGGGCCAGTGTTAGAATCATCTACATCATTCAGAGTTTGCCTTCTGGGTATACAGACAGTACCTAAATCCAAGCAATGTTTGTTGTTGTTGTTGTTTTTTTAATTTCTGGCATTCTTCTTCATTTGAAAAGGGGGAAGATAGCCAGGGCTGGGGATTTGGATTAATCAAATAAATTAACCTCATGAAGAATTAAGCTTCATAATTCATCATCACATACTGGAAAGAGCACTGGCCTAGGCAATCCAGAGACTTGAAAGAAAATGCATTTGCAATGTAGTGCAAAGAACTTTAGACTTAAAGTTGGGATACCTGGGTTCAAATCCCAGCTCTGATATTCACCACCTCTGACACCATGGGAAAGTCACTTCTCTAAGACTCAGTGACCTCATCTGTAAAGTGGGAATAATGATGCATGTATAACCTATCTCATAAGATTGTTTTGAGAAATGTTTTAAGAAAACCTTAAAGTACCATATAAATGTGAAAGTGGCAACAAAGGAAAATGGATAGAGTTAGACCTCAGACTCAGGATGACATGGGTTCAATCTTTGCCTCTGTTACATACTGAATGTGGTATCCTGGGCAAAACTTAACATCTTAGAGCCCTAGGTAATTTTCTAAGACTATGGGATGCAGAATGATTGCTGATGTATACTGGCAGAAGAAGTTTATTTTCCTTGCAACTCCCTTGATGACTGTAATGGCATGTCTAGATGTTTGTTTAAGTGAGATATAACATTTAGATATAATATAAATATATAATATTACTAATAAACACAGTTGGTGATATTAATAACAATAATACCACACAGTTTCCTTCTTTAATAACCACAAACTTCTCCCAGAAACAAAGCTAATCTTTTTGAATAAGAATATTCTGCCAGTTTGGGTGATGGAAAATTGTTGAGGAATTAATGAGTTTCACAAAAAAAGGCAATGGGGAGACTCAAGATGGGCATGAGCAGACAGCAACATATTCTAAATAAAGAACTCTATAGAAGAACTAAGGCAAAAGATGTCATTGGGGAGGTTTATTATTATTATACCCACTTTACAGATGTAAACACTGAAGCTGAGGGAGAAATGACTTGCTGAGGGTTCCACAGCTAATGTCTGAAGTTTAAATTTTTAACTCAGTCCTTCCTAACTCCAGAATGTCATTTAAATCATCTTAACCTTGTCTTGTAAACCATTGTTTAAAGAATGAAAATTTTTAACCAGTACACCAAATTTTAAATAGCCAAGAAACACTTAGTAATGAATTATGCTGCTCATTGCATGGGTCAATAAAACAGAAGTGAGGGTTAATTTGCTGTTGTTGTAGGAGTTCCTTCAAGTAGCCGTAATTGTCATTCCCAGCTTGATTCTCTTACTATGCCAGGCTTTGGGCCAGGAAAAAGTTATTCTATCAACTATGCTGCCTCTTAGTAAAGCTAGATAAAATATCTGTAGAATAGCATATAATCTCAACAGGGCTTGAGGTGTCAGAAAAAAATTTATTATATTGCTTGCAAGTGAAAAACTCAGAATTTTTGTCAAGCAAGAAAGCAAGCACTTATTAAACACCTCCTATTTATTAGTCACGGTGATGGGGACTTGAAATACAAAAACAAAAATATAATAGTCTCAATCCTCAAAGAGCCTACAGAATTTGGTCTTTAGAGTAAGAGGGCCACAGCTTGAATCCCTGTTCTTATGCAAGGTCCACTAGGTGATGCAGTGAGTAAAGTACTGGACACAAATTGGAAGATCTGACTTCAAATCCTGCCTCAGAAACTCACTCTGGAAGAGAGGACTCTAGGAAAATCACTTAACCTCTCTCTACCTCAGTTTCTTCATCTGTAAAATTGGGAAAATAATAGCATGTGCTCCACAGAGAAGTTGTGAGGATCAAATGATTTAATATGTGTAAAGAGCTCTGCAAATCTTAAATCTTAAATTATTATTGCCGTTAGTAATAATTAATAATAATAATAACAATAATTAGCTGAATTCTCAACATCACAATGATCCAAGACAATTCCAAAAGACTAATTAGAAAAAGAACTGATATTGTTTGAATACAGACTGAAGCATGGTATTTTTCACTTTCATTTTTTCTTGTTTTATTTAAGTCTAACTATATAAAATGACTAATATGGAAATGTTTTGCCTGATTGGACATGTATAACCTATATCTGCTTACTGTCTTGGGAAGGGAAGAGAGGAAGGAAGGAGGGAGGAACAAATTTGGAACTCAAAACTTTAAAAAACTGAATGTTAAAAATTGTTTTAACTTGCAATTGGAGAAGAATGAAATATATTAAATAAGAAAAAGTAATAATAACTAGCTGAGTAGTCATGGGCAAACCCCATGACTTCTCTGCATCACAGTTTCCTTATCTATAAGATGGAGACAACTTGAATTCCATCCCTAAGAAAGATGCAGTAAGGAAAGAAGTGCTATGCTAATGTGATACATAATCATGAGAGAGCAACAACCCTAAAAGCCTTGAGTTTCAACCATTATTTAGAAAACATATCACTGGGAAGATGAGAAATGAAAGAAGTCAGATGTTACCAAATAGACTTTAGATTTTCTTTTTCCCATCTCTTCCATAGTCCTTGCTTTATTTACCTGGGCTTTGAGACTTTTTAAAACACAATAAACATTTTTATTTATATTTCTGAGTTCCAATTTTTAGCCTTCCTTTCCTCCTTCCTCTCCCCCTCCCTGAGGCACTAAGCAATCAAATATGGGTTACACATGTGTGATTATCTTTGAGACTTTTTTTAAGGTACCAGTTTTCCCTACAGCTATGAATTTTCAAGCTGCTTTATAACCTGGAACCTGCAAATCAATGCTAGCATCTCCCCAGGAGAGGGCTGAATAAGTTTTAGCTGAAAAGACTCAGAAAACTGGATAATCTGTAAAGGGGAAGCTCTAGAGCCTTTTGGTACTTGAAGAGTCCAAGACAGGGCAACTAGGTGGTGTAATGGATAAAGCACCAGCCCTGGATTCAGGACGACCTGAGTTCAAATATGGCCTCAAACTCTTGACACTTACTAGCTGTGTAACCCTAGGCAAGTCACTTAAACCACACTGCCCTGCCAAAAAAAAAGTCCAAGACAAAAGATATATCTAAAAGTAGCACAAAAATATGAATTCTTTAAAGAAAAAAATGAATAATGACATAGAAGCCCAGAAAAACTGGAGAGGAGAGAATAGAATAACTAAACACACAGCAAATAAAATTTAAGTGAATACTGGCGCCTCAGTTTAATGGCCCATAATATTATGTGTCTAATAATAATAATGATAATAATAAATACTGAAATGTATATAGTATTTTAAGGTTGAAAACAACCTCATGAGGTAGTAAAGCATTAATATCCTGATTTTACAAGTGAAGAAATTGAATCTCAGAGTACTTCATTGATTTCCCCATAATCAAACAGCTAATGAAGGTCCAGTCAGGGACAGAGACCCAGAGATCTCCTGCCTCCACATTCTTCCAGTCTACTTACTTTTTGGTGAGACATTGTAGTTGGTTATATGAAGGACTAAATTTATTCCTCTTTGAAAATAACTACTTGTGGGGCAGCTAGATGGCACAGTGAATAGAGCACCGGCCCTGGATTCAGGAGGACCTGAGTTCAAATCCGGCCTCAGACACTTGACACTTACTAGCTGTGTGACCCTGGGCAAGTCACTTAACCCCAACTGCCTCACTAAAAAAAATAAATTAACTACTTGCTTTGTCAACTAATTAAGAGAAGACTAAGCAACTCCTTTCTTCTTTCTGAGTGAAAGCTCAAGCATTTTTCAAAGCACCTTCTCTATGTGTCACTTTGTCCCAGAGTGTTTGGTAGCCAGATTTTGGAGGTTTTCTAGGATGTACTGATTTCAGGAAAAGAAATTAGGCTTTTAAATAGGATTTGTAATAGGGAGATTCTCTTTAGTGAATATAATGAAGCAACTTACAACCTAGTTAGGCCATTGTTTTGTAGCTCTTCATTATAGTCCCATGGATAGCAACAATCAGAGACTAATTTTGTTCGTCTCCAATTTATGATCTGTGTGTATGTGTTTCATCCCAGACAGCTGCCCTTCAATCTTGCAATAATGCTTATGGAGTTTCTGTCATTGTGGGTGTCCCTCCTAATGCCCAAAATCTGTCAGTCAACCCTATGCTACTTTTGACCGGGCGCACCTGGAAAGGAGCTATTTTTGGAGGTATGTAACTTGGCATGAGGAGAGAGTATCTGTTAAAAACTCAAGCATGTGACTTTTCACAACTAAAAAGTCTAGTTTTTTAAATATTGCTAATAATATTAGTTTGGAGGGGGTTGTGTTTTTGTTTTTGTTCTTTGCCTCTGACTAGATCTATCATTTCAAAGTGACCAAGATGTTGACATCATTGTATGAGGTTCAAGTCAATTCAACAAACATTTATGAAGTGCCTAATTGTGTGCCAGTCACTGTTCCCAGAATATATTTCAAATTGTTTTAGTCAGTCAGCTAATAAGCATTTTTAAAACGCTTGCTATGTGCCAGGCACCTTGCTAACTGACAGGGCTACAAAGAAAGGGAAAAACAGTCCTTGCCCTAAAAAAGTTCCCATTCTTTGTTTTTTTGCAGGGCAATGAGGGTTAAGTGACTTGTCCAGGGTCACACAGCTAGTAAGTGTCAAGTGTCTGAGGCCAGATTTGAACTCAGGTCCTCCTGAATCTGAGGCTGGTGCTTTATCCACTGCACCACCTAGCTGGCCCCTAAACATTCCCATTCTTGTGTTTTTGTTTTGTTTTGGTTTTGGTTTTGGTTTTGGTTTTTTGGTGAGGTAATTGGGGTTGAGTGACTTGCCCAGGGTCACACAGCTAGTAAGTGTTAAGTGTCTGAGGCTGGATTTGAACTCAGGTCCTCCTGAATCCAGGGCTGGTGCTCTATCCACTGCACCACCTAGCTGCCCCATGTTCCCATTCTTAAAAGGAAAACAATATTTTCTAGATCTGAGTAGCTAAGTCTTTCAGAATTGATCATCATTACAATATTGCTATTACTATGTACAATGTTCTCCTGGTCCTGCTCTTTTCACTTTGCATCAGTGAATGTAAGTGTTCCCAGGTTTTTCTGAAACCATGCTTCTTGTCATTCCTTACTGCACACTAGTAAATCATTACAATTAGCCACAACTTGTTCAGCTATTCCCCAATGGAGAGGCATCCTTTCAATTTCTAATTCTCTGCTACCACAGAAAAGAGCAGCACAAATATTATTGTATAAATAGGTCACTTTCCCTTTTCTTTAATTTCTTTGGGATACACACCTAGTAGTGGTCTTTGCTAGGTCAAAGAGTATCCACAGTTTTATAGCCCTTGGACATAATTCCAAATTGTTCTCTAGAATGGTCCACTCCTCCACCAACAGTGCATTAGTACACCAATTTTTCCACATGTCCTCCCTCCAGCATTTATCATTTTCCTTTTCTGTCTTGTTCGCCAATTTGATAGGAGTGAAATAGAACCTTAAAGTTGTTTTAATTTGCATTTCTTGAATGAATAGTGATTCAGAGCATTTTTTCATGTGACTATTGATTGCTTTGATTTCTTCAGAAAATTGCCTATTCTATAATTTGACCATTTCTCAATTGAGGAAGGGTTGTTATTTCTAAAAATTTGGCTCTGTTCCCTATATATTTCAGAAATGAGGCCTTCATAAGAGAAACTCACTGTAATACTTCTCTTTTGATATTCAGAGTTGGTTGATAAGTTTGATGAGACCCTGTGCATCAGACACCAATCTCTTCAGACAACCATTTTTTCTCCTCATCAGTATTATTTCCCTTTGTGTCTTCAGAATTTCACTGTCAAGTTTCCATTCCCTACAGGGCTGACTTCCACTGAAAGATTTTGGTCCATAATATTCTACCATTTCTTCATATGAACACTTTGAAATCTGTTTTCCAAAATATCTGTGGTACATGTCCAACTACGCCCAACTTTTTTCTCATTTTCTACTATAAATTATACATGGAAGTGGGCACTTTCCCACCGTTTTACCATCATTTCCACTCTGGCAACTAATTCCTCAACAACAGTGAGATTCAGATCCAGAATCCAATTTTCCCTCTTTTGGCTCTCCCATTTGATTTTTTGCTTGTTAGTTTGTTTTTGTTTTTGTTTTTTGCAGGGCAATGAGGGTTAAGTGACTTGCCCAGGGTCACACAGCTAGTGTCAAGTGTCTGAGACCAGATTTGAACTCAGGCCCTCCCAAATCCAGGACTGGTGCTTTATCCACTGCACCACCTAGCTGCCCCCTCCCATGTGATTTTTTGAGACTGAGCCTCCCTATCTCACCCAAGCTGAAAATACAGTGGTCACTCACAGATATGATCCTAATATTAATACATACAGACGTTTTAACCTGCTCTGTGTTAATGATCTGAGCCAGCTCTTCCTTCCGTGGAAGCCTTAGTGGCCTTCTGTTCATGGGTGCTCATCATATTCGTACTAAACTGGACATGTGGTTAGCAGACCTGTAGCTTAAAATTCCTGACTGACCTTCAGTGATCCACCAGCTTTAGCCTCCCCAGGAACAGGAACTACAGGCATTTGCCATTATGCATGACCATCCTGCATCCTTTGAAGGATGAAATTGTTATTGAGGCAGGAAAAAGTCAACTACTGGAATAAGTCAGTTTCTTAAAGAATATAATGGAGAATAAAGGAGAAAAAAAAACTGTGAACAATAGATTTTGTCATACAAACTGGGCCAGATTATGAAAATGAGGCTTCTTCATGAAAACTGATTTATTTATTTATTTATTTTTTGTGTGTGGAATGCTTTTAGTGTCCAAATTAATCAACTAGGGGCCAGCTAGGTGGTGCAGTGGATAAAGCACTGGCCCTGGATTCAGGAGGACCTGAGTTCAAATCCAGCCTCAGACACTTGACACTTACTAGCTGTGTGACCCTGGGCAAGTCACTTAACCCCTATTGCCCCACCAAAAAAAACAAATTAATCAACTAACAGCCTCTAGAATATATCTCATTACCAAAAGCAAGACACTTCAAGGACATCAAGATATCAGAGACTTCAACTCTTTTAGTTGGGGGCCATCTCATTATGGCTTCCAAATCCCACTGGAGACTCTATCTGAGGGAAGATGAGATTTCCTGCAGACCAAAGTATTCAGAGGATTTGGAAGCTGATCACAGCCTGGCTGAATGGCCTGGAGGTAAAGGCTGGTGAGAGCATTTTAAGCAATTTTTTAAAAATCCATTATATAAAATGGCCAAAGAATTGAGCAACTACTTCAAAAAGTAAAATGTTTACTTTCTTCAGAGAGGCTTAGAATATAAGATAGTTAACAAACCAACAGTATTGGTGAATTCTTTGCTCTTTAGGCAAAGCATATTATGTCTGTGTTGTCACCAAAAGAAATTTGGAGTAGCAATCATTATCATCACAGATGGCTCACATTAAAAATTTTCTCCTGGGTAAGATTTACATTGCTCTTGATAAAGAGAGAGGTCACTATCAAACGTCTGGATAATTGAAGTCCTCCATCACGACTATACCACGCTTCTGTTCCTGAACTACTTATCTATTTAATCTTTCTGACAATGTACTCAGGTGACAAAATTGTTTATGTTTATCCCTCCATTGATCTTGGTGCTTAAGCACTGATCTTGGCATATGGCACATGGTAAGGGCTCAATAAATGTTTTATTCCCTGCCCTCTCCTACCCTCCCTCCTCTTGCCTAAATGATCTCTGCCATGATCCCCATTCTAGTTCTTGGACTTCCTCACATGAGTACGCCTTCTTTTTGTGTTTTGGGGAGTTGGGGCGGGGGCAAGGCAATTGGGGTTAAGTGACTTGCCCAGGGTCACACACCTAGTAAGTGTCAAGTGTCTGATGTCAGATTTGAACTCAGGTCCTCCTGAATCCAGGGCTGGTACTCTATCCACTGTGCCCCTGAGTATGCTTTCTTAAAATCAAATAATACCGTAGATTTATCCTGCCCCTTGACCTAACCTAATTCTCCAGAGCTACTTTAGCTACTTTAGAGTCATAGGTTTCATTGTGACTGGTCTCAATGATATATATAACACACCACTTCTTTGCCTTTGGGCACTGTCAAGGAGTTTGTCATCACTATCTTTTAGGCTATAGTCTCAAAATCCAAATTCCATTCTAAGATACCTTACTAGGCAGTCATTCATTTTCCGAAGCAAAATTTCTCTTGCGTAGCCCTTGTCTCTAATGGACAGCAATGAGGAATACAAAACTTCTGCCCTATGATCCTTAACTTCTTATCCAAGACACTCCATGAGATAGATGCCTACTGTGTGCAACTGACCCATAAGTAGACTCTATAACCTATCTAGAGAAATTTGACATTCAGGACAAAACACTCTATAGTTGCCTTTATTGTTTTAATCTAATAATCCATTTCCTGACTTTCTACATGTATGTTATGCAAAGGAAACTGATTTTCCAAAGGAAACTGATTTTCTCTCAGAAAAAAAACTGTTCTGTCACCTTGAGGGGAGCTTAAAGGCACTAGTTCACCTTTCTTATGTAATGAAAGTGAAAAAACTAATTTTACAAGCTGTCACTTTTACATCTACATACACATTTTTTATCTGAATCAAATAATGGTGTCCTGTTTGTATTTTTCAGGTTTTAAAAGCAAAGATGATATTCCCAAGCTTGTCTCTGATGTTATAGCCAAGAAATTTAAACTGGACCCATTAATAACAAATGTTTCTAGTTTAGATAAGATCAATGAAGGATTTGACATGCTGCGCTCAGGAAAGAGGTAAGATTTTAATTTATGTCCTTTTGTTTTTCTGCTGAGAAATTTGGCAAGTAGCATCCTCACAAATTGCCTTCTGTTTTCAGTGGGATAGTCCCTCAGCAAAGAGGTGGCTAAGGGATTTAGGTGGAGGGCACAAAGACAGTGAAACTCTGCACCTCAACAAACTAACTTTTGTTCAGTCATTTCAGTCTTGTCCATCTTTTTGTGAGCCCATTTGGGTTTTTCTTTTTTTGTCTTTTTAATTCTATTTATTTCGAATTTTCCCCCACCTTACATGTAAAAACAAATTGTAACATCGATTTTTAAAACTTTATGTTCCGGGGCAGCTAGGTGGCACAGCAGATAGAGCACCGGCCCTGGATTCAGGAGGACCTGAGTTCAAATCCAGCCTCAGACACTTAACAATTACTAGCTGTGTGACTCTGGGCAAGTCACTCAACCCCAATTACTTCACCAAAAAAATTAAAAAATAAAAAAAACTTTATGTTCCAAATTCTCTTTCTTCCTCCCATTTGGGGATTTCTTGGCAAAGATATCGAAGTAGTTTGCCATTTCCTTCTCCAGCTCATTTGACAGATGAGGAAACTGAGGCAAACAGGGTTAAGTGACTTTCCCAGGGTCACACAGCTAATAAGTGTCTGAGGCAGGATTTTAACTCAGATCTTCCTGACTCCAGGCCAGATGCTCTATGCCACCTAGCTGCCCCAAAATTAATTTTAATGAAAGGATATTTTAGACCGTACCAAAGGGAATAAATGAATGTTAGATAACCTTCCTTGGCCTCTTTTTTTATGTCAGAGCCCAACCATAGCTATCTTGAACAGTCACTGTTCTTTAAAAGAAAAAAAGGACTCAAAATCATGAGTTGTTTAGAAATTGCAAGTAAAATGAAATTGTGGTACAGTAGAAGGAGTCTTGGGAATTTTCATTGGCTTTGGGGTAAGAATCACTTCAGATGCTGGGCTCAAATCCTGCCCTTGTTATTCCCTGAGTGACCTTGAGCAAGCCTCTTTAACTCTCTGGGCCTCAGTTTCCTCATGTGTCAAATGAAGGGGTTGGACTTGATAGCTCCAGAGCTATTATCCTGTGAAGTAGAATCAATCAATCACCGAGCATGGGGCAGGCATCATTCTTAGTGCTAGAGATACAAAGAAAAGGCAATGGTGGTCCTTGCCTTCAAGGAGCTTGCATTTCAATGAGGGAGGAAACATATATAAATCCAACATACTTAAAGTGCCAACTCATGATCAGTTACTGGAGAGGAGGAGGAGATGGCGGGAAAGAATGTCAAAGGGATATCGGCCTGCCAGTAAACATTTGTTAAGCACCTACTATGTGCTAGACACTGAGCTAAGAGCATGCGAGAAAATAAAATATAACCTTAGAGGGAATGGTTCCAGCTGCTGGCAAGACCAAGAGAAGCTTCCTGGAAGAGGAGAGACTTGAGATGATTCTTGAATGAATCCAAAGAGTCTAAAAGTTGGAGATTGGAAAGAAGAGCATCCCAGGTTTGGGGAATAGCCTGTGTAAAGGCATGGAGATGGGAGATTAGGGTTCTGTTCAGGGAATAGTCTAGCTGTGACATACAAAAAGTTCAAGAGATATAATTTCTGGGTAATTAATGATTTCATGAATAAGACTAGTATATTATTAATAAAGGGAATCAGTGACACTCTTGAATGCCAAAGACCCCCTCATAGAACCAAGTCAATGTTTATATGCACTTGAAAGAGTGAGTGTTCCTGAGAGTGGTAATCAACACTGGTTGGTTAACAAGTAATGAAAGAGAATGAATATATTGATGAGAGCTGGACCTATTTTAATGAGGGGCTTGAAGACATGACTTTGATCGTGTCATTTACTTCCAAATAATCCCCAGTCTTGGGCAATTGAATCAAAGAATTTATTCCACCTAAACCTGAGTAGAAAACAATAGGCAGGAAATCACCTAAATAAAATGGTCTAGGTGGGGTAAATTTTTAGCAGAGGTCAGTAATGTCCTTCAAAGGCTAGGGTTCAAACAAGGAAATAGGACAGGGAAAGAGACTGGATCTCCCTCATAACTGGCTACTAATAATTATTTCTCTCATAGCTCAAAAACTGTGTGGAAAGTAGTTGAAGACAAGAAAGAGATGAAAGAGCCAGGGTATGAAGAGATTTGAAAGGCCAAAGAAAAGACTTTGCATTTGATCCTGAAGAGCGTAGGAAGGAAATAAGAGAGTAGAATGGTCAGACCTGCACTTTACAAAAAATCACTTGGTAAACTATGTGGAAGACAGATTGGAGTGAGGAGGTACTTAATGCAGAAATACCAGTTTAAAAGGCTTTTTGTAGGGGGCAGCTAGGTGGCGCAGTGGATAGAGCACCAGCCCTGGAGTCAGGAGTACCTGAGTTCAAATCCAGCCTCAGACACTTACTAGCTGTGTGACCCTGGGCAAGTCACTTAACCCCAATTGCCTCACCAAAAAAAAAAAAGGCTTTTGTAATTGTCCAGGGAAGAAGTGATGAGGGCTAGAATCAGAGATGGTTAGGTGAACATAAGGAAGTACCAAATCTTTATAGTTTCTTTCTCTACAATGTCTCTTTCATATATCTACTTCCTTATGTTCACCTAACCATCTCTGACCATTCTACTCTCTTATTTCCTTCCTATGCTCCAGCCTCAGATTTAGGAGGACCTGAATTCAAATCTAGCCTCAGACACTTGACACTTACTAGCTGTGTGACCCTGGGCAAGTCACTTAACCCCCATTTGCCCTGCAAAAAAACAACAACAACAAAGAATAAAGGGGAGAGAAAACAGAGGATAGTATGGAGTTGAATTAGCTCACCAAGAGGTCAGGTTTGGGAAGGGAGAAGAGTGAAGTCACAATAGAGGTGATATCCTGGGATAAAACTTGGGAATGGAGGAATGGAATGGAAAGGACAAAGAGTAGGGTTAGGAGTAGGAAAAAAATAGAAAGATAGACAATTAAAACTAGTTTGAGTTTTCCATGAACCCATTAAAGTGTTTAGCTTTGATGTCAATAGGGGTTGGTCAACTAATCTTGGGAACTCCATCAGCAGCCTTTTTCCAATTCAATTCAGTTCAATAAGTATTAATTAACTACCTACTACATGCTAAGAACTGTGCTGGTCTGTTTGGGACTAGGTGGTGTGGTAGATAGAGTGCAGGGCCTGAAATCAGAAAGATCCATCTTCCTGAGTTCAAATCTGGTCTCAGACACTTACTAACTATATGACCCTGGGCGAGTTACTTAACCCTGTTTGCCTCAGTGTCCTCATCTGTAAAATGAGCTGGAGAAAGAAATGATGAACCATTCCAGTATCTCTGCCAAGAAAACCCCAAATGGGATCACAAAGAGACAGAACTGAAATGACTGAACAACAAAAAGCACCCTACAGTGTGCTAAAAACTATGTTGGTCTGCTTAGGTCCAACTGTTTTTTAATGCTAACTTTCTCTTCTAAGAATTTCATTTATAGGCGTAGGTAATATTATTTTGTAATATCTTTGTTCCCAGATTCTTAGAAAACACTCAGAACGTAATGCTTTGATTCCACAGATTTATTTGGTGGCCCAGGTGCTGGGAACACAAAGATGAAATGACATAGGCCTTCTTAAAGAGCTTACAGTCTAATGGTGGGGAAGTAGTGAGTAGGGAAAGAAAGACTTTGAACATATAAAATTAGGTGATAAAAATAAGACTCAGGGAGTTTAAGAGACTTATTCAGGGTCAAATAGTATAATCATATCTGAGACTAGAACCTACACCAACTGACAACAAGGCAAATTGATTGAAATGGTACAAGGCCATCTAAGTAGAGTTGGGGGAGATAAAATATGCATAGTAGCAGGTCTGTAAGAGTCAGTCACGGGGGCAGTTAGGTGACCCAGTGGATAAATCACTGGCCCTGGATTTAGGAGGACCTGAGTTCAAATTCAGCCTCAGACACTTGACACTTATTAGCTGTGTGACCCTGGGCAAGTCACTTAACCCTCATTGCCCCACCAAAAATAAAAGATTCAATCATAAAGGACAAAATTATGTTGACAGATAATGGAATTTCCTATTACCTGATGGCAAAGGGGAATTACAAAGCTGGGTACCTGTAGTCTATGGGTTCCCCAAAATCCAAAGTTAAGTAATTTTGTAAAAATTAATTTCATGGTATTTTGTTTAAGGTCATATGGCAAAAGCCCAAGGCAGCAGGTAGAAGAAAATAGGATGTAATTAATAGACATAAGAAACAAAATCTAAATGACATTGTTGAAAGTTAGAACTATAATCATGTGCTAAATCTGAAAATCCCAAGTCATCCATTCTAGGAATATCTTGCTTTGACTTTGTTTTTTTTTTCTTTTTCTTTTTCTTTGTTTTGTTTTTGTTTGTTTTTTTGGTGAGGCAATTGGGGTTAAGTGACTTGCCCAGGGTCACACAGCTAGTAAGTATCAAGTGTCTGAGGCTGGACCTGAACTCTGGTCCTCCTGAATCCAGGGCCAGTGCTCTATCCACTATACCACCTAGCTTCCCTTAGCTTTGGCTTTAACTATGAATTCCCTCTAGATGATTTGGAAATTTGAGCCATCTTTTGTCAGGAGTACTATAATTTACAGGTGTTGGCACCCCTTTAGTTCTAGTAGATACTAAAACTAATGAATTTTGATGTAGAGAAGTAAATTGGCAAGTAAAATGATTTTGAATGGATGATTTTTAAGTAAGTAGGTAAATGTGAACAAAAATGCCCTTGACCTTATATTACAGAGTATTTTTTCATGCAGCAATGAATGGATATGTAGTGGTGCCTACAGTATAGGCAAATAAGGTCTAAGAAAAATAAAAATTTGCCCTCTTTATTGATCCTCTCCACACTCTTCTCCCCACCCCAACTAATCTGCTCTTCAGAGAAATGATTTATTCTCTGATATTACTCATTGGAAGAAAAGAACAAAATAAATTTTGCTACACCAAGGGTTTCTATATATAATATCATTTAGAAAAATCCCAGAATACAATGGTGTATATTAAGCACCATGCTGGTGCTTAATAAAGTCAAATATAATTTAATATATCAAATGGAAATTTGAAAAATGAGTAACTTTTATTTTTTGAGATATGATAATTGCTTATTCCAAAAGTGTCCATTGTTATTCACAACAGAGGAGATTGGAAAGGGAAAAGATACAAAATGCCAGTTTGAAATTAAATACTCAGGGAAGCTAGGTGGCACAGTGGATAAAGCAACAGCCCTGGATTCAGGAGGACCTGAGTTCAGGTCCAGCCTCAGACACTTGACACTTACTAGCTGTGTGACCCTGAGCAGGTCACTTAACCCTCATTACCCCACCAAAAAAAAAAAATAGACATTAAATACTCAATACATCCCCTTCCTAAGAGGCTCTTGGAATTCAAATAAACCAACTTTCTTTTCTACCTTCCTTACCTATCCAAGAATTTCTGTGAAGGAATTGTTGATATATAAGAGCATGGGCTTGGGCTTCCATAAGCTCCCTGTTATCTTGTTACTACATATATTACTCTCTGGCCCTCATGCCTGGTAAAGTGTCAAGTACTCAGGCTCTTAATAAATGGTGATGATGGGCATAGAGAAAAGGAGAAGCTAAATTAAATCTGCCTTCTAGATTTGATGGAAAAGATGGAACAGATGCGTGATTTTGTTCCCCCCTAATCCTGACAAAAGCCTGGTTTGTCCATGGGTGATAAAAGGCGGCATTAGAAAAGCTATGAAGACCAAGTTGGCGTTTAGATACATGGAAGCTGGGGTCAGAACAGATCGCCTGAATTATGAACTAACACACACTTCTCATTTTTTCATTTCAGCATTCGCACTGTTCTGATAATGTGAGACCAATCACAGAGCCCCATCTGGAAGCCTCTTTTTGTTCCATTTTGCCAGCATTCTATTTACTACTGCAGAGTAGCAGAGCATCAATAAAAGCTTTCAGTAATTTAATCAGCAGGTTGACTGATGGACGCCTGCACCAAACAGATTAGTGATTGAGATGAAAGATTTTTAAGACAGTGTCTCAAAATCATGTTAGAGTGAAAGGAAATGACAAAAGCCAACTAGGAGGTGGATAGAAGGGCATACTTTTCAGTTTGATCACTGTTAAGTATTGGATATTAGACAACCACCAACTTTCAGTCAAGGGGCAAGGAACCATCATTATCCATGCTCCTTCCTCCATAATGGGACATTATGCTTCCAGCTTCCTGCCTCTCAGTCTTTTCCCTTTTTCTTCTCAGCAAATGTTTGGGGATCCATTCAGAAGATTTCAGTACATAAAATATAACTTGTTGAATGAAAATAGATTCTTGTTTCCTTTGTGCCTCCTCTTACCAAAAAAAAAATTGGGTTCATCCTTTTTAACTGAACACAAGTTACCATGCAACATAGGATATTTGAAGGGCTATAAAATGATACAGATAGAATATTACTGAAAGTATATTCAAAGGGGCTTTACTATTTATAGACAAAAGTAAATTCTTATTAACTGAATATGAATAAAAATGAGACATGATTCATGGTTCAGTGAGTCGTGCAACTCAAGATGCTATAGAAAGGTGGCACAGTAGATAGAGCACCAGCCCTGGAGTCAGGAGGACCTGAGTTCAAATCTGGCCTCAGACACTTAACACTTATTAGCTGTTTGACCCTGGGCAAGTCACTTAACCCCAATTGCCTCACCAAAAAAAAAAAAAAAAAGATACCATAGAAAGAATCAGCTTAGTATAATTTGATTCAATCAATATTTATTAAGATTTTATTAAACACTTGCTATTTACAAGACAGTGCGGGGGCAGCTAGGTGGTACAATGGATAAAGCTCTGGTCCTGGATTCAGGAGGTCCTGAGTTCAAATCCGGCCCTAGACACTTGACACTTACTAGCTGTGTGAACCTAAGCAAGCCACTTAACCCTCATTGACCCACAAAAAAAATAAGTAAATGCTCTTTACAAGACATTGCACCAGACATCAGATATACAAAAGAAAATATACAGTCCCTGCTATTCAAGGAGCTTACATTCTGCCAAGGGTGATCAAAACATATATGAGTATGTAAATACAAAGAAATCTAAAATAAATTCAAAAAGAATACTAATTGGGGGAGGCATCAGGAAAGGCCTCATATAAAAAGGGGCACCTGAGTTATTTTGTAAAGGAAATTAGAGAATCTACAAGATCGAAGTGGGGAAAAGGTATATTCAAGGTATAGAGCACTGTGTCCCAAGACTCAGAGGCAAATGGTATGTCATTTATGGGGAAGTCAATTTGATTGAACAGAGAGTATATTATGAAATAAGATTGGAAATGGAGGGAAGAGCCACATTATGAAGATCTTAAGAATCTTGAGGGGTTGGAAGAAATAGGAGGACAAGTTCAAACCTGTGTTTGGAAAGATCCATTTGGAATTCAGTAGGCAAATTAAAAGAAACGATTGCACAGATATTTAGCACAGTGAATAGGGCACCAGCCATGGAGTCAGGAGAACTTGAGTTCAAATCCAGCTTCAGACACTTACTAGCTGTGTGGCTCTGGACAAGTCACTTAACCCCGACTGTCTCAAAAAAAAAAAAAAAAAGACTATTTCCCTAACTCAGGCAAGAGGTTATAAAGATACAAACTATGTTAGATATCGTGGGAGTGGGGTTTGAAGGGAAAGGAAAAATCAAGGATTTTGTGATGTTTAAAATCTAAATTGTGTGGTCGCCTAATTTAAAAGATTCATTAATCACAATTGTCCAGCCAAGTCAAGTCAAGTTTCCTAGCCTGGGTGACAGGAAGGATGGTGTTACCATCAGCATAAATGGAGTTTGAAGTTCAGTTTAGGAGAAAATAGAATAGGCTTTGTTTTAAACATATTGAGTTTGAGATGCCTATACACATGGGTTTAAACATTTAATAATCAGCTCTCCAGGAACACTAAGAGCAAGGCCATTGTTCTTCTCTTGCCAAACTATAATTCCGATCTTTCAAATAGAGAGAGCGAGAGTGAGAGCGAGAGCGAGAGAGAGAGCTGAAAGGTGGCCAAGTATGTGAGTATAATAAGCAATTAATTGAATGAATCTTATAACTAGGTAAGAGGGAGCACAGAGAGGGGGTAGTAGGGGGCTAAAGTAGTAGTACAGAGTGGGGATGTTCTTGTCTTTGTCATTCCTCTCCAGAGTTCTGACTGCTTACAAAGAATCACACAGACACACCACTTTCAATACCCTGATATATAAAGAGAACAGAGACACAGATAGATGATTGTACACACATGTGTTTACACGCACACACACACACAGACACACATACCCCTTCTTTATCACAGCTTCTGTTCTGAACCTCCCCCCTCTTTGGACCAGGATTCAAAAGAACTCAAAGAATAACTCTTAACATTGACCTTGGGCAAATCTCCAACTATATAATGATAGAGCTATCACTAGAACATCTTGTAGTTAAGACAGACAGAATTCTGTTTGGAGCCTCCTCCTCCAGGCATAAACCCATATGTTTAAGTCCCAGAAACACAAAGCAGCCAATGTTGTTGTGGGCTACCTTTCTCAAGCACAGACCAAGATGCACTAGTGAAATTTAGATTTCTAGGATGTCAGAATAGGAACTCTGTATGGCTGCCTTGGTACCAGGTTGGGAAGAAGGAATAAGATAGCACCCCTTTTTTCTCCCTCTGATTTCTAAGATAATTGAGCAGCTTACAGCAGCTCATAGCCTCAGTCTGCTATGTGCAACCAAAGTCCTGGATGACCCATTTCAGCATCCCCCACTCTCCATTGAACATTTCCTCATTGGTTAGCTCAAAGATCAAGGGTAGCATTCTGTCTCCAAAACTCCCACTTTCTAGCACCCTAAAACTTCAGAGAAATAACTGCCCCCAGTCCTTTCCATTATCCCCACATCAGAAGTCAAGGGCTTGAGAAATCAGTCAATTAAGCCCACAGACGGGTGAAATATACATGTATGTTTATCCTAGTCGCACCTATCAGAGCAGCTTACTCCGTAATTGATCACCAATGACAGGAGTTGCTAGTGGTAAATGCAGGAGATGGCTGAAATAGCTGCAGGCAAGGTCATTAATCGGGTTCTCATAATTTCCCAAGAGACAACAAGGAGGGGAAAAAAAGCAATGCTGTTACTGCTTCATTAAAACTAAAAACCAGGATCAAAGGTATGCCCATTAATTGGGGAATGGCTAAAAAAGCTGTGGTATATGGTTATAATGGGATATTATTGTGCTATAGAAAATAACAAGCAGGATGATTTCAGAAAAAACTGGAAAGACTTACATGATCTGATGAATAGTGAAATGAACAGAACCAGAAGATCATTGTACATATTAACAGCAATATTATTTGATGAAGAATTGTAAATGACTTAGCTATTCTCAGCAATGCAATGATCAAAGACAATCCTAAAGAACTAATGATGAAGCATCCTATCCACCTCCAGAGAAAGAACTGATATTGATTGAATATAGAATGACACATGCTTTTTTCACTTTCTTTAATTTTTTCTTTTATTTGAGTCTTATAAAAAATTACTAATATGGAAGTGTTTTACATGATTGCACATGTATAACCCATATCTCATTGCTTACCACCTCAGGGAGGAGGGAGGGAAGGGAAGGAAGGATATAATTTAGGATTCAAAACTTTAAATAAAATTTTTTTAAAAAGACTGAAAGGGGCGGCTAGGTGGCACAGTGGATAAAGCACCAGCCTTGGATTCAGGAGTACCTGAGTACAAATCCGACCTCAGACACTTGACACTTACTAGCTGTGTGACCCTGGGCAAGCTACTTAACCCCCATTGCCCCGTGGAAAAAAAAAAAAAAAGACTGAAAGCCAGGGCAGCTAGGTAATATGGTGTATAGAGTACAGTCCTAGAATAAAGAGAACTTAAGTTCAAATCCAGCCTCAGAGACTTACTAGCTATGTGACCCTAGGCAAGTCACTTAACCCCAATTGCCTCCCAAAAAAGAGATTGAAAACTTATAGTACTCTGACCAATGCTTATAAAACATTCCACTGTGACTAAAGAATATGGAATACTCTGATTTTTAAGTCAATTCCTGCCTATTTTAGCATTTATATGTATGTATAAATAAATGTTTGCCATTTGCTATTTCTTTCCTTGTCTTCCGGATTTTCACACACAGCTTTGAGAGGAGGGGAAAGTAAATCTGCCTATTAAGACATGAAGACAGAGGTTTAAAAGACAGTTAAAGGAACTTCTGTTTCGCACTTCATCCACATCCCTTCTATTCCCTTCTCTTCATTAATTCTATAAGCTCAGTTCAAGGTTCTGTAGGCGTTTGAGCTCACAAGGTAGTAACATCACCTCGTTCTTTTTCTTCTCACCAAATCTAATGGCCTTTTCTCAGTCCTCATCCTTCTTGACATCATCAACCAATATTTTCTCTTTCATACTCTCTTGTCACTAGGTTTGCATTACACTGCTCTCTCATAACTCTCCTCCCTGTCTTCCACTCCTCATTCTCCTTTACTGGATCTTGTTCCAGGTCATACCCGCTAGTGATGAGTGCCTTCAAGGATGTGTTATAATCTCTTTTCTCCCGCTATACTATTTCACTTCATAATCTGATAAATTCCCATGGATTCGATTGTCATTACTATGCTGAAGATTCTTGTTTTAAGTTGATAAACATTTATTAAGTGCCCACTACATGACTGCCACTGTAAGCACTGAGAATACAAAAAGAAGCAAAAGACAGAACCTGGTAGCAAGGGGTTTATAGTCTAATTACTTTTGTGAAGCTTCAATCTGTGAATCTGTGGCTCAAGTGATAGAAAGAGGCATTTAATAAGCATAGGCAGTCTCAGAAATGGGGGAGAGCAGGATAGGTAGAAGGCAGCATGACCAGGACTCAGGGGTAGAACCAGAAGCAATGGGTGGAAGGTACAATGAGGCAATCTTAGGGTCAATCTCAAGAAAAACTTCTTAATAATTAGGAATGACCTGGGGAAGCTAGGTGGCACAGTAGATAAAGCACCAGCCCTGGATTCAGGAGGACCTGAGTTCAAATCTGGCCTTGGACACTAGACACTTACTAGCTATGCAACCCTAGGCAAGTCACTTAACCCTCATTGCCCCTCAAAAAAAAGAAAGAAAAGAAAAGAAAGGAAAGGAAAGGAAAGGGAAGGGAAGGGAAGGAAGGAAGGAAGGAAGGAAGGAAGGAAGGAAGGAAGGAAGGAAGGAAGGAAGGAAGGAAGGAAGGAAGGAAGGAAGGAAAGGAGGAAGGGAGGAAGGGAGGAAGGGAGGAAGGGAGGAAGGGAGGAAGGGAGGAAGGGAGGAAGGGAGGAAGGGAGGAAGGGAGGAAGGGAGGAAGGGAGGAAGGGAGGAAGGAAGGAAGGAAGGAAGGAAGGAAGGAAGGAAGGAAGGAAGGAAGGAAGGAAGGAAGGAAGGAAGGAAGGAAAAAAGAAATCATTAGGAATGACTCAAATTAGAATGGGCTGCCTCAGGAGGTTATAGGATGATCCATTGTTGTATATGATATTACAAAGATTTTCTTTGTGGAGGCATTGAGCTAAATGGCTGCTGAAATCCCTTTCACATAGGAAATTTGGCTTGTGATGCTGATTTTTATATTGAACTGCAAGATTTTACATTTATTTTTATTGATGGAGTGGATGGTTTCAGAAAAACCTGGGAAGAGTTATATGGGCTGATTCAAAGTGAAGTGAGCAGAACCAGGAGAACATACAGTAGCACAAATATCATAACAATGATCAGCTATGGGAAAACTTATCTGCTCTGAACAATGCAATGATCAATGGCAATTCCATGATGAAAAATGCTATCCACCTCCAGAGAGAAAACTGATGAACTCTGAATGCAGATTGAAGCATCTTTTCTTTTAGTTTCTTTATTTTTCTTGCTATTTTTTTCTTTTGCCAACAAGACTAATATGAAAATGTACTTTGCATGGCTTAATATCTATACTAGGTATCACATTTCTTGCTTTCTCAATTGGTGGGGAGGATCAGGAGGGAGGGAGAAAATTCAGAACTGAACATAAAATGTAAAAAAAAAATAACATTTTAGAAATTTTATTCCTATCAAATTTCATCTTATTAGATTAAGCCCAATGCCCTACCCTGTTGAGAGACTAACTGTCATGCATTTTCAGATGGCAGCTTTCCCCTGCTTAGTAGTCTTCAAGCAGAAGTTGAATGACCACTTTGGGGGTATGATATAGTGGAAATTTTTTTCACATATGGTTTGGACTCAAATGCTGGGGTTCTAGGATCTATCACAGATTTAAAGCCGGAAGAGAAGGACCTTAAAAGGCATTTATTCCATCCCTTCATTTTATACTGAATATGAATGAGAGAAAGAGGATGATTGTCTAAGCAAGGTCTTGAAGAAGATAGGACAAAAAGAGATCAGGCATACATATATTGGTTTAGTTTTCTTTTTTCTTTTTTTGGCGGGGCAATGAGGGCTAAGTGACTTGCCCAGGGTCACACAGCTAGTGAGTGTCAGATGTCTTAGGTCAGATTTGAACTAACAATTCTCTTGAATCCAGGGCCGGTGCTTTATCCACTGCACCACCTAGCTGCACTTTATTGGTTTAGTTTTTATGAGAGGTAGGGCTGAATATCACTTCTGTGACTAGAGGACAAGGTCTTAGTGAAATTATCATTGTAAAATTCAGCTGCTGTAGCCAAAATATCCTCCAACTAGAGATGATCACCCCTTCCCCTAGATGGAACCTATTAAAGAACTCCTACCTTGACCTTTAGCCTAGTTTGTTCCTACTGCACAGAATGGGCTGATGAAAATGTCTGTTGGCACCCCAATTTAGTTCATGAAAGCGGTCTCAATAGTGACCATTCACTTAACTCCCCTGTATGAAATCCTGTGTTTATCTTTGACTCTTCCCCCAACCTTACCTCACATATCTAGTCATTAACCAAGTTGTCAAATCAACCTCTGAAATGCCTCTCACACAGTCCCTTCCTCTCTAACCCCACAGTCACTGCCCTAACAAAAGCCATCATTACCCCCTGCTTGGGCTAAAATAACTCTTTCTTTATTTAATCCATCCTTTATGCTGCTGCCCCACATCTTCCTTATTGAGACATCTGTTCATGTCACTCCTCTGCTCAATAATCTTTGGCGACTCACTACTGCCTACCAAGTCAAATTCAGACTTCTCTGCTTGACATTGAGAGTTCTTACTACTCCAGGAAAATGCCACTTTTTTACCCTTCTCTTATCTTCTGTTTTTCTTTTGCCTTTTGGTCACAGAAGAATCCATCCTTGCTTCTCGCTCAAGTTAAACCTTCTAAATGCAGACTTGATCTATCTTATTCCCTCCTCCCTCCACTAGTACCTGATCCCATCAGTTCCCCACTCCACCTCAAACTTCCTCAACTCTTTCCTTTGCCATAGGACTCCTTACCATCTACCTACAAATATACCTGTCTTCTTAATCCTAAAAAGAGATCTTTCCCCTATTGCACTTTGGCCTTTGCAAATATTTTTTCATCTAAGATGGGGGGTTTCTATTTAAATCTACTTCCAGGTTTTAAGCTATTTAATGTACTACTTTATTTTATCATTGTGTGTACACAGACCTCAAAGATGTGACAGTTTGATTATTATAAATGAAAATATTTAGCTGCCTTAATAATCCACCCTAGAGGTTCATTTTCTGTTGGATGTCTTCCTAACCCTCAAGTTATCGTTCAGAAGAATGACATTGAAAATTTTTGTTGTTGAGCTGTTTCTGTCATGTCTCACTCTCTGTGACCCTATTTTTGGTGTTTTCTTGGCAAAGATACAGGGGTGATTGGCCATTTCTTTCTCCAGCTCATTTTAAAGATGAGGAACTGAAGTAAACAGCATTAAGTGACTTACCCAGAGTCACACAGCTAGTAAGTGTCTGAGGATTTGAATGCAGGACTTCCTGATTCCAAGGCCAGCACTCTATCCACTACTCCACCTAGCTGCTCTAGACATTAAAAACACATGTTGAAAATGGAATTTCTGGGGCAGCTAGTTGGCACAGTGGATAGAGCACTGGCCCTGGAGTCAGGAGAACCTGAGTTCAAATCCGGCCTCAGACACTTAGCACTTACTAGCTGTGTGACCCTAGGCAAGTCACTTAACCCCAATTGCCTCACTAAAAAAAAAAAGAAAAGAAAAAAGAAAAGAAAATAGAATTTCTCATGGAGTACTGAGCCTTGCTGCAGGATGTTCAGAGTACTTGGGCTTTGAGAAAATAAAACCTCACAGGTTTGCACATGAATTCAGAATTCAATATCTGAATTCCCAGCAGGTCTTAGCTCAGGAAGCAGATTAGAAATATTGGAAGAGGGAGAATTCTTAAGTAAATGAAGGATAGGCTTGATATCAGATAACAAAAGAGATCATTTCAGTTTACATAAAATTGAAAAGATTTTGCACAAACAAAATTAGTGCAGTTGAAATTCAAAATGGAAGCAGGTAACAGGGAGGGGGGAGGTGGGAGGGACAGGGGTTTTGTGTAGAAATCTCTGATAAAAGTTTGATAACCAAAATATAAAGGGAATTGATATTTAAGAACAAAAGCCATTCTATTTATTTTCCAGCTTAAGAAATATAAGTAATCTGCAACCATATAAAACGCTACAAATAACTAATAATAAGTGAGTCTCTTAATTTGGTCTAGGCATTCTAGAAAGCAATTTGAAACTAGCCCCCCCCCCAAAAAAATCACTAACTAACACATATACTTTAACCCAGGGATCAAATTGAACAAAGATATTCGTACAAAAATACACAAAAATATTTGCAGTAGCTCCAGTTGTAGGAATGAACTGGAAATAAAAAGCCCAACAATTAGGGGATGGCCAAAAAAATTGTATTTGAATGTAATGAAATATTGTGCCATAAGAAATTATCACTGTGCAAGAGCAAGCAGAAACCACAGCTAACGTCATGGTCTAGACAAGGTGGGACCCAGGATGAGGGGACTGAATGGTGGAGATGGCAGAGATGTCAACAGGAGTTAATTCCCAAATAGTCCCGTTTGACAATGTTGAAGCACATGGCACTGTTGGTCCAGTTGCAAAAGATGAATATGGATGGGTCTGGCAAGAATCTTCATAGATATGTAAAAGGAATCAAGAAGGCAAAGCTGGAAGAACACCCAGATGCTGCCCATAGGGCAGTGGCATTTGGATGTTTTGGTCTTGGCACCAGCAACTACACGTGTGGCAGAAATCTGCTTTTTGCTGGACTAAACCATCTTCCTGACAAGACACTAAGGGAGGGACCCTCCACCCCTTTAACTGTTAACATTGTAAAACTGGACCAACTTCTGGTCAAGCAGAATGTATTTTTTTTAATTCAATTTTATTTTATTTTAAATTCTGAATTCCCTCCCTCTGCTCCCTCCCTACCCTTTAAGAAGGCAAGAAAAACAAAATCTACTACAAATACGTATAGTCATACAAAACAAATTCTTACATTAGTCATGGAGAGAAAGAGGGAAGGGGGAGGGAGGAAAGGGACTAGGGAAAGGGACAAGGAAGAAAGGAAGGAAGAAAAAGGAAGGAAGGAAGGAAGGAAGGAAGGAAGGAAGGAAGGAAGGAAGGAAAGAAAGAAAGAAAGAAAGAAAGAAAGAAAGAAAGAAAGAAAGAAAGAAAGAAAGAAAGAAAGAAAGAAAGAAAGAAAGAAAGAAAGAAAGAAAGAAAGAGAGAGAGAGAAAGAAAGAGAGAGAGAGGAAGGAAGGAAGGAAGGAAGGAAGGAAGAAAGAAAGAAAGAAAGAAAGAAAGAAAGAAAGAAAGAAAGAAAGAAAGAAAGAAAGAAAGAAAGAAAAAAAGAAAGAAAGAAAGAAAGAAAGAAAGAAAGAAAGAAAGAAAGAAAGAAAGAAAGAAAGAAAGAAAGAAAGAAAGAAAGAAAGAAAGAAAGAAAGAAAGAAAGAAAGAAAGAAAGAAAGAAGAGAAAAGAAAACATAGACCTTATAGTTTAGGTTCTCTTTGCATCCAGATTACCTGTTGTGAGTTGTGTGTTCTTTTAGTGTCCATTATTTATATCTTTTCAGTTTCTTTGACACGTCATGATTCAAAACAAGAAATTATGCTACATTTGGAGGTATCTGAAAAATATTACTGCTTGACTAGCTTTATGCACAAAGCTTCCTGTCTTGATAGAATGATCCTTCTTGTTTAAAGGAGCTGTGATACAGATGGAAAATGGGAGTCATCATATAATTCACATCCTGGACAAAGCATAGTAGCTGCCTTTGACAGTATAACACAATCAACTAGTATGTGCCCAACAGTTGTGTCTTTGATCAATGTGCTTTGGGTAGTTAGGATCTCAAAAGATTTGGTTCTGAACACATTCTATGTGATATTTCAGTGTTTGGTTTGTTGTGGTGGTGGTGGTGAGAAACATTTACAGAGCAAAAAGTATTTACTTTATCAGATAAATCATGATTTGATGTATATATAAACATCTAGTTTATACATATATATAAATTTATGTTTATTTATTAATATTTGTCTTTATATCTCATACATATTTAAATATATTCTCTCAAAAATGATAAGTACTTTAAAAAAGCTATTCTTCAGGAACCATAGGCCATAGCTAGAACCACCTGAATGTGCATGATCAGTAAAGAAACCAATCTATGTCTGGTATTTATGTTCTATCCCAATATCAGTGGTTTCTGTGAAAACTGGTACAGAAAATGAGACATTAATGCACTGTTGGTGGAGTTGTAAACTGATTCAGCCATTCTCTAAAGCAATTTGGAACTATGGCCAAAGGTCTATAAAACCATGCATACTCTTTGACCTGGCAATATCACTACTAGGTCTGTATCCAAAAAGATTTTTTTAAAAAGAAAGAAAAAGTACCTATATGTACAAAAAATATTTATAGCTTTTTTCTGGAGGCAAAGAATTGGAAATTGAGAGGATGTCTATCAATTGGGGAATGGTTGAATAAATTGTGGTATGTGATTGTGATGGAATACTATTGTGCTATAAGAAATGGTGAGCAGAACCCTCAGAAAAACCTGGAAAGACTTATATGAACTGATACAAACTGAAGTATACTTTGTACAAAGTAACAGACATATTATAAGATGATCAGCTGGGAAAGACTTCGCTATTCTCAGCAATGCAATGATCCTAGACAACTTTGAAGGACTTATACTAAAAAATGCTATCCATCCCCAGAGAAAGAATTGATGGTGTCTGAATACAAATTGAAGCATAATTGGGGGGGGGGAGGCGGGGCAATGAGGGTTAAATGACTTGCCCAGGGTCACACAGCTAGTAAGTGTCAAGTGTCTGAGAGGGATTTGAACTCAGAACCTCCTGACTCCAGGGCCGGTGCTCTATCCATTGCACCACCTAGCTGCCCCCCAAAGCATAATTTTTGTTAACTTTATTTTTCTGGAGGGTTTGGTTTTTGGTATGTTGGGTTTTTTCCACAACATGACTAATAGGCATGACTATACATATATAACTTGAATTGCTTGACTTCTCAAAGTTGGGGGGAGGTGAGGAGAAAGGAAGGGAGAGAATCTGAAACACAAAGCTTTTTAAATGGGTGTTGAAAATTGTTTTTACATGTAATTGAGGGGAAATAAAATGCTAAATAAACAAATTTAAAAACTGGAGCAGAATTTCAGAAAACTCTTTGCTGTTTTTAACACTTGCCTCTCTTTATAAAAATGATAATGCTCTAAAATGATAGATGTGTTTGATCTTTTTCTATTTTTGTAAAAGGTCTTGGGGTGCCTGCACCCCACGCATGCCCAGATTGCCTAGCATGGAAGCATTCGGATTCTCATTGTTCCCCCTACAACATGAGTGGGAGGATTCTCCTTTGATTAACTGTGTGGCTGAAGTAAGCTGCATCTTTAAAACTGGCCAGACTGAGGGGGTAGCTAGGTGGCACAGTGGATAAAGCACCAGCCCTGGATTCAGGAGGACCTGAGTTCAAATCTGACCTCAGATACTTGACATTTACTAGCTGTGTGAACCTGGGCAAGTCACTTAACCTTCATTGCCCTGAAAACAAAAACAAAAACAAACTGGGTAGACTGAGGCAGTCTCTGGCTTTCTGTGTGCTCTCTCCTGCTGTGTTAAAAGGGGGAAGATCCCAGTTCACCCACAGCACAGGTACCATGAACTGAATCAGGAAAGGGGAATTTCTTTCCCCTCCCCTTTTGCCCTGGCTCCAAGAAATGGGCTCGGGAAGTATTTTGTTTCTCCTCAGTTTTATTAGTCCTCATATTTAGGTGCCAATAGTTACCAGACCTTAAAGCCAGAATCCAGAATGCATGGTATAGACATCCAGACTGACAAGGAAGTCTTGAGAAGCCAGGGTGCCTACAACTTGAACCTGTGCTGGAGTTTTGGACCTAGAACTGGGACTGTGCTCAGCTGTAATAAGACTAAGCTATTTGCTTATTTACATTATGAATAAACATAATATATAATATTATATAAATATATTTATATTATACCCTTTGAAGTAAAGATTCCTTTGTGAAAGTTAATCCAACTGTTAGTGGTTAAATGGGATTGGGGTATAAAGATGCCCCTAAACATGGGGAAACACCTTCTATGAGGGCTAGAGAGCCTAGACACCCCTGATGCCCTTAAGGATACCAGAGAACCCTGGGGAGAAGTGAAATGTAACATACCTGGCCTCCACAATATGAGTATTACACCCTCATATTGCTTTAAAATTTAAGGAAAAACAATAAAATAAATGCTTCATTGTTCCTTTCAACCACCTTTCACATGAATAAAAATGTTCAGATGTCTACACAGGTGATAGAACGTCAAAGGAAGGGAACCTAGGAGGTCATTTATTCCAACCTCCTCCTTTTACACATGAGGAAACAAGCCCAGAAAGGTTCAGTGTTTTCTCAACTTTATGTGGCTACCGGGTGGCAGGTTTCCTAGTTCCCTGGTTCCCTAGGCCAGCTCTTCTGCCACTAAGACATGGCTTCTTTCCACATTGTTTATGTAATAAGTATTTTCTTACATACAATTACTTAGTGTTCTGTTTTCCTTGGTTTTGCATTTACCTTTGCGCTATTGCATTTACCCTCAAATCACAACCATCATAATAAGCATCTAAGAAATCTGGTGTTTATACAATAGTACTCAACACCATCACCTGATATATTGAGGTTTTTTTGGTGTGGGGCAGTGAGAATTAAGTGACTTGCCCAGAGCCATACAGCTAGTAAGTGTCAAGTGTCTGAGACCAGATTTGGACTCAGGTCCTCCTGAATCCAGGGCCGGTGCTTTATCCACTGCACCACCTAGCTGCCCCCTGATATATTGATTAATAAACTGTTCTGCCAAACATGCAGAGCTCATTTGAAAGTGAACACTAAAGAAATTGTACATTTCTTCCTTCTCTCTCTCTCTCTCTCTCTCTCTCTCTCTCTCTCTCTCTCTCTCTCTCTCTCTCTCTCTCTCTCTTTCCATATTTAGTGTAGACACTAACAGCTTGGTGCTGCAGTAGATAGAACACTGCCCTTGAAGTCAAGAAGACTCATCTTCCTGAGTTCAAATCTGACCTCAGACAGCCATGTGTCCCTGGGCAAATCATTTAACCCTGTTCACCTTAGTTCTTCATCTGTACAATGAGCTGGAAAAGCAAATGGTAAAACACACCAGTATCTTTGCCAAGAAAGAGTTCACAAAGAGTAGGATACAACTGAAATGACTGAACTTAGGTTGACAGTCCACTGAAGCTTAGAACCCTCAAACTCAAGCTTCCTGCCAACCTGAGCCTTTCTGGTAGCACACTCTGGGCTTGCAGAAAATTTCTGACAAGTCTAATATTTCTTTCAGAAAAATTTCCCAAGTCCAACACACCTCTTTGGAAGACCTTAGGCCCAACATACTCTAAACTATACATTTGATGAGTCAAATCTAAATGAAAAAATATTAATTTATATTAGTTCAATTGATCTTTTATTGAGTAGCCACAAGTATTCATACTGAGTATTCATAATTCATATTGAGTATTCACAAATTACTTTTCAGTCAGCCAGTCATCATTTTTAAGCACTTACTATGTTCCAGGCATTTAGTTAAGCACTGGGCATACAAAGAGAAACTCACCATCTAATGTGAGAGATAAAATGTTAACTATGTGCAAACAATATAAATATATAGGATAAAATGGAAATAATCAACAAAAAAAGGCACTAGAGTTAAAGGGGATCAGAAATACTTGCTGTAAAATGTAGAATTTTTACTGGTGCTTGAAAGGGAACCAAGAGGTAGAGATAAAGAAGGAGAGAGCATTCCATGGATGAGAGGCAGCATTGAAAATTCCAGCTCTTTTTGAATAAATAGAACTGATCATGTGCGTCTCAGAAATTTAGGAATTAGCAGAACTCAGTGCAAAGCTTGGCAGCTTATAATCTTAAGATCATCCCAACTCACAGCTGAAAAGGTATGAATTGGAAACAAAAAGTGCTGTCAGATAGAAAAAATGTTATGGACTCCTATAAATCACTGACTAGTTGTGTGGTTATGTGGTTAAAGAAATTCTCTACTGGCAATATAAATAAATCCAAACTTGGAAATAGGAAGATGACTGTCAGTTATGGTTATAGGTTATAGCTTCCATGTACTTAGAGCTATATCTAGAGGATTTAGGACTCAGGGCCATCTCTGAAGAAGTTTGGGGTACAAGGAGGTTGTCGCTGTTTGTCCTTCATTCTCAAAGATGACCATGACATCAGGAGGTGATGTCATATCTTGCAGTGAATTGGATTTAAGTGAGGGAGGGTTGTACAAAGTCACCATTCTCACTTTCTCCTCTGGGTCCAGTGGCAAAATATAGATCAAGATAACTGGAGGTGGCCCCAGATGTTTAAGGCTATTGGGGTTGTGTCTTGCCCAAGATCACACAGCTAAGTGTCTGAGGTGAGATTTGAACTCAGTTCCTCCCAACTTTAGGGCCAGTACTCTATCCACCACACTACCTAGCTGCCCAGGGTACAAGGATAATCTTAAGAAGGATATATGAGAACCGGGACAAATCATATTGTGTGTACTCCTCAAACAAGTTTATCTAAATGAAATTTCACCAAAATGAATCCAGGTACCTTTGTAGGGACAAAGAAGTCCCTATATGATAGTTAACAAAATTGCAAAGGGGGAAGGGGGATGGGGAAATTTTATTCTCTCTGATAATGTGGTTATGGACCTTGGGTTTTTTGTTAGGAACATCTAAAAAACCCAACTCCTCTACTTCCTAAGGCTACCTCCAGGAACCACGAGGCAAAAAAAAAGTGAAGAGGATCCCCAAAGTGTGACAGGTCACTGCCCTGTCAAGATAAATACATATACATAGTTTGGGGGTTTAAGAGTGTGACCATGGGGGCAGCTAGGTGGTGCAGTGGATAGAGCACCAGCCCTGGATTCAGGAAGACCTGAGTTCAAATCTGGCCTCAGACACTTGACATTTACTAGCTGTGTGACCTTGGGCAAGTCACTTAACCCTCATTGCCCAAACAAAAATTAAAAAAAAAAAATGAGAGAGAGGAAAAAAAAAAAAAAAAAGAGTGTGACCATCAGGCCATGAAGGTCTAAGGCTGATACAATCCCTAGGCTCCAGAAGCAAAGGTAGAGGGAGAGAGTTCACAGCAAGACATGTTTATTAATGGAAGCTCCCCCTACTAATCTCTGGGAACTGCAGCCCCCTAATACAGAGCAAACTTGAAACAAGGAGTAAAACCCCTATTTCTGAAATACTCGTGTAACTCCTTAGCTCTGCCCATAAATCTTGAAAGAATGATCATGACAGGGACCAACCCAGGTCAAAGGTGATGCAAAAAAGTGTGTTCAATGAGAAAAGAGCCAGTATTGAATGTGAAGGGGAAGACTAAACAGTGCTCTGAGCCTAGTGCCCCTTCTTAAGATGCCCAGGCTCCAATGGCAGGACAACTTTTCTTCTCCTCTCCCATTAACATTGAAAACCAGTTCTTCAGGGGGGCAGCTAGATGGTACAGTGCATAAAGCACTGGCCCTGGATTCAGGATGACCTGAGTTCAAATCCAGCCTCAGACACTTGACACTTACTAGCTGTGTGACTCTGGGCAAGTCACTTAACCCCCATTGCCCCACAAAAAAAAGAAAGAAAGAAAGAAAGAAAGAAAGAAAGAAAGAAAGAAAGAAAGAAAGAAAGAAAGAAAGAAAGAAAGAAAGAAAGAAAGAAAGAAAAAGAAAACCAGTTCTGCTGAGTTACATACAATACTGGCTTCCTCTTCATTGGGTTTCAGCAATATTGGCCTCAAAGTTTTGATGGTTAGGTGACTGGCCTTACATTTATATTATACAATTTTAGCTATGTGTTAATCCAGCAAAATCCCCTCTCCTTAATTACTACCTGCCCTAGCCCTAATTATTAATGAAATATTCTAAGGTCATACCCCCAAGGAAATAATGTTGCATAGTAGAAAGATCATTAGCTCTGTAGTCAGAAGGCCTTGGTGGAAGGGTCCACCATGGAAGGTGGGAGATTTCCCCTCCCTGGAGATCTTTAAGCAAAAAGTCTGTCAATCATAGATCTACAGCTGGAAGGGACCTCAGACAACAGCTAGTTCAACTCTCTCAATTTACAGATGAAGAAACAGAGGCCCAGAGAGGCTAAGAAACATAACTGGAAAGAGCGGGTCTTTAGCATGTCATACCCACAGGAGTGATATGGACAATAAGTTACTACCTGTGTGTCCTTAAGCAAGTTAACTATTTAGGTTTCTTCTCCAATGAGGGGAAATTCAACCACATCCCGATGGTTAACCACCACCCAACCCATCCCAAATTTGGAGAGCTCTAATTTTGAAGGGTTTTTCCTTATAGCAAGTCTAATTCTGCTTTTCTGCCACATCTATCCATTGTCTCTAACTCTACCTCCTGAGGATAAGTAGAAGCAGTCTAATCCTACTTCAAGATAAGAGGCCTTAAAACATTTAAAGATGACCATCCATTACCACCTCAACGCCTATCTTTTTGTCTCTATACTTAATCAATCAATAAATATTTATTAAGTGTCTACTATGTGCCAAGCACTGTGTTAAGTGTTAGGCATACAAAAAGAAGCAAAAGACAATTCCTGACCTCAATGAGCTTACAAACACCCCAGTTCCTTAAATTGACCCTTCTATCATCAATTTAAGGTATGGTCCTCATACTACCCTCATGACCTTCTTCCTGATGTGTGTCAGTTTTACTGTATCTTTTTGTGTTACCTAGAATTTAACCCTGTTGTGGCATTCAAAAGAACACCCGCTGGTTAGCAGGTACATTGTTCAAAGTTTATTGCTCACAATTACATGGCTAGGAAAATCACTCCTTCCAATGAATATTTTGAAGGCAACCATGGACACTCCAATATAATTATATAATTGCATACATAGGAGAAGCCCCATCACAATTAAAAAAAGAAATAAGCAGGTTTTGGAGAGATCAAAACTGGGAAATGAAGAAGGGTCTCCATCACTCTTCCTAGAATACACATAGCTGGGAACTGGGAAGGAGGAAGAAAGTACTTGGGACATAATATGCAAAACAGTTGCCCAAATAAGTTTAAGAGAAAAAAATAGATGATAGAAAGATGATAGATAGATAGATAGATAGATAGATAGATAGATAGATAGATAGATAGATAGATAGATAGATAGATAGATGAGAGAGAGAGAGAGAGAGAGAGAGAGAGAGAGAGAGAGAGAGAGAGAGAGATGACTGCTTACATGAGAGCAAATGGTACTGGGGGGAGGGAGGAGAGAAAGGATTATATGTCTGGATCAAATACAGCTCTCATCCTCTATTGGGATACAGCTGAATCAGCTATATTAGAGCACACTTCTGTGCTTTTTCAGAGTTGGCATATTATGAAGCATTGTTTTTTCTTAAAATGTCAGGGCAAGTAATAAAACAGGTTCGCCTTGTTTTCTTACAAAGGAAACATCTAGGTGCTATCTAGGTGCACATTATGAACTATTTACTATAACACAGTGTTCTAGATGTCTGAACAGGGTAAAGTACAGTAGGAATATCACCTGCTCTGCATGAATGCTATGCTTCTTAAAGCAGCTCAGAATTAGGGTTAGGACTCATATTCAGTCCACAAAAACCTCAGATCTTATTTTTTGGATAAACTTTGATTAGTGACCCCTCCCCCCTTCATTCTAATTTGGGACCCAAATGTAGCCTTTTTCATTAATCCCTATTAAAATTCATCTTTTCAATCCAGCCCATCATTCTAACTTTAGATCTTTTTGATTCCTAACTGTCATCTAGACTTTGATCTCTTACTCCCAACTTTTTCACAGGCAAACACAAAAAGGATCTCCTCCCTGTCTTCATTTAAGTCTTTTTACAATGTTAAATAGCAGAGGCCATTCCATGAGAACCACTTCAAGTTAGCATAGACCTAATAGTGATTGCTTTAGGCACCTGGCTATTCAGTCAGTTCTTGAAATATAAAAGTCTTTACATGGATTCACATCCCACTTCAAACACTTAACACATATGAACAAATTACTTCACTTCTCTGGGTCTGTTTTCTCATTTGTAAAATGAGGGTTATAATAGCCCCACAGATATTATAAAAGAAATTTCATAATCATGATGACTAGTTCCACCACAAATTGATGTTGTCTTTCCTCAACCTCTGCAATTATTTCATTCTTCCCTAGTTGAATCTCTACTGAAGTCCCCACATCTTCTGTTCCAAACCTCTTCTCTCTTCAAACTACTTTATGCCATTCCCTCTTAGCAGAGGACCTTGTTAATATGAATGTATGGATCACCTGGATTTGATGGAGGTGCCTTATTATCCAAAAGTATTTTTTATGAAACCCTGGATTAATGTCCCCCAACTTAACTCCAAACTGAACCCAGAGAGCTAGCAGATAAACATCCCAACTGTGAGATTTAAAATTGGATACAAGAGCATTAAACTTCCTTTTAACCTTTCCCTTATTTATCTCCCAGATCAGTAAGTGGAAGAAGCCTCTGATCTCTAGTTAGAGCCTTTATTGTTTGGAAATTACAAGGTGATGTTGATTAGAGAGAAAGGAAAGTAGAAATACAAACAAATAGTCTTAGATCTAAGCTTAGTCTATATTCCGTATAGAACTCACCAAAACCCGTATAGGACTCACCAAAAACCCAAGGCTACCTCTGAAGCTGAGAGCCGCATCAAGCATGTGCTGTTATGGAGAACCAGGCCGAGTCGAACCTGAGTCAGCGTCTGTGTGTGCAGAGCCAGCCAGCAGATGAGGAGAGTGGAAAAAAGACCTCATTTCCGTTCTCTCCTTGCCTTTTAAGCTCGCACCCTGGAAGTGAAGTGATTAGCAGACAGACTGGAAAACTTAGCAGATGCACGGCCGTTCGTCACGGTCTCCTCCCCAAAAGGGTGGTCTTTCAGTTTTCGCTAACCGACTGTTAAAAACTTTCACTTTTTAAACACATTCCCCCCTTTGCTTCCTCAAGAAACAGAATGTTTCCTTGATGGAACAGTAAAAAAATAACAGAATATAGTAACTATTGCTAACTAATAATATGTTAACAACAATATAGAAAAGGAAGAGAGGAAAGTTTTGTCCAGAGGGGAGGTTTTTTGTCCTCATGAACTGACGCTTTGACATTAGTCTTGCAAAGGGAGGGCCTCTGCAGAGGTTACATGTTACAGATGGTGTATATTATAACAGAAAGGAGATAGTAAAAACTAACAAAACAAAACAGTTTATATAAAGTCTCTGAGTTCTCTTGTCTTCTTGAAGTGGTGAGATGTCATCAGGAGGAAACTGGATTCTGGTCTGGAAAACTGCATTCTGGACTCTGGTCTGGAAAGCTGGATTCTGGACTCTGGTCTGGAAAGCTGGATTCTCTTCTTTAACTGTTTGAATTGCTGCATTTTTACTAAACCTTAGCATAGCATCGTCAACGATCAAATTAATAAATTCCATTACACTACCTGGTGACTTCTTTCCCCAGGATGGTAAGTCCCTATCTTATGGAGACATCTGGGTATTCTCATCCTTGTCAAACTCCTTTTAGGAATCCTGTAATCTTTCTTATCACAGTGCTTCTATATTTCCTTCATACTTGTTATAACTGGGGCAGCTAGGTGGTGCAGTGGATAAAGCAACAGCCCTGGATTCAGGAGGAGCTGAGTTCAAATCTGGCCTCAGACACTTGACACTAAATGTGTGACCCTGGGCAAGTCACTTAACCCTCATTGTCCTGCAAAAAAATACCCAAATAAACAAAAAAACCCACATACTTGTTATAACTGAAATTGTTAAAAACTGCTTTGCTATAGGATTTGCTTTTGGGTTGATTTGTATCATGCTAATGAAACTGACAACACCCTGTAACCAGTGAAGAAAAAAATCTTATATACCTTCAGAGTCTCTGAGCTCCCTTCTTAGGAAGGGGTCTCAACATGATCATGTTTCTTTCTTCATGGGACAAATAAACTGGTTCTATGTTTTTCCTGTCTGTCTCTGGTCTGCTTTTTAGACATGTTCTCTGATATGGTTTTTTGGTAGTAGGATAGGTATGGAAACAAATTGTAGAAGATATTAAAATTAATGTCTCTGATAGGTTTATTTTTTTTAGGAGACGGGCAGATAAAAACTATATTTAGTTTTCAACAGTCTCATCTCATTTCACCAATAAAAGAGACCTTCTATTTTTAGTGCTCTTTACTCTTCAGTCCCATACCCCACAACCTCTCTACATCACCTCTAACTCCTCTGGCATCTGAGGAAGAGGTGGTCCATTTCCTTGCCAAGGTCAGTCCTTCTAATTTGATCCTATCTCCTGCCCCATTGATCAAACTCCTTTATCCCTATCCCATCTTCAAATTCTCCTCATCCATTGGCTCCTTCTCTACTGACTACAAACGTGCCCAATTTGACTTGATTTTTAATTTTAAAAAAATTTTTTTAGGGCGGAGTGAGGCAATTGGGGTTAAGTTACTTGCCCAGGGTCACACAGCTAGTGAATGTTGGGTGTCTGAGGCCAGAATTGAACTCAGGTCCTCCTGACTCCAGGGCCGGTGCTCTATCCACTGTGTCACCTATCTGCCCCACGCCCCACCTTGATTTTTAACAAAAAAGTTTTAAAATAACAAAACCCTGTCTTTTCCTTTCAGACAAACTCCATGGGATGGGGTGGAGGAACCATATGCCTTGATTCTACTTCCTCACCTCCTATTCATTTCTCAACCCCTTGAATTCTGGTTTCTAACTGCAGCAGATTGCTAGAATTGTCCTTTACCAAGTCACATATTATTTCTTAATTGCTAAATCCAATAGACTTTTTCTCACTCTTAATTCCCCTTAGCCTCTCAGCAGCTTTTGATCAAATTGACAACCTGGATAAATGGTTTTCCCTTGGCTTTTGTAACAATGCTCTCTCCTGGGGCAGCTAGGTGGTGCAGTGGATAAAGCACCAGCCCTGGATTCAGGAGGACCTGAGTTCAAATCCAACCTCAGACTCTTGACACTTACTAGCTGTGTGACCCTGGGCAAGTCACTTAAACCTCATTGCCCCGCGAAAAAACAAACAAACAAACAAAAAATCCTCTCTCCTAGTTCTCCTTTTACTTCTATGACTTTGTTGGATCCTCTTTTGTTGGTTTTCATTTTGTTTCCTGTTCTTTACTGAATCCTCTTTCAACCCCCATATCCTAAATGTAGGTGTTCCCCAAGATTCTGTCCTGGATCTGTCCTCCTACTCCTTTTTCCTTTCTTCTCCTCTGTCTCCACCTCCCCTGCCTCTCCTTTGTCCTATCCTGCTTCCCTTGCCATGCCTCTGGTCTCATCATCCCACTTTTCTTCTCTCCTTTCTTCCCCTGTCCTCTCTAATTCACTCTCCACACAGCTGCTAACATAATTTTCCTAAGGACATCTAATCATGTTATTATCTTGTTCAAGAAGCTAACAGAGCTCTTTATTGCCTCTAGGATAAAATTCAAACAAGTTTGTTTGGCATTTAAAGCTTTTGCACAGTCGTTTTGCAGTTTACCTTTCCAGACATTCTTCCTTACTCCCCCTCACTCTCTATGCCTAAAGTGCAGATCAAAAGCAAAACTTGTCTCATTGAAGGCCAGAAGCAGGTTCTTTTCCTTCTTCAATAGCAGATCATAAAGCTTAAGATGAAAGGACCTTGAAGGGGATCCAGTTTAATCTCTTCATTTTATACATGAAGAAATACTCATCAAGGAATGAGCCCTGCCCCAAGTTCCTGCTGAAAACCCTTCATTGAAAAGGAACCTTCTTTACCACCCAAGGGGGTCTGAGAGAAGCAGTCATGTTCTAGTACCCTTCTCCATCATCTTAAGACACAGCAAGCTATGCCAAAGTCATCAAGGAACCCTACTGAAATATTGTGCTATGGGTTAAATTCTGCTTTTATTTTTAGCAGATTTTTCCCAATAACATGCACATTTTCTAGTTATGAGATGAAACATTAGAGGTTTTTTAATTTGCTTTTTTAAAAATTTATTTCATTTCTTAATTTGCATTTTTCTTATCAGTAGTAATTTGGAGCTGTTTTTCATGTGGTTGTTAATAATTTGCCATTCTTCCTGTGAGAACTATTTGTTCATGTCCTAAATTAATCATTTATCCAAGTGGAATGACTTTGCCTTATGTCCCTATAAAATGTGGATTTCACATTTGAAGGAGTATTGTAAAGTGGATAGGGAGCCAGCCTTGTCATAGGAAGACCCGGGCTCAAGCGGGCTTCTGGTAGATACTGACTGTGTGATCCTAGGAAAGTCATTGAACCTCCAGGCAACTCTAAAACTGCAAATTGAAGAGCAGATGTTCTTTATAGTAATAAAATCACAGGTCCAGTCAAACACACACACATACACACATACAACACATACACACATACAATACACACACACATAATATTTTTAGGAAAATTGGGGAAGGGAGCCCCCAATCACAGTTTCTTTTATCCTAGCTGATTTTATTTTGTTCCTACAAAAGCTTTTTATATTCATATGATCAACATTATCATCTCTTTGCTCCCCGATTCCTTTTTACAAAAAAGAAGGTAGCAAAAGACAGTGCACCTAAACACTTTTGATCTATAAATGAAATGACTTGTTTTTTCTCTGATGCAGCTTTTTCCTTTGCTCCACCCCTGATCCTACCCTTTGCTCTTTGTTCCTTTCTTTTTAATTCCCCCTTCACATTTCTCTCTCTTATATCTGAGTTTATTTTGCCTGTATTAATCCTTTATCTATCTTCCCCTCCTTCTTAAACACTTCTTTCGCTTTCTTTGTTCCTCTTCCCTCCTATTTCACTTTAGAGTTCAATGAGATCTTTGTGTGCATGTGTGTGTGTATGTGTGTGTGTGTGAGACAGAGAGAGAGAGGAGAGAGAGAGAGAGAGAGAGAGAGAGAGAGAGAGAGAGAGAGAGAGAGAGAGAGAGAATTGGGGAGGGGATAACTGTTCAATCTTCCTTTATCAGGCCCAGATGAAAATATGCTTCATAAAATGTCAGTTTTCCCCAACCCTTTCTCCATGTATGAATTCTCTTCATCTTATGCACATCTAATTTTTCTCCCTTTCTTCCTCCTTTCTTCCAAAAAAATATTCCCTCATCTCTCCTATTTTTGTCTTTTCCAGAAATGAGAAAAAGAAAAAAAAAACACTCAGAGGCACTGCCATATTTACCTTTCTCTATAACCCTTAAAAATATTACAGTTCTGAAAAAACATTTGTTTATTATGTCCCTACAAACATGTAAAGAATTCATCCCCACATATCCTCTTCCAATTAAACAAATGTGTGTGTTTTTCTAAGTTTCTCTTGGCTCTTGTATTTCCAATTCAAATATCTATTCAGTTCCTGATTTTTCCAAAGGAATGCTTGGAAAATATTTTAAAAGGTCTATTTTTCTCTTATAGGGCTATAATTAGCTTTACTGGATTGGTTATTCTTGGTTGTAAACCTTTATGTTTTGCCTTTTTGAACCTTGTATGACAAACTCTCCTCTTTTTTATAGTAGTAGCTGCCAAATCTTGTGTAACCTCTACTTTAGCTCTTTAATACTTAAACTCTTTTTTTCTTGGATTTTTTTCTTTCTCAATTTTTCTCAATTTTGACCTTAATATTTCTGGGCAATTTTATTTGGGGATTGATATCAGGAAGTGACCAGTGATTCTTTGTATTTTTACTTTCTCCTCTGGTTCTCAGAGTTCTAGGAATTTTTCATTTATAATTCTTTGAAATATGATATCCAGGCCTTTTTTATCATGATTTTAAGAGTCTTATAATTCTTAGATTAGCTTTCACTGAACTATTTTCCAGGTCAGTTGTTTTTGATGTACTATTTCTTACATTTTATTCTTTTTTTCAGCTTTTTTATTTTGTCTCAATATTTCTTGATGTTTCATTGAGTTGTTTTTTATTTGATTCATTCTAATTATACTTCTTAGTTAAGATATTCCATTATCTGTCTGTCCTAAGGTAGCAAATATTCTTTCCATTCTTTTCTCCCTAGCTACTCAATTCTGTATCTCATATTTTATTTCTTCCAAATATTCTTGCAATCTTTGTGGTCAGGACATTTTTTTTTGAAAGTTTAATTTAGAATTGTGGAATTTTGCTCTTCCTTGGGGTTTACCTTCTAGAATTTCTCAGTCCAAGATATTTCCAAATAGTTTTCAGTGTTTTCCTTTATTTGCTTATTTCAATATCCTCAGTGTCAACATTGAGAGGGGGGGTCACGCTTGCACATCTGAATAAAATGGCCACACTCCCTGGTCCTGAATATGGTGGCAGAAACTAGGCTCCTCCTTTTAGGGACTTTGAGGCTACTCCAATGCTGGGCCTCCCTCTTGCAACAGGGCTCTTGGACTTGCAAGAGGAGAATTCAGTGTTGGTTCCAAGATTCTGAGCTAGGGTGGTTAGGGGAAATATGAGAGTCTAAAGACAGAGTTGGTTTGAGAAGGAGTTTAGTTTTAAATGTATTGAGTTTGAAGTGATGGTAAGATATGCAAATGAAAATGAAAAAATTGACTCAGAATTCAGGTCAGAGCCAAAGATGCAAAATCAGAAGAAAAGAGAATCTTAAGGAGCAGAGAGATAGGAATTCAGTACCAATAAACTCATATGTATAGCCTGAAATGGTAATGCAAAGTGGTGAGGGAAAGGTCAAATTACTCAGCAAAAAAGAGGTATCGTGGTACAATTCACCTTAAGGAGTCACATTGAGCAACTAAAATCTAATAAATTTAAGGAGAATGTTTGTTGACTATGAGGTCACCATAAACCCATGTAAAGAGATCCTTATCAGGTTGTGTTACAACAGATTCGCAGATAAAGAAATCAAATACAGTAGCTATACATCAGAATAGCAACAAACCCTTTTTGACATCTTTTGATCTTGCTGTATTTATACACATAGAAAGATTCCTAAAAATTAGAAGGGATAAAAATGAAAAGATAGGAAGCTTAACATATATAGTAAAATCTGAAATCCAGCTATATAGCAATAAGTTTATGCTGCTATCTCTTAATGGTCTTGGTTCATGGAAGGCATGAAATCTAGCTGCAGGAATTAAATGTGAAAACCATGAACCAATTGCCCCTAAATAAAAGGCCTTCATGTAGTAATTTTTCTCAAGTAAAACAAATTTACATTGTGTCTGAAAATGTTTCATTCTATACCTAAAATCCATCACTTCTCTACCAAGAGGTGGAAGGCCTATTTTATCATTAGTCTTTTAGAGTCATGATTGCAAGTAAGTCTTGGTCATCTGCTTTGACAAAGCTTTTTTTTTTTCATTTGATCAAAGTTACATTTTAATTATAGTGGATTTCTTGTGACTATATAGACCAACAGAAACTTTCCACAGCCTTCATCTTTAGGGGATTTTGTCTCTTTTTTTTAGAAGTTTTTCTTTTCTTCTCTCTGTCAGTGACTTGGATCATGGCCTACAAAGATGGGAAGAATAGATAGATCATGTTTTGTGTGGAGTCAAGATGCAAAAAAGCTTACTATGCTAGAATGATGAGCCAAATCTGATAAAATAAAATTTATTTCAATATGTCAGTGTCTTCATTGATCTATAATCTTATCAATGTGGGTGTTCTCTCCATTGCTGCAAATTGCAACTCACTGAAGTCTTCCCATTCTGCTCAGTACTTATGTCCTCAAATAAAACCTCCCTGATGGCACACACAACATGCTAGAAGTCTGCTTTTAGATTTTGGTTATCCCAGTGCAGCATTTAGGCTTTCTGTTGTTTCTCCCTCTCACTATACAATCAAACCACTTCCTCTTCTGATCATAGTTCTTTTTTTGTTCTTTTTTTCTGCATTAAACTGTTTTAATGGTCTCAAAATTCTGTGAGAGATTTTTGGTCAAGTTGTTTCCATTTAAAAATTACTGATTATAGGGGGCAGCTAAGTGGTGCAGTGGATAAAGCACTGGCCCTGGATTCAGGAGAACCTGAGTTCAAATCCACCCTCAGACACTTGACACTTACTAGCTGTGTGACCCTGGGCAAATCACTTAACCCTCATTGCTCTGAAAAAAAATTACTGATTTAAAAAAGTAATAACTTGAAATTACTACGAAACAAAGGGTCCACAAAAACATTCCTTTCCTCCTGAAGCTTTTACAATGCATTGTAATCATTAACCAGTCTTTTACTATTAAATTTAAATGGCCAATTGAGACAAACCGTTCTGAGACCTTTCTTCCACCACTGATTAAGACTGGGGTGGCAGGTGTTGTACAGAATATCATTTAGCCTTCTGGGCTTTCTGGGTAGATTTTGTAACCTTGCCAGCTCCAGCAGCTTTCTTGTCAACTGCCTTGATGACACCAACTGCAACAGTCTGCCTCATATCATGAACAGCAAAATGACCCAGGGATGGATAATCAGAAAAGCTCTCCTCACACATGGGCTTGCCTGGAACCATGTCAACTATGGCAGCATCACCAGATTTCAGGAATTTAGGGCCATCTTCCAGCTTCTTACCAGAACGACGATCAATATTCTCCTTCAGTTCAGCAAATTTTCAAGTAATGTGAGCAGTGTGACAATGCAGTACAGGTGCATAGCCAGCACTGATTTGGCCTGGATGGTTCAGGATGATGACCTGTGCGGTGAAGCCAGCTGCTTCCATAGGTGGGTCATTCTTGCTATCACCAGCCACATTACCACAGAGGACATCTTTGACAGACACGTTCTTGACATTGAAACCAACGTTATTCCCAGGCAGAGCCTCACTCAGAGCTTCATGGTGCATTTCAGCCAACTTTACTTCAGTTGTAACATTGACTGGCGTAAAAGTGACCACCATGCCTGGTTTCAGAACACCAGTTTCCACTCGGCCAACAAGCATAGTACCAATACCACCAATCTTGTAGACATCTTGGAGAGGTAGACGAAGAGGCTTGTCAGTTGGATGAGTTGGCGGCAGGATGCAATCCAAAGCTTCAAGCAATGTGGTTCCATTAGCATTGCCAAAAAAAAATTAAAATTAAAATAAATTTTAAATTAAATTTTAAAATTTTAATTTTAATTTTTAAAGGGGCAGCTAGGTGGCACAGTGGATAGAGCACCGGCCTTGGAGTCAGGAGTATCTGAGTTCAAATCCGGCCTCAGACACTTAACATTTACTAGCTGTGTGACCCTGGGCAAGTCACTTAACCCCAATTGCCTCACTAAAAAAAAAAAAAATTAAAAAAATAAAACATTAGTATTGCCATCCTTACGAGTGACTTTCCATGCCTTGAAACAAGGCATGTTAGAGTTTGGCTCCAGCATGTTGTCACTATCAGTGCCTTCCAATATAGATAGATAGATACATAGATAGAACTCGGTGGACTGCTCATCTAGCTAAATATTATAGTCTTGAAAATATTGATTTTTTTTTCATTTAGAAAAATCTTACACCAATGTTGCATTGTAACATATGGATGATGCTAGCATCTCAAAGGTTGACAAGTTCTACCAGGACTTTGGGCATGGTCCTGAGGATACATTAGATCTTCTGTCCAAAGAGTATCCTAACTAAAGTTCCAGAAATTCATATATAATATATTGACTACAAGGTGACAAAATTTTTGGCCAAAGCCAGCCATGGAAGAAAGATGACATTGTGTGTGTGTGTGTGTGTGTGTGTGTGTGTGTGTGTGTGTGTGTGTGTGTGGCAATTGGGGTTAAGTGACTTGCCCAGGGTCACACAGCTAGTAAGTGTCAAGTTTCTGAGGTCGGACTTGAACTCAGGTCCTCCTGAATCCAGGGCCAGTGCTCTATCCACTGTGCAACCTAGCTGCCCCAAAGATGACATTTTTAATAGGGCTAAATGTAAAGTTCCAAAAATTTGGTTTAAAAAAACTAACTGCACAAGTAAATGATATAAGAGGTATGGTGAGAGAATGATTCATGGGAATTTTAGAGGTTAATGAATTCAATAAGTCAACAGTCTGATAGAGTAGCAAAAACAAACAAAACGTGACCTTAGAATGTATTATAAAGATAGAATGTCTAGAACAAGGGAAGTGACAATCTCATTCTACTCTGCCCTTATTAGACCAGATCTAGAGTACTTTGTTCAATTCTGAGTGCCTTGTTCAAGGAAGGGTATTAAAAAAGAGGACTGGGGGCAGCTAGGTGGTGCAGTGGATTCAGGAGGACCTGAGTTCAAATCCAACCTCATACACTTGACACTTACTAGTTGTGTGACCCTGGGCAAGTCATTTAACCCTCATTGCCCCACCAAAAAAAAGGAGCAAACCTCTTAAAAGCATTGGAAGAGAGTGGTCAAAACTAAATGTTAAGAGGATAGAAAAGTAGAACTTCAGAAGGTACATCTCATAGGCTCAGGTCTTTAAAAGGAGCTGCTGCTAAAGGAAAAGATGGTTAGGATATTGCCTCAGAGGTGACAGATGTAGAATAATGTCTGAGAACTGTGTGAAGTGCCACCAGATAAGTCAATAGGAAAATTTGATCATTCAACACACTTATTTTAGCCTCAGACACTTGACACTTACTAGCAGTGTGACCCTGGATAAGTCACTTAGCCCTCATTGCCCTACAAAGAAAAAATATTTTTTAAAAATACCACAAAGCAGCTTTAACTCTCTCAAGGTTATCACTTACATGGTGCTGGTGATGGAGAGATGGAAAAAGGAGCAGAGGATTCTAAAACCCACATAGTTTTTAGGTATTCTATAAACATTGGTTTAGTTTTTGGTTCATGAACCACATACCTGTTAACATTCTCTCTATTTGGAGAGGGGGGGGGCAATGAGGGTTAAGTGATTTGCCCAGGGTCACACAGCTAGTAAGTGTCAAGTGTCTGAGGTCGGATTTGAACTCAGGCCCTACTGAATCCAGGGCTGGTGCTTTATCCACTGCACCACCTAGCTGCCCCCACCATTCTCTCTATTTTAAAAAATATATAAAATGTATAATCTATATCAGATTGCTTGCTTCTTGGGGAGGGGAGAAAATTTTGGAACTCAAAATCTTATAAAAATTAACGTTGAAAAAAATAGAAGGACCTCAAGTTGCTTGTGGAAGTGGGAGGAAAATACATAAAGAGTTTATGGTGGTTAATCACAAAGAAGTAAATAAAGAAGATGGAGGAGTTGGTTCATCATCAACCCAGAGGCAACAAGAAATATCTCCTGGGAAGGGAAATGAAAGAAGTACCTACTATGTGCAAAGCACTGACCTAAGTGCTTTATAAACATTATCTTATTTGATCCTCACAACAACCCTGTGGGGTAGGTACTATTATGCCCCCCATTTTATAGTTGAGGAAACTGAAACAGAGGTTAAGTCACTTGCCCAATGTCACATAGCTAGTGAGTGTCTGAGACCAGATTTGAACTCATGTCTTCCTGACTCTGGCCCAGTTCTATATACTGTCCCACTTTATTCAAAGTGAGCACAAATGGACCACTGAAGATAACCTATGCATCAATATCTCTTGCAGAGAATGAAGAAGTAAAGATGATTCTCCAAACAAAATTAACATTAACCTTAGTCCTGAGTAACTTCAATGAAAAGGTGGAGGACATCAAGAAATATATCTGGGGGCAGCTAGGTGGCACAATGGATAAAGCACCAGCCCTGGATTCAGGAGGAGCTGAGTTCAAATTTGACCTCAAACACTTGACACTTACTAGCTGGGCAAGTCACTTAACCCTCACTGGGGTTAAGAAAAAAGAAAGATGTCTGGAGCTCAAGAAATTAAAGAGCACGAGGCTAACAAATGACTCAGAAGCCTTATACCTCATGAAATGAAGATTTTCTTCAATAATAGAGGGACTGAACATGATGCGCACTAAACAAACTCAGGGGAGGGGGTGGAAATGAAATTGGCCATATACTATTAGACTGTAAAGAATACTAATATGGCTGTCAGTTCAGAGTCAGGTGCCTGGCTGTAGTCAAATCATTGACTGTTTACAACAGAAGTCAAGATCAATAGCAAATTGGCTATTGATCTAAAAAGATGGAAGACAATGTAACTTCTTTAGCACAACTCCAGCCTGACTTGTTTAAACAAGATGTCAGCAATGAAAAATGGTAGGGGCATGATTTTTGACTCTCACTATTTCTTTTTTTTTTTTTTGGTAAGGCAATTGGGGTTAAGTGACTTGCCCAGGGTCACATAGCCAGTAAGTGTTAAGTGTCTGAGGCCGGATTTGAACTCAGGTCCTCCTGACTCCAGGGCTGGTGCACTATCCACTGCTCCATCTAGCGGCCCCTCACTATTTCTTAAATAAGTAAAAGCAATGCACATCTCTGCCTTGAGTCTTCTTCCATATTTTCTCTTCAGGCCTGCATTTTCAACTGCCTTGGTGTCTCAAACTCAGCACATTCAAAATAGAATCATTATCTTCTCTCCCAAACTCAGTCCTTCTCCAAACTTTTCCTAATTGTAATGAGTACACTAACATCTTTAGAGCTTCCCTTCTCCTCAACCCTTATATCCAATTAGTTGCTAATTCTTGTAAATTCTCTATCTCCCCAAAATCTATAGCATTCATCCCATTCTCTCCACCAACATGACCATTACTCTAATTTAGCTTCTTATCACTTCTTTTTTCTGGAGTATTGCAATAGTCTTTTAATTAGTCTTCCTGCTTTCAATTTTCCCCTATGCCCTTTAATCTGTCCTTCACCAAAATTATCTTTGGAGAATAATAAACTTGGAGTTTACAGACTAGATATACAGATTTAGGGGGTCATCTGCAGAGAGATAGTAATTGAGTTAATGTTTTCTGATGAGATTGCCAAAAGAAAATACATAAAGAGAAAAGGGATTTTGGAGAAATATGGTGATCTTTTAGCAAAAGAGACTAAGAAAAAAACAATCAGAGAAGTACAAGGAGACCAAGAGAGATGAGGAAGAAAGAAGAAAATCAAGAGAAAAGAGAGTATTCCAAAGGATGTTCATAAAAGTTATAGATAAGTCAAGAATAAACTGAGAAAACATGAGTGGGTTTAGCATTGAGTAGATCAATGGACAACCTGCAGAGTTGTTTCAACTGAATGGAAAGATCAGAAGCCAGATTTGAAGGAGTTAAAAAGTGAGTATAAGTGGGGGAAATTGAGGTAATGCTTGTATGCAATCCTTTGTAGGAATTTGATTGGAAAAGAGAACAAATATATGTTTATAGTTTAAAGGGAGGCAGGATCAAAGTAAGGCTTTTTAAGTATTAGGAAGATTGGGAATATCTGTAAATAGGAAAGAAAGCAGTAGATAAGAAGAGAATAAAGAGGAGGGAAAAAGAAAGAATGATTGAGGGAATAAACTCTCTGGGAAGACAGGAAAGAATGGCATCAAGACCACAAGTACAGTGGTTTGCCTTGGCAAAAACACTGAAGCAAAATAAAAAAGAATAAGAGACTATGAAAGAGATGCTAAGCTGTGGGATAGATGAGAAGGAGCTCACCTTTGCCTCTGTTTTCTCAGTAAAGTAGGATGCTGAGTCCTTTGCTGAGGAGATAGAAGAAGACAAAAAGGCAGAAGGTTTGAGATGGCTTCTATGGGAAGTGTGATAAAGTCAGAGAAGAATAAAAGGATTGCAGTATACCAAGTCATATTAAGTAGCATGAATGCATGCAGACACGATCTGAAAAATGTGGATTGGCAAAATGTGATTGACAGCAAGACAGGGAGTCAGGGGATTAAAGACTAAATAATAATGTAAAGTTGAATAGAAGAGGAGGGGAAGAAGGAGAAGAAGAAGAAGAAGAAGAAGAAGAAGAAGAAGAAGAAGAAGAAGAAAAAGAGGAAGAAGAGAAGAAGAGAAGAGAAGCGAAGAGAAGAGAAGAGAAGAGAAGAGAAGAGAAGAGAAGAGAAGAGAAGAGAAGAGAAGAGAAGAGAAGAGAAGAGAAGAGAAGAGAAGAGAAGAGCAGAAGAGGAGGAGGAGGAGGAAAAAAAGAAGAAAAAGAGGAAGAAGAAGAAAGTGCTAGTAAATGTGGAGTAACCCAGCTAGGGGAGGAGGGTGGAATATGCCCACACATTCTTTTAAGTTTAATTTGCATTATTAACACTTTCTTCAGTCTAGATAACAAACATAACAATAAATCATGCCCTCATTTGTAATGCTTGCCAATTTCTGAGATGTAAATGCCCACACTAAAAATTAATTAATGATTTCCCTTAAGCTGGTAAAAGGTGGCTCAAGCACACACTGGCCTAGAAGCGAGGAAAGTGAAATGAGAGCCTGGAAAACTACAGAAGGATAGAGAGGCTGGAGGTCATGGTGAGAATGAAGAATAGGTTTAGGAGGACTGAGACTGAGGTCATGAATAGCATTGTAGGTTCAGAGACATTTTCAGAGTTGTGGGCCAGGAAGGTGGAAAATTTGTGGGTGACACTGAGATCAAGTATATGGTCATTACTGTGTATGACCAAAGTGAAGAGAAAATAAAGGTCATGGGAGTTGAGAAGGTTGATGAAATGGAAGGGTAATGTGTCCAAAAAACAACAATGTGAATATTAAAATGCCCCCAAATGAGGTCAATATTTGAGGTGGAGAGGAAATATAAGGACCAAATGACATTTCTGAAAGAAGAAGAGCAATGACTTAGAGCAACGGTGTCAAATTCAAATAGAAACAGGGGCTGCTAAACCTTATATAAGGATATTTGTGAGCCCTATGTTGACTTAGAAAACCACGTTAACATTATCTATGAATTATTTTATCTTTATTTACTTTGTCAAATATTTCCTAATCCAGGGATGGTGCTTTATCCACTGTGCCACGTAGCTGTCCCCCACCCCCACCCCCAGGGACTTCTTGAAAAGGCAAAGGAAGCAATTGGTCAGGTTTTTATTTGTGGAAGAAAATGGAGAGAGTGTGAAGTAAAGATATCCAGAATGATGCAGAATGTGTGTTGGCAATAGATTTGGAATTCTGATGAGTACCAAGGGACAAAAAGGCAGATAAGGATATGGATTTTGGAAGAGACAAGGCTGAAGTGGATGGGGATGAGAACATGGAGAGACGTAAGAGAGAGAAAGCATTTTTACTTCAGCAAACACTGAATTTCAATTCCAAGTATAAGAGGAGCTGAATCTGGGAGTAGGCCCATCAAAACATGGAGACCAGAGACCTTCAGGGCATACTCAACTACAACTAAATCTAAGAGTCCTGGCCTCTCTTATGGTTCAGAGACATGGGCAATGAAGGCGGAATAACATGGAGATTATATCTCTGGGGATTGTCCTATACCCTTATCCCAAAATTATAAGTGATGCCTTATACCCATACAGGGACATGATGGCCAAGTCCAGAGAATGAGGGGTGACTGACCTGATTCTTCTTCAGAATAAAGGTTCCAGGACTGACTCACCAATGGGAGAAGGGATCCATAGGAGGGGAGAGACAGCTGAGGCATGGTGGCTAAGCCCAGAGGAAGAGGCTCTCCTCTGGAGGAAAGTTCTTTTTAGAGTAGGCTTTCTGCTATAGGCTAAACTATGGGTGGTATAGAGATAAAGACTAGCTCTGTGATTCTATCGGCATAAAGAACTCTCAAATAAGGAAGCTCTAAATACCAATGCAAGTCAGCAACTTCTCTGCAATTTGTAATCTCATATGGTTTCTTAGAGCATTGAAAGTTTAGGTGACTTGCCCAAAATCACACAGACACTAAGTATGGGACCTGAACCTGGGCACTCCTTGTTCCAAAGCTAACTGTCTACTACACCACTCTATTATACTGTGGTTGAGAAGAATGAAGCTCAGATGATAACCTTTTTAAAATATCATATTAAGATCTTCTTTGGATGACATTGGTGCGAGGACTTCCTCCCATGATGCAATTTGCAACCCATTCAAGCCTGCCTGTACAGAGCAGCAATTTGGCCATATCCTCTGGTAAGTTCTCTACAGGTCACCACTGGATGTCTTCTTCTACTGTTCTTGACAATGCATTCATACTGATGGATCATTTGGACTGCCCAGCATAGCTATCCCACACCACATGACTGGCCCATCTTCTTTTCTAGTCTCTGATACATCTCTGATGAGATGCTTCCCTGATGATACCCTTTATAATAGCTCTCTCATTAAACATCGGTTGGTATCATGTTGAAATCTACTCCTGCCTACATGAGTTTCTCCATTGCCTTTAGGGTAATCTGTTCATTCTCTAGAAGACCGAGGGAAAAGAAATCAAATGTGTCTGTCAAGGCATTAAAGAGAGAAAAATTCTGGAGCTGACTGAGTGATAATTGAGGACCCGAAGAACAATTGGGAAACAGGTGTGATTCATGGGCAGCTTGACACAGCACATCCCCATGGTAGTTGGCCACAAGAATCACGGACAAGAACTTTAGACTATAGAAAATTGGAAATCTCACTTCCTGCGAATTTTATGGCAAAGATAATTTTGCAGTGACCTGTGCAGAATACATGATTTTTCTATTTCTGCCACAGATATTGATGATAACAGTGGAAATTTGTGTGGAGCTTTAAAGTCTACAATATGCATTACACACATTATCTCTTTTGAGTTTTATGACAACCACATGAGGTAGGAATATTATGTTTTTTAACTATTATATATGCTTAAAGTGCAAGTTGGAGCTGTTCCTACAATAGGAGATAAAAGAGTTCAAGGAATACCTTTCTATTCTCCAAGGTATCAGGATCAAGGAGTATTCCTTAGGAAAATAGGTAAGAGCTTAAAGCTAAAAACACTGGTGGTTTGGTGGTTTTGAAGAGTCAGGAAGAAATCTTCACCAGTATCAGAATATTAAAGGGTTAAAAATGTGGCAAAGAATAAAGGGAAGAAGGACCAGCGAACACTCAGATTGTCATAAATCTAGCCTCTAAAATAGCAAGAAAGAGTGGCATAGTCTCAGGTGCATCAATAAGTCTTTTTCTTATATAGTATCTCTATCCCTTCATTTCTGGAACAGTCTTTTGGGATTCTCCATTTTTGTTGTTGTTTGGTTGTTTCCAACTGTTTGTGTCTCCATGGTAATTCTGATGTTAAATCATTTAGCATTTTGGGGGCATCTAGGTGGCACAATAGATAAAGCACCAGCCCTGGATTCAGGACCCGAGTTCAAATCCGGCCTCAGACATTTGACACTTACTAGCTGTGTGACCCTGGGCAAGACACATAACCCTCATTGCCCCATCAAAAAAAAAAAAAAACCATTTAGCATTTTAATACCGTCCATGGTGGGGGAAGCTAGGTGGCGCAGTGGATAAAGTGCCGGTCCTGGATTCGGGAGGACCTGAGTTCAAATCCAGCCTCAGACACTTGACACTTGCTAGCTGTGTGACCCTGGGCAAGTCGCTTAACCCTCATTGTCCTGCAAAACAAACAAACAAAAGCAAACAAAAAGTACTGTCCATGAGGTTTTCTTGGCAAAGATACTGGAGTAATTTGCCATTTCTTTTTCTGGTGGATTACGTTTTGTGAGAGCTTTCCACTATGACCCTGGTGACTATGATTATGAGTAACCCTGCACAGCATAGCTCACAGCTTCATCAAGCTACACAAGCCCCTCTGCCACAAGGCACTGATCCAAGAGAGGGGATTTCTCCACAGGGAGGTGTGTTTCTTACTATCAGAGTTACTTTTGTTTGCCTCACCTCACATTGCCTACCTTTCACAGACACAGAAGCTCAACACCAGTGTGAAAACATAAAGTATAGCTGACCAAGATAAAGAGTGGGACAGTGTCATTCCGTCATACTTCTTTGTCATCTTGGGACATGCCCGGTTGTTTTGTTACCTTCCATATGAGCTAGGCTTTTATATGTAGTAATATGAATGGAGTGGGTCCTACATGTGTGGTGAGTTTCCACTTGTGATAGGAATGATTCTGTGCTTGTGTTTGGCTCAAAGGGAGGCAGAATAGACATGTCTAGTCTCTTCTTCCTCCACTCTCCTCCATTGTAGACAACCAGGAGGTGAAGCAGGAGATTGGGACCAGAGGCTACCACTGGGCTCTCCTCAAACAAAGAGGGTACCACATTAGTCTTATATCTATCTTCTCCCTTAAATAGTATTTGTCCAGGGGATATGATCAAGTTCCATCCAACTTTTGAATGCTTTGTGATTTGGGGGGGGAAGACCCCCAAGCTCCATATCCAAGACTCGGCCCCTTCTCTGCCTAATAACAGCTCCAAAATGAACACACATAGTGAATAGCAAAGAACCCCATTCATTCAAATCAAAGCAAAACAGAAATCAGAGAAAGTGTACATAGAAGACTATATGCCAAAGAATATAGAATGAAGGCATTCTCCCATTGGGAGCAAGATAACTCAGCTCAACCAAGACAGAGAGTCCTGAATCTCACCCAAAGGGAAAACTCTCCAAAACCTCCATAGGACAAGCTGGGAACAGGAACAGGATAGAGATTATGTCCTCCTCTCATGTCCTCCCAGAGTCTTTTTCTTGACCGACTTGAAGTGGGGTTGGCTTCTTCCATCTTCTCTCTCAAAGCTAGAAGCCAAGTTGGCATCATATTCACAGAAGACTCTTTTTTTTTTTTTTTTAGTGAGGCAATTGGGGTTAAGTGACTTGCCCAGGGTCACACAGCTAGTAAGTGTTAAGTGTCTGAGGTCAAATTTGAACTCAGGTCCTCCTGACTCCAGGGCTGGTGATCTATCCACTGCGCCACTTAGCTGCCCCTTTAAAACATGTTGGGATATCAGTTACATGTTGTTGTTTGTCCTTTGTTTTCTTTTTTTTTTTTTTTGGCGGGGCAATGAGGGTTAAGTGACTTGCCCAGGGTCACACAGCTAGTTAGTGTCAAGTGTCTGAGGCCAGATTTGAACTCAGGTCCTCGTGAATCCAGGGCTGGTGCTTTATTCACTGTGCCACCTAGCTGCCCCAGAAGACTCTTACTTGGAGAGACCCCAAAGGTGAAATGGCTGAGAACTGAAGTTCTCACCTGTCACCAACTCTTCCCCAACCCTTACACAGGACAGAACTTTCTTTCATCTCCACCAATAAGGAGCATGCCATGGGCTTTGAGACAAGTGTTACTCATAGCTAAGTATTGCATTGGGCTCAGACTTAGCAATGCAGCGGTAACACTATGTAATCATTGTCCAATCAGAGAACATTTGCTACTAGATGTTGGGGAATAGCCAGAGAAACTGACCACCTCTCCAAGTTCTGAAATCAGCTACTCAAACCCTAGGATAGCCATGTTTGACAATCCATAAGCATTAACGTCCAATGAGGCAACCAACAAGGATTCAAACACTAACCCAAACTGTGTACCAGTAGCATGGAGGAAATGCCATACACAAATCCAAACAGAAGAAAGTATCCCTATTGATAGAAAGGCTGTATTGAGGTTTCTATTTACAATTGATGTATTGATGGCATCAAGCCTCCAGACACTATATAGGGCCTTCTGAATAACATCCATAATCACTCAAAAGCAATGGGCTTAGGAGCAGCTAGGTGGCGCAATGGATAGAGCACCGGCCCCTGGATTCAGGAGTACCTGAGTTCAAATCCAGCCTCAGACACTTAACAATTACTAGCTGTGTGACCCTGGGCAAGTCACTTAACCCCAATTGCCTCACTAAAAAAAAATTAATAATAATAATAATATAGTTATCCTTCAGTAAAATTGGTAATCCTATTTTCATGTTGATGCATTTTAGAATAGAACACCAGCCCTGGAGTCAGGAGGACCTGAATTCAAATGCAGCATCAGATACTTACTAGCTATGTGACCCTGGGCAAATCATTTAACCCCAATTGCCTAAAAAAAAAAACAAAAAAAACCAGGTCCTTCCCTTAAGGAGCTTCCATTCTATTGGAGGGAAGGGGTAGTATGTATAAATAGATTCAAATATATATAAAGCAGCCTTCCAAGCCTGCTGAACTCAAGCAGTGCTAAGTGCCATGGATGCTGAAAGTACCTGGGCACTGTAGGGGCCAAATTTAATATGTGGAGAGTTAATTGGGTGGCTCCCCGTAATATTGGGGTTTGGAAAATAATGAGGGATCTCTAGGTCCAAAACTTCCTCCCTTCTGAACTGCCTTTTTAGTTATTTCTCCCTGGCCAATAAGAAAGGAGGTTAACAGCCTCTTTTCCACAAACGAATCAGGTTTTGTTAATGGGAATAAAATACACAGCAAAGGTGAAATTAATAACAGAACTCAAGCAATCCATTTCTGAGCTACAGTGGGACTAGTGATAATAAGTGCCTACACTAAGCCTAATATGAGCCCCTAAGGAGAGTCAAACTCAGGTCAGAATTGGAATGGATCAAAGCTTCTGTACCAATTAGTAACAGGGCTGGGCCTGTGAGTAGCTGCTGAATTTTTAGTGCATCCAAGAGAGAAGACCCAAGACTCCCAAGTAATACACTAACACTGACCTCATGGAGAGACCCAGCTGGGTCTCTCCCTAAAGGATTCTCTGGTCTAGATTTTGCATGTCATCAGGAGAAGAGAGGGGTCCCAGGTGTAAGAATGGATGAGGACAAGCTGTCCCATTTTCTCTAGAACAGCATCCTCCCTCCCCTGTTGTAATGTAAATATATCTATACATTTTAAAATTTTAGGTATATAAAATAAATACAAGGTGATTTTTTAGTCAAAGTTCTTGATGCACATTCCCCAAGATGTTAAGTAGATCCCCTATGCAGCCCCCCTCAAAAATAGCATCACAGATCCATTCCAGGAGTGGACCAATATCCATAGCTCCAAAGCAGTTATTTCCCTCTTCACAATCCCAAAATTATAGGGTCAATGCCAATATTATTAAGCCATCATACAAGTGAAGAACAAAAGATTCAGAGAGCGCTTGCCCAAAATCACATAACTCTCAGATATTAAAGCTAGAATTTAAATTCAGGTCTTCTTCAAACTTGATTATCTTTTCTCTGCATCAAGGTATAGTTCATTCATATAAAATTTTATTCATCTAGATTTAGTATCTGCATATTTGCCAAACATTGAGAACAAGTGAATGGCTGACCAAATCGGCCATGTCAACTTGAGTCAAATTGACAAGAACTAGCCCTCACTTGCATAAGAGCATCCCAGACTCTCCCTTAATCTTGCCTCCAGGTGTGTCATTAACACTAATTGCAGGGTGGAAGGGACTCTTTCAGGTAATAGGAGTCACATGTACATCCTTAGAGAGCTCATGAGGATGAATCAGAGCTGCTCCATCAAATATTCAATGACCTGAGCTGACCAAGGACTTCCCCCACCCCAGGATCCACATAGCTCATGCATCAGAGGACACTATGAAGGGTCAGCTCTAATTTTTGCAGCTGAGGTGAAGGAATGAGGAAGTGCATGAAAAGAATAGTGTAAACAGGAAGTTAATAGGTAAAGAGGAACTACCCATGAAAACTGAGCACCTCAGCCGAGAATAGGGAGAAGTGTGCCAAATATAAGGGGATTCACAGAAAGAACTGAAAATCAGCCAGCGTGGAATGGAATGTTTCCAGCGCTCTGAGAACAGAACTGGGGCAAGGAACTGTCTGGGTTTCTCAGACACACTTAGAGCTACATCCTACAGCATAGTCCTTGGGGAAAGAGAAGCAAACCAGGATCTATTCTCCCAGCTACCCCTTCAATTTCTCAATCTAGTTTCATAAATTACATGTTATGTTCTTAAAAGTAAGGCCAAGGGAGATCACTGTTAATAAGATCCAGCCATGCCTTAATATTTCTGACTTCAATTCTGCTAAGAAATTATTTTAACATAAACAAGTTCTTTTAAAATTTATTTTACTTTTAATCTATGGAATTAAACAAAGCATTTCTATAACATAGTACAATAAAAAAGATGATTGCACATGAAACTGCAAATCTAATATGCACAACTTGATATTCCTTTCAAATAAACAATAAAATTATCATGTAAGTGCCCTTTTTCCCCCCTTTTTTTTCCTTCCTCCCCTCCCCTCATCCTAGAGATGGCTACTGGCATGGGGTACACTGGGCCTATAACAGCCACTATTAGACACAAAATATGTGTGTATGTATATATACATATATTCATATATATGTTTGTGTGTGTGCATGTGTAAAATTATACCATGCATACTTCTATTTCTCAGTTCTTTCTCTGAGTGCAGATAACATCTTTCTTCATTTATCCCTTAAAATTAATTTGGGTATTTATAATAATAAAAATAAATTGTTCATTCAAAATCCTTCATAAAGCAATATTGTTAGGGGCAGCTAGGTGACTCGGTGTATAAAGCACTGGCCAGAAGGAGAAGGAGAAGGAGAAGGAGAAGGAGAAGGAGAAGGAGAAGGAGAAGGAGAAGGAGAAGGAGAAGGAGAAGGAGAAGGAGAAGGAGAAGGAGAAGGAGAAGGAGAAGGAGAAGGAGAAGGAGAAGGAGAAGGAGAAGGAGAAGGAGAAGGAGAAGGAGAAGGAGAAGGAGAAGGAGAAGGAGAAGGAGAAGGAGAAGGAGAAGGAGAAGGAGAAGGAGAAGGAGAAGGAGAAGGAGAAGGAGAAGGAGAAGGAGAAGGAGAAGGAGAAGTAAGGGAGATCAACCCATTAGGTATGGCTGCTGCCTGACCACTGCCAGGATACAGAGATAACTCTAGAAGTCAGGACCACCACCCCTCCACTGTCAGGTGGTGGTCACCCCATCTACCATCTAATAAAAGCTTTTGCCTTTCTTCTGTTGGATGAGCAAGATTTCTCTAAGATAGCTCCTCCCCTCAAGGCAAAGTCTTTGACTTCCCTCTTGGTCACTTTCTCTAAGCACTGAAATAAAAGACTATTTTATTCTGATTGGATTGTTCGCTAGAGGGAGGTACAATTCTGTAAAGAGGAATACCTAAGGACTCCCACATCCCCTATTTCCCTCATGACAATTGCCTACCCCTTCCTGCACCCCCATAAACACTCTGTACCAACACACACACACACACACACACACACACACACACACACACACACACACACACACACATACACACACACCACCACCACCACCACCACCACCGCCGCCTCCCCTGAGGCTGGCAATTTACCCCAGCTGTGTTTCCCTCTGCTTCCTTCTCTCTGTCTCTCTCTCTCTGTCTCTCTGTCTCTATCTCTGTCTCTCTGTCTCTGTCTCTGTCTCTCTCTCTCTGTCTCTCTCTCTCTCTCTCTCTCTCTCTCTCTCTCTCTCTGTCTCTCTCTCTCTCTCTCTCTTTTGGTGAGGCACTTGGGGTTAAGTGACTTGCCCAGGGTCACGAAGATAGTAAGTGTCAAGTGTCTGAGGCCAGATTTGAACTCAGGTCCTCCTGAATCCAGGGCCGGTACTCTACCCACTGTGCCACCTAGGTGCCCCTCTACTGCCTATTCTCCAGCCATCCTGAATTCCATATCCTCCAATCCCACCTTACTTTCCAGTTTGGGAACCACAATCAAATCAATTCTGCCCTTGTTCCTATACTCCCCTATAGCTCCATTCACTCATTATCCCCGTGACTTCCCAAACAAATTAGCCCCCTCTGGCCCTGATGTTTAGGCTTCAAAACTAATAGATTCAACAAAGTTTCAGGTTACAAAATAAACCCATAAAATCCAATAGGATGTCTGTATAATAACCACAAATTTTATTGCCGCGAGGCACTAATAGAAAGGGGTGTCTCATTCCAAAGATCTACAAAATGCATAAAATAATTGGGAGTCCATCCAAAAAATCACATTCAATACAATGCTCCTCAACTCAGACTCCTAGATTTTATGATTGGCTCAAATTCCCATTTCTATAGAAAAACCACTTTTTAAGGCCCTTCCCTGACACCCACAGTTACTTCCCTAGGAGATCACCTTCCATTCACATTGTACATGTTTTTTTATATACATAATTGTTTGAAGGGCGGCTGAAATTGGGAGGACCTGAATTCAAATCTCACCTCAGACACTTGCTAGCTGTGTGACCCTGGGCAAGTCACATAAACACAATTGTCTTAAACATCCAGAGCCATCTCCAGTCATCCTGATGTATATCTTGTCACTGGATTCAGGTAGCTGCGGAGGAGAGAGTGAGACTGGTGACCGAGCAAGTCATGACGGCATCCTGAAGTCATGATCTTCTTAGAGAGGGAAGGACAAACAACAACAATAAGTTGTTTGAACATGGTCTCCCCCATTAGAAAGTTAGTTCCATAAGGGACTAGATTCAATTATCCTTAAAGAAATAAGAAACGGCCTAAATAGATAAAGATATGAATTAATGAAAAAGAGAGAGGGAGAGAAGGGAAGAAGGGAAGGAGAAAGAGAGAACAATTAGGCATTTGATCCTCACTTTCAAAGATTTTACATTGTAATGAAGAAAGACAAAGAGTGACCCAGAAGCCAAGTGAGCAGTAAGACTAAAGTTTCTCTGTGATTGGCAGGTCCCGGCCGAGAATTGCTGTGAATCAGAACCTCTCCTGCCTAAGCTGTACCAATATAATAAAAATGGCAATACGACCAACATTAATTTATAAATAACAAAGTTCTTTTGAAGGAACAAAAAACATAGACCATCAAAGGAAATGATGGAACAAGTAAATGAAGAGAGAATAGCACTTATAGACAGCAAACTACATTACAAAACAGTACTGGAAAAAAATTTTAAATAAAATTTTTTTAAAAAAACAGTACTGGTCAAAAAACAGAAAAGTAAATTAATGGAAAAGACAAAAAGGAAAAATCAGAAACCATTGGATTCAATAATTCAGTTTTCAATAAGCCCCAACACATAAAGTGCCTAATAAAGGATTCTTTATTTGCTAAGAACTGCTGGGAAAACTGGAAAGCAATCCTGGCAGAAATCAGGTTCAGCTTAACATGTTACACCTTGTTCCACATTAAATTCAAAAGGGATAGGAGACCTGAAAATTAAAGATAACTTTATTTTAAATGGGAAAAAAGTCAAAATTAGAAAAGACAAAATAGATCATTTTGATTTCATGAAATTGAAAAATTTTTGTACAAACAAAATTAATGAATTTTGGATAACATGGGAAGCAGTCTACTTCTTTACATACATACATATATACATGTATGCATACATACATATGCATGCACAGCCCAACGCGCATACATGCACATGTATGTACACATGAACACACATATACAAACACACACAAAATAATATATAAGGTCAAAGGCCATTCCCAAATAAATGTGGTACAAGAATATGAACAGATTTTTTGTTTGTTTGTTTTTTGGGGTATTTTTGGTGAGGCATTTGGGGTTAAGTGACTTGCCCAGGGTCACACAGCTAGTAAGTGTTAAGTGTCTGAGGCCGAATTTGAACTCAGGTACTCCTGAATCCAAGGCCGGTGCTCTATCCACTGCGCCATCTAGCTGCCCCAACAGTTTTTAAAAGTAGTAAAAACTATTAACAACCTTATGAAAGAAAAAAAAATGCTCCAAACAACTAATTATAAGACAAATACACATTAAAACAGCTCTGAGGTTTCATTTCACACCAGCAAATTGGCAAAGGTGGCAAGAAAACAGTAATGGTCAATGTTGGAGAGGTTGTCAAAAGACAGGCACATGCAAACCACATTTTGAGGGGAGCTGTGAATTGATACAACCATTCTGGAAAGCACTTTGTATTAATGTAAATAAATCAACTAACATGGTCATATCATTTGACCCAGAGATTTCATTGCTAAGCATATAGCCTGTGGAGGTCACAGAAGAAAAAAAGAAAGACTGTATATACCAAATACTTGGAGCAGAATTATTTGTGCTAGAAACAAAGTGGACACCCATCAAGCTGGGAAAGGCTAAATAAATTCTGGTACATGAATGTAATTTACTATTAGTAAGTCATAAGAAAGAATAAACAGGATGAATACAGAAAAGCATGGACTTCCATAAACTGGTGCAAAATGAAGTGAATCAAGGAAAACAGTATGCACAGTGACTAGAACAATGTAAATGGAAAGAAAAACCACAAAACAAATAAAAGTGAATGTTGTAAAATTATGATGAGAAAGCTTGGCCTCGAAGAAAAATTGGAACAAGACACCTGACCTCTACTCAGAGGTGGGGGTCCATGGGCATGGAATATTTCACATAACAGATGGGGGGGGTGATGTACTGATAGGTTTTACTGATTTTTGTTTTCTCTTTCCCCCATTTTTTCCTTTTTTTTTCTCCTTCCCTTTTCAAAAAAAGTCCTTCTTGGGGCAGCTAGGTGGCGCAGTGGATAGAGCACCGGCCCTGGAGTCAGGAGTACCTGAGTTCAAATTCGGCCTCAGACACTTAACACTTACTAGCTGTGTGACCCTGGGCAAGTCACTTAACCCCAATTGCCTCACTAAAAAAAAAAAAAAAAGTCCTTCTTAAATGAGATGGCTCTTTGACAGGAAAGAGAAGAAGGGATGTGGAGGAGCAGAAGAGTAGACTATACAAAAACAAAATATATCTCCCAAAATCAATTATATCCCAAGCACTCAGCAGGACATTTGGCACAAAGTGTTCAAGAAATGGTTTTCTATTCATTCATTTTCCTTCCTCACTATGTTCTTTACTTATCTCATTTTATATCATGTCATATCATAGATCTAGAATCACAGGAGACCATGCAACAATCTTATTTACAGAAAGGGGAACTGAGGCATGGGGTTTTGAAGGTCACACAAGGATTAAGTACTAGAGGTGAGATTTGAACCAAGGTCTTCTGATTCCAGAAACAGTGTTCTTTCCAATGATGTCTTCCTTATTCCATCTACATAGCTTTCCTTCATTTTCCTTTTCTCCCTCCATTAGCATTCTCCCTTATACCCCATCTTATTCTTCAAGCTCGAAAATCCTTACCATGTCCCTCCCTCCTCCTCTCCTCTCTTCTAACTTCTTTGTACCTCCTCTATCCTTCCTTTGATTCCTCTCTCATCTCCTCATCTCTTGATTTTCTCACTCCTTTAACGAGCACACAATTATGCAACAAATAAAGAGCTTTGATGTTTATAGGAACTATAAGTAGAGGAAAGGTTTCCTCTCAGCAAGACAGTCAGAGGATTTCTGTTTTGCTCTGGTGCTTTTGAGGCAGAAAGATGAAGCCAGCTAAATTGTCTGTGGAAACTACTGGCAAGGTAAGTAGACAGTGTATTTCAGGAAATTTATTCTCATACTTCAGTTTTATAAAGTAGAGAGAGGAGTGGTGATCTCACTAACTGAAGAACTTTATCTTAAAAAATCATATTGAGTTACTCATATAGGCAAGAATGATTATTATTGATGTATTACTGATCATCTTTTGTGAATCAAATTATTTTAAAATATGAACTTTATTGCAAAAAAAAAAAGCTCTTTCTCTTTAAAGAAATCCTTTGGTAAAAATCCTTTGGATAATGTTTTTAAATCTAATCATCTCTAATTTGCATTGATAGAGTGATAGAGCTAGAGTCAGGAAGACCTGAGTTCAAGTCCTACCATACATAACAGTGGGGCATCCGAGGACGAATCACTTGATTTCTTAGGACTTCAGGCAAGGTAGAGTGGGAGTGTTGGGTTTGGAATCAGAGGGCCCTGGTCTCAAATCCTGGCTCTGTCACTTACCACCTTCATGACTTTGGGTCTCACTTTAGTCATCTATAAAATAAAGGTCTTGGATTAAGTGAGTCCAAAAAATCTCTTCCAGTTCTAAAACTACAGCAGGAGAATTGCTGATCTGCATTGGTGGAGTCCGCATAGAGAGTCGCATATAGTGATAAAAACAGAGATCCACCCGCTCTCAAAAAACTTCCCCCAAAATGATGAATTGGGGGACAGTATGACATTTATTGGGCATACAAAGCAAGTGTGGTAAGAATAAGTATGGGAAGATGAAACCTTAAGGAAAGAAAGGATCACAAAGGGTCCTGCCCCTAGATGAAAAGAAAAGAATGTAAAATCCTGAGCATTTTTAGGGGGTTGCTTTTCCTGAGCGAAACAGAACATCTATATTTTTATGATTATACGATGGTGATGGATTCCTGTCTTCTCAGCTATGGAGTGAGGTAAGAAGTACTGATTATCCTGCAAAAGTTTAGACCCTTCATTCTCAATTCTGCTCTCTTGAAAGTTTAACCGCTGGAAGGAACGATTCACATTCATATAGCACATAATTAACAAAGACATTTCCGTACACTCTATTTCTTTGAGGCTCTCACCAATCCTGTTGTGACACAGGAGAACAGGGATTAGGATTCCCATTTCACAGAAGACCTGAGCCCGAGAGAGATGAGGGACTCGTTCCAGGTCATCTGATTTACAAATGGTAGAGGCGAGGTGTGAAATCAGGGCTTCACATACTAGATCTTTTATGCTTTCCAATACACAAAAGTTGTGGAAATGTGTAAAGCACATGACTGAAAAACTATCAACCTAAGCAAATTTCATCCAGCAGCAAGTGTAGAAAGAAATCCATGTTCTAAATTATGTACATTGGCTACTGTCATGATATAATATCTAGTCAATGGTGCAATAGATACGGTGCTGAACCTGGAGCCAAGAAGACCCAAATTCAAATCAAGAAAGCCTCTGTCTGCCTCAGTTTCCTCATCTGTAAAATGAGGATAACAGTAGCACCTAATTCCTGGGGTTGTTGTGAGGATCAAATGAGAGAATATTTGTAAGGCTCTTAGCACAGTACTTGGCACTCAGTAAGCACTTCTCAACTACTTCTTTCCTTCCTTGAGATCTCCATTTTTGAATTTAACAAAAATGTATGGGTTAGGAAACCATCCCCACTTTGAAAAGATACCAAGAGAGAGAATTAGCATGTCTTTAGTAATAGATGTCAAGCATGACTTCGGAATATATCCAGTCTTGTACTGTTCTATTGATTGCATAGGTTATCATATGCAGGGCAGCCATTGCTTGGAGAAGTAATGCTCCCTTGTCTATTGAGGAAGTAGAAGTGGATCCACCAAAGGCTGGAGAAGTTCGAATTAAGGTAAAGTTGTTATTTATGATTATCTCCTAATGATTAAAAACTCAATAGAAATTCCTGTCTCAGAAAATGAAGACATAGAGGTTTTAGACCTATATATGTCTTTTTTCCATCATTCAAAAGTTCATTCATCTTCCCTGTTTAGACTGCCTCCCTTCAAATCCGACCACAGACACTTAACACTGTTTGTCTCAGTTTGCTCATCTGTAAAATGATCTGGAGAAGGAAATGAGAAACCACTCCAGTATCTTTGCCAAGAAAACCTCAGATGGGGTCATGAAGAGTCAGGCATGACTGAACAACAAACTGGGGTGAAGGGTACAGCTTGTTTTATCAGCCATAACATGCATTAGGTTAGATCTGTCTGATCAAGCTAAGAATGTCAGCCAAGGGACTGGAGAAAAGACAGGAAGTTCACCAGAACCAGAACAGAATCTGTGGAATTTTCAAATAGCAGTTTTGCTGGTTCTCTTTAGAACTGCATGCTTTCCCAGTCTTCCTTGCTCATACCTCAACCAACCATCTGAGGATAACTGGGCCACAAAAAGAACAGGTGATACCTAGGACAACAAAGTCAGGGGGCAACTGCCTGGATGTCATCAATGACAATATAATTTATAATGCAAAAAGGAGCAGGGGAACCCTCAAACCTGGAGGTCCTAGGACAGGTGCAGATTTTGTTGTTGGTCCTCACCTATGGAGGATCAAATCCTAAAATATGTCTAATATAATTTGCCATAGTGTATTTATATAAGCATGCAAATGTATATATATATATGTATGTGTATATGTATGTATGTATACACACATATTTATACAAACAGCCATATATAGCTATTCAACTCTCCTCAGCTGTTCCAATTTCCTTGGGAAAATTGAAAAGATGCAATTTATTGGTTCTAGGTTGGAATAACCCCATCACAAACACAATGAATGAATTTGCATATCTAGAATCAAATCCAGCAGGCCACCTAACTCCAAATATTAAAGAAGAAAGACAACAATAAAGACTGCAGGGGCGGGGGGGGGGGCAGCTAGGTAGCACAATGGATAAAACACCAGCCCAGAATTCAGGAGGACCCGAGTTCAAATCCAGTCTCAGGCACTTGACACTTACTAGCTGTGTGGCCCTGGGCAAGTCACTTAACCCTCATTGCCCCCCCCCAAAAAAAAACACTGAAAGACAGGGATGGAGTCGAGAGAGAGACAGACAGAGACAGAGACAGAGAGACAGAGCACTGAATTGGAATCCTGCCCCGCAAAGTTGAATAGCTGTGGCAAGCAACCTCTCAGAGCCTCCTTGTCCTTATCTGTAGAAACAAGGAGGTTACCCTAACTGCACTAAACACATCACAGGGTCGTTGTGAGGTAAGTGCTCAAGAAACATTAAAACACTCTTGAAATATGAGTTGCTATCAAATCTTTTGCCCTCTGCAAATGTAAGAACCTATGAATTCCTTTCTCTAAACTCCCCAGGGCTGTTTGTTTGTTTGCTTGCTTACTTTTTGAAGGGAATTAGGGATATCAAGGGTCACCAAGTGACAAGTGTCAGAGGCCAAATTTGAACTCAAGTCCTCCTGACTCCAGGGCTGGTGCTCTACCAACTGGACTACCTAGCTGCCCCGACTCCCCACTTTTACAAACACAAACATTCTCATATATATAGAATAAGAAAGAGGATTATAGATAAGAAACTTTAAACATCTGGTGTTATAGGGTTTTCAAATATATTATGCAAGTTGACATATGCTAGCTTTCAGTGAATCTCTAATATTGTAGAAAGAAAATTATCTATTGTATTTGATATCATTGAATTGTCATGCAGGTTATATCTTCAGGAATCTGTGGTACAGATAATCACATAATAGAAGGAACATTAAAAACACCTTTACCTGCAATTCTGGGACACGAAGGAGCTGGGGTAGTAGAAAGTATTGGAGAAGGTGTGAGCAGTGTCAAACCAGGTGAGGATGTTTGATGTCAGAAGCTTCTCTTTTCTGCCTCTCTAAAAAAATGATCAAATTCTCTACCAAAAGGAAATTTTGAAGTAGATTAACAGATATCTAAGTAGATTATAAAACAGATATGGAAGAGACTTGGTGATACTGTCACATTGCAATGTCTTCTGCTAGATTACAAACATTCCCAAGTGTAAAAAAACTGTCTGTCTTTTTTTTTTTTTTTTACTTTTAAAAAGTACCTTTATTGAGGGCAGCTAGGTGGCACAGTGGATGAAGCACCGGCCCTGGATTCAGGAGAACCCAAGTTCAAATTCGACCTCACACACTTAACACTTACTAGCTATGTGATTCTGGGCAAGTCACTTAACCCTCATTGCACCAGAAAAAAAACCCAAAACAACAAAAAAGTACCAGTGTGTCTGTCTTAATTTTGTATCCAAGCAAAAGGTCTTATAGTCAAATAATATTTCTTAACTAGGAACTAGTTGAATGTAATTTCTCTAGATGCAGAGACTGTGCCCCTCAGACAAAGAACCTGGGAAGAAGTGAGGGAAAGGGCAGTCTGTCTATGCCTGTATATAAGTCAGTAATGGAGGAAACTCAGGCAGAGGATGTAAAATGAGTCTTGGATTTGAACTACAAAGTGTAGGGATGGCACCCAGATCACAGTAGCTTCTGCAATTCCCCCTCCTGGATGCTTTGGCAAGACTGGATAGGGGCAGCTAGGTGGCGCAGTGGATAGAGCACCGGCCCTGGAGTCAGGAGTACCTGAGTTCAAATCCAGTTTGAAACACTAGCTATATGACTGAGCAAGTCATTTAGCCTTTTTCTGCCTTGGTTCCTTCAACTGGAAAATGAGAAGAATAACTGATCTCTCTCACAGGTGTGATGTGAAGATCAAATGAGATAATACTTGTCAGGGGCTTAGCACAGTGTCTGCTATAGAGTTAAGTGCTTAATAAATGCTTGTTCCTTTCCCTTCCCCCTTATGTCCCATGGAGGAAAATCCCTTCAAAGGTCAAAAGCAAAATCAAATGCATGTGCCTGAAGCAAGAGAGAAAGAAAAGTGAAAATTCCTAGCACAGTTTTTGATCTATGACGGAAACCATGCTTAGTGTCAGCCTGTCCAGACAACTCCTAGGGCCCACCTTCAGGAGAAATCAAAAGAAAGTTTTCCAGGTGCTTCCTGCTCTAGCATCAGAGGGCATTCTGGGGCATCCTCCTAGCTCTCTGTGCCTTGTTTTGCCTTTCAGGAAAAAGAAAATTGGATGTTGCCCCTCAGCTCTACCCCTTTGTGGTTGAGAGCCAATGATTTTACATTAGTCCATTGGTCAGTTATACCTCTATCAAATCTCAGGGCTCCGGTTTCCCATCCCACTGACTTCTCCCCTTTGTCCATACATCCCTTTATCCCATATCAAAGCCCTGAAGATCAATTTCAGCTCCCAAAAGGGAGCAGGTAGTGCTTTCCTTTGGACTTTTCACTCACAGATCCACCCCAGGAGTTTTCACTGTTATAAAACCAGAATTCAGACTGCACAGTTGCTCTCTCTCTCTCTCTCTCTCTCTCTCTCTCTCTCTCTCTCTCTCTCTCTCTCTCTCTCTCTCTTTCTCTCTCTCTCTCAGCACCAGGCAACAACCAAAAGCCCCCTGCCCACCACAGCTTTAAACATGGTTTTGTTTCTTGGAAATTCCCCTCCCCAAAAGAAAAAAGAGACACTGGTCAGAAGCATTAAATTCTGGAGACAGGACAAGAAAGATGAGGTTTGAAAACAGACCATTGGATTTGACAAGGAAGGAGGCAATTCATGAGAGGGCAGGATCAGCTCACTGATAAGTCTGGGGAAAAAATTACAAAAGTGATTGATTGGGGTAGCTGGTGGCGCAATAGATAAAGCATTGGCCTTGGATTCAGGAGGACCTGATTTCATATCCGACCTCAGATATTGACACTTGATAGCTGTGTGACCCTGGGCAAGTCACTTAACCCCCATTGCCCCATCCCCCCCAAAAAATTTTTAAGTGATTGATACAGAGAGGAAGTAAAATAGAGTGAGGGTCTAGTGCTAGTCAAGGGACAAACGTTCATTCGAACTTTGTGAGGTATTTTTATGAAATCCAATATATACAACTTGCTGAATCGTCTCCACATTATTTTGATGCTATTCAATTTTTCTTTTTATCCACGATAATGATCATTTTGTTCTGTTTTCTTCCCTAGGAGATAAAGTCTTATTGACTGCAGTACCTCAATGCCGAAAATGTGACTCCTGCTTACATGCCAAAGGCAACTGTTGCCTGAAGGAAGAGTAAGTGCCCTCCTATCACTAATTCTACTAACACTTTTACCCAGAGCTGATGGATCTCATTTCTCTTTGTGTGGATCTGTGTCTGTTTGTCTCCCTGGAATAGTATATTTTCTCCTGTTGGATTGATGCTTGATGGTACCAGCAGATTTACATGCAGAGGAAGGAAAGTGCATAACTTTTTTGGAACAAGTACATTTACTGAATACACTGTGATGCATGAGATCTCAGTAGTAAAAATTAATGATGCTGCACCCTTGGAGAATGTGTGTATAATAGCCTGTGCAATCCCAACAGGCTATGGAGCTGCAGTTAATACAGCACAGGTGAGCATATTTTGACGGGCAGTTCTGTGGACAAGACTTTCCCTAATCAATGCCAAGACATGGCTGAACCAAGCAAAATGGTCAAGGAAGTAGCCTTGTAAAGACTCAGGCCGACTGTGCAGAAAATGGCTTCTCCTTTGAGGATGCAGGCATGTTTCACTGGAGTCTCACTAGGAATTTGTCTCTTTCATGTACAGGTTACCCCTGGGTCCACCTGTGTGGTCTTTGGACTTGGAGGTGTTGGCTCTGCAGTTGTTCTGGGGTGCAAAGCAGCTGGTGCTGCCAGGATCATTGGCATTGACATCAACGAAGGGAAATTTGCCAGAGCAAAAGCTCTTGGGGTCACTGATTGCCTTAATCCTCGAAACTTCAAGAAGCCCATCCAAGAGGTGGTGGTGGAAATGACTGGATTTGGTGCTGACTTTACCTTTGAGGCGATTGGCACTATCGAAACCATGGTATGTTATCTGTGGGCACAGAGAGAAGGTGTTTTAGGTCAGCAAGTAGCCACATAGTAAACTAATTGAACTTTACCAAAAATTTGCACTTAAAAGAAAAAAAAATAACCAAATAAACATGAAGAATTAATTTCAGTGTTCTGTGTAATGGAATGTTTTGAAGTCATTGTAACCACCCATTGTACCCAGTGATATAGCATTATAGTACACAAAGTTTAAATATATGAAGGACCAAAAAAAAAGCATTAATAAATATACAGAGGACCAATCAGAGATGAGTCCCTACATGTAGAAAGGGCTGTCTCCGACATGTGGCATGGAGGTATCATTGTGTGGCTCAAAGGGAGGATAAAGAGATATCTCTAGCCTCTCTCCCCCCCAACAAAGGGGTGGTATAATGCTTTTCCCCCTCTGCACCACCTCATTCTCTAGGGAGGGGAGGAGATTAGTTCCATACTTTAGTTCCTAGAAAGCATAGCCCCAGTTCTAAGATCAAACCTCACCCAAGGATTGAGTCCCAAGCACTCCAACTTCTCAGGGTTTCCATGCTTGGCTGGCTGACTACATCACCCCACCTGGACTCCTGGTTCCAAAGTCACCATGGCTCATTCTCAGCTCTAGGAGGATCACCTCTGGCACTTGAAACTGAGGACAAACCACAAAGAACAGAAACAAGCACCACTTGCTTTTCCCTTCTCACCTATTCAGTTCATGCATCCAAATTGGGCACAACCCATAAAGGTCACTGAAAAGAGTGCAGATGAAAAGATGGTGGGAAAGAGAGGGAACACCTCAGTCTCACCAGTTTTAAAGACAGTTAATCAAACTGGGCATGCTCTAAAAGCCTAGTCTACAATAAAAATCTCTCTGTGTTGTGACCCTGGGCAAGTCACTTAACCCTCATTGCCCCACAAAACAAAACAAAAAACAAAAACAAAATCTCTCTGTGTCTCTCTTTCTGTCTCTGCATGTTTCTGTGTCTCAATCTCTATACCTGTGTCTCTGTCTCTGTCTCTCTTTCTTCCTCTCAAGATCTTTCCTCCTTTCTCTCTCATAATGTCTCCGTTGCTGTCTCAGTCCCTCATATTCTTTGTCTCACATTCTCTCTCTCTGTCTCTGTCACTGTCTTTTAGGTCCAATCTCTCTCTCTCTCTCTCTCTCTCTCTCTCTCCTTATCCTTTCATGTTTTTTTTCAGTCTCCATCACTTTTTCTCTCTGCTAGTCTATATCTTGGCTTCTCTTTCCCTCTCTTCCTGACCCTGCCTGTCAAGAAATGTAATAGACAAAAGAAGGAAGGAACACTAAAGGGATGGGAATGTAGGTAGAAAGACATGAGACAGAGGAAGAAACAGAACAGACAAATGGTAGTAGAGAGAAAGAAGGGAAGTAGAAGAAAGGGTATAGAGGGAGTAGACATGAGAGGCATGAGCTACAACAAATACTCCATGACATGCCTCAAGCAAGTTAGGATGCAGACAAATGAAGACATACTCTAATTATTTAAAGATATATTTTCTTCAAAAGAATTGGAATGAGGGATAAAGCACAGGGAAAGGGAAAGCAGGTGACAAGGGACACCCCAAGGCAAATGTCACCTAGTTTGACACATTACCCCAATCAAGAAATGGGAGTTTATGATCCAATCTAACTCATGTGGCTCAAATGAATAGGATGTGGCTTAAACTAGGCATTAATTCTATTGGTTCTCATGACAGTGAGCTTCACAATGGAATAACTCTATGTGACCTAGAGATGGGACTGAAGTACTCACAATTGTATTGTTAACCCTAGGTTTCTGCTCTGGAATCCTGCAACCTGAGTTATGGTGTCTGTGTTATTATTGGATCATCACCAACAAAATCCCAGCTCTCTTTTGACCCAATAAAGCTACAGTCTGGCCGGATCCTGAAAGGATGCTTGCTAGGAGGTAGGAAGAAAACTTGAAATGACCAGGGGTTTGAACTCTAACAGTTCCCTTTGAATTTTCCTGAAACTTGGACAACATACATGTCCCTCATTGAGATATATGGATATAGCAGCTAACATTTATAGAATAAGAGAGAGGAATGAAGTCAGTCAATAAATCAGTGAAACAATAAACACTTAATAAGCATCTCCTATGTACCAGGTATATACTAGGCCCTGGTAAAGAGAAAGCCAATATAGAGAAAGCTAAAAGTATCTCTATCCCCTTTCTAAAGGTGTGGATGTGCTGGAAGCACCTTAAGCCAGGTCACAAAAGCTGATTCTTAAGTTTTCAGTGTAAATATTTACATGTCTGAAATTGGAATGTGTTACAAATCAGAGCTTGCTTTATTGTTTTCTATATTGGCTAGGCTCAAGAAAGTGATGGATAAAATGTTAAATATGTGAATTTAATTAAAATTTCTGTCCTCTCTACAATTGGGATTTTTTTTTGAGAATCAGTTATTAAACATTATTAAACATTTGCGAGCACCTCCCTGACTAAAGAGTATTATTAAGGTATAGCAAGGAGCAGCAAAATCTAGCAGAATGATAAATACTGATTAGTATTAGAAGCAACTTAAAACTGGTCATGATCATCTGAGGCTGTTGTCAGTAAATAAACCATTCCACAAGCATTTATTCCAGAAGATAAAGGAGTTAGGATTATAACAAATAATAACCTACCCAGAAAAACTGAATATAATCCTTCGGGGGGAAATCATGTTTAATGAAACAGAGGGTTTCCAATCATTCCTATTGAAAAGACCAGAGATAAATAGAAAATCAGACATTCAAACTCAAGACTCAAGAGAAGCATGAAAAGGTAAATGTGGAAACAAAATCATAAAGGACTCATCAGGGTTAAACTATTTATATTCTTTTCCTGGAAGATATATAAATGTATATATGCATAATTTTTAAATAGAATTTTATTTGTTCCAATTATGTGTAAAGATAATTCTAACATTCATTTTTTAAAATGTTGAGCTCAAAGTTTTTCTCCCTCTCCCCTGAGACAATAATCAATTTGATATAGTTTGTGTATGTGCAATAATATAAATCATATTTCTATATTTGTCATGTTGTGAAGGAACAAACAGACAGGAACAAACCAATAGGAAAGAATAAAGTGAAAATATTTGCTTTTATTGGCATTCCACCTCTACCACTACTTTCTCTGGATATGGATAGCATTTTCCATCATGAATCCTTTGGATAGATATCGTTTCTTAGAATTTTATTATTATTATTAGGCAGTTAGAAGGAGTCTACATAGACAAAGGGCAAAGGTGTAAGTTGATTACATTTGGATGGTCTCAAAAAAAGTTAAGGAATAAAAAAGAAGGAAACACTTTGAGGAGGGGAAGAGAAAGGAAGAATGGGGGAAATTATTTCATATAAAAGAGGCATTCAAGGAAATGCTTTTACACTGAGGGGGGGAAATGGCACAGGGGGCAAAACAGGAAATGCCTAAGCTTCACTGTCCAAAGAAGTGGTTCAAATAAGAAAGACTATATAGACATCTCTCTTACCCAACAGGGAAGTAGGAATGGAAGAGAATAAAAGAAAGGGGTGGATGAGGTGATTAAAGGGATGGTAGATGAAGGGAAACAGTGGTCAGAAGCAAAACAGACTTTTGAGGAGGAACAGGGTAAAAAGAGAGAAAGATGAAGAGAAGACAATAGGAGGGAGAGAAATGCACAATTCACAATCTTAACTATGAATGGGAATAGCATGAACTTATTCATAAAAAGCAAGTGGATAGCATAATGAAATAGAAATTAAAATCCAACAATATGTTATTCACAAGAGACACACTTGACACAGAAAGACACACACAGAGTTAAAATAAAGGGCTGGAGCAGAATCTATTCTATTTCAGCTGAAGTAAAAAAAAAGGCAGAGATAGAAATCATGATATCAGACAAAGCGAAAAGCAAAGGCAGATCTAATTAAAAGAAATAATCAGGGAAACTACATTTTGCTAAAAGGTACCATAGACAATGAGGAAATATCAAAAATTTTTACATCAAGTTTCTTTGATGAAGCCATCATTTCTTAAACATACAGGGAACTATATAAAATTTACAAAAAATAATAGCCATTCATCAATTGATAAATGGACAAAGAATATAAACAGGCAGTTTTCAAAAAAATGAAAGCTATCTATAGTCATTTTTAAAATGCTCTAGTCTCCATCATTATTGTATATTAAAACAACTCTGAGGTACTACCTCACACCTATCAGATTTTCTAATATAACAGAAAAGGAAAATTACAAATGCTGGAGGGGATGTTTAACAATAGAGAAACTAATGCACTGTTGGTTTGAGTTGTGAACCAGTCCAATCATTCTGGAGAACAATTTGAAACTATACCCAAAGGGCTATAAAACTGGGTATACCCTTTGATCTAGATATACCACTACTATGTCTGTGCCCAAAAAAATCAGAAGGAAAAAAAGGACATATATGTACAAAAATATAGCGACTCTTTTTGTGGTGGCAAAGAATTGGAAATTGGGAAGATACTCAAGGGAGCAATGGCTGAGTAAGTTGTGGTATGAGGTGGATGGTATCAGAAAAACCTGGGAAGACCTCTATGAACTGATGCAGAGTGAAGCAAGAAAAATCAAGAGATCATTATACACAGTAATATCAATGTTATAGTAATGATCTACTATGAAAGTCTTAGCTCCTCTTAATCAATACAATGATCCAAGTCAATTTTGAAAGACACACTGAAAAATGCTATTCACTTCTAGAGAAAGAACTGATAAAATCTTATTACAAATTGAAGTTTTGGGTTTTTTTTACTTTTTAAATGTTCTTTTTTTTGGAATGTTTTAGAAATATAGAAATATGGAAATATGTCTTGCATTATTTCACACATATAATGTATATATTGCTTGCCTTGTCAATAGATGGCCAAGAAGCTAAAGGGAAGGAGAGAATTTGAAACTCAAAAATGTTTTTACTATTAAAAATAAATAATAGATTTGTTACACTTTTAAAAAACAACTCTGAATGCTGCAGAGAGTCAAGAAGGAGGAAACCAAAAAAGGGCACTGAATACAATAAATATTCAATTCCTTGCATACAGATTATGAACACTGTGCTGTGCAGGGCCAATCCTAGCTCAAAGCAAGGGTCCTAGTCCTGTGAACAAGTCAAATCTGGTTCTTCCTCAAAGTCCTACTCTGGAATAAATCATTGGATGGGAAAGAAAAAGAAAAAGAAAAAGAAAAGTTCATATCCAAGTAAAATAAAGGAGAAATCTTCATGTAGAAGATAGTATTTGAGCTAGATCTTGGAGGATTGCTTGGAGAAGAAGGGGATAATAAGGAACTTTTAGCCATATAGAACAAAGACGCAGAGGTAGGAAAGCACAGTATGAAAGCAGAATACAGAAAGGGATCTAGTTTGGTGGCAGAGGGGATGTGTAGGGGTAATGTGATGTGGTGGATAGAGCACTATTCAGAAGCAACATGACCTGAGTTCAAATCCTCCCTCAGACACTTCTGAACTGTGTGATCCTAAGCAAGTTACTAACCTCTTTGGACCTCAGTTTCTTCATCTGTAAAATGAGAAGGTTGGACTCGGTTTGTCTGTTCCAGCTCTCCGATCTGTGACCCTATGGTTTTTGATCCTAAGTAAGATGAATTAAACACAGAATGGTGTAAAACTTTGGATGACCAGATCACGCATTTGATCTTTATTTAATAGGTAGCAGGATGCCATTCAAAATCTTTAAGAAGAGAAGTAACATGAACACTCAGGAAATGAAGAGTAAATCATGACCAAGAGACCCATGAGGAGTCCCTTCTAATGTTTCTCCTAAGCAATCAATTAGCTTATTGTGTTGTACGGAAAAGAATATGAAAGGAAGACTCTTACACTACTCTCAATGGATAGTTCTATGTTCATTATTGTAGAGTATATTGGAATTTACTTGATCCATTGAGGTGACCTAATTGTTCATGCACCATTATTATCTGTTTGTCCTGTGACAGAGTATAAAACCAGAGACCATATTCCTTTGTTAGTGAATGATTACATGAAAAAGAAGATTGATGTGGACTCAGTGATAAGCCATAAATTGCCTTTCATCAAAATCAAGGAAGGGTTTGATCTCCTCCAATCAGGAAAATGGTAAGAGTTTTGTTTAGTAATCTTTGTGCCTGACATTTATATGAAAAAAAAATTACAGTGAAAATGAGGAATCCCTTCTCACAAGATCCTACATGAGTTAGAAGTAGATGGGAGGGCGGCCCTGAGGGAGGAATCAGGCAATGTGGCATCCCCTACCAACTTCTCTACTAGTTAGCTGTGTGATAGAACAAAGCCTGTCCTTTCATCTCACTCTACCTCCATTTAATCATTTGATATAAAGTTGGCATAATAATCCCTCTCTGTCCTATTTTATAGGGATCTTCAGAAGATCACATGTCAATCAAAATGAAAACTTGAAATTAAATACACCATTTAGGTTCCTGTTACTAATATTGGCATGGCAAGTTTAAAAGTATAAGTAAACACATTGAAAATTTCAATTGAAATACGTGAAAATATGCAATGTTAGGATTGCTTCAGGTCTGAAATTATTTGTGGGGTGTGTACAGAGAGAGGAGGTTTGAAAGGTAGGGTTGCACCAGATGGTGAAAGATCTTAAATGACAGGCAGAGAAATGGGAAATAATAATTTTATACAAGGGACCTAAAGCACTCTTGGAAAACCTTCTTGTGGACTGTGTATATTTATTAAAATCAGCTGTCCTCCATGCTATTGAGTTTCCCGCTAATTTAGCCATGGTGATGGCTTCCATTATCAATGGTGCAGTGGCAAGAGCATCACCTTAGAAGCTCAATGGCAAAGGGAGGCAGTATGTTGCTTCTACCCTTTGGATTCTCAGGCTTCCTCCCACATTGATGGAATCCCTGGATCACTTACATTCTCCCTGGAATGTTAATATACTCTGAGACCTAGGCTGTGTATTATTGATGCTGTTCAATACAACATACATATTAGGAAATTTCCCCACCCCACATTCTTCTATGATGGATTATTGATCTGTGCAGAGAATCAACATCAGGGGAAAGAGAAGGAAGGGGGCCTTTGATTCTTCACTCCACTGTTGAAGCCAGAGACTATGTTAGGTCCAGGTCACTTGCTGTTCCCTTCTCAGGTGGCAATATTTGATGGAGATAGACCAGAAATGGAAGTGGAGAATAGGGGCTGTTCAAAGCACTTGATGATTCTTTTTAAATATAATTTTTATTTTATTTTACTTTTGTCTATTAAGAAGAATTCATTTTCTCTCCTTCCCTTCCAATTGAAAAGAAAAGAAAAAGAAACCCCTTATAACAAAAATGCACAGACAAGGAATACAAACACCCAAATTGTCTATGTCCAGAAACATATGGCTAAACAATTGTTTTTGCACTTCTATGTTTCAGCATTCGCTGTGTCCTGTTGTTCTGAGATCCTAGTGGATGAAAGGGGAATGCAAATATTAGGAGACATCCTTCCTTGCTGGAGCATCATCTTCTTGGGGTCTTCCTGTAGATCAGGACTGGGGTTGGAAACTTGGTACTTCCTAGAACAGCAGCAAATGGAATAAATTACTTCTGAACATCATGCTATTAAAAGATGTTTGTTTTAAATCTGTGTACAAAGTTGGTTTGGAGGGGCAGCTAGGTGGCTCAGTGGATAGAGCACCGGCCCTGGAGTCAGGAGGACCTGAGTTCAAATCCAGCCTCAGACACTTAACACTTACTAGCTGTGTGACCCTGGGCAAGTCGTTTAACCCCAATTGCCTCACTAAAAAAAAAAAAAATAGCAAAGTTGGTTTGGAACTTAAAAGAGAAAAATGTGAGGGTTTTGTTCTTGATGAGTTGGATCTTTTTCTGTCTAATGATCTCGATATAGGTTAATACTCTCCTATAAGGAAAGGTTTCCAACAAGTTAAAAATACGAAGGCCCATCCTTAAGTTAGTGCGAATTCTGCACTGTCTCATAAGGACTACACTTGCATTTTTAGATCTTGACTGGGATAGTTCTATGCCCAAAGCAAAGACTTTACTCCTCATCTTTCAGCTGAGTAACAAAAATCCTGTGCTTTTACTTCCCCAACAAACACTTCCTGACAATCCAGATTCTAAGGACTTTGTTAAAGTTACAGCTGGCTGGTCCATCTCCCCAGTTTCATCCTGTGAGAAGAAAACAGACCTCAGCTCTATGGCCCCTGACACAATTGTGGAGGAGTTTTGTAAAAGCCCTAGCCCAGTTACTCCTGGTAAGATGGCAGTACCTCTTATAGCTCACTTGTCAGCAAGACATTTCTGGCACCTTTTGTCCATCCACTGTTCACTTTTCCCCAGGCTGGCATAGGGTGGAACTTCACCACAACCATGACATTCCAGCTCCCACTTTTGTCTAGTCTGTCCCTCATTCCCTCCATACTACTGGCTCTTGGAAACCCTTGTTCCCTTCAAGCCTCAATTGAAATAGTACCTCCTTCTGGAAGCAGCTAGGTGGTACAGTGGGTAGAGTACTGGCCCTGAAGTTGGGATGGACCTGAGTTCAAATCTCACTTCAGACACTTACCCTGTGAACCTGGGTGATTCATTTAAACAGCCAGGGCCATCTCCAGTCATTCTGCTGTCTATCTTGCCATTGGACCCAGATGGCTCTGGAGGAGGGAGTAAGGTTGTTGACCTTGCACAGCTCTCCCTCACTTAAATCCAATTCATTGGAAGTCATGACATTACCTTGATACCATGGTCCTCTTTGAGAATGAAGGACAAACAACAGCAACAACCTCATGACCCTATTTGCTAGTGCACACCCCCCCCCCCATGCACTTATAGTCAGTGTATCCTTATCTTTGACTGAGTTGTATCCCAAAGTAAAATATAAGCTCCTCTAGAGCAGAAGAACCTCATCTTTCCAATATGTTCAGAGTCCATCATAGTGCCTCGGCCCTTCCTAACTGTCGGTTGCTTGATTACTTTTAGGACAAAAGACAATCACTGAAAGTTCATATGAATTCAAAGAACTGTGGTAGGAGAACCAATCTGGAGCCAACTTTTAATATGCAAGACCAATCCAATTCAAATAGTCTGCTATATTCCAGGTTCTGGGATACAAAGACAATAAAATCAATTCCTGCAATATGGACAGATACAAGTAAATCAAAATATGTTCAAAAGAATTTGATGGAGGAGTAACACCTCTACAAACTAGCCAGAGCCAGAGGTGTATCATCAAGCTAAGTACTAACTTCACTGAATCCATTACATCTGTGAATAACAACAGCAATAAGAATATCATTTCTATAGCACTTTCAGGCTTACAGAATGTTTACAAATAGTTTTTCATTTTATCCTCACAATAACCATTATCAACTATTACTATCTCAGTACTATCACCAGAGAGGTTTGGGGTTTTTTTTAATAGCAGACTTTTTTTTTCTTTTCTTTTCTTTTTTTTGGCCAGGCAATGAGGGTTAAGTGACTTGCCCAGGGTCACACAGCTAGTAAGTGTCAAGTGTCTGAGGCCAGATTTGAACTCAGGTCCTCCTGAATCCAGGGCTGGTGCTTTATCCACTGTGCAATAGCAGACTTTCGATTTATAATTTAGTTGCACAAGAAGGGTTGAGAAGAGAAAGGAGGGAAAGACATGCAAAAAGATTCTCTAACAAAGGTTTCATTTCAAAAATATAGAAGGAACTGGTTCAAATATATAAGAATAAGAGCAATTTCCCTATTGATAAGTAGTACTATAGATAGATAGATAGATAGATAGATAGATAGATAGATAGATAGATAGATAGATAGATAGATAGATAGGCAGTTTTCAAAAGAAAAATGTAAACCATATGAAAAAATGCTACAAGTCACTAATAATTAGAGAAATTCCAATTAAAGGAACTCTGAGGAACCTTACACACATCAGATTGACAAAAATGATAAACGCTTGAGTGACTGCAAGAAAATAGACACATCAAAGCACTATTTTGGAGCTACAAAATCATCCTTTCTAAAAAGCAATCTATAGTTAGGTCACAACAGATTGTGAATGCCTTCTGACCAGCAATATCACTGCTAGGCCTCTACTCCAACACACTCCCCACCCAAAAGAAAATAAAATTAAAGAAAGAAGAAAACTTACATATACAAATATTTACAGCAACACTTTTGTAGTAGTTTAGTAGTAGTAGTAGCAGTAACTGCAGCAGCAATGGCAGCAAAGAATTGTAAACTAAGCAAGTTTCCATTAATTGTGGAATAGCTGAAAAAAATTATGATACATTAATTTGTAGAATCCTATTATGCCGTGAGAAATAATGAAAGGGATGGCTTCACAGAAGCCCGGTGTTAAGGCTAAAATTCTAGCTAGTCTGTCTAAAATATCTAATGAGTGGTCGCCAATAAATTATAAGCTCTAGCAAGAGTTACGTTTAGGGGCGTTTCCTTGATGAAACAGTCAAAAATAACAGAATATAATAACCTATACTAACTAATATGTTAATAACAATATAGAAAAGGGAGAGAGGGATCCAGAGGGGCAGTCCCTCACAAACCGTGCTTTGACATAGGTCTTGCAAAGGGAGGGCCTCTGCAGAGAGTACATGTTACAGATGGTGTATATTATAACAGAAAGAGAAAAAGAAAAAAAAAACCAACAACAACAAAACAACACTGTTCATTTAAAGTCTCTTAAAGTCTTTCTCAGATGTCCTCTGGGTGTAGTCGTGGAATGGAAATCTTTTCAGGGGTTGATGTGTGGATGCTGGTAATCAGCCAAAAAAATTTCCTACAAAATTGAGCTTAACACAACTTTAAAATAGCTTTGTCAATAATCAAATCAAACAATGAAAGTTCTCAAAAACATGTCTAAGCGAATTTAGAATCTTAGTTGTTACACATGAAACATATAATAAAACAAAAATTGAAACATTCTTTAAAATTATAATATTACTATAGTCCCCCCTTATGGAGGGTAATTGAAAAGACAATTACTGCGATATTAATTTTTAAAAATAATTTTTATCTTTGTCTCATCACTTTTTGCATCATCTGCCTAATTATCCTCATGCCATTATGAGAAATTTTAAAATCTAATATAATTGGTAACAGGTGTCAAGGCCAAATTCAACACTGTTATTTATCATGACACCTGAGATAATTATGGGGGTTACCATAAAAGAACAGAGAAATGATGGGATATGAGCATTCCCACACTTGAGCAATATGTACTGCCCATACAGTATGCCAGGCTTAAAATAGGTGGATGGAATATATGTCCATGCCACCGAACATATTGGAAGAAACTGAGTCAGACTTAATCAGATGCATGGGATTGAGATGTCCATGGCATCAGGCATATAGGAGGGGGCATAGAAGCCAGGTGTAGAATGAGATAGGTGGGATTAATACTTCCAGCCATCTGTACAATATTGTGGGGAAAAAGAGAATAAAATATTAAACCAAGAGAATCCAACCTCAACATTTGTCAAAAGCCATTCCCTCGGCCATACCTTGACTTCATGCATGTCTCCCCTCATGTGACAGTTCAATGTCTGCTCTTGTATGTATTCCTCTTGTGATTGGATGGCATCTTGGCCAACTGGCATCTGATAACTCAGAATAAAGGCAATTAATGTCTTAAATGATAAGTTCCCATAATCCAAGTCTCATATGGATTTAAAAATTGAGGATAATAAAATGATGGCAAAAAATGTGAATGCACCTTGACTCAAAATATAATATATAATTATGCAACAATTTCAAATAATACCCCTTTTTTTTACTTAGTATACAATTACTTTTGTGAAAAATCAGAACATATTTAAATACAAGTTAAGCACAACACAATCTCAAAGAAAACTTTTTTTGAAAAAAAGAAAACTTTTACAAACGTTCCCCTCTTTTTTTTTTTTGGAATATGCTTATCAAAAATAATACTTCTAGAATCAATTTACACTTGCCATGGCAACCAATTTGCCAGAGAAATGCTTTAAAGAGTTTGATCAAATAATCAGTTGAGAAAAAAAAATAACAAAAACAAACAACTCAGAATATGGGAGCACAATACTCCCAGAATTAACATTGTATTATGAAATCAAGACCATCTTGCAAAGTTTCAAAATTAGATGAATGAATAAAAGAAAATACACATGGAACAATAAAAGACAATTAAATTCAAACTAGGGAAATCTAAATGAATATGAACTTAATATTAATAAGAGTATTATAAAATATAAACTTGATCACATGACCATAAAAAGCTTTTACAAATATTCTCCTTGTTTTAAAAACTAAGTATAAAACACAATCTCAAAAGCATGAAAATCTCTATGAACATAAACCCATACCATTAATTCCAAAATGTAGATGTAATAGCATAGAAATCCTATGTAACCTCCGAACTGACACTATTACTCTGAGTGAATTCAGAACACTTTTGATTCCGATATCTAAAATCCCCAATACTCATATCAATACCTTGCTGCTTACTTCTACATTTCTGTAAAATATGTACCCTTCCATGGCAAAAGAAGCAGAGTCTTGAACAAGTTTTTCTTCTTTAACCCCTCTATATTGTCTGTCAGTCCTTTCATAATACAAATGCTTTATAAGGTTACTAATTAAAGACAAAAGCAGATTAGCAAAATTCTGAACAAAACAAGCATATCTGGAATTTAAAGGGCTTTCTAAGGTTGAGTCAGAAGCACAGCCAGGCCAGGGAAGGGCTGAGCCTGAAGCTGCAAATGCAGGTAGAGAAAGTTGCGCAAGCGAATCAGATCTCTGGACTTCCCAGGCAGGGGAAGCCATGGGCTTGGCCATGGGAGGGGTAGAGGGTGGGGTCTGGAGAGGAGGGGAGGGACCAGGGCAATTTGAATCAGACTTGATTTTGAACTCAGGCCTGGATTCCTCTTCCCCCATTTTGCCTCCAGGCGCTAGGGGATTAAAAACTTCTAGAGGGTGGGTCGTTGCCTCCAGGCATGCAAAATTAGAGCAACAATTAGTGTTAGAACTTGGAAAAGCAGCAGGAATCTCTTCAGGTTTCTCTGAAAAAGCATGGTTGGGAGAGGGGGAGATATTTCCTTGTGTAAGCACCTTGCTGGCTCTTCTAACAAAAATAAAAATAGAAATAGAAAATCCACAAAAACAAAGCATTAACATGATCTTATCTCCCATTTGTCTGGTTAAACAGACTAAACTCAAAAATAGGGTAATTAGGGAGTTTAAAAGGTCCATTTGAAAAAATTTAAAGGGAAAACACCCGGCAATTCAGCAGTACTTAAATTTAAAGATTTAAAGGGACAGGGTAGGGAAAATTTCTTACCCAACCTGAAGATCAGAAGAGTGAGATTCAGCTTTCCTCTTCGTGGTCAGCCATCTGTTAAGGGTAAAATTCTAGCTAGTCTGTCTAAAATATCTGATGAGTGGTCACCAATAAATTATAAGCTCTAGCAAGAGTTAGGCTTTTAAGCATTTATTAAGGAGAATAAGAATTTGGTAAAGAGAGAAAGGCCTACATTCATCTATCTATTAAAGGGAGAGTGCATTTCTAGCTCCGCTCTCCACCAGAGTCTCCAGGAAAAAGAGCCTAGTCGGAGCGCCAGGTTCTTCCTTCTTCCCCCCACCAGCAAACGTCACTTCCTGATGCCAAAGAAAAGACCCATGTTCTTGTCCTCAGAGACATTCTCCTCATGGCGCAGCTTTTCTACAGTAAGTCTCCAGCAGATGGCATCATTCCAATCATTACACCGGGAAGATTTGTGTGAACTGATTTTGAGTAAAGTGAATAACAACAACTTCATAAGGACAGACAATTCAGAAAGACTTAACGTCAAGCAATGATGAGCCATAATAAGAGAGGAAGTAGGATGAAACATTTTACCCACCTCCCAAGAGAAGAGATGGACTCATGATACAAAATGAGACATATATTCTGGACATGGCCAGAGATGAATTTTTCCTTGACTATGCATATTTGTTCCAAGAGTTTTGTTTTTCTTTTTTTTCAATTGAGGGGGAAATGTAAGGAAAACTAGAACTTGTTAAATTTTTTAAGTTGTATAAAAAAGAAAATATGATTTGAGGTGTCATGAATAAACAATGGGGAAACTAGAGGAATTATGGAAGGAAAGAGGGTCAGCAATAACAAAGGGACAGTCCAGTATCAAATGAGAAATAGAGGGACTCAGATTTTTATAAAACTGATTGAAATAAGAGTATAAAGTGTGGAAATTATTTGGTGTTGTGAGTGTATATATATACTTTAATAAAAAAGATTGTAGGGGCAGCTAGGTGGCACAGTGGATAAAGCACCGGCCCTAGATTCAGGAGTACCTGAGTTCAAATCCGGCCTCCAACACTTGACACTTGCTAGCTGTGTGACCCTGGGCAAGTCACTTAATCCCCATTGCCCTGTTAAAAAAAAAAAAAAAAAGATTGTATTCACATCTAAGAAATCAGATAATCTAACAAAATTTATTAGAAGATAAATCAAATTTAAGAATTATAATCATGATTGAAAGGGCATTGAATTCTCCTACAAAAAGAAAAAAGGTTATTGAATGGGCTATAAAATGAAATTTTATGTTGTCCATAGAAAACATTCCCAAAATAGAAAAATACAGATTAAGATGAAAGGATGAACTAAAATTCAAGTAACTGAAGAACATCTAAAATAGTAATGCTTTGTATCTGACAATGGTGAATGCAAAATACCAAGTATTAACAGAAATAAATAAGAAAATTAGATTGCTTAAAGGTATCAATATAAGGATGAGTATTAAATATCTACATCCATAATGGCAATAGAAACAAGTTTTGAAAACTGAATTTGCCAAAATGAATAATAAGAGGACCCACCATTAAGATGGTAATATGAAAAGAGAAGCCCAATTCTCACACAGAAACCAAAACAAATATCTGAAAAGGACCCCTGAAAAACCAAGGATAAAGATAAACCTTTAAATACCTACTCTTTGCTAAGCACTGTAGTACTAGAGATTGTTGTTTGTTGTTGTAAGATCAGTGACATGATGAAGGTGATTTCTTGACTTGCAAGTAAATAGGATTTAAGTGAGGAAGAGCTGAGCCCAGGATGCAGAAGGAGATCTTGGCTTCTTAAATTAAGGTCTTTCCAAGGTCTCAGTTTGTCTGAGACAACACACATTCAGTAATTAAAGACTAGGTAAGAATTGAAATAAAAAGTGTCCTTCACAAAAGAATCATTCTGGGAGGGGAAGACTCTCAGTTTCTGGCCAGAACAGAACCTACATGGTTGAACCATTTAAATAAAGAGATGCAATATTTAATACTATTCAATACCATATCAAATGAGTAAAGTACTTAGAGAGTGGACATCTCACAACTGTGTCATGTTAAGGGCTAAAATTCTAGCTAAACTGTCTAAACTATCTAATGAGTGGTCGCCAATAAATTATAAGCTTTAGCAAGAGTTAGACTTTTAAGCATTTATTAAGGAGAATAAGAATTTGGTAAAGAGAGAGAAAGGCCTAGATTCCTATCTATTAAAGGGAGAGCACATCTCTAGCCCTGCTCTCCACCATCGTCCTCAGGAAAGAGAGCCAGACAGAGCGCTAGTCTCTTCCATCTTCCTCCCACTACCCAACGTCACTTTCTGATGCCAAAGAAAAGACTCCTGGTCTTGCCCTCAAAGACCTTCGCTTCATGGGCGGAACTCTTCTATAGTAAGTCTCCAGAAGGTGGCGTCATTCCAATCATTACAGTCATGCACGTGAGCTCTATAGGGCTGGGGAGGCACCAGCTGCCAGGCAGGGAGTAGGTCTAAGGAAGATAATATGTTAAAGGGGGAGGGGTAATGATATCCATGCAGGGACATGATGGACAAGTCCAGAGAATGAGGGATGGCTGGTCTGGCTCCTCTCCAAAATAAAGGTTCTAGGACTGTCTCACCAATAGAAGGGAACAACAGGAGGGAAGAGACAGCTGAGACATACATGGTAGCTAAACCTAGAGAAAGAGGCTTTTCTCTGGAGAAGAGCCCTTCTTCAAGTAGGCTAAACTATGGGTAGTATAGAGATAAAGACTAGCTCTATGATTTCATTGGCATACAGAGCTCTTGAATAAGGAAGGGCTATCTAACAAAGCAAGTCAGCATCTTCTCTGTGATTTGTAATCTGAAATGGTTGCTTAGAACAGTGAAAGTTTAAGTGACTTGCCCAAGGTCACACAGACACTAAGTATCAGAAGTGAGACCTGAACCCAGGTCCTCCTTGTTCAAAGCTCCCTTTTTTTTCTTAGAGGCCACAAGCTCTCTCTCTCTTGGTGCACTCTTGGAGTTCTCTTTGGCCTCTAGGTATTCTGGGACTTTTCTCCTGCTCATGCTAACTGGCATGTTGAAGCTCTCTTCTTGCTTCCTCTACCAAGTGGCCTGAGACCAAGAGAAGTTACAGAGACATTCAGCCAATCCTTTGCTGGTATATAATGTTAATAAATAATATGCTCACTGCCCAAACTGATATATAACAATAGTAATTAATTTTGTTTGTTTGTTTGTTTTGTGGGGCAATGAGGATTAAGTGACTTGCCCAGGGGGAAACAACAGAGTCCTGCCTCAGCACCAGCAAAGAGACCCCTGCAATCTCCCCCTGGCCAACTGCCCAACCCCCTCACCATCCATGGGCTGAGTTCCAGAAGCAGCTGCTGCTGCAGCTGATTCAGAGACTCCCAAAGCCTGATTCTCTGGGGCTGGGGCTGGGTCCATATGGCATGGCCATGGGGCTGTGCTCCACTCTCATCCTGGTACAACTGGTCTTTCCTGCCAACCTTCTAAGCCATCTTTGGCTATAAAATTATCTCACCCTGTCCTTTTTGGGGTTCTGCTGCTCCATCAATTGTCTTATGGCATTATTTGAAGGTATTTGGAGGGGTCTTGGGGAGAGTTCAGGTAAGTCACTACCTTTCCTCCACCATCTTGGCTCTGCCCCCCTCCCCCCAATTGCTAAAATTTTAACAGGAGAAGCGGATAATAAGGACCTTCTAGCCATATAGAACAAAGACACAGAGGTAGGAGAGCATAGTATGAAAACAGAATACAGAGAGTGGTCTAGTTTGGTGGCAAAGGGGATGTGTAGGGGCAATGTGATGTCATGGATAGAGTGCTGGATTCAGAAGCAAGATGACCTGAGTTCAAATCCTCCCTCAGACACTTCTGAACTGTGTGACCCTAAGCAAGGCATTAACCTCTTTGCTCAGTTTCTCCATCTGTAAAATGAGAAAGTCTGTTCCAGCTCTCCAATCTGTGATCCTATGGTTTGTGATCCTAAGTAAGATGAATTAAACACAGAATGGTATAAGGCCTTGAATGACCAGATCAAGCATTTGATCTTTATTTAATAGATAACAGGAGGCCATTCAAAGTCTGAGGAGAGGAGTAACATGAACATTCATAGGAATATGAATAGAAAACCATAATCAGGAGACCCATGAGGAGTCCCTTCTAATGTTTCTCCTTGTGTTGTCTGGAAAAGAAGATGAAAGGAAGATTCTTACGCTATTCTCAATGGATATCTCTGTGTTCATTACTTGTAAAGTATACTGGAATTTACTTGATCCATTGAGTTGGCCTAATTGTTCATGCATCATTATTATCTATTTTTTCCCTTGACAGAGTATAAAACCAGAGACCATATTCCTTTGCTAGTCGATGATTACATGAAAAAGAAGATTGATGTGGACTCAGTGATAAGCCATAAATTGCCTTTCATTAAAATCAATGAAGGGTTTGATCTCCTCCAATCAGGAAAATGGTAAGAGTTTTGTTTAGTAATCTTTGTGCCTGACATTTACATGAAAAAAAAATTACAGTAAAAATGAGTAATCCCTTCTCACTAGATCCTGCATGAGTTAGAAATAGATGGGGAGGGTTGCCCTGAGGGAGGAATCAGGCAATGTGGCATCCCCTACCAACTTCACTACTCATTAGCTGTGTGATAGAACAAAGCCTGTCCTTTCATCTCTCTCTACCTCCATTTAATCATTTGATATAAAGTTGGCATAATAATCCCTCTCTATCCTATTTTAGAGGGATCTTGAGAAGATCAAATAAACAAATAAAAATGAAAACTTGACATTAAACATGCCATTTAGGTTCCTATTATTAATATTGGCATTGCAAGTCTAAAAGTTTAAGTAAACACATTCAAAATTTCAATTTAAATGTGTGAAAGTATGCAGTGTTAGGATTGCCCCAGGTCTCAAATTATTTGTGAGGTACATGTACAGAGAGAGGAGGTTTGAAAGGTAGGGTTGCACCAGATTGTAAAAGATCTTAAACGACAGACAGACAAGTTTGAACTTTATTCAGTCCATAATAGTGAGCCACAGATTTTTAAGAAGAGGATCTATGTGAGCAGACTTATGCCTTACTCTCAGGAAGCTTACTGATGAGTGGATTGCATGGAGAAGTGAATCTTGATTCCTATCTGTATTCTCTGCATTCCTATTCAAAGAAGAGTTTTTGTTCTGTCTTTTCTGAAATGTGTTGGGACTTTTTCATTCATGCATTGTTGCTGTTGTTGTTGTCATTTGTCCTTTGTTCTCTAAGAGGACCATGACATCAGGTTGATGTCATGATTTGCAGTGAATTGGATTTAAGTGAGGGAAGGCTGGGCAAGGTCACCAACTTCACTCTCTCCTCTAGAGTCATCTGGGTCCAGTGGCAAGATATGCATCAGGATTACTGGAGATGGTTCCAGGTGTTTTTGGGGTTTTTTTTCTAGTGAGGCAATTGGGGTTAAGTGACTTGCTCAGGGTCACACAGCTAGTAAGTGTCCAAAGTGATATTTTTACTCAGGTCATCTTGACTCCAGGGTCAGTGCTCTATCTACTGCACTACCCAGCTGCCTCTCATTCATGCATACATGGGTGAAGGATAAGTAGGATGTCAAGAAGAGGTGAGACTGTATCTCAGGTAGAAGGAATCAAAGAAGTATAGGGTGGGATGTATTCAGGTAATGAGAATTAGTTAAATTTGGTTGGAATATAGGATACCAGAAGAACAGTGGTAAAAACTATGGTTGGACAGACAAGTTAAAGTCAAACTATGAAAGGCATTGATTGTCAACCAAAGCAGATTGGGCTTTTATGAGGAAAGTCCCCAAATATAAAATTTTAAAGTGATTTACATTTCCTATCTTAAAAACATATTTTGTCATTTGAAATAACTGTGGCACTATCTTGAGAACTCTTTTTTTGAAAATCTTGTGCAGTTCCATCTACTAATTTTTTTTTTTGTGGGGCATTGAGGGCTAAGTGACGCAGCTAGTAAGTGTCAAGTGTCTGAGGCCGTATTTGAACTCAGGTACTCCAGAGCCAGTGCCACCTAGCTGCCCTACTAATTTTTATACAAGAGACCTAAAGCATTCATGGAAAGCCTTCCTGTGGGCTATGTATACTTAACAAAATCAGTTGACTTCCATGTTATTGAGTTTACGACTAATTTAGCCATGGTGATGGCTTCCATACCAGTGGAAGCAAGGATTTTTTTGTGTTTTGGTTTTTTATCCTGGTCTAGTGATTTCATCATCAGGAATCCCTGGTGTGGCACACACATACAGCTTAGTGACTCATCCATAATTTATAATCTTCTTGTTGTTTTTTTCATAATTTATAATCTTAATGTGCTACTTAGGTCACTGAGAGATAATTTGCTTTCCCATGACCACACATTTAGAATGTGTCCAAGGAAAAACTTAAAGAAGACTTAAGGGGGCAGCTAGGTGGCACAGTGGATAGAGCACCAACCCTGGATTCAGGAGGACCTGAGTTCAAGACAAGTTCAAGACACTTGACAATTACTAGCTGTGTGACCCTGGGCAAGTCACTTAACCCCAATTGCCTCACTAAAAAAGAAGAAGAAGAAGAAGAAGAAGAAGAAGAAGAAGAAGAAGAAGACTTAAGGCCTTCAATGAGCTCATAATATATTGAGGAAGACAACATACAAAAAATCATCTAATTTCAAGGGGATTACAGAAAGGCTTCTTTCAAAGAGTGAGATTTTAGCTGGGAATTTTAACTTGAAGGGAGCCAAGAAAGGCAGGAGGCAGAGATAAAGAAGGGAGTTCAGAGAGAGCCAATGAAAATTCATAGCACCGGAAGATGGAATATCTTGTAAGAAGAACAACAAAGAGGCTGGTGTTGCTACACTATAGAGTATATGGGAGGCAGCACAGTGTAAGACTAGCAAGATAGAAAGGAGACAGTTTATGAAATGCTCTAAATGCCAGGGGACTTTATATTTTATCCTAGAGGTAATAGGAAGCCACTAAGGTTCATTGAACAGGGAGGTGATACAGTCAGACATGCATTTTATGAAGATCACTTTGATAGCTAAAGGGAAAATGGACTATTATGGGAAAAGACTTGACCGAAGGCTGACCAACCAAAAGTCTATTGCAACATTCCAGGCATGAGGTTATGAGGTTAGCGTCAGATCAGAGAAGGGAGAACATAGGAGAAGTGTCACAAAGGCAGAACTGACAGGACTTGGCAATAGAGTGTATGGAAGAGGTTGGTGGGAACCAGAGGAGACAAGGATGATGCCTACATGGACAAGCCTGGGTAACTGGAAGGTTGATGAGAGCCTCAACAGTAAGAGGGAAGTTGGGAATAAAGGAGAATTTGGAAAGAAAGATAATGAGTTTGCTTTTGAATGTGTTAAAATGTTCAAGATATCTACTTTCAAGTGTCCAATAGGCAATTAATTGGAGATTCAAGCATGGAAGTGTGAAGAGAGGGTAGAACTGGAGAAGAAGATATGAGAATCATCTGCTTAGAGACAATGACTTGAACTAACTCCCAGACTTGCCCTCAATCCACTGTACCATACTACCTATTATGGACTAGTTTAAATCTGACCATTTCAAAGCTTTGAGACCCTATAGTCTGATTCCTTCATTCTATGCAAAGTAGGTAGTAGGTTGTAGTGAAAAAAACAATTGAACTGAGAAACAGAAAATCTGGGTTCAAATCCTAGCATAAACACATTCTGGGGGGGGGGGGCAGCTAGGTGGTACAGTGGACAAAGTGCCAGCCCTGGATTCAGAAGGACCTGAGTTCAAATCCAGCCTCAGACACTTGACACTTACTAGCTGTGACCCTGGGCAAGTCACTTAACCCTCATTGCCCTGCCAAAAAAAAAAAAACAAACAAACATACAAAAAAACACATTCTGGCTATGTCACTATAATGCCTCTGGACCACAATTTCATCATCAGAAAAGTGGGGAAAATACAAATTCTATCTACTTCACAGGGTAAAGAAAATGCTTTGAAACCCTTAATGTAAATATGAGTTGCTAATATCATTTTTAAGCCCTGATGAAAGTAGTTCCCAGAGAGGTTCTGTAAGCCACCCCAAGGCACATGACTAGCTAGAGGCAGAAGTCAGACTCTTAGTCTAGGCTTCTTTCCATGCTATCATGTCTGGCTTCCTCTGGTCCCCAGTTATACATGATGACTCTAGACCAAGCCAACTGCCTAGAAAGTGCAGACCCTTTGACACAAGGAGAATGGTGTAGAGAGGACAAAGGCATCATTCCAGGAATCAGAGAGACAGTGAGCCAGGAGCATCACCATGCAGTGGGAAGGGCATCACCTTAGAAGCTCAATGGCAAAGGGAGGCAGGACGTTGCTTCTGCCCTTAGGATTCTCAGACTTCCTCCCACATTGCTGGAATCCCTGGATCATTAACATTCTCCCTGGGGGGGCAGCTAGGTGGCACAGTGGATAAAGCACCGGCCCTGGATTCAGGAGTACCTGAGTTCAAATCTGGCCTCAGACACTTGATACTTGCTAGCTGTGTGACCCTGGGCAAGTCACTTAACCCCCATTGCCCCACCAAAAAAAAAACAAAAAACCATTCTCCCTGGAATGTTAATATACTCTGAGACCTAGGCTGTGTATTATTGATAATCTTCAATGCAACGTACTTATTAGGAAGTTCTCCAACCCGAATTCTTCTATGATGTATTATTGATCTGTGCCAAGAATCAATATCAGGGGAAAGAAGATGAAGGGAGCCTTTGACTCTTCACTCCATTGTTGAAGTCAGAGACTGTGTTACATCCAGGTCACTTGCTGTTTCCCTCTCAGGTGGCAATATGGGCTATGTAGACCACTTTTTTAATGTAATTTTTATTTTATTTTACTTTTTTCTATTAAAAGAATTCATTTTTTCTCCTTCCCTTCCAATTGAAAAGAAAAGAAAAACAAAGCCCTTATAACACAAATGCACAGACAAGGAATACAAACACCCAAATTGGCCATGTCCAGAAACATATGGCTAGACAACTGTTTTTGTACTTCTGTGTTTCAGCATTCGCTGTGTCCTGTTGTTCTGAGACCCTAGTGGATGAAAGGGGATGTAAATCCAAGGAGACATCCTTCCTTGATGGAGTGTCATTTTCTTGGGGTCTTCCTGTAGATCAGGACTGTGGTTGGAAACTTGGTACTTTCTAAAACAGTAGGAAATGGAATAAACTACTCTGAAGATTATGCCATTAAAAGATGTTTGTTTTAAATCTGTGTATAAAGCCGGCTTGGAACTTAAAAGACAAAAAACGTGGGGGTTTAGTTTTTGATGAGCTGGATCTTCCTTCTGTCTAATTCTGTAACTATAGGTTGGTACTCTCCTATAAGGAAACAACAACTATATGCTAAGCACTGTATTAGTAAACATTATTATTTGTTGTGGTTGAGGCTGTTTGTCCTTTGTTCTAGAAAAGGACCAATGACATCAGTAAGGTGATTTGCAGATGAATTGGATTCAAGTGAGGAAGGGCTGCGCACAGTCACCAGCCTCACTCTCTCCTCTAGAGCCATCTCGGTCCACTGACAAGATATAGATCAGGACAACTTGAGATGGCCATAGATGCAGTGGGAGATCTTGGCCTTTTTAAGCTAAGGTCTTTCCTAGGTCTCAGTTGATCTGAGGCAACACCCATTCAGTGATTGATTAAAGCTAGGTAAGAAATGAGGCAAAAACAATATAATAGAAATGACAATCCCTCCTAAATTATTCTATTTATTTACTGCCATACCAATTAAGCTATCAAAACACATTTTATACATCTAGAAAAAATAATAACAAAATTCATCTGGAAGAACAAAACCTCAAGGATATCAAGGGAATCGATGAAAAAAAAAATGTGAAAGAAGTTGGTCTAACAGTACCAGACATCAAACTGTATTATAAAGCAGTAATTATCAAAACAATCTGGTACTGGCTAAGAAATATATAGGTGAATCAGTGGAATAGAATAGGTACAAATTATACTATAGTAAATGACCATATTAATAGCAGTAGTAGGCTTCTGCTAGTCGCAGATGACCTTGGATCAGTGCCTTGAAAAGCCACAGGCCACAGTGTGGCTGTGCAGTCCGATACGGGAGCTGCAGCTCCTGCCTCAATGAGGACATCGGAAAACTGTGCTCTCTGTTGCCCATTGGTTCCTACGTCTCATTCGGTTTTCTTCCTCCAGAGCTTAGAGGCCCATCTCAGCTGTGCGCAAGCTGCTCCTGAGTACTGAACTCCATAGTATTCTAATATATCAAAATATATATATATCAAATAATATGTCAAAAGGCCAAAGATCCAAGCTTTTGGAACAAAAATTCATTATTTGGCAAAAACTTCTGGGAAAATTGGAAAACAGCATGGCAGAAACTAGGTATAGACCAACATCTCACACTGTATATTATAATAAAGTAAAAAATGGATACATGATTTACAGATAAAGGGTGATACCATAAGCAAATTAAGAGAGCATGGAATGTTTATCTGTTAGATTTATGGACAGGGGGAGAATTTAGGACCAAAAAAAAATAGAGCGAACATTACAAAATGTAAAAGCAATAATTTTGATTATATAAAATTAAAAGCCTTTTGCACAAACAAAACCAATGCTACCAAAATTATAAGGAAAGCAGGAAACTGGGGAGGATTTTTTGCAATAAGTATCTCTAATAAAGGCCTCATTTCTCAAATATATAGATACCTGAGTCAAATTTATAAAAATGCAAGTCATATGGGGCAGCTAGATGGTGCAGTGGTTAAAGCACCGGCCCTGGATTCAGGAATACCTGAGTTCAAATCCGGCCTCAGACACTTGACACTTACTAGCTGTGTGACCCTGGGCAAGTCACTTAACCCCCATTGCCTGCAAAAACAAAACAAAAAAAAATGCAAGTCATTCCCCAATTGATAAATGGTCAAAGGGTATGAATAAGTAGTTTTCAGACAAAGAAATCAAAGCTATATATAATCATATGAACAGATGCTCTAAATCACTATAAGATTAAAGACATGCAAATTAAAACAACTCTGAGCTATCACCTCAAAACTATCAGAGTGGCAAATATAACAAAAAAGGAAAATATGGGATTTGGGAGGGGATATGGGAAAGCTGGGACACTAATCCACTATTGGTGGAGTTGTGAATGTATTCAACCATTCTAGAGAGTGTGAGATTTTCCCCACCCCTTAGTTATAAGAGATTTAATATAGTTAAAAGTGATTTAATTATGATAACAATAAGCATATTAACTGAAAATTGTGATTTATTTATTTTATTTTACTTATTTATTTATTTTAGTTTTCAACATTTGTTTAGATAAGATTTCCAACTTCGAATTTTTCTCCCTCCCTCCCTCTCCCCCTTCCCTAGACAGCAGGTAATCTGATATAGGATATATATATATATACACATATATATACATATATATATAAAATAACATTAAATATATTTCTGCATTAGTCAGGTTATACAAGAAGAATCAGAGCAAAAAAGGAAAAACCTCAAAAAAGAAAAATAACAGCACCAAAAACAAAAGAAATAGTATGGTCCAATCAGCGTCCATATTCAAAAATTGTGATTTATTATATTTAGATATTTAATTTTAATTGTATTAGTAGATTAAGTCTCTCTTCTTCCTACTATGTAATGTCAGATGATACTTTCCAATGTCAAACATTAAGTAATATCACAAGATACAATAGTCATTCAGCAATATTATATTTTAGAAACCACAAGTGTTATTCTTGACTCAAGGGGGTCATGCAGCTCACCAGTGATATACTTGATCAGAAGTGATCATGCAGCTTATGACCCTGTTGCCACAAGAAGGCTGATATGAGTAATGGAAAATGCTGACATTTGTCATGTAGGCAGTTCCTTTATTTCCTAAGAAGATGCTTTAATTTTAGATACTTTTTAATTACTATTGTACATAAGCATTTAAGCTCTGGAAGGGGTATAAAAACCCACTGATTTTGTAACTCAGGGTCTTTCTGTAGGCTCACCCCTGCTGGAGGCTGGCTTTATTGTGAGATAAGGCCCCCTCTCAATAAACCTACTTTCTATGGATTAGACACTTTGTTGTTTCTGTTCCTCCATCGGACTTAGAACTTTTCCCAACAAGAGCAATTAAGAACTATGCCCAAAGAGCTATAAATCTGTGTATACCCTTTGATCCAGCAATACCAATGCTAGGTTTATATACCAAAGACATCCCCAAAAAAAGAGAAAAAGATCTATTTATTCAAAAATATTTATAGCAGCATGTTTTGTGGTGGCTAAGACTTAGAAGTCAAAGGAATGCTCATCAATTGGGGAATGGCTAAACAAGTTGTGGTATATGATAGTGATGGAATATTATTGCACTATAAGAAATGACAAGCAGAATGACTTCAGAAAGGGCTGGAAAGATTTATATGAACTGATGTATAGTGAAATGAGCAGAACCAGAAGAACATTGTGCACAGTGACAGCAATATTGTTTGATGAAGAACTGTGAATGACCTATTTTCAGCAATACAAGACAATCCCAAAGGACTAATAATGAAACATACTATTGTGAATGAGATATTTCCCCAACCCTTAGAGTTAAGTGATTCAACTTCAAACAAATCAGTTCTTTGACTAAAAATGTGATTTAATGTGCTTTACCTATTTCTTTAGTAGATGAAATTAATATTAATGCAACAAATAGGAGTAGACGTTATGTAATGTATTGTGAACTTGTACCTTGACCATCGCAACAAATCCATTTGCAACATGAATGGTCAATGAGCTACTAAGAATGGTATCTCTAAGTTGAAGGAACCAATCAGCATTGAAGGTTGTTTGATTTTAGGAATTTGCCCCAAATATTGTACATTTGGCTGACTGCCAGCCATGATGGGGCACCCCTAACCTCATGTTCATGATTTTTTTAGATAATGACCATTTGTAAATGCACATGTTCTGTTCCATTTGAAACAGGCTCAGAAGGTAATGTGGGTAGAGTTGTGTCTAAAATTAGTAAGGTATATAAGCATTTACGCTGGGGTATAAAAACCACCAGATCCCTAGGCTCGGAGTCTCTCAGGTCCTACCCCTGCCTGAGACCAGCTTTATTGTGAGATAGGCCCTCTCTCAATAACTATTTTCTTCAGCTGGAGACTTTGCTATTTCTGTTCTTCATCAGACTTAGAAATTTTCGAGACACACTCTACCTCCAAAGAAAAAACTGATATTGGTTGAATACAGACTAAAGCATGCTATTTTTCAATTTCTTTCATTTTTTTCTTTTATTCAAGTTTTATTTAAAAAAATGACTAATATGAAATGTTTTACATAATTGCACATGTATAACCTATATCTGATTGCTTACCATCTCAGGGATGGGGGAGGGGAGGCAGTGAATGAAGGATAGAATTTGGAACTCAAAACTTTAAATAAAAATGTTTATTATCAAAATAGAAGATAGATAGATAGATAGATAGATAGATAGATAGATAGATAGATAGATAGATAGATAGATAGATAGAAAGAAAGAAAGATAGAAAGATAGAAAGATAAGATAGTAGACAGGTAGATAGATTATAGATAAGGGGGAGAAATGGGGCCAAAAAATGACCTCTTTTACCTAGTGAATAAAAAAATAACCCTGGGAGGGAAAGACCCTCAGCTATTTACATTCACTCTAAGCCATCAAAACCCAAAAAATGACCAATGAGGCTTGATCTAGGGCCCACTGTTAGCCAATCAGTGAAAGCCAGGGTGATTTAGATTTAAGGCATGGTCCTTAAACAAGGAAATCTAGCATATTGCAAGGTTTCAGAAATCAAAATCTATATTTCTTTGGGCTCCTAAACCGAGAACTGTCCCCAAGGTAAACAGAAAACTAGTTTCCAATGAATCAGAGTGAGAAGTAAAAAAACTATGCCCTTCTTAAGTCAGAGTAAGGGATGTAAAAAACCCAGACAGAGCCCTATGAACCAGAGTGAAGAACAGCTCAATAAAGCAAGTACCCATTTATTTATTTATTCTTCCCAGCGAAAGAAAACATGCATCCATGAAAGCCTCTCAGGAGAGTGGCTCACTCTAACCTGGAAAAGGGGGACATTTAAACAGCAATATCACAGTCCCAGGATAGTTAAGATTCGTGGCTTCATTGCTATGTCAGTCAGGGCCAGTGACTGATTAATTCCCTGCTTCCAGGTTTGCAACAGGATGCTCTTCCTTCCATTTGTACAACAAAAATCAGCCTGACACTTCAAACCTTGAAAGCAAACAATGTGATTTTTTTTTTAATAGTGAATGGGGGGAGGGGAGGGGGGTCTCTGGAGATAAGGATATCCCTTGGAGTTCCATGAAACGCCAAATGTCTCAGGAATGTTGAAGAGGTGAGACATGGAGGCTCTAGCAGATAAAAACAAAGGTCTCTGGAAGGACCATAAATTCCTAAATGGCTCAAGGTCTACTTAAGACTGGTACCCTTATCATCTTCAGGATTCTTATTACTTGCATATCCTGCCAGGTCCATCTTCTGTCACCACAAAGGATTTTTGATGTGTTAGGCCAGGTTTTCATAAAGGTCCTCTAGAAACTAAGGACGTTCTAACAAATCCAAATGGTTAGTATAATCATTAATCATTTCATTGGTACATTCACTATTTAGTTTTGTACAGGGCATGCACAGGTAAGGGTATGATTCCCTATCTGGACAGAGGGAGAGGAGGGAGAAAGGGAGAGACAAACAAAAGCAAAAGACAGTCCCTGCTCTCAAGAAGCTCACAGTCTGGGGCAGCTAGGTGGTACAGTGGATAGAGCACTGTCCCTGGATTCAGGAGGACCTGAGTTCAAATCCAGCCTCAGACACTTGACAATTACTAGCTGTGTGACCCTTGGCAAGTCACTTAACCCTAATTGCCAGGTAAAAAAAAAGCAAAAAAAACAAAAAGAATCTCACAGTCTAACCATGAAGACATGTAAATAACCATGCCCAAACAAGTGCTATGCAGGATGAATTGGAGGTGATCAACGAGAAGAAAGTGCTAGAATGAATGGGGATTAGAAAAGGCTTCTGTAAGAAGGTGGAATTTTAGCTGGAGCTGGAAGGAAGGAGGAGGGGAAATAAGGAGGGGAGCATTTCCAAGATGGTAGCCGAGCCAGTGAAAATGCCTTGAATTAGGAGATAGAGAAGGAGGCCAGTTCACTAGATCAAAGAATATGGGGAAGAAGGAGGGGGAGGGTAAGGAGTAAAAAGACTGGAAAGTCAGGGGTGGGCACATTGGGAGGGATAAGCAGCTCTAGCATGTGGGTGTGGATGGGAGTGGAGGGGAAGTGGGGGAGGGTTGAAAGGAGTATGAATAAGGGAGCAGATTGTAGGAAATGGTGAACTGAGTGTGTGTACAGATAGCTAAGGGTTCCAGATCACTGGACCTGGCAGAGTAGACCAGGCGGGAGTTTATCTATCATTGCCAGATGGACAGAGTCATCTCAGGGTATCAGGCAGCTCAGGCTAGGGGACCAGTAGGGAGCAGATGCTGGAATAACCTTTCTCTACATCAGATGGAAGCTACTCTATTCGGTCTAGATCAGATGGGCAGAAAATAGTGGAGCAAGCTAGAGAAAAACAAGTGATGGCTCAGGAAAATTCAGAAGGAAGCAGCCACAAGGAGGAGCGGGTCATGCCAGGGCAATGCCCACGGGCTCTAGTAACCGGGCCAAATGCTCATTTTTAAATTAATTGCACCAAGTTTCAAGGCCTAGATAGAAATGAAGGGAGATGTTTGTTTTGCTTTTAACTAAACTCCTATGAAGACAGGGAAAGAGTGACTAGGAAAGAATGTGAAAATCAAATAATGGAGGACTGAACACAATGTAGGGTATCATTAATGATTTGGGGGGGGGGCAGTGGGGATTAAATGACTTGCCCAGGGTCACACAGCTAGTAAGTGTCAAGGGTCTGAGGCCAGATTTGAACTCAGGTCCTCCTAAATCCAGAGCCAGTGCTTTATCCACTGCGCCACCTAGCTGCCCCCATCATTAATGATTAAGACTTGACAGCTCTAGGGCTTCATGGTAGTATTGAGGTGACCCCTGGTTGGCACTTGAAGTTAAACCAAAGAGCATAAGCTCTAGCGATTTCCATCATCCTATAAAGGTTTCAGGCTCAGGACCTGCTCTCTAAAGACAAACCTAAGTAAGGAGGCCATCAGCAGTAAGCTAGCTGCTTGGGGATTATTTCTTTGGCCATGGCTATCCATGAAACAGCAACAACATTAAACTTCTATAAAGCCTCCTTACATTTGGGGGCAGAGAAGTAGAAAAGAGGAGCAGAGTGTTCTGAGAATCATATGGGTTTTAGATCTGGTCTAAATTTGAGAAATAGATCTAGTTCTGAGGCTGCACAGTTGTAGGGACATCCCCATCCCTCCCTGTTTGGTACCAATGCATGACATGTGGATCTAGCTCAGAGATGGGAGATTGTCTCTTCCTCTTTCCCTGCCCCTCCTCCTCTCCCTCTTCCTTTTTTGCTTGACAATGAGGGTTAAGTGACTTGCCCAGGGTCACACAGCTAGTAAGTGTTGTATGAGATGATTATGGATTTGAGTCAGATTAAACTCTGAGGATGAGGTCTGGAAGATACCCAGCCCCACCCCAGTATAGTTAGTTTAAAAGTTTATTGCTTGTCAAATTCTCACTGTCTCCTTTAAGTTTTATTGCCAATTAACAGTATTTTGAATTCTGCTCAGTCTCCCCACTTGTCAGCTACAAATTAGTTTTATCTGAAATCCATCTTGTGTCAGAACCCCAGTCCCTGTTGAGTGGGTCAGGGAGTTCGCCCACCAATTCAATACTCGGGACTCAAGAAGAAAGGGCAGGTGATCACAGGGCTTGGCACAGGATGCGGCAATTGAGTTGAGACCAAATGTTAAGTGACATGTTTCTTTTTCTCAGAGCAGAATCCCCTTGACCCTAGGGTCCCAACAATGGATTATTCTTTATTCTATTTCTTTGATTTCCCAACATAGCTGAAGATAAATTTTAATCCTGTCATCCTTCTAAAATTAACACAACTACAAAACAATGCTGAAACACCTGAGTGACTCTTCCTGTTATTCAAGTTGAATATCTTTAGAGATAGGGGCCAGGAAAGGGGAGGGGGGAATCAGTGGGAACTGTGATTCCTCTCACTGTCACTCCCCCGTTCCCTCTTCCTTCGGTTTGACCTTGTTCCCCCTACCCTTTTCCCCCTTGTTCTTGGAACACGTATGCATGTCTCCATACATTGATCACGAGGTAAGCACGCACCCTGGGTGAGACAGGATTGGATGTTAGATTGTGAACTCACCCTAGTGTGCTGGGGACTTCCCCCCAGACCAACATTCCTATAAAAGCTCAAGACATGTATTAGCTATTGCGACTCAGTTATTGAGTTTGCTCATTCCTGCAGGAATGTAATAAATCTGTCTCTGCTTGACTTGGTGGTCTCCTCGAGTTATTTGAGTAAACTGAGGCAGTTTGCCCCAAACAGTGTCAAGTGTCTGAGGCCAGATTTGAACTTGGGTACTCCTGATTCCGGGGTCAGTGCTTTATCCACTGCGCCACCTAGCTGCCCCTAGTTTATTTTTTTGTTTATTTGTTTGTTTTTGCGGGGTAACGAGGGTTAAGTAATCTGCCCAGGATCATACAGCTAAAAAGTTTCAAGTTTCTGAGACCAAATTTGAACTCGGGTCCTCCTGAATCCAGGGCCAGTGCTTTATCCACTGCTCCCTTCTTAAAAGGATTAGCCTCCCTTTTCTCTAACTCTTTGGCTCATGTTGTCCTGCACCCTGGCACCCCAGGGAAAAATAGCTTAATTTGGGTTATAGTTCAAGTCAAAATTGGACTTGAAAATACAATATGAATCAGGTATGGGACAGATAACTTATTCTCTCTCTCTCTCCCTCTCCCTCTCCCTCTCCCTCTCCCTCTCTCTTTCTCTCTCCCTCCCTCCCTCCCTCTCTCTCTCTCTCTCTCTCTCTCTCTCTCTCTCTCTCTCTCTCTCTCTCTCTCTCTCTTTCACACACATACACACAAATGTTACCCAATAAATACAGCACATGTTAACTGGGCTCAGTAACTTAAGATATCTACCTTTACAACCTGCTGATTTAGGGACTACTATTTAAACCTCATGAGAACATAGAGCAGTTTTAATAAGACTGCTGATCAGATATTTTACATTTCAACTCAGCTCTTCAATGTGTAAACAACCCGGCTAGCCTTGGCCCGGGACTCTTGTCAGTAAATAACCTCTTTCCCTACCATCAATCAGTTCCAAACCAATAGGACCCTTGACTTCCAGACCTCTCCAACTTGGCAAAGTTATTTCTAAGCCTGGACACATCCATCTCAGAGTATTTGTTCACTAAAAGCAGGAAAAAACAAACACCAAAGGAACACAGGCAGCCAGGGGTGCAGCTACAAGCTTGCTGAGGCAGAATGTGTACTCACCGGACTCCCAGGGAAACAGTTCAGAATTTTCCTCACAGCCGAAAGAGAGACGTAGAAGAGCCGGTCAATCTGTTTCTGTAGGATAATGTCTCCAGTTCCCTATGTAATAGTGACCACCCTGGTTCACCTACCATTGGCTCCAGCCAACACAGATGAGAGATGGGGCAGGGGGTGGGGGAGGGGGGGAGGTTCTGCAAGGTTCCTTTTAACCACTTAACAACTGGTTTCACTTTTTTTTTTTTTTTTTTGGCGAGGCAATTGGGGTTAAGTGACTTGCCCAGGGTCACACAGCTAGTAAGTGTTAATTGTCTGAGGCTGGATTTGAACCCAGGTACTCCTGACTGCAGGGCCGGTACTCTATCCACTGCACCATCTAGCTGCCCCAAACTCAGAAGTCTTAATACCAAGAGGTGAGGGATGGGGATGACAGGAGAAGGGTCAATCCAGGTAAGCAAAAAAGTTTGAGCCAAGACTCAAGTCATTTCCAAGAAGTAGGGCTCACCTTTGGGCAAAGGAGTGTGTTGACGGAATACTTTTGTATAAACTGCTCCTTAACAGGAAGTAGAAGCAGTTGGGCCCATTCAGAGCGTGCTGTCAGAGAGTGAGAGGGCCAAGGAGCTGAGCAGCAAGAACAGACACACTAGATCAGGGACATCTGAGAACAGGTGATTGGGCTCACTGACCCCCTGGGAGAAGGCTTTGCAGTTCTGATGGGGAACAAACAGGTCTTTAACAGTATTGAGAAATTTGCCTGTAAGGGGTTGCAAATGGGGCTTTTGGGGGGGGGAGGGGCAATGAGGGTTAAGTGACTTGCCCAGGGTCACACTGCTAGTAAGTATCAAGTGTCTGAGGTCAGATTTGAACTCAAGTCCTCCTGAATCTAGGGCTGGTGCTTTAACCACTGTGCCATTTAGCTGCCCATAAATGGGGCTTTTGCTGTTAACTCTAGTAACCTCAGTACAACTCGGCAATAACACTATCTTTTTTGAAGACTTTGAGGATTTTGTTCCTTTTGAGTCCCAGGATCCTTTCTTGCAGGCCCCCAAGGACCAACACTTTGGAAGCTGCTTCCTCCTCCCCTTTCCAGCTGCTAACACTTGTCCCAAAGGATAACAGAGCTGGGTCTGAGTACATAATGGAGCAAATAGCCTATGTGTAGCAACAGAAAGGAGAGTGGGATAATTATGTGTGTTCTTCTGGTTAATGAATAACTGATGGATAGGGCAGGAGCCAGTGATGAGGGAGGGGAGGGGAAGATAAGCAACTACCATCTAAGAAGATTCTCATCAGGAGAGAGATTGTCCAGTGCTTTCAAATGGTTGGGTGGAAGGAGAAGGAGCTGGACATTGTCCAGTGATCCCAGCCAGGCCTTAGGAGCATGTGCATCTACTGTTGTTGAGTCATTTCAGGCCTGTTGAACCTTCATGATCCCATTTGGGTGGGGTTTTCTTGGCAAAGATACTGGAGTGGTTTGCCATTTCCTTCTCCATGCATCTATTAGGCCTTTGTAAAAGAAAAGAAAAGAAAAGAAAAGAAAAGAAAAGAAAAGAAAAGAAAAGAAAAGAAAAGAAAGAAAAAATCTCTTTCTTAAGTCTTACCACCATGTATTTGGATGCACGAAAAGGATGTGAGGTGCTAGGTATAACTAGGATCAGTGCCACAGGGATTTTTCCTGTTTCTCATTATTTTTTTTTCTGGTTCTCTTTAAAATAAGGCACCAAAGACGTTATTCAAAAGGGAAATACAGAACCTATCCAAACCACTCAAGAACTGGCCAGGATCTGACCTTTGCCAAACACACTCTAGAAGATGAGCTAAGGACAACAAGCAACTGCTTAGGAAGGGGGAGAAGTGATCAGTATGGGGATTATAGATAGGATCCTGTCTCTTATGGTTCTCAAACCTAGGATGTTTAAGTAACAGTACCTAAGAGTGAGATTTCATTGGAGTCTTGATTCCTTTCATCACCAAAACCATAGGGAACAAACGTTTATTAAATGTCTACTATGTGCCAGGCACTGAGCTCAGCACTTTAGAAATATTATTTCATTTAATCTTCCCAACAACCCTGTGAGGGAGGTACTATTATTAGCCTCATTTTACAGTTCAGGAAGTGGAGGCAAACAGAGGTTAAGTGACTTGCCCAGGGTCACTGCTTCTGGTAAGTATCTGAGGCTAGATTTGCATTTATGTCTATCCTGACTCCAGGTGCAGTGTTCTATCCATTACACCACCTCTGCAGTTTCTGTATCATTGTAAAGAGCTTTGTAAGAATTTCAAGCCTGCATATTTCATGGAACTTTTCACCTAGTTAATGATTCTGCATCAGATTTCCATGAGAACTTCCTCCAGATAAAAAGAGTGAAACCAACTCCTAGCACTTTTAGTTGTTTTCAGAAAACAACTTGAAGATCAGCTGGTTGTACTCAAAGGTTAATGCCTGAATTGGTGTGGACTTGTGGGATTGACCTATGAACATTTGATCCTACTCCCCCTACCAAATCTAGTGACTAATCAAGAATAGCTTCTGATATCCAACTGTGGCAGCAAAGACAGAAACACCACCATGAGCAGCACTATAGGAAAAGTAAGTAAAGAGCTCCCCTATGGAATGCCCTGAATCCTCCATTTCCCCCAAATTAACCTTCATTTCCTCCTCCTCCTCCTCCTCCTCCTCCTCCTCCTCCTCCTCTTCCTCCTCCTCCTCCTCCTCCTCCTCCTCCTCCTCCTCCTTCTTCTTCTTCTTCTTCTTCTTCTTCTTCTTCTTCTTCTTCTTCTTCTTCTTCTTCTTCTTCTTCTTCTTCTTCTTCTTCTTCTATTCCATCTTATCTCCCTCCTTTTCTTACCTCTTCTAGCCATGTTTTTTTTTTCCTTTTTTCTTTGCCTTGTTTCTCCTGTTCCAATTATCCTCAGGTCTTCCTTGCCACTGTTAACTTGTAAATTAAGGAAACAATCAATAAAGCAGAAATAAGGTCTTTAATCAGGGCAGAGGAACTATAGCTCTTGGTATTGCAAAGCAAGAAGCTAGGAATACCCAAAGATGGGAACCTAGTGACGTGGGCTGGAATTTGGGAGTCCAACTGATTGTGAGTCATCCCAAAAGAATTACAAGACTCAATGACTCAGTTTCCAAAGTTTTATTGCAATACTGCGGGTGACCACAGGGAGAGAACCAGAATATTGGAAAGGTCTCTCTCAAATAAGTAAAGACAGTTATATTTATAGTATGGATAAATTGATTATCAGTCTCATTATAATAATCTCCACCTAGGGGTGTTACGGGGGAGGGTTTATCCTAATTTCGAGTTCCTGGGGTCTTAAGCCAACCCCTGAGGCGGGTACCATTTTCAGTGGAGGTGTGTTTATGCGGTTTACACATCATAAGGTGAATCTGGGGACAAATTTGGCCTTTTCTGCACATGTCTCTTTCTGATTCTCATGGCTAGTTTCAAAATAGAATCATTTTTCATTAGAATTTCTATAGATTGTCTTTTTCCTTTATTGTTATTTTGACCTGACCTGTTCTGGTCTGTTATGGATGTTGATAACTTTGGGTAGGAGAACCTAACATAAGTTATCCATTAACTGGGATCTGACTCCCTTTTAGAGCTGATATCTGTACTAGAGCTTGGATCTTAGGTTTTTCTATTAACCCCTTTTTTGCCTCCTACATCATTCCCCCCTTTTCATATACCCCAGGAAAAAGGACGAAGATCATGTCTTCTGTTACTGCTTCCTGCTGAGTGGGGGCAAAATAAGGGCCCACAGAGGGTTCATGAATTGAGGGAGATGTAGGAACTAGTGTTACAAATGCAAGAACCACAACACAAAACACAAATGATTTACAAACAGACCAAGAGGCAACAGGGACCCTAATACAGAATAAATCTAAGAGTTCCATGAAAAACTGGATGAAGCAAGCAGTTGTGAACAGTTTCAGCCACCCAGGTAATCTCTGCGCCGCAGCTCAACCTTCAGAAGGTGTTCTGAACCATATAGACTCCGCCTAAGTCCAGGACCACATTTGCCAGAGATTTTGAGTATTCTTCCAATTCTTGTAACCCTAATGCAGTAGAATTAGAAACTTATTCCATTACCAAAGTTAAATTTGTAAGCATAGCTTCATGTTCAAGTAACCCAACAAAAGGAATAGTGAGGGCAGCAGTTGTCCAGACCCACCAAAGAAAATTATCTCACATTCCTCTTCTGACTCTGGTATAAGAAAAGGCAGTAGCATTTGGACTCTATAATCTAAATAGCCCAAGATAACATATGAGTTTAAGCAGTTGTTAGTTTACACTAAAGACTTATAATCTCCAACTTGGTTTAGGAAGGGGAAATACCTTTGCACAATAGGGTGCAAGGGGACCAGGGCTAGGGTTGACCGGTGAATGGACTTGGCAACTAATCTAGCAGCAAGGTCTGCCCTGTGATTCCCTTGTACTATGGAGTAGGTAGCTTGGTGCCCTTGGCAGTACATAACAGAGATCTGACTGGGCAGATTTATTATAAAACCTGAAATGCATAACTATGTTTCCTAGTTACCATTCTCCCTCTCATCTGAATGGGGAGGAATTTCACTTTCTTCTAAACCAAAAAGATATCCAGTTAACTTAACCTTACCATGTAAGCATTAGCAGTCAGATGACAAACCTGAATATCAATATACCTTGTTGTTTGACATAAAAAGTGACTACACATTTAAACTGAAAACAGTAAGATCTTACATACTGGCATTGTGCTCATTTCTTCTACTGACTACTTGCTCTGATTATAGAAATCTGCTATAAAAGAAAAAGCAGGGACATGATTATAAGGCCAGGATAAAACATCCTTAGCTCTGTTTGATCTCAGGTCAAAGTTACAAGTGACCACCAGTCATACAGTAATAGCCAAATTCAGGAACAGACAGGTGGGGAAACTTTTCCTATTCAGTAGGAACACAGTGAGCCAGAAGGAGCCTACCTCGGATTGAGTCTGAAATTGCACTCTCAGCTTTTCCCCAGATACTTCCACCTGTAAGCAACACATTCCCTCTTGTGGCATTGATTTGTGGCATTCTCTCCAGTACTTGCATTACTGGCTTAACCATCCAAACAATTATACCTGAATTCAAAACTCAAAACAATATAAATTACAATCCCCAAATATTTTATCTTAAATAGCAAACCTCTACTCTCATGAAATTGCAATGAGCAAAAAAGATTTACCAGAACACACACCTATGTTGCTTGGTTTTTCTTTCCTTCTTCTCAGGTTTAAACTTTATCCTGGTGTAAAGATCAATCATTAGAAATTACTTCTATACAATAAGCAACCTTATAAATCCTCAGCAAAACCATTCCTTATAACAAGCTCTTTTCTGGCAAGTTTACAAATTTTAAAAAATCTAAAAGGCCTTTTTCTGTTTAATGATTTACCAGCTTCCAACGCTTTCCTCTGTCTTAGAGGAAACAACCAACGTACCTGTTTTTGTTTAAACCATCAATTGCTTTTTTTCCAATTTTAACACAATTACAAATTTAACACAATTTTAACACATATACATCAATTTTTAAATAACTTTAAAACTTTAACAGTACTCTTTGGTTCCTTCCAGAATTCACAAACCTTGAAATGGCAAGTGAACAGCTAAAATGGCAGTGCACCTTAAATATATTCCCCCCCTTTTTTTTCCCAAGATTCCAAATTCTTTGAACAGTCAGTACAAAATGGCACAGTTTTCTTTTTATCTGCTTTTACCAATAATTTTAAATAATCTGGACAGTTTTTTTAAGATTTTCTAAACATTTTCTCTCTCACTCATCCACTCACAGCTCTGGTGCTACACAGCCATCCAGCCCTTGGGGTGGAGGGGAGGCAGTGGCGCAAGTCACACTTGACTAGAGACATTTTTCATTACAACTTTTACACATTACAAATAGTTCCTGATTTTTTAACCATTCCACTACAAAAGATTTCAAAGTAGCAGCATTTTCAAACCAGCTTTTACAATGTTCATCTAAGGCTATGAATGCCTAGCAAAGAAGTTACATCCTGATTCCAAATTCAAAACTCTTAAGTAAACGCACACCTGTACAGAAGTCAAAGACTTCCCTTCTCCCACCTTCAGAGCCTGGCCATCGCTCTGAAAGACTATGGGGAGGGGGGAGGGGTACAACCAAAAATTCCCCACAGATTGTACAACACAGTTACAACATTTGACAGACATAAATGCAGAAGACAACAAGCAGGCTAGCAGCAGCACACAGACAAGCAAACAAACAGTCATACCATAAATCTTTTATCTTGCAAATAAATCCTTTTTTTCTTTTCACCCATGTCCAATTTTTTCCCTTTTTCCAAATTGGTAAGGATACACCCGAGGGGTCATGCAGAATGTTTTTTCTCCCTGTCCCTTTAAGGTGGGTTAGGCTAAGACCGCACTTGTGAAAAATCCTACCTCAGACCTTGGGGGCCCACCCAATGTGACTGAGGTTTCTGAGGCAACAGAGGGGAAAAACACAACGCATACTCCATCCCAGGGAACCCAAGAGCCAAATAAGGGGGTTGCTGTGGTCAGACAGTATTGCAATAAAACACCACCCGTTTTCTTTTCCAGGTCAGTGCTATCAGACTTGTCCCAATTTTTTTTTTTTTTTTTTTTAGTGAGGCAGTTGGGGTTAAGTGACTTGCCCAGGGTCACACAGCTAGTAAGTGTTAAGTGTCTGAGGCTGGATTTGAACTCAGGTACTCCCGATTCCAGGGCCGGTGCTCTATCCACTGTGCCACCTAGCTGCCCCTTGTCCCAATTTTTTAAGATACACCCCAATGGGGAGTCATTAGGGATGCTAGCCTCCTGACCCATCTGTAACCTCCCGGAGATTACCGACACCGCACCTGCGTCCACGTGGGTGTCCCAAAACAGCAAAGAACCCAATCCAGGGCGTCCCCCAGACTGTTGGGTCTTGCCAACAGGGCAATTCCTTTCTTCCCTTTTCAGGAAAAAAAAAGGAAACCCCTCAGGGTAAATCGCTTGATCCCAGACTAACGAGAAATACCTCCACTCACTTTGGTGAGCCCACCGGACTCCCAAAGGAGCAAAAAAACCAAACCTGTGTACAGGAGGTTAAAAGCAAATCCCAAACTTACCTTTGCAAGATCTCACCCCTCTGAGTCTGGTACTTGAAGTCACATGGGGCAGCAAATGATGTGGGCTGGAATTTGGGGTCAAATTGATCGTGAGTCGTCCCAAAAGAATGACAAAACTCAGTGACTCAGTTTCCCAAGTTTTATTGCAATACTGTGGGTGAACACAGTGAGAGAACCAGAATATTGGAAAGGTGCCTCTCTAATAGTGAAAAAAAAATTGATTATCAGTCTCATTATAATAATCTCTACCTTGGGAAGGTACAGGGGAGGGCCTGTCCTCACTATAATATTCTCCACCTAGGGGTGTTGCAAGGGAGGGCTTTTCCTAATTTGGAGTTCCTGAGGTCCTAAGCCAATCCCTGAGGTGGGTACCTTTTTCAGTGGAGGTGTGTTTTGGGGGTTTACATGTCATAAAGTGAATCTGGGGACAAATTTGGCCTTTTCTGCGCATGTCTCTTTCTGATTCCCATGGCTAGTTTCAAAATAGAATCATTTTTCATTAGAATTTCTATAGGTTGTCTTTTTCCCTTATTGTTATTTTGACCTGACCCGTTCTGGTCTGTTATGGATGTTGATCACTATGGGTATGAGAACCCAACATAAGTTATCCATTAACTGGGATCTGACTCCCTTTTAGAGCTAATATCTGTACTACAGCTTGGGTCTTAGGTTTTTCTATTAAGCCTTTTTTGCCTCCTAATCACTAGGACAGGGTTTTTATGGGGTAACAGAACAAAGGGAACCAAAAGACTGCTCCAGAGTCTTGTACAGAAACTAACTATTTAAAGTAAATGAACCTTTAACAAAAGAAACTATAGAACTGCTCCTGAATTAATAGATGCTATTTAACTCTAAATAGAAACTACTTAATGTAGGGGGACCCTTTTACATAATGACATAAAGTCTAGGAAGTAAGGTGGGGGAATCATTTTGCTTGGGGGGAAGGTCCATAAATCAATCAAGAGTCTGGAATTGACAAAGACCAGTCAGCCCCAGGCAATTCACCTGTCTTTATAGGGGGAGTGGGTGGGGAATCAGTCAGTTCTCAATAAATTTGTAATGATCACCACTATCTACCTTTCTAGCCCCACTCAATTCCTAAATCCATTTTTTTTTACCCTTGATGTATACTGTCCAAGCCTTAGCTACCATCTTCCCCCTGCCTAACTCCTCTGACTCATTTGTGTTCATCATGGGAAGTTAAGGAAGTTAGAAACATAGAATTCATCTAATTTCACTTCTTCACTTTACAAATGAGGGGACCTGGGGGCAGCTAGGTGGCGCAGTGGATAGAGCACCAGCCCTGAAGTCAGGAGTACCTGAGTTCAAATCTGACCTCAGACACTTAACACTTACTAGCTGTGTGACCCTGGGCAAGTCACTTAACCCCAATTGCCTCACTAAAAAACAAATGAGGGGACCTGGGTCCCAGAAAACCGAAGTGACTATTTTTGAAAATCATACAATGAGAGAGACAGAGCTGGGATTCTAATCTGGGTCTCCTGATTCTCAGGCCAATCAAGGCCGACCCTCCCGACCCTCTCACATCAATAATCAAACATCCAAAACTGCTTCCACTCATAATGTTGCCAATAGCAACTCTGGAAGCAACGCGTCCTCTCTTGTCAGCAGTTAGGGGCATGGTTGAAGAGGATTATGAATCTGATTGATTTTGTCAAGACTGATCCAGACTGGCAAACAAGATAACACAAGAATAACTGAATTGCATTATTCACCCATAAGGATTTACTTTGGCTCAGAAGACCTGACTTGACTTTGTTAGTAAGTCTTGATATTGACATCTTCTCTCATAGGTTATCAAGTGCCAAGCTGCTATTACCTGGGGTCCTGGGGAGCCATTTTCTATTGAAGAGGTGGAAGTGGGTCCCCCACAGGCAAAGGAATTACGCCTAAAGGTACAACATCTATCTAATTCGCTGCATTTCTATATCCATTTTAAGTCAACATAATGACAAGGGAACAATGCCAAACTACAAATAGGTAGACTTATTTTCTAGTCTTTACTATTCATTAGCTCCTTGACCTTAAGCAAGTTTTTTCAACTCTCTGGATGTCAGTTCTCTTCATTTGTGGAATTAGAATCAATCATCTATACACTTACCACCTGCCCTGAATTTTCATGACTCTCAAACTTTGTCAGAGCTGCCTTTTGAAAGAAGATAGGGAGAATTTGTACCCTACCACTAGTAAATACTATGCTTACCACTGAGCAATGTTTCAGCTGTGCTATAGCCTAAAGGCTTCTGAATTACTTTCAAATATTGAGTAAAATTGTAATGAGAAAAGGTGAGAGGAGCAGAAGGAAAGGATTCCTCAAATGTTTAAATTGTAAAAGATTCATCATTTTATGGAGCAGGAAACTAAAGCCCAACCAAGTACAGTGATTTGCCCAAGATCCTGGCAGTGGGGATTAGGACAAATTCTCATCAACCTGATTCAGGTCTTCTATACCACACCTCTTTATACCCTAACAGCACTGATATAATATGGAATGGCTTAGACTTTTGTCACTTTTTTTGTCTGGTTGATTTTTCAGTAAAGTTCTTATAGAAAAAGACATGCACAGGGGCAGCTAGGTGGCGCAGTGAATAAAGCACTGGCCCTGGATTCAGGAGTATCTGAGTTCACATCCGGCTTCAGACACTTGACACTTACTAGCTATGTGACCCTGGGCAAGTCACTTAACCCTCATTGCCCCTCAAAAAACAAAAACAAACAACAAAAAAAAGAAAAGGAAAAGACATGCACGCAAACCCTATTGTGAGGAAACCCAGTGTCTCCTCACTCTCTTCCTTGCAAAGATAATGAACTATGGATATGTTGAAAGAAAATCTTCATTAGGACGTCAGCCTAATAAAACATGGAGGCTCAGGAAAATGTAGCAAAACGAGTTTGTTGTTTCATAAAGGTAATACACATTGCGTGAGTCTGGCCTGGAGCTCAGTCTGTGCTTGACCTTTTAAAGACAAACTTGCATAACAAGAGAAATCAGTTCTGATAGGTTAAGAATAAAAATAAAAATAGGAATAGAATATTCAAATTCATAAGGACCAAGTGAAAACACGATTTCAATCCTGGCTTGGGTGAATAACCAGGAAAAAAAGCTCAAGAGGCTAAGATCCATTGGAAAAAGTAAAGGGAGAGACAGTGGAAAAAAGAGGCTAAAATTAGAAAAAGGGTACTTAGTGGCTAACTTGAAATTTAAAGGGACAGCACATAGGAAATTGGGGAAAATTTCTTACCCAACTAGAAGATCAGAAAATTGCTTTTTTTCCCCTCTTTGTTACAAGGATTGTCTCATTGAGCAGGGGTTGGAGGGAAGGATATAATATGGAATGAAACTGATTTTAAAAAGATAACAATGAAAGGCTTTTTTAAGAAGACAAATAATCAGGGTAGTAAGTATTATCCCCTCTCTTTATTGCCCATCCTACTCTTCCCCCTTGTTCCCTCATATTTTAAAGCACCTTCTACAAAATGCCAATTTGAGATATATTGGATAAACTACTGTGACTTCCCATAGTTCCCTCAAACCCTATCCTCCCCTGCCTGACTAGGTATTGGCTATCAAAACCTAGATTGTGACAATATCTGATGAAAAGGCATGTTGTTTTTTTTTTTAAAGTAACTTCATTGGGGGCAGCTAGGTGGCACAGTGGATAAAGCACTGGCCCTGGATTCAAGAGGACCTGAGTTCAAATCTAGCCTCAAAAACTTGACACTTATTAGCTGTGTGACCCTGGGCAAATCACTTAACTCTCATTGCTCCACCAAAAAAAGGTAACTTCATTATTTGTTCTTATTTGGAATTAGAACTAATAAAAATTACGCATATCCCATTGTATTCATTAATTCCATAACTATGTCTCTTTGGCACAGTGTATAGAGCCCTGACCCTGGAGTCAGAAAAATCTAAGTCTAGATCCATCCTGACACTTACTAGCTATGTGACCTTGGACAAGTAACTGGTCACTATCTGCCTCAGTTTCCTCAACTATAAAATGGAGATAATAATAGCAGCTATCTCAGAGGGTTGTTGTGAGGATTAAATGAAATAATATTTGTAAAGTGTTTAGTATAGTGCCTGGTATGTTGTAGATGCTTAATAAATGCTTATTCCTTGTCCTTTCTTTTACCCTTTATAGTATATAAATCTAGTACTCGTAATTTACAGTACTTTCCCATGAGAGTCTTGACTCTCATTTTCCTTAGAACCTTGTTTCTTTTATAACAAAAAGCTATAAAATTGTCTTCTGGATTGGCCTTCATCTCTGTGAGAGTCCTTTCTATCTCTGGAAAACACTATCAGTCCATTGTTCCCCTACAAGCTTATTGAATGCACTCTTTGGTTTCTGTTCAGATTGTGGCTACAGGGTTATGTGGGACTGAGCTAAAGATTCTACAAGATTTATATCCCCTTCCTTATCCCATTATCCTGGGTCATGAAGGAGCTGGGATTGTTGAGAGTGTGGGAGAAGGAGTGACATCTGTGAAAACAGGTATGAATTAATTGGTTCACACCTGATCAGAAACTGATAATCTTGGAAATGAAAGACAACTTATGATAGACTTTTGGGGAAATTTTAAAACATTCTTGAACTAGACAAGAACAGAATAAGGATAAATGAAACCACCTATTTGTTATCCATGAAAGAAAACACAATTAATTCACTAGTTAAAAAGGAAGAAAGAATGCATTTAATTTGTTGGTGGTGTCCATAAGTACATCAGCACCTGGGAAGAGGGAGGGAAATCAAATTGAGATAAGGAATAAAACTAATGAAAGACTAAATGGAGACTTCTAAGAATATAGGATGAATGTTTAAAATAGTCTTTACATGTAACTGGGGAAAAATAAAATACTATTTTAAAAACAATATATAATGAAATGACAATAGAAATGTGACATCTATGTTCTGAAAGGTATCATCTGAAAGATTAAAGAGGCTAATATATGTAAAGCACTTTACAAACCTTAAAGGATATTACATTTTAGGTATATTATTATTGTCCCTTGACATTTAATATTGGTGCCCATTGTTAGATACATTTCCTAACTCTGGATTCTACATCTAAGGACAGATGTATGGTATATATTCACGCTCTAAAGCCAATGGTCTCTATCCTGTTCTTAAACCCTTGTCAAAATTGGCTAAGCAGAACAAAGGTAACAACCCGGATTCTTCTATTGACATCAAAGCCCTAAATGGAAAGGATCTAGAGTCTGAAAAAATGTCTTGGCAATCCATGGTCTCCCATTGTTTTCTACTGGAAAAACCAACCACCTCAGGAAATCAATGTGTTGGACCCAAATTGTGAAATCTGGCACCAAGAGGATACAAAGAAAAGGCAATGTGGTCCTATGGAAGAAGCATTAATCTTGGAGTCACAGGACCTGAATCTGAATCTGACCTTTCCCCCTTAAGACTTGTGTGACCTCAGTTATAACCATGGAGCACAATGCCTCAGGGATGGGCTCTAATGTAATTAATCAGGGGCAGCTAGGTGGATAAAGCCTCTGCCCTGGATTCAGGAGGACCTGAGTTCAAATCCAGCCTCAGACACTTGACACTTACTAGCTGTGTGACCCTGGGCAAGTCACTTAACCCTCATTGCCCTACTAAAACAAGAAAAGAAAAAAAATTAATCTAATGTAGTTAATCATTCAAAAAATAGCTATTATGTCACTGTGCTAAGCCTGAAGATAGAAAAAAAAAAGGCAAGAACACAGTCTCTGCTCTCAAGGAATTCACATTCTATTGGGGAACAACATGTACAAAAAAGATATGGATGACTTCTTGGCTATATTAATTCTGTGAGACCTTTTCAGGGAACAAAGAGACTTTGTAACATCCATTTGTTATGTCCCCTTGTCCAAGAGAATACAGAATTCCTCTTTCAGGTTCAATTTTTTTAAAATTATGTCATAGGTATATGATAAAACTCTCACCTGTAGCTCCAAGAAGAGGTAATCACCCACACCCTGGATGATTATATCCAGGCTAAACCAAGTTGAAGGTCACCAATAGGCCTCAAACCCATCAGTGAGTTACAGGATATCTACCCCAAGCATGTGAAGACTTCCCTCAACAGAATGGACAGATGAGAACAATTTGTTCAGTGGGCATGAAGGAGACTGAAGCAGGAACCTCAGTGTGCTTAGAGATTGGTCAGACATTGGAGATGCCAAGGTTATCCACTACATCCTGGACACCTTGACTTTTTTTCCTGCCACTGGACTTCTTTTTTTTTTTTTTTTTTTTAGTGAGGCAATTGGAGTTAAGTGACTTGCCTGGGGTCACACAGCTAGTAAGTGTTAAGTGTCTGAGGCCGGATTTGAACTCAGATCCGCCTGACTCCAGGGCCGGCGCTCTATCCACTGCGCCACCTAGCTGCCCCGCCACTGGACTTCTATAACTCTGGAAGAGCGAGTGAGGCTTCAAACTTTGCACAACTCTGCCTCACTTAGATCCAATTCATAGCCCCTTGCCTGTGAATAAATAAACAAAAAAATTTTAAAGGTATCATCCCATGATATCATTGGTCCACCAATACAACTTTTTATTAGACCTTCCAGAGGGTACGGACCATATGTCTATATAATACCTTGTGTATTTTCAGAGCCTTTACAGTGTCTTCCTGCCACTCAGAATGTTTCAGGGGCCCCTTTCTCACCTATGATGTGTACTGAGGAAGAATAGGGACAGAGTTGGGGGCTGGGTCAGAGATTTCACCTCTGGTAAGAAAAACTTCAACTAAGGAAACGAAAGTAAATGAGCAAATGAGAGTAAAAAAGAAAACATGCCGGCGGTGGGGGAAGTGAATATAATTCATTTTATATACATTACAAATGGGTTGGATTCTTTTCTATTATTCTGGAATATGAATAGTATCACTCACCTCCATTGTTACATATAACAAAGACTTGAATATATTTGCGTGTGTACAGACGCATATATCATCTTTTCACTTAGACAATAATGTTATTGTTAATGGTTATTCCCTGTCTGTAATGGGGTTTATTGAAAAGACAAGTGGAGAAACAGCAATTCCCCCTCCCACACACAAATGGGGGCAATGATTAAATATCTATAGTTTTACACCACCCGATGTAATGAGGGCCTTGACCACCTTGGAGCTTTCCCCCCACTTGAGGACAACCTGACCTCAGCCAAAATTCCAACAGCCTCCAACTCACTTCCATTATTTGGAGCCCCATAGATATTTCTGGGGACCTAAGAAGGTCCTACTTGCAACTCTGAGCTTTAGACTCTCCTCTCATCCCAAATCCTTTGTGATTGTGGCAGCCTGGTCTGCCTCCCCTGGTTTCCCATCAGTCTATGCAGGAGGGTTTGAAGTCATTCTTGAGACCTTCCTCAAAGCCTTTTCTTCTTTGATCAATACAAGTTCTTTTTATAGTACCAGTGATTTATAGCTACTAAAGAAGTACTGGATGATCTTGGTGAGAACTTTTAAATGTCATAACAAATGTTTTGTTAGCTTTTTGGACACAGAGATGTCATAAAGACTAGTTGTTTACTAAGTGTTCACAATTACAATTGATCTCATTCCTTTAGGAGACAGAGTCATTACGCTTTTTCTTTACCAGTGTGGCGAATGTGCCTTTTGCCTAAATTCTGAAAGCAACTTGTGTTTGAAGAGAGGGTAAGGGCCAGTTATTTATGGTACTTTTGAAAAAGATCACTTTAATCTGCTTAAAAACTTAATATGACTTTAACATTTCTAATTTTCCAACCTTTGTCTCTCTCTCTCTGCCAACAAAACAGTCCTTCTTCAGGTTCTGGATTGATGGATGATGGTTCCAGTAGGTTTACCTGTAAAGGGAAACCAATTCATCATTTTAGTAACACCAGTACCTTCACCGAATATACAGTGGTGAGGGAGACCTCAGTGGCCAAGATCGATGTGGCCATACCTCTGGAGAAAGCATGTCTGTTTAGCTGTGGCTTTTCCACTGGGTATGGGGCCGTGCTGAATACAGCCAAGGTGAGGATTCCATAGCTACTGTGAACTTACCTGTTGAGTTATAGAAGTAGAAGCAGGGGCAGCTAGGTGGCGCAGTGGATAAAGCACTGGCCTTGGATTCAGGAGTACCTGACTTCAAATCAAGCCTCAGACACTTGACACTTACTAGCTGTGTGACCCTGGGCAAGTCACTTAACCACCATTGTCCTGCCAAAAAAAAAAAAGAAGTAGAAGCAAATTAATTATTCATAGATCATACATTTATAGGCAATGTGAGAAAAACACAACACATGAACACACATGCATGCACACACACACATACACATACACAAAAACAAAAACAAACCCCGCCCTGTTCAAATCTACCTGCTTTCTGAAGAACATAGATTCCTAGAATCTCACAGACGAAAGGGATTCCTGTAGCCATCTAATCCAAACCATATCAGAACAATAATCCTCTCTATAAAATAGCAGGCATGCAGCCTTCATTTGAAGATATCCAGTGAGGGAGAGAACCTGCTACCCCTATTCCATTCCAATTTTAAATAGCTAATTGCTAGAAAGATTTTCCTTTAAAAAAATAAAATAAGGGGCAGCTAGATGGTGCAGTAGATAGAGCACTGGCCCTGGAGTCAGGAGGACCTGAGTTCAAATCTGGCCTCAGACACTTAACACTTACTAGCTGTGTGACCCTGGGCAAGTCACTTAACCCCAATTGCCTCACAAAAAATAAAATAAAATAAAGATTTTCCTTGTATCAAAAATAAATTTGTGTCTTCATAATTCCCACCCAACCATCCTATGCTGCTACTCTCTACTCTCTAGGGAGTAGAATAATAAAAATGATGATTAATAATAATAATTAGTATTTGTATAGTTCTTTGTGAACAAACTTCTTGTATATGTTGTCTCATTTGATACTCAAAATAATTCTATGAGGTGGTTGCATTATGATTATCATCTTTATATTACAGATGAAGAAATTAAGAATGAAAGATTAAGTAATTTATCCAGTGCCACACACAGAGTGTCTGAGGCAGAATTTGAACTTGGGCCTTCCTGACTCCAAATTCAGCACTTTACCCATCATACCATCTCACTGCCTCAACTATTCTTTATAGCTCTGGTGCCCCTTCTTTTCTTTTCCTTGTTAAATATCCCTAGTTTCTTCATCTGATCCTCATATGGTATGTAGTCAAAACCACATTAGAAGCTGACAGGTTCTGTTATTTGTCCCTCTGTATTCAGGTGGCCGTGAAAACTTTATAACTTTGTCCTGTCACAACTGTCAAAACCCTTCCTCCATATTCTTCATTCAAATAGCTTCTGAAATCTAGGCCTTTCATCTCCTGCACTCAAGTGGTCCATGGAGAAATGGTGAGTCCCTAGGTATGGATGAGCCCCCATTAGGGTATCCTTTGGTTGGATTTTTGCCATTTAAGAAATGGATGCGGGGCAACTAGGTGGCGCAGTAGATAGAGCACCAGCCCTGGAGTCAGGAGGACTTGAGTTCAAATCTGGCCTCAGACACTTAATACTTACTAGCTGTGTGACCCTGGGCAAGTCACTTAACCTCAATTGCCTCACTAAAAAAAAAAAATTTTTTTTTAAAAAGAAATGGATGTGAAGAGAAATATAAGGCTGATGATAGCTAGAAGAAAATAAAAAGAAAGACCAGCAGGAGGAGGAGAAAGAAAGAGATGGAAATAAATAGCTGTAGTCAAACAGCCCTATGCATTGAGATTCCGTTCTTGTTCACAAGAAAATATCACTTTATGATAATTATTATTTTAATTCTTCATATACTTCTTCACTTCCATCCCAAATGAGAACATGTTATTATAAGAAATCACTGGTTTTAATATGACTTTTTTGAAATACCTTTTCTTTATGTTTCAGGGAAAATAAATATAGACCTGATTCTTACATGGTTAATAGCAACAATAAAATATATAAAAACTCACATTTACATAGCAAAGCATTTTTAAGCCCTATGGGGTATTTTTATCCCCATTTTATAGGTGAGAAAACTGAGTATAAGAAAGGTCAGACAATTTGACCAAGATCATCCAGCTAGTAAATGTTTTAGTCTGGATTTGAACTCAAAGTACAACAGTATGTTCACTCTAACACATTGCTTGTGCCTTTTGTTTTGTCTTGTTTTATTTTGTTTGGATGGAGTTTTTTACATGTTTCTACATAGGTCAAACCTGGTTCTGTCTGTGCTGTCTTTGGCCTGGGAGGAGTTGGCATGTCAGTGATCATGGGCTGCAAGGTGGCTGGTGCTTCACGTATCATTGGAGTGGATATCAACAAAGACAAATTTGCAAAAGCCAGAGAGCTAGGAGCCACTGACTGCATTAGCCCTCAAGACTTGGAAAAACCCATTCAGGAAGTGCTATTTGACATGACTAATGGTGGAGTGGACTATTCCTTCGAGGTTATTGGAAAAGCAGATACCGTGGTAGGTATCCCACCAGAGTGAAAGACGGTCATATTTCTAAGAGTATTTCTTTCACTTTAATTCTTCTACAATCTGGGATCTCATTGTGGAAGTGTGCCGAATTGGGAATCAGAGCACACGAAGGCAAATTTTCCCTCTGCTGCTACCTTGGTTTATTTGTCTGTAAAAGGTGGAGTTTGAGGGGCAGCTAGGTGGTGCAGTGGATAGAACACTGTCCCTGGATTCAGGAGGACCTGAGTTCAAATCAAATCTCAGACCATTGACACTTACTAGCTGTGTGACCCTGGGCAAGTCACTTGACCCCAATTGCCTCACAGAAAAAAAATAATAAAGGTGGAATTTGAACTAGATGGTCTATATTCCGGCTCTAAATCTATGCTCCTTTTATCAAAGTGGGTCCTTCCTTCACTGCCATAAATCCCAGTTCCTCTACATGACTGACCTCTGTGCCTTGTCCTTAGTGCTGAGCCCCACCAAATTGAACTAGATTCCTGGGGCCTTATAAGGACAGAGCAGTGCTTGAAGCTTTTGCACAGCTTTTAATGATCTTAAATAGTGCTTTAATTAAAACGTTGAGTCTCTCTCCTATATTCCTCCCTCATATCTAGCTTTTTCTCGTGTTCCACTATACAGCTTGTGTCCTGTAATTTAACCAAAGAAACTTCCTTACCTACTTACTACCAGGCAAACTTATTTGACTCGCCCCTCTCACCCCTCTCACCCCTCTTTCCCCTCTTTTCTTTTTTCAATTATATTTTTTCAATCAGACAAAATTCTCCTTCTATTATTCCTCCTAAAAAAAATTTACTCCAACTTCCCCCCCCCAAAAAAAATTGAGAATGAAAGGGAAAAAAACTACTACAAACATCATGCATAATGAATGAAAATAAATTTCTGCATCGGTCATGTAGTATGTGTTTGTGTGTGTACGCACATATATATGTATAGATATACAGATTATATATACATACATGTATATATACATATATACACATACATACACACACAGATATATATCTTATTCTGCACTCTGAGTCTTTCACCTCTCTATTGAGAAATGGGTAGCATGTTTCTTCATTAGTCCTCTGGAATCATGATTGGTCATTACAATGACCAGAGTTCTTAATTTTTTCAGTGTTGTTTGTCTTTACCATCCTGGTTTTGTTAATTTCACTCTCCATCAGTTCATGTGAGTCTTCTCATATTTCTCGGAAATAATTTCTTATAGCACAGTAGTATCATATCCTATTTACAGCTATACGCCAATTGATGGGCACCTCATCGGATTCTTTGCCACCTCATTCCTATATATATTTAGAGTTTGTTTTGCTTAGGGACTAATCCCTCCCTTACTCTTGTTGTTGCTATTCAGTCAGTCATGTTGTGACCGGGGTTTTCTTGGCAAAGATACTGAATGGTTTGCCATTTCCTTTTCCAGAGGATTAAGGCAAATGGAGGTTAAGTGACTTGCCCAGGGTCACACAGCTAGTAAGTACCTGAGACTGTATTTGAACTCAGAGATTCCTGGCTCTAGTCTGCACTCTAGCCACTGAAGCTTCTAGCTGCCTCCCCCCCTCACTCTATCATCCTCTAATTCCTCATTTCCCCTTTTCCTCCCATTTGAATGTACCCAACTGTGTGTTTGTGTAGTCCTTACTCTTGACAATTTCAGATGAAAATGAGGGTCAAGTGTCTTTCCCCCCTTATCCCCAAGTGCTTGTATGTAAAGATAGTTACTTACACACCTCAAATATATGACAACTTTTCCAAACCCTTCTTTCCCTTCTCTCCTCTCCCAACGTATGAGTATTGCTCTTGCTATCAGCAGCTGCTAAATCATATGTGATCCTGATTATGGTTCTTCAGTACTTGAATTCTGTCTTTCTGTCTGCTTGAAATATTTTTTTTCTTTTACCTGAAAGCCCTGGATTTTAGCTCTCATGTTCCTGGAAGTTTTCATTTGGAGTGTTTTTTTCAGGAGGTAGCTGATGGATTCTTTGTATTTTCATTTTGCCCTCTGATTCTAAGAGATCTAGACAGTGCCCCCAGTATGATCACAGGACCTCCTCTTGCTTGGATGCACAGCCTCTCCCCTTTCCCAATGTCCACAGACCTCTCTGCTTCCCTATGCCACCTAGGCTGGTGACTTTTCTAGGATTTCACCACCAGAACTTGATCTGCTGCATTTTTTAAATCTGTGTGCAGGAATTGGGGTGGTAGAGAGCTTGCTATACTTCCTGCTACTCTGCCATATTGGCTCTGTCCCCCCCTCCCAGTTTCTTCTTAAACAAATCCACTTTTTTCCTGGCCAGAATTAGTCTCATAAAGTATTCTGACCTAAAAGTTAGGTCAGAGAAGATCTAGCAGTTGCCAGTCCCAAGTCAGATGTAAAAGTGAATAACTGATGATGTGAAAAGATGAATTTTGCAACTCTAATGGAATTTTTTAATCAAATGGTTAACTAACATTTATGGGGGCAGCTAGGTGGCACAGTGGATAGAGCACCAGCCCTGGAGTCAGGAGGACCTGAGTTCAAATCTGGTCTCAGACACTTAACACTTACTAGCTGTGTGACCCTGGGCAAGTCACTTAACCCCAATTGCCTCACCAAAAAAAAACAAAAACAAAAAAACTAACTAACATTTATGGAGGTTTTCAGAGTACTTTGCATATATTGTCTCATGTCATTCTCACAACAAGGTAGGTGCTATTATTATCCCTGTTTTGTAGATGTGGAAACTGAGGCTAAGAGAAGTCAGGATCACACAAATAATAAGTGTCTGAGGCAGGATTCAAACTTAAGTCTTTCTGACTTCAAGTCTAACACTTTCTTCTCCTGTATTGACCATCTGCTTCCAGTTCAGATTTTGGAAGGGACCTTAAAGATCATATAATTAAGCCACCCACTTATTTTCCAGATTTTTTTTTTTTGTCAAAGTTAGACCTCCAGGGAAAATATTCAGGATCATGGGATCAGAGATGATGATCTGAAAGAGCCCTTTAAAGGTCAACTAATTCAATCTCCTCATTCACCAGGCAAGGTAACTGAAGCCCAAAGAGATTAACCCAGAGACTAACTCACTTGTGGTCATAAGCAGCACAATCAGGATTTGAACTCAGATCCTGTGACTCCAAGTTTGGATCTCTTTCTACAATACTGCAAAGCCTGCTTTCCACTGCACTCCACAGGCCCAAATTGCACAATATGGGGGTTGGCTGGTTTATCAACCTGAGCAATGATCACATGAGAGAAATCAGATTTACAAGAATTCTTTAAGAACCCAGGACCTACTCCATTTAGGAGTTTGAAGGAATGCTAGATGTTAGATTGTGGGGCTCAGTGTACTGCATAACTGGCCAGAAAAATCAAGGTTTCTATCTTTTAATCTATGCCCTATCTATCACTGCTGAAGGACATTACTCCCCCTCCCACCCCAGGCTTACTGAAATTCTGTCTTTAATAAATGATCACATTGTTTTTCTATACCTCCTACTTACCCTCCTGATTTATATTACTAATCTATGTATATGCTTATCTCCCCTCAGACTAGATTCCAATTTCTTTGCAAGCAAGAGATTATTTCCTATTTATCTTCATGTCCACCCCCAAGCACTTACACGATATTTTGCACATATTAGAACCTCAAAGAAGTGTTTATTGTGTTTATTTGTGTGACCCTGGGCAAGTTACAAAACCTCTCTCAGCCTCAGTTTCCACATCTGTAAAATAAATACTTTGTTGTGAGAATCACATGAGATAATACGTGCAAAGTACTCTGCAAACCTCCATAAATGTTTGTTAACCATTTGATTAGTAGTGCGTGAAGGAATGAATGAAGGAATGGAACAAACTGGCATAAAAGGAGGGCCAAAAAAATGTATGCAGATTTTTGAGATCATGGGGGCACCATGCCCCTAACCCCCATGATGTAGAAGGGATAAATGTAGTTATATATCATTTGCTAACACTGAGTCACATATAAATCCCTAGCAGTTCCCTGCTGTGTCTAACAGTCAATGTTTTACTTTATCATCTATAATGATAATGATACTTACTGCTTTTTACCAGGCAGCTGCTCTAGCCTCCTGCAACATCAACTCTGGAGTCACTGTGATTGTTGGAGTAATCTCTCCAGGAGTCCAGCTCACCCTGAATGGAAGGTTATTCTTCTCTGGTCGTACCATGAAGGGATCTGTTTTTGGAGGTACAAAGTATAGCAGGAAAAAATGTAAATCTCTGGTAGTAGGCACAAATGGAGTTGTCATAAGCCAATACCTGTATCTCAAAATAGTGAGGTGGAGGAAGCGTTGGCTACCCCCAGTAGCTTCAGGACAGGTTCTCCAAAGGATTAGATTGTAAACTCCTTGAAGGCAGGGACTCTCTTTTGTCTCTTTTTGTATCCCTGGTGCTTAGCACAGTGCCTACCACAAAGTAGGTATTTAATAAATACTGACTGATTGAAAGAAAAGAAAAATGGGAGATAGTCACTGGTGAGACAGAAATTTCCCAAGTTTAAGCCTATAGTGATAAGAAAAGTCTTTGACATCACCAATATAGCCTCCATATGGTTATTTATCCACCAGGGGGAGTTCTTTAGGGATTTTAATTAACCTAGAAAGAGAAGGTGATTGATTATTTTAGCTATGGTTTATAGCTATGGATTAGCCTAATCCAAACATTTGATCTCTATAAAGGCATGGATTAGCTAATCCTATCATGTGGTAGTATTTAAATTATGTGCATTTATGGCAAATAATTTTAATATTCATGAAAATTGTGACAAAAGACTGACATGCCATCATGGAAGGTCTTGTGTCCTTACCTATAGACCTTAGAAGAGAGAGAGAGGCTTTTCTGCTCAGAGTAGTGAAGCAGTGTCCTTGGGAAGCGCATTCATCAACATGCAAAGAGAGAAAAGAAAAAAAACCAAGAATATTGGGGGCAGCTAGGTAGCACAGTGGATAAAACACCAGGCCTGGATTCAGGAGGACCTGAGTTCAAATCCAGCCTCAGACACTTGACACTTACTAGCTGTGTGACCCTGGGCAAGTCATTTAACCCTCGTTGCCCTGCAAAACAAACAAAAAAAAAAAAAAACATGCAAAGAGAGAAGTCTGGGTCACTGGGGAGCTGGTCCCTCTCCTCTGGACCCACAGAGTCTATTTTCCAGTGAATGGTAAGAGGTGCATTAGCTCCTCCCTCCTGTGTCTCTGGACCTCCTTGCTCCTCACTTCTGTCTGAGGTGTCATCCTTGGCTGTGACTTGACTCAGAAATTCACCCACCTGCTTCAAAGATGCCTTCTTCCTCTGGAGCTCTGTACACCAATGAAGTCATGCATGATCACACAAAATTAAAGCTCTAAACTGAAGGGACTGAAATGACTAAACAGCAACAACAAACGGCTAGTTTCCTCAATCACCAATTTATTTTATTATTTTTATTTTATGTCTTGTTTACATCTCACCATCATGTGTAATATGTTTTTCAGGATGGAAACGCAATGAATTTGTCCCCAGGCTGGCTTCTGATTACATGAAAAAGAAATTTAATCTTGATTCGTTAATTACTGACACTTTACCTCTTGAGAAAATCAATGAAGGATTTGAGTTGTTGAGGACAGGAAAGACGTAAGTTGTTGCCAGAAACTGAAAAGGGAAAATGCCCAGAAGCTCTAGGAAATCATGGAAGATTCCTCCCAGCCCAGAGATGAGAATCTTTAATTAAGATTCAGCTCTTAAGGGGCAGCTAGGTGGCGCAGTGGATAGAGCACCGGCCCTGGAGTCAGGAGGACCTTAGTTCAAATGCGGCCTTAGACACTTAACACTTACTAGCTGTGTGACCCTGGGAAAGACACTTAACCCCAATTGCCTCACTAAAAAAAAAAAAAAAAGATTCAGCTCTAAAGGAGGGATTTCCATCCTCAAAAAACATTAGCCCAAGTTCAGGTACAAACTTAAAAGTTCCATTTCCCTCTGAAGAAGAAAATGAGGCAAGTATTTTACTCTTTTTTTTAAATTAAGTTTTATCTTATTTTCAAAGATCAGCCTTCTCTCCTTCCCACTTCCACCCTCCTCCCTTACTGAGGAAGCAAGAAAAACAAATTCCTGTTACAAGCATGTGTAGTCAAGCAAAACAAAATTTCTTATTGGCCATGTCTTTAAAAATATATATCAGGGGCAGCTAGGTGGGGCAGTGGATAGAGCACCGGCCCTGGAGTCAGGAGTACCTGAGTTCAAATCCAGCCTCAGACACTTAACACTTACTAGCTGTGTGACCCTGTGCAAGTGACTTAACCCTCATTGCCCAGCCAAAAAAAAAAAAAAAAAAGTCTCAATCTGCTCTCTGAACCCTCACCTCTCTGTCAAGATGTGGGCAGCATGTTTCAGCATGAAGCATCAGGAATTGTGTTTGCTCATTGTGTTATTCACAGTTCTCAAGTTTGTTTTTTATAATACATATATTTTGTTTTAATCAGAAAGACTTGCCTTCTCAACCTCTTACCCTGGCACCACCCCCACCACACCACACCCCTGACATTGAAAACACAAGAAACAACAAAATCCACTCCTGTGTATAGTTGATCAAATTTCCACACTGGCCCTGTTCTAAAAAAAAAAAATAGTTGTCTCATTCTGTATTCCAAGTCCTCCACTCTCTATCAGGAGGTGGATAGCATGTTTCGTTATTATTCCTCTGAAATTATAGCTGGTCATTACATTGATGAGAACTCAGCATAATAGTCCATTACATTTATGTATCACAATTTGTTCATCCATTCCCCAATTTATGGACACCTCCATAGATTCACATTCTTTGCCTCCTCAAAAAGATATGACCTTTTTGTACATCCTTAGAATTTGTTTTACTTAGGACTAATCCCTCCCTTAACCTATCTTCCCTAATTCCTCCTCCCTCCTGTCTTTTCATTCTTATTTCACTGTGAAGTGAAATGTATTTCTGTACCCAAGAGTGTGTGTGTATTTGTGTGAATAGTTTGTAGTGTGTGTATATGTTCTTCTTTTGACCAGTTCATTTGAAAGTGAGTTTCAAGTCACTGACCACTCTTCCCACCTGCTCCTCCTTGTGTGTACACCCAAATATTTAGTAAATAAATTTCCCTAACTTTCTTTTCCCTTTCTTCACACCCATTCCCCTCAAGTATTTTAACATTTCAAAAAAAAAAGAACCAATCATGAGAAAGAGACATTATGTCTATAACATCAGTCTGAGCTTTACATATCTCAAGTAACAGACATGGCAGATCAGGAAAGGAGAGATATAAGGGATCACCTAACAAAAATTTATTTAATACCAACCTCTAATTATACAGAAGAGGTATCCAAGGCCAAGGAGGGTTAAGTGCTTCACCCAAATCCCCCAGGTGGTAAACTCCAGAGGTCTAAAGAAATTGGAACGGGATCAGGAATATTGAACCAAAAGCCTTAGGTTTCACCTAAATCTAAATTAGATTAGTTGATTCTGTCTCAGCATGCCCAGATGGAAAGAAATGTCCCAAAAGTCTTTGGGAACTTCCAAATTTTAATAGCTTAAAATAAAGCAAGGGGGGAAGTGAATTGAAAATGTTAGTGTAGAAGAACAAGTAATTCTGAAGCTTTTTCATTTACTGCCTTATTTTTCCTTTTCAGTATCCGCTGTGTCCTGTTGCTTTAAATAGTAACACTGTCCAAAGAACAGCTTCTCCACAATGGCCTCCATGTGCTTCATGAACTGATGATCAGAAACAATTATGCCAAATATTGAAATGGGTAAAAGAGGCTCAGAGTCACCTAATAAGAAATGATTGATATATGTTTTACATTGAGTTAATTAAATTGAGAACAATAATAAATTTTAAACTACTATGAGCTTCTCTTTCATCAGAATCCAGAAAACCAAAACTTTTCTCCATCTTCTCCTTTTATTGGAAAAAGGCAGATAACAAGAAAATAATCTGATATTGGGTATTTATTCAAAAAACAACTTTTGGTTATTTTTTGAATAAATATACAATATCAAATGTTTTAATTTGTTAAATTTCTAATCTATGGAATAAAACAAGCATTTCCATAACATATCTTAATAATAAAAAAGAGATGATTGAAAAGGGAGGTACAAAAGCTCACTGAAGAAAATAACCTCTTAAAAATTAGAATTGGGCAAATGAAAACTAATGACATTATAAGACATCAATAAACAATCAAACTAAATCAAAAGAATGAAAAAAATTCAAGAAAACATGAGATATCTCATTGGGAAAACAACTGACCTGGAAAATAGATCCAGGAGAGATAATTTTAAAACTATTGTACTATTTGAAAGCCACAATAAAAAGAAGAGCCTACACATCATCTCTCAGAAAATTATTAAGGAAAACTGCCCTGATATTCTAGAGACAGAGGATAAAATAGAAACTGAAAGAATCTGCCAGAGATCCCAAAATGGAAACTCCCAGGAAGATCACAGTCAAATTCCAGAGCTCTCAGGTCAAGGTTATTGTTTGTCCTTAGTTCTCAAAGAGGACCATGGCATGGAGAAGTGATGTCATGACTTGCAGTGAATTGGATTTAAGTGAGGGAGGGCTATGCAAAGTCACCAGCCTTACTCTCTACTCCAGAACCACCTGGGTCCAGTGGCAAGATATACATCATGATAACTGGAGATGGCCCTGTATGTTTGAGGCAATCAGGGTTAAGTGACTTGCCCAGGGTCACACAGTTAGTAAGTGTCAAGTGGCTAAAGCTAGATTTGAACTCAGGACATCCTGACTCCTGGGTTACCACTCTATCCATTGTACCACCTAGCTGCCCCTTGCAAACAGCCAAAAAGAAACAATTCAAATATCATGGAACTACAGTCAGGATCGCACAAGATTTGGCAGCTCCTACACTTAAGGATCATATGGTTTGGAATATAATATTCCAAGGGACAAAATAGCTGGGATTACAACCAAGAATCACCTACCCAGCAAAACTAAATATAATCCTTTGGGGGGGGGTGGATGTTTTGGTTTTTTTAATGAAATAGAGGATTTTCAAGCATTCCCCATTTAAAAAGAAAAAAACAGAGCTGAATAGAAAATTTTATTTTTAAATACAAGACTCAAGAGAAGCATAAAAAGGAAAACAGGAAAGATAAACTATAAGGGATTCAATAAGGCTCAACTGTTTATACTCTCACATGGGAAAATGATACCTGTAACTCCTAAAAACTGGTGGGAAATGAATATGATGGGATAATTGTTTTTAAAAATAAAATTATGGGGTGAGAAAGAGGAAGGCACTGGGAAAAGAAAGGTAGAGATAGAATGGGGTAAATTATAAAAGAGGCACAAAAGAGTTTTTACAGTGGAGTGGAAGATGAAAGAGGTGGCAGAGAATGATTGAACCTTACTCTCATTGGAATTGGCTCAAAAAAGTAATGACATATAAACTCAGCTGGGTATAGAAATATATCTTACCATAAAGGAAAGTAGCAGGAGAAGGATGGAGGAGAGGCTGATAGAAGGAATGGCAGATTTGGGGAGAGAGAAGTCAGAAGCAAAACACTCTTAAGAAGTAACAGAGTGGGGGCAGCTAGGTGGCACAGTGGATAGAACACGGGCCCTGGAGTCAGGAGTACCTGAGTTCAAATCCAGCCTCAGACACTTAACACTTACTAGCTGTGTGACCCTGGGAAAGTCACTTAACCCCAATTGCCTCACTTAAAAAAAAAAGAAGAAGAAGAAGAAGTAACAGAGTGAAAGGAGAGAGAGTAGGATAAACAGGGAACATAAGGTGGAGGGAAATACATAGGTATCATAACTGTGAAAAAATTTACAGCAAGTTTCTCTAATAAAGACCTCATTTCTCAAATATATGTATGTATATATGTATGCACACACACTGAACTGAGTCAAATTTATAGAAATAATAGCCATTCCTCAATTGATAAATGGTCAAAGGATACGAATAGACAGTTTTCAGATAAAATAAAGCTATCTATACTCATGTGGGAAAAAATGCTCTAAATCACTACTAATTAAAGAAATGAAAATTAAAACAGCTCTGAGCTACCACCTCACAACTATCAGATTGTCTAATGTGACAAAAAGAAAATACCATTTTGGAGAGGATGTGGGAAAATTGAGACACTGATGCTCTGTAGGTGAAGTGCTATTCTGATTCAATCATTTTGTAGAGCAGTTTGGAACTATGTCAAAAGGGGCATGCCCTTTTATATCTCAAAGAGATTTTTAAAAAGGAAAATAACCTATATGCACAAAATTATTTATAGCAGCTCTTTTAGTAGTGGCAAAGAATTGGAAATTGGAGAATGTCCATCAATTGGAGAATGGTAAACATGTTGTTGTATAAGATTGTGATGAAATACTACTGTGATATAAGAAATGACAAGCAAGATGCTCTCAGAAAAACCTGGAAAGACTTACATGAACTGATGCAAAGTGAAATGAATGAAACCAGGAGAACGTTATATACAGTAACAACAATATTGTATGATAATCAATTGTGAATGACAGCTTTTCTCAGCAATAAAACAATCCAAGACAATTCTAAAGGATTTAAGATGGAAAATGCTATCCATCTACAGAGAAAGAACAGATGGAGTCTGAATGCAGATCAAAGAATACTTTACTTTTCTTAGGAGTTTTTTGTCTCTTTTACAATATGACTAACATGGGGGGCAGCTAGATGGCGCAGTGGTTAAAGCACCGGCCCTGGATTCAGGAGTACCTGAGTTCAAATCTGGCCTCAGACACTTGACACTTACTAGCTGTGTGACCCTAGGCAAGTCACTTAACCTCCATTGCCTGCAAAACAAACAAACAAAACAATATGACTAACATGGAAATATGACTGCACATGTATAACATATCAAATTGCTTGCCTTCTCACTAAGTGGAGAAGGGGAAAGAGGGAGAAAATTTCAAACAAAAAAAATTTTAAAAGAATGTTAAAAGTTGTATTACATGTAATTGGGGAAAAACCAAATATTAAGTTTAAAAGGGAAAAAAAATCTTAGAACTGTACATTATATTATGTTCCTAGTAAAAGATTATGACTTCACAACATTAAACTGATCAATTACTAACAATGAAAAGTGGCATATTTTTCATTTTTCAATATATCTGGATATTATATGGATATAGTTTGAGATGCTTCCTGATACTTGAAAAGTAAATTTTGTGTTGTTAAAAGAAATGGAATTTGTAAGGATCAAAATATTATTTAAGGGGATAGCTAGGTGGCGCAGTGGATAAAGCACCAGCCCTCGATTCAGGAGGACCTGAGTTCATACCTGGCCCCAGACACTTGATACTTACTAGCTGTATGACCCTGGGCAAGTCACTTATCCCTCATTGCCCCACAAAAAAAAAATTTATTTAAACTCTCTAAATGAAGAATTATTCATTGGGGTAGAAGGCAACATGCCCAAGTAAGGAGGTGGATTATTAACAAGCTCCTTATTCTAAAAGTTAATATATAAGAACATGATAGTGAAATATGAAACAGTATAAGCAAATATGCATTGTTACATTGAAATGATGCTTATTTTCTCAAATATGTACAGGTTAAAACTAAATTGAATGGGGCAGCTAGATGGCGCAGTGGTTAAAGCACCGGCCCTGGATTCAGGAGTACCTGAGTTCAAATCCAGCCTCAGACACTTGACACTTACTAGCTGTGTGACCCTGGGCAAGTCACTTAACCTCCATTGCCTAAAAAAAAAAAACAACAACTAAATTGAATTCCTTTCATGGGCATTTAAGTGTTGTCAATCACCTAATAAAGCCCTAAATTTGGAATCCTTGATTAACATCGATATGTACTTTGACCGTGGATTCTTTTTTGCCGGAGTCATAATCTGCAAAATCTTACATCGAAGAATGATGAAATGTTGGCGACAAGCAGGAGCTCCGTTAAAGCCTTTTTGGATGAGTGTTATGTTAGTATATTCGAAGAAACCAATTAAAAATTGTCAACATAGGCAAAACTTAAACTTCAATTTTTAATCAATCGACAAATATTTATTGTTTCCTAAATGTAAGTATTGTGCAATCCATTAGGGATACAGACACAAAAATGAAAGTTTCTAGCTCTAAGGAAATGATATGTATAAATATATCACATAAAATATATATACCCATATGAATTTATGTGTACACATGTAAATACATATCATAGAAATAGAAGTAGAAGAGTTCTCCACTGGACTTCTCTACCATGCTTTACTATATACTTATATGCTTCTTATCTTCTCCCAGTATAATGTAACCTCTTTGAAGGCAGAGACTGTCTTTCTGTTTGTATTTGTATTCCTAGAACTTAGCATAGTGCCTGGAAGATAAGTGCTTATTAAGTGCTTGTTGACTGACTGACTGACTAATCTTCAAGTAATCCAACCCCTTCATTTTACAGATGAGGAAACTGAGACCTAGTGACTCATCCAAGGTCTCGCAGGTGGTATGTGGCAGAAACTGGATTTATCTACTGCCAGAGTAAAAGAAAGAGCCAACAATAGCTACACTTTTTGGTCGACAATTTAAATTAATGCCATATTTCCCTTATGACATATTTTGAATGAAGTCCTGTTTGTCATCTCGCTCTGAAAAAAGACCGTAGTCCTAGTCATATGGACCATCCATAAAAGTCGAAACTTTCAGCTTCACATTCTCATTTATATGACTGAATTTTTTTCTAGGCTACATTTGGCGGGTAGGAGAGGGACAGCCAGGTGGTTCAGCGGATAAGAGTGAGAGGCTTGAAGTCAGGAACACTCATCGTCCTGAGTTCAAATCTGGTATCCGACACTTATTAGCCGTGTGGCCTTGAGCAAGTCACTTAACCCTGTTGCCTCAGTTTCCTCATCTGTCAAATGAGTTGGACAAGAAAATGGCAAACCTCTCCAGTATTTTTGGCAAGAAAATGTCAAATGGAGTCATGAAGAGTCAGACACAACTTAAAAACGACTGAACAACCACAACAAACTGTCAGAATCTGCTGCTTGTCTCCATTACTGCCATCGGGGCTTCTGACCTCCAGCCTTCTTCCTCCTCCTCTTCTTTCATGCCTCTTCCTATCTCTTTTGTAAGGTCTCTTCTGGCAACCTACCTCATTTTCATGGTAAAAGGTTGCCCTTGTCACACCAGCTTATTCCAGTAATCCCTTTTCCTACATGACATCCACTGGCCAGTCAAAGCCTGTCTTTTGCTTCTCTGCTCTTCGTTTATCTGTTTTTTCATCACGTGCTTGGAGCTGTTCTTTCCTTGCCAGAGGATGGTTAGTGTTTTTCTGTTCACTTCTGATCCAGAATAATTCCAGGAGCTTTGGGACTCCAGGAAATTGGATTCCAGAAAGCCTAGAGATCCTTTTGTTATTTTTTTCCCCTTTTGCCAAAAAAAGAACAAAAGTAACTAAAATTTGAGGCATCCAGGAGACTTAGTGAATAAAGTGTTTGACTTAGAGTCAGGAAGGCATGGGTTCAAGTGCCAATTCAGATACTAGCTGTGTGACCCTAGATAAATCTTTTAGCCTCTCTGTGCCTCAGCTCCTTTCCTTTGTGTAACAGAAGAAAACACACCAAGTTCACACCCAAATGCCACATAGTTGATAGGCAGAGTCACTCTCTTGTTTGTAGGACATGACACCTTGGCAACCAAATTGATCTACTGACAGGTTGATCCAAGTAAATCACTCTCAAAGCTACATCAGCTACCTGAGTACCATTGGCCAGACTAGGGAATGCCTGAGCGTGTTTGAGAGAAGGAAAATATTGCCTTTCCTCTGTCCCTCGCTTTTCTGTTGTCAGAAATAAGTACACAATCCTTCCTTCGGTTTTCATAATATTTGTACTAGTACCTAGGAACTAGTACCTAGAAAAGGGAATTTAAATAAATCTTTAAAATTTCTAGAAGTAGGGGCAAGCTGGGATAGAGCACCAGCCCTAAAGTCAGGAAGACCTGACACTTACTAGCTGTGTGTCCCTGGGCAAGTCACCTAACTCTGATTACCTCCCCCCCAAAAATTGTAGAAGTAAGTAGTCCAAGGGGCAGCTAGATGGCGCAGTGGATAGAGCACCGGCCCTGGATTCGGGAGTACCTGAGTTCAAATCCAGCCTCAGACACTTAACACTTACTAGCTGTGTGACCCCGGGCAAGTCACTTAACCCCAATTGCCTCACTAAAAAAAAAAATTTTTAAATAAAAAAAAAATAGAAGTAAGTAGTCCTGGATCATTGAAAATCTCAGTAGTACAAGGTCAGTCAGTTAATAGCCAATAAATATTTATCAAGTACATACTATATGCCAAGGGCACCTAATGGTGGTGCAGTGGACAACCTAAGTCCAACTCTGGCCCCAGCCACTTCCTAGCTATGTGACCCTCAGCAAGTCACTTAACCCACTTTGCCTCAGTTTCCCCATCTGTAAAATGAGTTGGAGAAGGAAACCTCAAACCACTCCAGTATCATTGCCAAGAAAACCCCAAATGAGGTCATAAAGAATTGGACACAACCAAACTGACTCAACAACAATAGCTACACATCAGCAGGCACTGTGTTGTGTCAGAATACAAAGAACGACAAAAGACAGTCCCGGCTCTCAGGGATCTTAATAGAGGAGACAACATGCAAACAACCATCTACAAACAACATATAGACAAGATAAATTGGAGAAAATCGAGAGGGAGTTTTGGATTTTCCTTGATCTTTCTTAGTTTTCCAATCATTGAGGCAAATAGATGGAGTTGGATGGAGTCAGGAGAACCAAGTTTGAACCTTGCCTCAAAAACTTACGAGCTGTTTGACCCTAAACAGGTCATTGTCCTCTCTGAGACTCTGTTTCCTCATCTATAAAATGACAATAGTAGTAATAGCATCAACCTTACGAGGTTTTTGAGAGGATTGAATGATAACGTGCATGAAGTGATTTGCAAAGTTTAATATACTATATAAATGCTATTACTATTTGATCCTTCTTTTTGTACCTTAAAGTCCTCCTTATGTTCCCCAAGCCCCAGCCTCCTTTTTCTTAATGGTTTATATCCTCCTACATTCTTCTCCCTTCTCTTCCATCAGAAAACAAAAGGAAATTAGGTTCCTCCCTTTCCTTCTACCCTTTCCACATACTCACACATCTCCTATTTCTCTCATAGACTAAGGGATTATACAAAGGAGATGCTATGTTAGCACTCTAATGAGAAAAGTCCTATGAAGACCTAGGGACAGAATAAAATACATTGAAATACAGTGAAAAGAGGGGGCAGTTAGGTGGCGCAATGGAAAAAGCACTGGCCCTGAATTCAGGAAGACCTATGTTCAAATCCGGTCTCGGACACTTGATATTTACTAGCTGAGTGGACAAGTCACTTAACCCTCATTGCCCTGCAAAAACCAAAACAAAACAAAACAAGAACAGCAACAAATTTGGCAGCTAGGTGGCACAGTGGATAAAACACTGGCCTTGGATTCAGGAGGATCTGAGTTCAAATTTGAACTCAGAAACTTGACACTTACTAGTTGTGTAACCCTGGGCAAGTCACTTAACCCTCATTGCCACACAAAAACAAAACAAAAAGAAATACAATGAAAGGGGCAGCTAGGTTGCACAGTGGATAGAGTACTGGCCCTGGAGTCAAGAATACCTGAGTTCAAATTGGGCCTCAAACACTTGACACTTATTAGCTGTGTGACCCTGGACAAGTCACTTAACTCAATTGCCTTTAAAGAATTTTAAATTTTAAATTGAAATTTAAAAAAATACAATGAAAGGAATTACATGACCATTGTAGTAGCTGGAATAAGGTGGCATACTTTTATTTTTAATATTATTTTATTTTTCTAATGACATGCAAAGACAATTTTTAACATTCTTTTTTTAAAGAAATTTTGACTTACAAATTTTCTGCCTACCTACCTCCTTTTCCCCTCCCTGAGACAGTAAGCAATTTGATATAGATTATATATGTGGAATCATGTAAAACATATAAAAGAAGAAAAAAAAAGGAAAAAAAAATCAAGCAAAAATAGTATTCTTTGATCTACCCAGATGTGGAGAACATTTTCCATCATGAGTCTTTTGGAATTGTCTTGGATCATTGTATTGCTGAGAATAGCTAAGTCTATCACAGTTGATCATCACACAATGTTCCTGTTACCATGGACAATGTTCTCCTGGTTCTGTTCACTTCACTTTGCATTAGTTCATATAAGTCTTTCCAGGTTTTTCTGAAATCTGCCTGCTTACCATTTCTTATAGCACAATAATATTCCATTTATATTCAGATGCTACAACTTAGTCAGACATTTTCTCATTAATGGACAGCTCCTTGATTTCCAATTCTTTGCTACCCTAAAAAAGGGTTGTTGTTGATGTAGGTCATAAGGTTGCATACTTAAGGAGAAGGAAGGGCAAACATTGTTGCCAATGAATCATTAGGCAGATTAAAATATTTTTGCCTTTAGATGGATTTGGTTATTTGCAGTGAGACACCATCATTTAGGTATTGTGTCTACAGACACAGATGGCACACCTTCATGCCTCAGAAGTCTTATTTTCTTGAATCCCTCCCCCCCCCCAAAAAAAAAGTCATTACTTGGTAACCACCCCTACAATTATGAATCCTCTGAACTAAGTTAGACTCAATCCTTAGACAGCAGATACACAAGCTCAATCCTTTACCAAGCCATTGCTGTTGGTAGTACTACTCAGAGTTTATACTCTACTGGTGCCGCCTTCGGGAATACAGGGGCATGTCCCCATCCTGGACTAGAGTAGAATTTTAGAGGAGGATCAACTGTGCTAGTAAAAGAATTAATTATTAATTCTTATTATATATAGTATATTATTATATAGTACCTTTTTTTTTGCGGGGCAATGGGGATTAAGTGACTTGCCCAGGGTCTCACAGCTAGTAAGTGTCAAGTGTCTGAGGCCAGATTTGAACTCAGGTACTCCTGAATCCAGGGCCAGTGCTTTATCCACTGTGCCACCTAGCTGCCCCTTTATATAGTACCTTTTTAACATAATCTCAAAGCACTCTTATACTTCCTATCTCATTTATTCTTACTATATTCTGATAGCATGGAAGCAAACCAAAACAGATTACAGACTAAATCAAGAGCATTTGTAGATGAAAGTAGAAGGATAACAAATATATAAATACAAATGTATATTTATGTGATGAAATAGATTCATTCCACAAGGACTTATTAAAAAGCAACTACTCTATGGAAGGCATGGTGTTAGGAGTGAGAAGACAAAGAGAAAGACCAAAGAATCTGCCAACTTTCTATAATGATCCACTATGTCAACGCTCAATGAAGAAGTAGTAGTTCCATTTAAGATAAAATTGGAAAAAGTGGCTAAACCTTACTAAATGCCTATAAAATAATAGAGACGTGTGTGATTGTTTATTGAAAAGACACAAAACACGGAGAAATAAGCTCACCTAAGGTGCTTGACACTGTCGTACTGTGTACAGAATTCAAATGAAAGAAAGCCTATGAAATTCTCCTAATGTTCCTCTTCAAAAATAACACTGCAAATATTGAATTGATTTCTGAAACTTTGAAAAGTTTCTCCAAGTGAAAACTATAATCATTTGAAAGAAATTGCTCTACCTAGCAAGTCTGGAAAAACAAATTGTATAATACCTACATTCTGACATGTAGCTGGAAGGCAAGGCCATTAAATTACTGTACATATACAGACACACTCAGAGTACAACAATTTTGGTGCCTTTAAGGAAGTGGAACATGACAAAAGGTTGTCTGCTCCACCCTTCCTTCCTTCCTTTGCTAAACAAAATTGTCTAAGTGATTTTAATGGGCTCAGGCCAATTGCCAGGGACATTATGGAAATTCAAAGAAATGTTCTCACTTCAAGTCAAATAATAGACTGAATTTGGGAACTACAGTTCAGGCAGAAGTGAAGCAGTCCAAAAGATAAATTTGACCTAACCCTAAAGGATTCTGCTGGGTGACTTGGTACAACTGTGAATCTGATTTTTTTTTAAAAAGTAACCCTTTTTTGAAAAATAAAATTACACATCTCTCCTTTATTATAATGAACAGGAAAAAAATAGGCTTTAGTACAATTATGCTGAAATTCATTACAGGATCCAGATGGAAAGTTCAGATATCTGGGATGTGACATAGAAAGGAAATGGGACATCACGAGATATATAGATATAGAAATAGATATAGACATAGATATAGATGTAGATGTAGATGTAGATGTAGATAGAGATAGAGATAGAGATAGAGATAGAGATAGAGATAGAGATAGAGATAGAGATAGAGATAGAGATAGAGATAGAGATAGAGATAAATAGATTTAGATATCTGGAACAAGGGTTCCAAAACCTAGGATCAGTGAATTTGGATGGAGAAAAAAATTAGATCTTTATTTTCAGTAATCTCCAACTAAAATTTAGCATTTCCTTCAATTATGCTTTTTAAAAATTATTCTGAGAACACATCCACAGGCTTCTCCAGACTACTAAAGGGGTTCAGGAAAATAGAGTTCAGTCCTTTTACTTCTGTGTTTATGTTTTCATTTTAGGTGAAGGAGATTAATCTGGAGGTTACAACCTAATGAGGAAGGTAATGTGCAGACAAATCTATACAAAGCAAGCTATATACAGGATAAATTGGAAATAATTAACAGAGGGAAGGCACTGGAATTAAGAGGAGTTGGGGAAGGCTTACTGGAAGATGTGAAATTTTAGTTGGAACTTAATGGAAACCAGAGAGATTGGTAGTCAGAGTAGAAGAAAAAAAGTATTCATGGGGAACAGCCAGAGAGAATACCCAAAGCAGAGAAATGGGGTGTCTTGTTCAAGGAACAGACAAAAAGTCAGTGTCATTGGATCAAAAAGTATGTGTCAGGAAGTAAAACCAAAATGAAGATCATTCTGAGAAACCAGACTGTCAGCAAGCAAACAGGAAGGAAGGAAAGAGAGAGAGAAAGGGAGGGGGGAGGAAGAAAGAAAGAGAAAGAAGAAAGAAAATGCATTTTCTTCCTTTCATTGAAGAGATAGGGTACCTTAGTATAGAATAATGTATGTATGTATATATATATGTACTGTATATACGTTTATGTGTATCATATCTATATAAAACATGTATTTATGTATATCAGATATATATTACATGAAATTAGCAAGCTTTTTCATGAACAAAATCAATGCAAATAGGATAAAATGGGAAACTTGATTGGGGAAAAGTCTTTGTAATATGTATATGTATCATATATATGTATGTGTATGTATTATATAATAGCATAATATATGTATATGTGTGTATAGAGATAAAGATATAGTCCAACAATAGCAATGTGCTGGTTTTGCTGAATTGCTCTTTTCCATTTTGTTTTAAAATTTTTATTACTAGCAATAGGCAGGAAAGGAAAGAGATATATTCAGAAATGTACATATCATAACAACAAGAGGTATCCATAATTTTTTTGTTTGGGTTTTTCTTTTTCTTTTTGCGGGGCAATGGGGGTTAAGTGACTTGCCCAGGGTCACACAGCTAATAAGTGTCAAGTGTCCGAGGCCGGATTTGAACTCAGGTACACCTGCATCCAAGGCCGGTGCTTTATCCACTGCACCACCTAGCTGCCCCCATAATTTTTTTAGAGAAGAAAAATGAGAGGGAGCGAGGAGCCAGAGGTTAGGTAGAAGTAAAAGGAGGATTAGTAAAAGAAGAGAGAGAGAAAGAAGTAGACCTGGCTTATCTTCTCCTCCCTAACCAATCACAGACTATTAAACTCTCCTTTTTACCCCTTTGTATCCTCTGACAAGGTCAAAGCATATTCCTCATCATGGAAGAATTGAACTATAGCAAAACTTTTGGTTTTATTGTTTTATATTCCTCTGCTTGGGCAGCTAAGTGGCACAGTGGATAGAACACCCAGCCAGGAGTCAGGAAAACTAATCTTCCTGAGTTCAAATCTCACTTCAGGCACTTACTAGATGTGTGACTCTGGGCAAGTCACTTAAACCTGTTTGCCTCAAGTTTTCTCATTTGTCAAATAAGCTTTTCTTTGCCAAAAAACAAAAACAAAAACAAATGGGCTCATGAAGAGTCTGACACAACTGATATGAGTAAACAAATTCCTCTGCTTCTGACCATGAGAAACTGATATCCTTAGAACTCTCAAAATGTCATGACTGGTAGTCAGAGGTGGGGCTGGAAATCAGTGGAAAATGAAGAGGAAAACATTCTTCATTTTTATCCTCAAAAAGGTGAAAGAGTCTACCATAGAAGCAACACAGGAGTAAATAAATAGCTATTTGCTAGACGTCCCTTGTTTAAGTTTTTGTAAAAAACGAAAGGTGTCAGGATTCAGGGAACACTCTGCCCTGAGTGTGGCACACCAAAGAAATGTCACATTTTCACAACATTCATCTTGAAAAGATCTGACCTACTTCTGAACAATCCCAAGAAAACTCTGAAGAAAGCATATGAAAGTAAGTCAACTAGAAAGTTTGAGCCATTAAAATTGTAATCTCCCACTCATTTATTTTCTCAACTATTAAAATTAATTACAGACTTCCTAACAGTGTTAAAGAATCCATCTCAGGATATCTTGCCAATGCTCACAAAACTTGTAATATCCAGCATCGGCACCAGTAACCTTTGTTTCAGAGATTCTCATGGCACATAGGATGAAGGTAACAATTTAGGAAATTATCTCAGACACTTAGTTAGTAGTTTACAACTAGGAAATCAAAGGAAAATCATTGGATCATAGACAAAGAGCTTAAAGGGACCTCCAAGATCATCTCTACCAACCCCCTCTTTTTACAGATGAAGAAAATGGAGGAAGTAGTTTGGCCAGGATCACATGGGCAGCAGATGACAATGCCAATATATTCCAACACAAGTTTTCTCACTCCAACTGAGGGCTCTTTCCACTGGTCTCCCTGCATGTCACTTCCCCACCCCTATACACTGAGATAAAATGTAAGCATGCAACTCACAATATTTCAAAAGAAAATTTTATTAAAGCATAATATAGGGATAGCGAAGGTGGCGCAGTGGATAGAGTATTGGCCCTTGAGTCAAGAGGACCTGACAAATATGGCCTCAGACACTTAACACTTACTAGCTGTGTGACCCTGGGCAAGTCACTTAATCCCAATTGCCTCACCAAAAAAAAAAAAAAAGCATAATGTAGAATACTAATGATTTATAGGTACGCTCTGGAATGCACCACTCTACATCCTAGAAAACTGGAATTCCATCTTTGTGGAGAGTAAGAGGACAACCATGGTTTGGCAATCACTCCCTCACTCTCCTGTCTTCAAAGGGTGAGAAACTAGGCATTAAGTTATATCTTTATATTATACATCAAATATTTGAAATCTAAAATGACACTCTGGGGACTCAAGATAAAAGACACTTTCCAAAGTCTTTGGGGGTAGATGTGCTAGGAATCAATGCACATGTTTGGACATCTAATTTCTCATACATGCTTTTAGCTCTGGAGTTCAAATTTTCAGCATTCAAAGGCTGTGTCTTTCTTAATCTTGCCCACTCTCTCTTCATTTTCTCTACTTTTCTCTCTCAGAAGTCTCTCAGCCAATCAGGAGCTACAAAAACAAAAAAGCATGATATACATACATTCACACACACATATGTGTTCACATGGGCTGTCTAAATATATAGACCTGGTCCAAAGGGGAATTGGAGGTCTACCTCTGTTGAGCAAACAAGAACCAAGGGCAGTACCCACATGCGAACTGTTGGAAAGGGGTTATTAGAAGAAGAGAGGTAGGTAGGTCAGAATACACTATCTAAACTGGGAGCTATTTCCTCTACTCTCCAAGAGGAGTATTATATCTATTTGTAATACGGGGGACAATAGATTCAGAACAGAACCCACTTCCCTGATGGCTGAAGGTAGAAGATATCCCTTAGCGCTTATCACCTTCCCTCCAAGCACCAGTTAGACAAAAGTCCGTGACAAATAGCAGATAGGAAGTAAATCCACCTACCCAAATAAAGTAGCAAATAGAAATCTTTGATGTTCTATACAGAGACTATACAAGAGTGGATGAAATAAGATCTCAGCTCAAACCTGAAGAGAGAGAATAATTTTACCCAGAAGAGGTCTGTTCTTAGCAGTCTCTAGAATTTTTTTAACAGGCCCAGGCTGATGGGGTCAGCTTCCTGTGTATGTCTACCATTTCAAAGCCTTTCCCTCCACCACCTGCCTGAAATGTTCCCTGTCAATCATGTATTTCCAAAGTATGTCTGAAATCAACTCAGTAGATCCCTTTCACAAGTAGGAAGCACCATGCACAGCCTTCTCCCATTATTCAGGATCATGTACCTCTCTCTGCATTGTGGAATGCAAAACCATCCCCAAGTTCTGAGTTCCTTCCAGGTCCTCATTTTGAGGATAGGCCATCTTTCCTCCAGCCACTTTTCCTTCCATGCCCCTCCCCAACTTTACCTCTGATTTTCCAGACTTCAACACCAAGCCCCAGTGAGAATATCACCACTAACCTTCCCTGCTTTTCCGCAACTTTTTGCATGTGGTATTCCGCATTAGAGTGTAACCCTCTGAAGGGCAAGGACTATCTTTTTTTCCTTGTATTTTTACCTCCAGCACTTAGCACAGTACCCAGTACATAGTAAGTGCCTAATAAATGTTTTCTGTCTTTCCTTGCTGGCTTGTGGAGAAGCCAGTTTACATACAAAAACAGAGGTGCATAAACACGTGTGTGTGTGTGTGTGTGTGTGTGTATGTGTGTGTGTGTGTGTGTGTGTGTCTCCAGAATCGCTTACAGGTCTAAGGATAAGTATTCTTTTGGGGGAGGTTCCCACAGACCTGCCCCAATGCTGCTTGGCTGCTCCCTGTCATTGGCAAGGGATTGGGGGAAACAAGTAACATTCTTTCTGTCCTTTTTTTCCCAACTTCTCTCTACTCTCTATAGCTTGACCACAAGGGCACTATATAGATATGTATCACCCCTAGAATTGGGGGGAGTTGAATTCCGAAATCTGGCTCTGTCTGGTACTAATTCTCCACCAGTTTTCTCTCTATCTTCATGGTTGCTTCAATTCCCATTGACCTCATAATTATCTAGGCAACTTGTAGGATTGCAGGCAGGTCCTACTACCCCTAAGCATCATATCCTCCCTGTAATAAGAGGATAATATAAAATGATAATAATAATTCTTGCTCTGCCTACTTCAGGACTTGTTGAGAAAATCAAATAAGGAAACCTGTAAAGTACTTTGCAAACCACAAAACACCATATAAAGTCAACTCTCATAATCTTCATTTTTAAAGTTCTCCTCCAGTAACTACTTTTAAGTATAGAGATGCACTGTGAAGCAAAACCAGAAAAAGCAATATACAGTATGACTACAGCCAAGTAAAACCAAAGACTAATTAAATGAAACTGAACATTAAATAATTTTAATAGCCTAGCTTGGACCCAGAAGGGATGAGAAAATGTACTGTCTTCCTTTCATCAAATCACTGTGGGTGAGAAAGATTACATGTGTTGGTTGGTTTTATTGGACCATACTGCTCTTAAATCTTTGTTAAAAGGGAAACCTTGGGGCAGCTAGGTGGTGTAGTGGATAGAGCACTGGCCCTGGAGTCAGGAGTACCTGAGTTCAAATCCAGTCTCAGACATTTAACACTTACTAGCTGTGTGACCCTGGGCAAGTCACTTAACCCCAATTGCCACACTTAAAAAAAAAAACCTTGATGGGGAAGGAAGGCACACATTCAGAAATATTTGTGATTTAAAAGCAAAAGACATCAATAAAGTGTGTGCTTTTTAAAAATCCCTACTCTAGTGCCTCAGTATGATGCAGAAGGGTGTACCAGGAAATGTTTAACAACTAACTGAGGGGGGAAGGAACTGCACACTTTTAAATTTGATCTGCATTATTAACATTTTCTCCATTCCTTTCTTAAGTCTAAACAATCAACAAAACAAGACAAGCCCCGATTTGTAGTATTTGCTGATTTCTGAGGGGTTCATGCTCAAACTAAAAATTTAACAAGTGTCTCTCTGTTGGTGCTGCTTCCAGCACAGCGCTATGCAGAGGTAACCCAAGGTTCTGAAGGCTGAACATTCAGAGACGGCAGGTCTACTGCTACCAGAGTATAGGAACACGTTAGCTGTATGATGGAATGGAAACAACACTAGAGTTGTAGTCAAAAGGCCTGGGTTCGAATCTTTGTTTTCCACCTAATAGCATTATGACCTTGTGGAATTTGACTCAGATAAGATTCCACATTTGTAAGAAAGGGGATTGGAGAAATATTCTATCGTCATAAATCTCTATCTAGTAAGATTTCTGGACAAGATGGCAGCCTGAAAGAGAAGCAGCCTGCCTAGCTTACATACCTGTTCTAGCAAAACCCTGAAGTTCAAACAAGACTGAATAGTGATCAAGATAGCCACTTAAAAACTATATTTTTTTTAATTTGCATTTGGAAAATAGGTGAAGGGGTCTTACTGAATTCCTTCCATGACACAAATATGGTGCTGATACCTAAACAAGGAAGAGCCAAAACAGAGAAAGAAATTTTCTGTAATGAATATTGTTGCAAAAATTTTAAATAAAAGACTAGCAAAGAGATTACAGCAATGTATTACAAGGATCATAAACTATTAGCAGGTGGGATTTATACCAGGAATGCAGGGCTGGGTCAATATTAGGAAAACTATCAGCATAATTGACCACATCAGTAACAAAACTAACAGAAATCATATGATTATTTCAATCAATGCAGGAAAAGCCTTTAACAATATACAACACCCATTTCTATTAAAAACACTAGAGAACATAGGAATAAATGGAGCTTTCCTTAAAATGATGAGTAATATTATCTAAAACCATCAGCAAGCATTATCTAGAAGACTTCCCAATACAATCAGGGTGAAACAGGGATGCTTATTTCCGTGCTATTACTTAATAGTGTGCTAGAAATACTAGCTACAGGGAGCAGAGAGGTGGCTCAGTGAATAAAGCATCAGCCCTGGATTCAGGAGAACCTAAGTTCAAATATGGCCTCAGACATTTGATACTTACTAGCTGTGTGACCCTAGGCAAGTCACTTAACCCTCATTGCCCTGCAAAAAAAAAAAAAAAGAAAGAAAGAAATATTAGTTATAGCAATAAAAGAAGAAAAGGAATTAAAGGAATTAGAATAGGCAATGAGGAAACAAAACTGTCACTCTTTGTGGACTATATGATGTTATACTTAGAAAATCCTAGAGCATCAACTAAAAAACTACTTGAAATTATTAACTTTAGCAAAGTTGCAGGATACAAAATAAACCCACATAAATCATCAGTATTTCTCTATGTTAGCAACAAAGTCCAGCAGCAACAGATAGAAAGAGAAATTCCATTTAAAATAACTGTAAACAATATAAAATACTTGGAATTCTACTGCCAAGACAAAAACTACATGAACACAACTATAAAACACTTTTTTTTGTTGTTTTTTGTTTTTTGTGTTTGTTTGTTTTGGGCGGGGCAATGGGGGTTAAGTGACTTGCCCAGGGTTACACAGCTAGTAATTGTCAAGTGTCTGAGGCCGAATTTGAACTCAGGTACTCCTGAATCCAGGGCTGGTGCTTATCCACTGTGCCACCTAGCCGCCCCCTATGAAACACTTTTCACACAAATAAGGTCAGATTGAAATAAGTGGAAAAATATTAATTGCTGAAGGGTAGGCTGAGCCAATATAATAAAAATGACAATTCTACCTAAATTAATATATTTGTCCAGTGCCATACCAAACAAACTATCAAAAATTATTTTATAGACTTAGAAAAAATACTAATAAAATACATCTGGAAGAATAAAAGTTCAAGGATATCAAGGAAATCAATAAAAAAAAAATGAGAAAAAAGGTGGTCTAGTCATACCAGATCTCAAACTGTATTATAAAGCAGTAATTATCAAAACAATCTGGTAGTGGCTAAGAAATAGAGTGGTAGGCTTTTTTTTCTTCTCAAGTCTTTGCTAGCACATAGTTGTCATTTAATAAATATTTATTCCCTTCCCCTTCCCCTTTCTCCAGAATGCTCTACCACAGTCCCCAGCTGCTGCTATCTCATAGACTGGAAGAGGCTATTCTCAAATCCTTGGTCTCTTGTTAAGCACGTTAGTGCTTACTATGTAAGGGCTAGGAAAATGAAGAAAGGCAAAAATAGAACCCCTATCCCCAAAGAGTTCACATTATAATGGGGGAGACAATGGTCAAACAAGCATGTATATAAATATATATTATATACATACAGACCTACACACATACACATATATACACACACAGAGTGCATATGAGAGGTGTGAGAAATGGGTAGTTGTCTTCTCTCAATGAGGATATAACAATCAGTAATACTCCTCCTGACCTGTTTTTAGGACAAAGGTCTTAGATCCCCTCCTCCCCCTCTGGCTAACAAAACTACATGGTTCAAGGAGCCCTGATCTCAATAAAGTCCACTCCTGAGTTGTGTCCATATAAGGAAGAACTGATTAGGGATGGGAATACTGCATTCCAATTAGCTGCTTTTTGCATAGATTGGAACCCTTGAGTAATCGGACCAATGATGAAAAAGGGGAAGGTCCATTCATGTTAGGGACTAGGGTATAAAACAGGGCCTGTGAGCCCCCTTTCTTGGCACCCACTAACTGAACACTAGGGTGCCTCCTCATGAGAAGGAAATAAACGAGCCTTTGTCACATCTCTGCTGAGTTTCCAAGAATTATTGAGAAGAGAATTGTTTTCCCTCACAAGAGGTAATCTCAGAAAAGAGCAATTGCAGTTGGGGGATGAGTGGTGGGAGAGACTGGGAAAGGCTTTATACAGAGTAGGATTTGAGCTGAGTCTTGAAGGAAACAGGAAAGCCTGGAGATCAAATGAAAAAGCATTCCAGGTATGGAGGCAGTCATTGAAAAGGCATGGAGAAGTGAGTAGAGGATCAGGAAGAAGTATGACCTAGCTCTTGCCCACAACTGCTTCACACAAATCTATAAAATATACCAGGCCAAGTCCTCATCAGGAAATCCAAGGGGGAAAAAAACACTCCTTTTCAGCACAGGCCAAAATAAAGAGTTCTATGGACCCTGGGGGTGGGATCTAGCCAAGAACAGCCACATGTGGGAGCATTCCACAGGTAGAGGTTGTGCCCCAGAGCAAGACAAGGTCCCAGCCCACCACAGAGGAGTCCAAACTAGTGAAAGATGCAGGAATAGATGCCTGATGTAAGTTCCATTGCTCACTGGCCAGTGTTGTATCACCAATCTAAGGTGGCCTGAAGAGAGGACCTTGTGCCTCAGGGCAACATTCCAGGGTAAGAAGTCATAGGCACTAAACTGTACACTGAGCAAGGGGCAAGTTCAGTAGTAAACAGTATGACTCTAACCCCAGGAACAGAGTGGGAGACCCCAATGCAGTCTGAAACCTTCAGGGGAATAACCAGGACAAGAATCTCAGAGAGTCTATCATTTTGTTACTCTAAACCAGAAGAGATTTCTGGCTGGTTGGCAATGATTGAATCCAGCAGCAGTCTACTGGAACTCCAACCAGATGAAAGCTTATAAGTATTTTATTTAAACCTAAACCAAGGTCAGGAACTTGTAAAGTTCAAACCCGAAGGGTAAATCAGACTATTTGGGTGGCTTGCAAATTCTCAGCCTTGAGCTACTGCTGAAATCCTGGAATAACAATACAGTGGAAAGAGTGCCTGGCCAGAAGTCTGGAAGACTCATCTTCCTGAGTTCAAATCCAACCTCCAGACATTTACTAGTTATGTGACTCTGGGCAAGTTACTTAACCCTGTCTGCCTAAGTTCCTCATCTGTAAAATGGGCTAGAGAAGGAAATGGCAAACCACTTCAGTATCTTTGTCAAGAAAACCTCATGAAGAGACAGACACAACTGAAACAAGTGAAAAAACAATATCCCATTAAAAAAAATAAATAACAGCAGGACCAAAGCTGATTCAAAGAAGGATTCAAGCTGAACTCAGATATTCCATCCAGAATTGCATAGAGCCCAGCCCTACCATAAAGTCTGAAGTAAGGAAGCAGGCTAAAAGAATGTGCTAACAAAACAAAAAGAATCACTTCATAAAAAGTAATTCAGGTAACAGGGATGCTGAGGATAAAAACCCAAAAGAAGAGAATTTTTCAAAATTTCCACAAGAAAGTTTTGAAGAAAAATACTACTTGGCACAAATTAAACTAGAATATCTGAAAGAGATAAAAGAGGAGAGTTTTTTAAAGAGTTTTTAATTTTTTTATAAATGAAATGAAAACTCTAGAGGGGAAAAAGTTGGAAAATAAATAAGAAATGGAGGAAAAATTTGGAAAAGGGGATTAATGGTTTGCTACAGGAGGAACAATACCTTACCCAAGCAACAAAATTCCCAAAAATTAAACTGGACCAAATAGAAAATAACGACTCTGTAAGACAAAAAGAACTATTAAAACATTGCCAAAAAACTGAAAAAGAAAAGAAAAGAAAAGGTAAGGCATCTCATAGCAAAATCATCTGACTTGGAAAATAGAACAAGGAGAAATGTTTTTAAAAAAAGTTAGACATTATATTTAAAGAAATAATAAAAGAAAATTGTCCAGACCTCTTAGAACCCATAAGCAAAGTAGAAGTAGAAATGATCCACCAGTAACTTCCTGAAAAAAACCCAAAATGAAAACTCCCAGGAACATAACATTTAAAATGCCAAGCTTCTAAGACAAAGAAAAAATATTGCAAATAGTCAGAAAGAAATAATTTAAGGACCAAAGAGCCACAATCAGGAACACAGAAGATTTAGCAGCTACCACTTAAAAGGAGCAGAGAACTTGGAATAAAATATTCCTCAAATAGATAACCTTACAATCAAGAATTACTTACCCAGAAAAGCTAAATATAATCCTACAAGGTGGGGTGGTGGAAATGGAACATTAATCAAACAAAGTGTTTCCACAGGCATTTCCAATGAAAAGACCAAAGCTATATACTACAGGACATTCAGTTCAAGATAATGGTTGAAGATTCAAGACTACAACACAGGAAGAAGGCTCAGAAACCTAAGAGTAAGCACATTCATTTGGAAGATAAACATTCACAACTCCAGATTCTTTGTATATGGAGACACTCAGCTCCACTGCTTTCTGGATCAATCCACTCTGGGGGAAAGAGAGGCAAAAAGAAGCCCTTCCCTTCAGTATCTGCCAGAAAATTAAGTGTTCATAGTCAGATGCCACTAGCTCTCTCAGCCACCACCAATGTTGCTTTATCAATTTGATGGAGCCTCCACTCAACAGCCACCATGATAAAGCTAAGGAAGGATGCTAAAAAGCAAAGAGATCCAAAGAAAATGGATCTTCCACCAAAGGAGATGGAAGACAGTGAAGAGGACAGCAGTGGAGAAGAGGTTGTGGTCCCTCAGAAGAAAGACAAAAAGACTGTGGCTACCAGGACCAGCCAAAAAGTCCAGTGCTGCCCCACCTGCTGTGAAAGCAGTCATGATGTCTTACCAAGGAGGCAGCAGCTTCCCCTGCCAAGACAATGAATACCTGTGCCAAAGCTAGTGACAGACAAGGCAAGAAGGGAGTCACCCCAGCTAAAAAGCAGCAGCCACTCTCGCTAAAGCAGCTGTCTCCCCAGACAAGGGGTGGAGTAGAATGCCAAGAAAAGAGGATGACAGTGAAGATGAGGAGGATGAAGAATTTGAGTCATCCAAAGGGATGAAAATGGGAACCGTTCTAGCCAAACAAGACTCTGAGGACGAGGAGGAAGAGGGAGAGGACAAGGAGCATGAGGATAACTCTAAAGAAGAAGCTAGGGGCAGCTAGGTGGTGCAGTGGATAAAGCACCAGCCCTGGATTCAGAAGGACCCGAGTTCAAATCCGGCCTCAGACACTTGACACTTACTAGCTAGTGACTCTGGGCAAGTCACCTAACCGTTGCTGCCCCACAAAAAGAAGAAGAAGTTATGTGTAGTATACCTGCTAAAGGGAAGACGGCTTTTTTGAAAGCTGCCCTTGCAAAAGATAAGGAATCAGAGGAAGAGGAGGGAAAGGAGGAAGAAGAAGAGGAAATGCCTGTTAAATAAGCACCTGGAGAAAAAAAAGGGGGAAGGGGGATAAACAAATAGAAAGCTCCCCAAACTAAGAAACAGAAATTGGAAGTTGAACTATCTACAGTTTTTACTGGAAATCTAGATTTCTACAAAATTGCTTCTGAACTAAAAACTGGTATAACTGATTTCTTTGGAAGAAATGACCTTGCAGTTGTCAATGTCCAAAATGTCACTACCAGGTAGTGTGGCTACGTGGAAATTGAATCTGCTAAAGACATGAAAAAAAAAAAGTTCTGGCATTCAGTGGCTCTGTGGTTAAAGTGGAAAAAAGCAAAGCAAAGCCCCCCCCAAAAAAAAATGAGATCCTGGGACAATCTTATAAGGGTGTTACTTCTGTGTAGCAGTAAAAACATTAGTGAAAAGTAAGAATAATAGTAGGCTGGGTTCTGATTCTGTTGTGGGATCTTAGACAAGTCATTTGAGCTTTGAACTAGTTTCTTCCTCAGTATATAATGGTTAAATGTGGTTATGCTTCCCCTCGAAAAGACAACAGAAGGTGGCAACACACACTTAAGGCAAGGATGCAACACATGGATGGATGGTTACATACCTGAGATTTTCAAGAGAAAAAAATGGAGAATGAGTGGTCCAGGAAGACTTTCTCTCCATACCTGGAACTGCAATTATAAAGAAGCAATGAAGGTCCCAGACCTCCTTTGAAGTCAGTTCCATAGAAGCAGTGGAGTGATCTAGGGGAGGTGGACAGGAAGGATCAACCTCCATACATGTTGGTGAGAAATATTCAAGGGAAAAAAATGGGAAACACTTCAGAGAAGGTTAAATCAGAATTTCCACCATCCAGTTTAGACTCAAGATTTCATGAACATCTTATGGCTGCCCCTTCTTCACATCAGCGATTTGGAGTTATGAAGCATCTAAACTGTGTTTCTTTTAAACTCAGATCCCAACTCCAACCTGGCTAAGGAATGGAGATTATTTAAATGGTCATTGTTTCTGAAATACTTCTGCTGCGTGAAATTGATTTCTTCTTTTTTTTTTTCCTAAGACAACTTTTAAACTGTATTAATATAGTGAGATTTTGCCAGAGGTCATTGTTTGACAACAATGAACAGACAGAGGCAGCAGGATGGAAATCATATACACCAAGATCTGATTTGGTATTCCACCCATATAAACCGGAGATCAAAAAGAAGAGAATCTGGGGCAGCTAGGTGGCGCAGTGGATAAAGCACTGGCCTTGGATTCAGGAGGACCTGAGTTCAAATTCGGTTTCAGACACTTGGCACTTACTAGCTGTGTGACCCTGGGCAAGTCACTTAACCCTCATTGCCCTGCAAAAAAACAAACAAACAGAAAAACAAAAAAGAAGAGAATCTGTTCCTCAAAATGTTAGAGCTAATGCAGAAAAGGGAGCCTTCCCTTAGAATCACAGAAATGTATTTGCTACCACAGAGTGCCCTCTCCTGGTCAGTGGTGCCTAAAGCACACTGGGTCCTCATAACTGAATAAAGTCATGAACTCATCTCAGTCCTACTCTAATCCTAGCTATGCCATGTAATAATGAGGAGAATAATAATACCTACAGTATTTAACTTGAGTGACTGTTATGAGGATAAAATGGGATGATGTGTCTCAGATCACTTTATAACCATAAAGTGCTATACCTTTATTATTAAACATTACTGGGGAAGAAGCACGGAATAGTGAATATCGGACCAAGACTGAAGTCAGAAAGACCTGACAGACACATAGAGTGTCAGGAAATTGGGATCGTGGACATGTCACTCAAACTCTCAGCACCTCAGATAATCCCCAAGACTATGTAAGTTGTAGATGGGTTGCTTGTCTATATACATGGATGTCTAGACAAAAATGTAAGATATTGAGGACAGATAGGTGGTGCAATAGATAAAGCACCAGCCCTGGATTCAGGAGCCAAAAATTAATTGCTTTATTTACTCTTCACTTAAAGAATGATCTTTCAGAAGTACTAGGCTTACAAAATTTTATGTCCTTTCAATCCACTATACTAGATTATAACTTCCATTATAAATAGCATGCTCCTGTTTGTGAATGCTATTATACAAGTTGTATAATGTCAAATTATATATTGCATACTTTCCTGAAATAGATCTGTAACCACTCAAGAGAGTTTGGCCTAACCATCCATACAGGAAACGCCAAATGGATGAAGAAAGTTTATTGCCCAGATTTTAAAATATGATTAGGCAGAGAAACTATAGTACTTGCCCATTAGTTCATATGTATCTGGGACAAATAGTAAAGAATAGGTGGTTCTAGAATTAAAGAAGAGGTAGAGAACAGGCTAGATTATCTTTAGAACACTGGAAAAACCCCTTTAAATGACCCCAAACTTCTCATAGAAATAAAAGCCCATCTTTTAAATACTGTATGAGTTACTCATGGAACCCAAGGGCCTCTGAAGAATTAAAAATGAGTATCACTGAAGAGGGCAGGGAGCGTTGAGCAAACTGCAACAAATAAAGGCTACAGGATATTAGCTTCTGTTTGGGGCAAACTACCTCAGTTTACCCAAATAACTCGAGGAGACCACCAAGTCAAGCAGAGACAGATTTATTACATTCCCATGGGAATGGGCAAACTCAATAACTGAGTCGCAATAGCTAATACATGCCTTGACCTTTTATGTTGGTCAGAGGGGAAGTCCCCACACACACTAGAGCGAGCTCACAATCTAAAATCCAATCCTGTCTCACCCAGGGTGCGTGTTTAGCTCGTGATCAATGTATGGAGACATGTATACGTGTTCCAGGAACAAGGGGGAAAAGGGGAGGGGGAACAAGGTCAAACCAAAGGAAGAGGGAATGGAGGAGTGACAGTCAGATGTTTCAGATCTCACAGTTCCCACTGACTCCCCCTTCCCCTCTCCAGGCCCCTATCTCTAAAGATATTCAACTTGAATAACAGGAAGAGTCACTCAGGTGTTTCAGCATTGTTTTGTAGTTGTGTTAATTTTAGAAGGATGACAGGGTTAAAATGGATCTTCAGCTATGTTGGGAAATCAAAGAAATAGAATAAAGAAGAAAAGAATAATCCATTGTTGGGACCCTAGGGTCAAGGGGATTCTGCTCTGAGAAAAAGAGACATGTCACTTAACATCTGGTCCCAACTTAATTGCTGCATCCTGTGCTGAGCCCCATCCTTTCTTCTTGAGTCCTGAGTATTGAATTGGTGGGCAAACTCCCTGACCCACTCAACAGGGACTGGGGTTCTGACACATGATGGATTCCAGAAAAAAAACTAAGATGTAACTGACAAGTGAGGAGACTGAGCAGAAGTAAAAATACTATTAATTGGCAATAAAACAAAGGAGACAGTGAGAATTTGACAAGCAATAAACTTTTAAACTTACTATACTGGGGCAGGGCTGGGTATCTTCCAGACCCCATCCTTAGAGTTTAATCTGACTCAAATCCATAATCATCTCATACACTTCTAATAAAAGATGTTATCAGGTAAATAGATGAGTGATAAAGAAGATGAACTGGTTATTTGGTTTTGGGGGGTTTTTTTGGTGAGGCAATTGGGGTTGAGTGACTTGCCCAGGGTCACACAGCTAGTAAGTGTCAAGGGTCTGAGATCGGATTTGAACTCAGGTCCTCCTGAATCCAGGGCCGGTGCTTTATCCACTGCACCACCTAGCTGCCCCTGGTTATTTGTTTAGAGCAAGGAGTAACAAGGAAACAGCCCATAGCTCTGCTGGTATCCTCCAAATGTTAGGAGAAATCAAAGAAGCCCCATTCAGCAGGTTGGCTAGACTCCTTATGGTGAATTTATGGAAGGACATAGACAAGCATCACCCAAAATAGGCAGGTGTGGAATTCTGCATAGCTGCAGGAAACATCAAACGCCATAAGATCACAAAACCTTCTAACTATTTAGGTATTCTTCTCTAAATCATAAAGTCCTTGGGGGCAGCAACCATGTTGTTTCTCATCTTTGTATTCTCAGAACACAGCATATTGCTTTACACCCAACTGTTAAGCCCTTAATAAATGGTAAGAAAGGGAAAGGAAAGGGAGAGAGGAAAGGGAGAAAGAAGGAAAGAAGAGGAGAAGGAGAGGAGGAAAGGGGGATGGAGGGGGAAGAAATGATAGAAGAGATGTTGTTGGAAGTCCCTGAAATGTAACCTGAGGAAAAATGATGCTATTGCAATAAATAGACAGATAGATAAATGAATTTAAATGATGCTTTCTTTCAAAGCAGTTTCTAAAACCCAGTGAGACTAGAGCAGTTTTCAATTTTATAAACAGTGATGAAATGATTTAGAAACAATCAGTGTTAAATACACTTTAATCCTGAATTAAATATGTTATTATCATGAGGAAAAATATCAACACATCCTCATGAATTAAATTCCTTTTTCCCACGTGACTGCAGCGCCCTCTGGTGTTCTTTTAATATTTTTAATGTTTTGGTTTATTCTAAAGAAAAAACTAATCCAGCGTGATAGAATACTATCTCGCACTTATATCTCAAGTTACATTTGCAATGTTTTCACATAAATTATTTCACCTGACCCTCACGAAAGGCCCACAAGGTAAACAGGGCATGTATTGCTATCCCCATTTCACAGCTCAGAAAATTAAGGCCCAAAAATGTGAATTACCCCATCCAAGGTCCCTGGCTAGTTCATGGTATTTCAGAGGTAGAGATATGACCTTGGTTGTCCTTTAATCCAACCACATCACTTCACAAATGAGAAAACCTGAAACCTTGAAAGAAGAAATACTGTGGGACTATATTATATATACTGGAAATTAATGTAGTTAAGGCCCTCAAGTTCAAGTGATAACAAAATCAGTTGAAGGAACTGGCATTGTTAAGCCTAGAGAAGAGAAAGCTTTAGAAGTCACTAGACAGCTGTCATAGAGAAGAGAGATCAGACTTGTTCAGTTCTATCCCAGAGAACAGAAGTTCTGACAATGAGTTCCAGAAAAGATAAAAACAACTGATGCTTGACAATAAGAGTAATCCATGAGGCTGCCCCCAGAAGTAGTCAGTTTCCCCTAGTTAGAAGCTGTGCTAGTCTAAGTTGGATCTGACAAATCTTGGACAAATCACCTAAACTTCTTGGGCATCAGCTTCCTTCCTTCCTTCCTTCCTTTTTTGTTTCACTTTTAATTTTTTTTTAAGTGAGGCAATGAAGGTTAAGTGACTTGCCCAGGGTCACACAGCTAGTAAGTGTCAAGTGTCTGAGGCCAGATTTGAACTCAGGTCCTCCTGAATCCAGGGCCGGTGCTTTATCCACTGCACCACCTAGCTGCCCCTTTGTTTCGCTTTTGACCTCAGGAGAGGAAATGGGGTCACAAAATTCAAATCAAGCAGTTGCTTTCCCTGAGTATCACTCCTTAAAGCTTTGCCTGGTCTGCAAATACCCCCTCAATAACTACAGGAGGAGGAGGCTCACACGGCTGCTAGGTCTTGTCTAAAAAAATTCCTGAGGTGCAAGAGGAACAGGCTCTGTCTCCTCAGAGAGGTCCCTGTCTTCTAAGTGGCATCCATACTCCTGTACCCTAAACAGTGCACCTAGAGAGACACTCGGCATCAGCTATAGCCAGCAACACAGGGTTGAAGTTAACTACTTCCTTTCACAGAGCCCTTCAGGAAAGGTCTCTTCTTAACTGTGAAATCCTCTGATTCAGCTACAAGAATGAGAAGGCAGCCAAAATGTTATTAGATAATAATTAGATAAGCAGGAAATCATAAAAGAAACAATACTCTGGTTCAAAGAGACCCAAGATATAGATCTAAAGATGAAACAGAGTTCAGCCATTTAGTATAAAATCTTCGCTTTACAAGAAACCTGAGGCTGACTTTGGAAAAAGATGGAAAGACTTGTATGAAATAAATAATGAAGAGTGAAATGAACATTGTATACAGTAACAGTGATCTTGTTCAAAGGTATTGGCTATATTTTTTAATACAACTCTGAATAAATACGTCCACTTTTTAAATTAAAATTAATTTGTTCTGAGGATTACAAATACTCAAATCAACTACAAAGGATGTATAAAGTAAAATACTATCTACTTTTTTTGTGTGTAGAGCAATGAGGGTTATGTGACTTGCCCAGGGTCACACAGCTAGTGTCAAGTGTCTGAGGCCAAATTTGAACTCAGGTCCTCCTGAATCCAGAGCTGGTTGGTGCTTTATCCACTGTGCCACCTAGCTGCCCCCAATACTATCTACTTCTGGAGAAAAAAAACCTAATAAATAGAATAGTATGGTGTTTATATGTGTGTATATGTATGTGTATTTAAGTCTGTATATATATATAATATACATACATATACATATATCATATATACATTATATTGTGTATATACATATACGTACTTACATACATGGCATGGGGAGGGAGACAGGGATACAGTTCAAAACTTAAAATGTAACCCCAATTTTTTTCATTTTAAAAATGAAATAAATCATAGTAAAGCAAAAAGGAAGGGGAGGGGAGGGGAGGGAACAGGAAGGGAGGGGAGGGGAGGGAATCTGATGCCCAAGAAGTTTAGGTGATTCATCCAAAATTGGACAAGTAGTAAAGATCAGAGAGATGATTTGAACCTAGGGATTTTGGCTTCAGAACCAGGGATCTTTCCATTGTGCCACTGACCAAAGGTGTGCAGCTAAATGTTTAACAACCAGCTCTCAGAAGGGAAAATGTACGCAGGACACACTTTTTAAGCTTAATCCAAATTATTAACATTTTCTCCTCCAATTTCTTAAGTTTAAGCAATCAACAAAACAATAAATCAAGCCTTAATTTGTAGTGTTTGTCAATTTCTAAGATATAAATGATCAGACAGAAAAGCTAACAGTAAATTCTCACCAGCCAGTATGAACTGATTCCAGCACATCCCAGTATGTGCCCCTTGATGATAAGTTTCCTTATCATTTAAAAAAAAAAAAGTTGGACTGGGCTTCATTCAACTCTCAAATCTATGATCCTAAGTGATATGCCAAAGTTTACAGAGAAGAAACAAAACTGGGGTGCAACCCCAGCCAACCACGAGGTGCACTCCACTTGGAGGAATAAGAGACCCACTTAAAAGTTCATAATTCATTGGCCAAAGGTCTTGGCTATATTTTTTAATACAACTCCTGAATAAATACATCCACTTTTTTTTTAGTGAGGCAGTTGGGGTTAAGTGACTTGCCCAGGGTCACACAGCTAGTAAATGTTAAGTGTCTGAGGCCGGATTTGAACTCAGGTACTCCTGACTCCAGGGCCAGTGCTCTATCCACTGCACCATCTAGCTGCCCCTCATCCATTTTTTTAAATGAAAACAAACCGTGTGGAAGTTAACAAATGAAAAGCTAACAGGAAGTTCATTCCAGCTGATGGAGGAGAGTGGAAACAATTTCCAGGCCACCAAAGTGGGCCCAGATGAAGACAATGGGGACAAGGGGCAGACCCTTCCTCAGATTCCTCCCAACACAGTGACTCCCTCTATGGCCCAGACACCTGTCTCCATAACCCAGACATCTACTCTGAATGGAAGCCCAAGCCTCAAAAGGAAAGGGCTAGTACTCACTTCAAGAAGGAAGGTGTAGTTGTCTATGGCCACAGCATACTCTGATGCCTGTAGGATGCCCACATGGCATGGAGTCTACAGAGGCTCCCCAAAGACCTAAGTGACACGGTACCATTCTGTGATGAATAGAGGCTTTTGTAATAGTCCTCAAGGATTTGAACTAGAGTGACAGGTTTGTTTGTTTTGGAGTTTGAGAGGTTTGGGGGGATAATTTTTTTAAAGAAAAGAATATGCAGAGAGGTACTGTGGAGATAAAATTGATAAAGTTTAGTATCTGGTAGAATATGTGTAAGAATGAGGATGACTCAGCATTTCAATACATGACCAACAAAGCTCAGCAGCAAGAAAGAGATAGAAAAGAAAGGATAGAAGAAAAAAGAATTCCATTTAAAGTAACTGTACACAATATAAAATATTTGGGTGTCAACCTGCCAAGACAAATCCAGGAAATCTATGAACACAATTACAAAACACTTTTCACACAAATAAAATCAGATCTAAACAACTGGAAAACTATCAATTACTCATGGATAGGCTGAGCTAATATAATAAAAATGACAATTCTACCTAAATTAATTTACTTATTTAGTGTCACACCAATTAAACTGTTATGAAGAAATAGGTGGGGGGCTTGGGGTAGGAGTTGGGGTCCTTAGGAATTCCTCTTTAAAGAATTTCATCCTCTTTTACACAAATCCAATAGAATAAGATAATAGTTTATTTAGGGGCTAGGAAAGGGAAACCAAGAGAGAAATACTTGGACTTCTCATGGGGAGAAGGCATAACACAGAGGCGTGGCTCTGAGATACCTATCTCCTATAGCAGGAGACAGGCAGATACTTTTATAGAGGACTGATGGAGTGATCATCTGACTATGGAAAGTTCCCTTATTGGGGGAGGACCATCTCCCACTGGTGGTGGCTGGGGGAATTGGGTGAGGGGTGGCTGTGGATCTTTCAAACCATCTCTCCTCCTCAAGCCACAAAGGCAGCTGCTACACCTAATCTTATCTCCCCAGGGGTGGGGGAGACTGGAATGAAGGGTGGTGGTCCCAGAACTAGCTCAGTCTCGATCTGGTGCCACTTATCTCTTTAGGTGTGTCTGTCCTTTGGTTTAGTTTCTCAAGGAGAAGTTTCTTTGATGTATCCCAGAAAACTTCTGGGGTGCTAGGCCCATAACAAAACTACCTAAAAATTATTTTATAGAGCTAGAAAAAATAATAACAAAATTGATCTGGAAGAACAAAAGGTCAAGAATATCAAGTGAACTAATGAAAAAAAAAATGCAGAGGAAGGTGGGCTAGGCATAGCAAATATCAAAACGATTCGGTACTGGCTAAGAAATAGAGTGGTGGATCAATGGAATAGGTTAGGCACAGGAGACACAGTAGTAAAAGATTATAGTAATCTACTGTTTGAAATACCCAAAGACTCCAGCTTCTGGGATAGGAACTCAGTACTTGACAAAAACTGCTGGGAAAACTGGAAGATAGTATGGCAGAAACTAGGCATAGATGAATATCTTACACCTTATACTAAAATAAGGTCAAAATGGATACATGATTTAGACGTAAGAGGTGATACCATAGGTAAATTAGGAAAGGAAGGAATCATTTACCTCACAGATTTAGGGAAAGGAGAAGAATTTATGACCAAATAAGAGATAGAGAATATTATGAAATGCAAAATGGATGACTTTGATTACATTAAATTAAAAAGGTTTTATACAAACAGAAGCAATGCAGCCAAAATTAGAGGGGAAGCAGAAAACTGGGAAACAATTATTATAGCCAGTATTTCTGATAAGGGCCTCATTTCTAAAATATATTGGGAAGTAAATCAAATTTATAAGAAACCAAGTCATTCCCCAATTGAGAAATGGTCAAAGGATATGAACAGGCAGTTTTCAAATGAAGAAATCAAAGCTATCTATTGCCATATGAAAAAATGCTCTAAATCACTACTGATTAGAGAGATGCAAATTAAAACAACTCTGAGGTACCACCTGACACCTGTCAGATTGGCTAAAATGACAAAAAAGGAAAATAATAAATGTTGGAGAAGCTGTGGAGAAATTGGTACACTAATGCATTGTTGGTGGAGCTATGAACTGATCCAACCATTCTGGAGAGCAGTTTGGAACTATGCCCAAAGGGCTATAAAGCTATGCATACCCTTTGACACAACAATACCACTACTAGATGTATATCCCAAAGAGATCATAAAAAAAAGAAAAGGGCCCACATGTACAAAAATATTTATAACTTCTTTTTTTGTGGTGGCAAAGAATCGGAAATTGAGGGGATGCCCATCAATTGGGGAATGGCTGAACAAGTTGTGGTAAATGAATGTAATGGAATACTATTGTGCTGTAAGAAATGATGAGCAGGCAGATTTCAGAGAAATCTGGAAAGATTTACATGAACTGATGCTGAATGAGATGAGCAGAACCAGGAAAATATCATACACAGTATCAACAACATTGTGTGATGATCAACTGTGATAGACGGCTCTTCTCAGCAACATGATGATACAAGATAATTCCAAAGGACTCACGATGGAAAATACTCCCCACATCCAGAAAAAATAACTGTGGAATCTGGATGCAGATTGAACCACACTATTTCTATTTTTTTTGGTTTTCTTTTTTGAGGTTTTTCCCTTTTGTTCTGATTCCTCTTTCACAGCATAACTAATACAGAAATATGTTTAATGTGATTGTACATATATAACCTATATCAGATTGCTTGCTGTCCTGGGGAGGGGGGACAGAAGGGAGAGGGGGAGAAAAACTTGGAACTAGAAATTTTATAAAAACAAATGTTGAAAACTATCTCTACATGTAACTAGAAAATAATAAAATACTTTTATGATAAAAAAGAATGAGAATGACTCCAAATCAGTCAATCAGTCAATAAGCATTTAATAAGCACCTATTATACATCAACTACTGTGCTAAATGCTGAGAATACAAAAAGAGGTTCAATCTGGTGAATAGCTAGTCTTAAAAAGTGACATGCTTAATCCATCCCAACAGTCAAACTAACAGCTGAGACATCTTGTCCTACAAGTGAGGGAACAACTCATTCATTGGCTAAGTCACAACCAGAAGTGAAATTAATTAGTGGAAAAAATATTTTGAAGGAGCCACTTTTTTTGGACCCTTGATTCTGTATGAGATGATTATGGATTTGAGTCGGATTAAACTCTGAGAATGGGGTCTGGAAGGTACCCAGCCCCTCCCCAGTATAGTTAGTTTAAAAGTTTATTGCTTGTCAAATTCTCACTGTCTCCTTTAAGTTTTATTGCCAATTAACAGTATTTTAACTTCTGCTCAGTCTCCCCACTTGTCAGTTACATCTTAGTTTTATCTGGAATCCATCATGTGTCAGAACCCCAGTCCCTGTTGTGTGGGTCAGGGAGTTTGCCCACCAATTCAATACTCAGGAATCAAGAAGAAAGGATGGGGCTCAGCACAGGATGCAGCAATTAAGTTGAGACCAGATGTTAAGTGACATGTCTCTTTTTCTCAGAGCAGAATCCCCTTGACCCTAGGGTCCCAACAATGGATTATTCTTTTCTTCTTTATTCTATTTCTTTGATTTCCCAACATAGCTGAAGATCCATTTTAACCCTGTCATCCTTCTAAAATTAACACAACTACAAAACAATGCTGAAACACTCTTCCTGTTATTCAAGTTGAATATCTTTAGAGATAGGGGCCTGGAGAGGGGAAGGGGGAGTCAGTGGGAACTGTGAGATCTGAAACATCTGACTGTCACTCCTCCATTCCCTCTTCCTTTGGTTTGACCTTGTTCCCCCTCCCCTTTTCCCCCTTGTTCCTGGAACACGTATACATGTCTTCATACATTGATCACAAACTAAACACGCACCCTGGGTGAGATAGGATTGGATGTTAGATTGTGAGCTCGCCCTAGTGTGTGTGGGGACTTCCCCTCTGACCAACATTCCTATAAAAGGTCAAGGCATGTATTAGCTATTGCGACTCAGTTATTGAGTTTGCCCATTCCCATGGGAATGTAATAAATCTGTCTCTTCTTGACTTGGTGGTCTCCTCAAGTTATTTGGGTAAACTGAGGCAGTTTGCCCCAAACAATTCCTAGGGACTGAGATGGTAGAGAAAAGCATGCTCCTAGTTGGGGAGATTACCATACTTTGAAACTGATGTTAACTGGATAAATTATATTGGGAGGACACTCCTCAGCCCCTCAAGGTTAACCCCAGAACTCTGAGGGAAGATGTTCTTGGGGCCCAACCTGCCCTGGAGTGGGGGTTGGGAGACTGGCAATTCCTTATGTATCTTGAATATCAATCCTTTATCAGAGATATTTACTATAAATTTTCCCCTAGTTGTTTCTCTTCTAATTCTAACTACATTACTTCTGTTTCTGCAAAAATTTTTCAATTTCATATAACCAAAAGTCTATGTTTTACCTTTAATAATACCTTCCACCCCTTATTTAATCAAGAATTCTCCCCCATCCATAGCTATCTGTCTCTTTTCCTCTAATTTGTTTCTATCTTTTCCCTTGGTTTTGATAGGTTCAATAGCTACCACTGTTCCCCTCTATCGCATATAGGTTAAACTACTTCATTCCCCAAAAGACAAAGAAGCTTTCTCCAAGACTCAATTGGCCAGAGAACTAAATGTGGAGAGTTTCCTAGTGGTTTCAGGCCATGTTAATGTTCCTTCTTTGTCACCTAAGGGCATAAAAGACCTGTAGGCTCCTTCAAACTTAGCAAACCACTCCCTCAAGGTACCATAGCCACTTCTGCAAGAGGCCACATAAGTGTTGTATCCTTATTGAGTATTTTTTCTATTATATGAACGAGTAAACATTCTTTTACTAGCTATTAAATGACCTATAATTGTGTCATTTTGTTGCACTATCAAAGCTAAATAAAAGGGAACCAGCCGAGGTCAAGCCCTCTTTTACTAACTGTTGAATGACCTATAATTGTGTCATTTTGTTGCACTATCAAAGCTAAATAACAGGGAACCAGCTGAGGTCAAGCCCAGACCATGACATAGGTGTAACGATTGGAATGATGCCACCTGCTGGAGACTTACTGTAGAAGAGTTCCGCCCATGAAGCGAAGGTCTTTGAGGGCAAGACCAGGAGTCTTTTCTTTGGCATCAGGAAGTGACGCGGGCTAGTGGGAGGAGGAAGGAAGAGACTGGCACTCGGTCTCACGCTCTTTCCTTTGGACTCTGGTGGAGAGTGGAGCTAGAAATGTGCTCTCCCTTTAATAGATAGGAATCTAGGCCTTTCTCTCTCTTTACCAAATTCTTATTCTCCTTAATAAATGCTTAAAAGTCTAACTCTTGCTAAAGCTTATAATTTATTGGTGACCACTCATTAGATATTTTAGACAGTTTAGCTAGAATTTTAGCCCTTAACATAGGTCTTATGTTCATTCAGAGATATGGTGTAAAGTGTTAGTCTGAACCTAATTTCTGTCACACTGCTTTCCAGATTTCCCAGCAGTTTTTGTGGAAAACTTGTCACACAAATTTAGGGCAGAATTTGGATGAATGATGTACAGCTACAGTGGAATCATCCAAGTGCAGCAATTCAATTAGAGATAAAATAGCATATGAAAGGCCTTCCTTTCCCCCATCATCACTAAAGGCAAGCTGGGTGTTGGCCCAAATGACTGGTGGGATGCACTCTCCATGTTGAAAGGCCAGACAGAATCCCTGAGGGTCCAGGTTTACATGAAGTTTTTAGACAAAAAGTCTTCTGTAGCAGTTGTCACATCACTGATGGAGCAATGGAGGCAAGGCGCATGGACTATTAGTAAAAAGAGCATTTCTAAAAATTAACCAGGAAAGCTTTACTCAAAATGAGGAAGATGGAATGATAACCATCCCTATCTGCAAGCTTGCTATTGAGTTTCAGCAGACAGTAATAGTTACAACTAGGATGGGGCAGACCTGGGCATGTGTGTTTGCATCTGGAAGTAAACGGCAGAAAAGGACAGACTGAGGATTAGAATGAAAGAGGAAATGACTGGGGTACAAGGCACTGGAGGAAACATGAGGGGATAGAATCATTTATAGAAGTAGGAGGCTGGTTTTGGCAAAAAGAAGGGCAACTTTTTCACCATAGTTTGGAGTAAAGGAAGAATGAATGGGAAATGATAACAAGGGATTTTAATAATAATAGCTAGCATTCATATAGTGCTGAGCATGGCAAAGCACTTTATATACATTATCTCATTGGATCCTCACAATAACCTTGTAATGGAGGAGTTATTCTCGTACCCTTTTTATAAATGAGGAGACTGAGGCATATAGAGGTTAAATTACTTGCCTAGAGGGGCAGCTAGATGGTACAGTGGATAAAGCACTGGCCCTGGATTCAGGAGAACCTGAGTTCAAATATGGCCTCAGACACTTGACACTTACTAGCTGTGTGACCCTGGGCAAGTCACTGAACCCCAATTGCCTAACCCCCCAAAAAAAGTATCTGAGGAAGGATTCAAACTCAGGAATCAAATCTCTCCTGATCCCAAATCCAGCAATTTATCCTTTTTGTGAAGAAGAGAAGGCCAGAAGCCAGAGTTCACTGCAAATGATCTTTATTTTCTCAGTAAATTAAGAGGTAACGTTCTTAGCTGAGAAGATGAGGATAAGGGTACTTTGGGAAACAAGGTTAGAAGAGGAAATTCGGGACAGTCACTGTGAGGCATGTCATTGACAATCTTTTAGGGAAAAACAGAGGAAATTCCTTGTTACTGTATGAGATGATTATGGATTTGAGTCAGATTAAACTCTGAGGATGGGGTCTGGAAGATACCCAGCCCCGCCCCAGTATAGTTAGTTTAAAAGTTTATTGCGGGGGCAGCTAGGTGGCACAGTGGATAGAGCACCGGCCCTGGAGTCAGGAGTACCTGAGTTCAAATCCGGCCTCAGACACTTAACACTTACTAGCTGTGTGACCCTGGACAAGTCATTTAACCCCTAATTGCCTCACTAAAAAAAAAAAGTTTATTGCTTGTCAAATTCTCACTGTCTCCTTTAAGTTTTATTGCCAATTAACAGTATTTTTACTTCTGCTCAGTCTCCCCACTTGTCAGCTACATCTTAGTTTTATCTGGAATCCATCATGTGTCAGAACCCCAGTCCCTGTTGTGTGGGTCAGGGAGTTTGCCCACCAATTCAATACTCAGGAATCAAGAAGAAAGGACGGGGCTCAGCACAGGATGCAGCAATTAAGTTGAGACCAGATGTTAAGTGACATGTCTCTTTTTCTCAGAGCAGAATCCCCTTGACCCTGGGGTCCCAACAATGGATTATTCTTTTCTTCTTTATTCTATTTCTTTGATTTCCCAACATAGCTGAAGATCAATTTTAACCCTGTCATCCTTCTAAAATTAACACGACTACAAAACAATGCTGAAACACCTGAGTGACACTTCCTGTTATTCAAGTTGAATATCTTTAAAGATAGGGGCCTGGAGAGGAGAAGGGGGAGTCAGTGGGAAATGTGAGATCTGAAACATCTGACTGTCACTCCTCCATTCCCTCTTCCTTCGGTTTGACCTTGTGCCCCCTCCCTTTTTCCCCCTTGTTCCTGGAACACGTATGCATGTCTCCATAAACACGCACCCTGGGTGAGACAGGATTGGATGTTAGATTGTGAGCTTGCCCTAGTGTGCATGGGGACTCCCCCCCTGACTAACATTCCTATAAAAGGTCAAGGCATGTATTAGCTATTGCGACTCAGTCATTGAGTTTGCCCATTCCTACAGGAATGTAATAAATCTGTCTCTGCTTGACTTGGTGGTCTCCTCGAGTTATTTGGGTGAACTGAGGCAGTTTGCCCCAAACATTACAATGAGGGCCCACTTGAAATTAGATACACTAACTATGCAGTATACCCAGAAAGCACACATTAGACTGCTTCCATCTCTGTTGAACAGCATGTGAACATGATTGGAAGCAGCAGATGATAGGAACGATCCAGGGTTGGAGTTTGGCAAGACAGCAGCAGGGAAAGGACAAGAGAGCCAGGGATGCAGGGTAGAGGATGGCATAGTATAGGGTTGGTTACCCAAAGGCTCAAGCTTGTGAAGGAAGGAAATTGAGGCCAGAACAGGAGATTAGAGGCACCATAAGAACCAACCAATTAGTCAGATAATAAGCATTTATAAAGTGTGACAGGTGCTGGGCCAAGTCCTGAGGGATGGGATGGTGAAGAACAACATGTACATATAGGGGTATATAAGATATATACAAATGGATGCATAATAACTTTGGAGGCAGCTAGGGGGCACTGGGAACAATCCTCTGGAAGAAGGTGGCACTTAGGAGATTCTAAGAGTCAGAGAAAGAACATTCAAGGCATAGAGTCCAAAGGCACCGAGACAAAATTTGGAGTGTGTGAAGAAGAGCAAGCAGGTCATAGTGCCCTACAGCTAGTGGTGGCAGAGGGAGGATGTAGAAGTGGCAATGGATAGCACAAAATATTCCAGCTGCCCTTCTAGGGCCAGAGCACAGTCTGGGCAGGATATGGGAGAAGGTGCAGATGGCCAAAATTGCAGTATCTTCTGGGGAAAGCCAGAAGATGGCGAGGGGAGCAGCAAAGGTGGTAGGGAATGAGGCAAAGAGGTCCAAAGTGAAAGCTAATTGGAGCAGCTAGGTGGCACAGTGGATAAAGCACCTGCTCTGGATTCAGAAGGACCTGAGTTCAAATCCAGCCTCAGACTCTTGACAGTTACTAGCTGTGTGACCCTGGGCAAGTCACTTAACCCTCATTGCCCCACAAAAACAAACAAGCAAACAAAAACAAAGTTAAGGCTAATTATGGCAGAGGAATTCCAGATGGCACTGGGGAAGCAGCAAACAGAACTGGAGGGGGACGTGGGAAGCCTCCAGGAGCCTTTCTTCCTCTCCTCTTTCCCCAACCTCCTTCAATGTTCAACTCAGGAGAAGAGCATGAGTTCTTCATTTCCCACAGTGGCTAAAAACCTGTCTCCCTTCCTCCTCCCTTCTCCCTGTTGTTCCCTCCTCCCCACCCTTACAAATTACTTTGTATTATCCTGCATATATTTTGTATCTACTTTAATGTGTAATCGACACAGCATTCTATGGAATATAAATGCATTTTAAGAAAACTTTCATGAAAACATATTGTAGGAAACTTTATCTTATTTAGGATACCTAAGGTTTTTTTCTAAACTGAATAATTTGTAACTTGCTAGAGTCACCCAATCTCACCAATCTGACCAAGGTCTTTGTTACCATCAGTCATGCGAGCTTATGGAAAATTTTGTCAAAATTTGGTTGCCCAAAACTCATCAGCACTGTACACCAGTTTCATGAAGTTATGCTTGCCCAGGTTCTGGATAATGGATGATACTCTTGAGTTTTCCCAGTCACCAATGGAGTAAAGCAAGGCTGTGGCCTTGCTCCCATGTTTTTCAGTATGATGTTTTCAACAATGTTGTCAGATGCCTTCAACGAGAACAAACACAGCATCAAGGTCAGCTATCACACCACAGGTAAATTATTTAATTTGAAAAGGCTATAAGCCAAGACTAAAGTGGAGGGAAATTTGGTGCATGATTTTTTGTTCACAGATGATTGTGCAATAATGCAGCCTCTTGAGCAACAAAGTATGATTCAATTCTCTGCTACTTGTGCTAATTTGGAGCTGACAACACAAAGAAAACAGGTTCTCCTCCAGCCAGCACCACATCATCCACAGGTGGAAGCATCAGTTACAGCAAATGGAAAAGTTTTGATTATTATGAAGTTCACTCACCTTGACAATATTCTTTCCAGGGATGTATATGTTGAAAATGAGATTGACCCACCCTTTGCCAGAGCTAGCTCAGCATTTGGGAGGCTCTGAAGGAAAGTGTGGGAGAGAAGAGGTATTAGACTGACTACCAGACTGAAGGTCTACAGAGCCATTGTGCTCACCTCATTGTTGTATTCCTGTGAAACCTGGACAGTCTACCAGCGCCATGCCAGGAAACTGAATTGCTTCCATTTGAATTGTCTTTGGAAGATTCTGAAGATCACCTGACAGGATAAGGTACCAGTGTCTGAACTTTCTCAAGCTAAACTGCTAAATATTCAAACTCTACTGCAGAGAGTGCCACTCCAATGGGCTGGCCACGTTGTTTGAATTTCCAAAATAGGTTTACCTAAAAGACTATTTTATGGAAAACTCACACAAGGAAGGTCCTCACATTGTGGTCAGAAGAGATACAGGGACTCTCTCAAAGTCTCTCTGAAGAACTCTGAAATCCACTAGGTAACATGGGAGACACTGACAAAGGACTGTCCAACATGATGTGCCCGCATCAGAGAAGGCGCTGTGCTCTATGAGCAGAGCAGAATTGCAGTAGCTCAAAAGAAACGTAAGATGTGCAAATTTAGAGACATCTCCACTCCAAATATTCATGTGGACTATTTGTGCCTAACCTGTGGTAGAGCCTTCCAGGCCTATATTGGTCTGATCAGTCACAGTCAGGCACACTGTACCTTGACTCCAACATAGTGATGTCATTTTGGTCATCTTCGAGAACAAAGGACAACAACCAATCAACCAAGGAGAGTCGCCAAAAGCTGGGAGGGAAAGATTGGTTTTAACATATACCACATGTTTATTACAAAGATGTATTTGTTGAATGTCAACCACAGATGAGCTCAACTACAGGTTACCCCTTTAGAATATAACTTCCTAGGGCAGCTAGGTGGCACAGTGGACAGAGCACTGGCCTTGGATTCAGGAGGACCTGAGTTCAAATCCAGCCTCAGACACTTGAGACTTAACTAGCTGTGAGACCCTGGGCAAGTCACTTAACCCTCATTGCCCTGCAAAAAAATATATATATATATATAACTTCCTTCAGGGAGGCCAGTTTCTATGTCTGTGTGCCCACTGCTTAGCACAAATATAGGCACATAAAGTACTAGGTTCCTAATGAATGATGATTGTTGATTAATTGATTCTTCTTCACTAGCTTTGGAGTCAGGCAGGCTGGTGTCTAATCTTGGCTCTGCCATTTGCCCTTTGGGTGACTTTGGGCAAGATCCTTAACCTCACTGGGTCTCAGTTTCTTCAAATGTAAAATGAGGAAGTTAGAACTAAAGGACCTATAAATCTCTGCTCCTGTGACAGATGTCATTTTTATTGTTTGTACTTTCTGTTTTATAAAAGCTAATTGTTGTTAATTGGATAAGTGTAACTAGGGTACTAATTACTGGGGGCAACCCCTCCGGGGTACAATAGAACCCTGACAGGGAGACATACGTACTCTGGGGGAGTATGTTGAGTATCTCCCCGTTCTTTTATATAATATGTTATGATAAATTCATAATTTTGTTTGAATAAAATATGAACAAACAAAATTATCTGCACACACTTTTACGAAAAGGAGGATGGCTCGTTTTCCTTAAGGACTGGTAGGGATTCATTACATAAAGTCTGGAAAGTTTCTCCAATAGTAAATACTTTCTCCTACAGTAAAACTGGCCTGAAGGTTGAAGGGGCCGCCTGTTGCATCACAGTCACCTTTCGATCGGAGGACAAAAGACACCCGCCTTTTGAATCTGGCGACATCACCCTAGCACCAACCAACACTTTTATTTATAGGTCCCCATAAGCCTTAAGAGAATAGATCCCTCCCCCTGAAACAGGTTTAGCTTTTGCAAAGGGCACCTAGGACACTGGTCTGATGCTCTGCTGCCCGCGCCCCAGAGCGGCTGGGCTCATTTCCCCGGGTCCCCGTTGCACAAACATAAAACGATCACACGAGTGTCCCCAGTCCCGCAGATCACAGTGCACGTTCCTCCTGCTCCTTCCGGATGGGAGCCCCTAGGCCCAGGCACCCCCTCCCCCGGAGCTGGAGGAAGGGGAGGAGAGAGCCGGCCTCCACGCAGCGCAAGGGGCGGTGCTGCGGCGGGGCACGCAAGGCCTCGGCCCAGCTGTGTAAACGCTAGCCCGGGGCTCCCTGGTCTGCTCTGCTCTGCTACGCGGAAGGCGGGAAGACATGGCGGGCCAGGTAACTTGCTCGGCGGGCGCGCGGGGCGGCTGGGGACCGGGCCCCGTGGAATGTTCCCGGGAGGCCGCCGCGTGCGCTAGCGAGCGGGCGGGCAGCATCATCAGCAGCAGCGCGAGGGGGCTGCCGGCGTCCGCTGCCCTTTGGCCTGGCCGCTCGCTGTGCGTGGGGGAGGAGGCCGGAGGACGGAAGGAAAGTGACCGCGGGTAGGGGCGGGAGCGATTCCCGGCTGCAATGGCCAGCCCGGGGACTCTAGGGAGAGCCATGCACCCTAGGGATGCTCGAGGTGCTCGGGAGGAGCTGCTGGGGTAGCGGTGATTTGCAAAATATCCGTGCAAAGCCTGCGGAGAGGAGAGCGAACTTGCTACATAGTTAGTTTCTGCCTCTGCAACAGTGGCTAGAGAGATAGAGCATTCATTAAGCTCTTACTGTGTGCCTCAGTCCACACGTATTCTTTAAGCGCTGGTGATAAGGGATCCAAAAAAAGCAGCCTTTGTTTTCCAAGAGGGGACTGAAAAGAACAATAGGCTTGTAAGAAGATAGGACATATACTCAAAGGGACTGCAACTCCAGCGGGGGCTCTGCAAAGACCTAATATCCCGAAAGGCAGTGGTGAGAACAGTGTATCCCAGGCCTGGGGGGATAATCTGTGACAAAGGCTCCAAGGTAGAAGTAAGATATATGAGGACCAGTTAGTGGGCTAGTTTGTCTGGAAGGGGCATCATGTGTTACCGAAGAAATAGTCCACACTTCAGAGTCCAAGGACCCAAGTTCAAAACCTGCCTCTGTGCTTTGAAGCTCAGTTTCCTTATCTGTAAAATGGGGCCCAGAGCTAGATGACATGAGGTCCCTCCCAGCTCTAAATCTGTCTTCCCAAGTGTGGAGCCAGACGGAGAGTGGCTTTAAATTCCAAATCAAGAACTTTTAAGAGTTTGTCACCAGGGGCAGCTAGGTGGCACAGTGGATAAAGCAGGAGCCCTGGATTCAGGAGGACCTGAGTTCAAATGTGACCTCAGACACTTGGCACTTACTAGCTGTGTGACCCTGGGCAAGTCACTTAACCCTCACTTCCCTGCCAAAAAAAAAAAAAAGTTTGTCACCAGTAATAATAGCTGGGATTTCTATAGAGCCTTACAATTTACAAAGAACTCTCACAATAACCCTTGTGGAACAGGTAATGTATATCAACAACAAAGTTATAGTCCTTTGAGTGGTACCAGATTTGGAGTCAAAGCATCTGTATTAAAAGCCCACAGCTGAGCAACCTCGGGTACTCTCTGGCCTCCAATTTCTGGTCTGTAAAATAAATGCAGGGGTTGAATTGATGAGCCTTTGAACCATCTAGCAAAGGAGGAAATTGGCCAAGTGATTTTTGCTTACCACACACAGCATGCATGGATGGGGGAAGACTTGAACCCAGGTCATCTGCATCCAGCATGATGCTAGCCATCCTTAGGGAACAGGGCTTTGCCTGAACCTTGGTGTGGTGTCAGATGATTTAAACCCCCATGGTCTGGATCAGGAATAAGTAGAAGTGGGCTTTAAGCCAAGTCTGTCATTAATCAGTTGTATGATTTTGGACAGATTGTCCTGTCACGGAACTTCAGTTTCTATAAGATGAGGGATGTTCACTGTGTTCCCATATTCCCTTGAAGAGCCCTTTAAGGCCTGAAATTTTGTGACTCTAAATCATAGGACTAGAAGAGTTGGCATATATGCATCAAACCTGGGGTCCATCTTTTCAGATGCGCCTTTAGGGTAGGGCATCTTTAATTTTGTTTTCTTTATTTACCCAATTGGTGCCCAACAGAATACCTTCTAAGTGCTAAGTTGAATTCATTTCAGATGGTGGCACCAATGGCTGAATTTGGGGGCAAGCTGACTGTGATTCCTGGTTCCCTTTTAGAAACAAAGGTATTGAGGAACTTAGATATCTTGTGATGCTCAGGCAGAGACAAGAGTAAGATAATGAAAATAGTAACAATCTTTGCTGTATCTCTTAAGTTGCTGATTTTCCACAATATTTCATAAACAGCTGATCAGAATTCATTAAGGCCTCCTGTGTTCCAGGCACTTACTAAAAGAATGAGAACACCCTTAGCTTAAGTTACCTTTAAGAAGCTTATACACAGAGAGAGGCATGTTTGGGAGGTAGGCCACTAGCAGTTGGGATCAGGAAGGCTTCATTTCAAAGCCACTGACTGCATGAGTGTATCTTTAATTTAATTTAATTTTATTTATTTACTTTTTAAGTGAGGCAATGGGGGTTAAGTGACTTGCCCAGGGTCACACAGCTAGTAAGTATTAAGTGTCTGAGGCCAGATTTGAACTCAGGTACTCCTGACTCCAGGGCCGGTGCTCTATCCACTGGGCCACCTAGCTGCCCCATGAGTGTATCTTGAAGAAAGAAAGGAATTCCTTAAAGCAGATGAGAGGAAGGATTGTATTACAGGCACTGAGACATCCAGTTTAAAGGCAGGGAAAGAATTGGAACATGGGAGATCCAGGAGGCCAGGACTATCAAGTGCAGAAAGTGTCATGTATAGTGAGGCTGGGAATCAGTTTGGATCCAGGTTGTAAAAGGCATTACAAGCCAAACAGAGAAGTTAGTTGATAATAGGTAGTCACTGGAGTTTGAGTAAGGAAGGAACGGAGTCCAATCGGTGCTTTAGAAAAAGATCACTTTGTCAGAGTAGTTAGGACTGGCTATCACAGTAATCTATAAAGGAGAGGGAATGAGATTCCAAACCAGGGCAGTAGCTTTGTGAATAGAGAGAAGGCATCAGATATGGCGAGATGTGGCAACCGATTGGACATTTCAGGTCATTGAGAGTGAGGGAGCAAGGTCACAGACTTGGCAGATGAGAACAGTGATTTCTTTAGAAATAGGGAAGTTTGGAAAGGGGGTAGGTTTGGAGGGAAAGAGGTGAGTTCTATTTCGAAAACATTCGCTCAGAAATGATTTTTTTTTCAAACCTTATAAGCCTGCATTTGTTCCTCTTTGAATTCATTCTGCAAAAATTTATAAAATAAAATTTTTAAAAATGGGGCAGCTAGGTGGCGCAGTGGATAAAGCACTGGCCTTGGATTCAGGAGGACCTAAGTTCAAATCCAGCCTGAGACACTTGAGACTTAACTAGCTGTGTAACCCTGGGCAAGTCACTTAATCCTCATTGCCCTGCAAATATAGATAGATAGATAGATAGATAGATAGATAGATAGATAGATAGATAGATAGATAGATAGATAGATAGAAAGAATCCTTAACTGACAAACTTACATTCTGCTGGAGGAGAATACAATGGATAGTTCATAATATGTCCCTAGATACCTCATTTGAATGGCCCTGGCTACCCCAGAAGTTTTGTGGGGTAAATCAAAAGAACCTTCTCCTTGAGAAACTAAACCAAAGGACAGACACATCTAACCAGTCTTCCCCACCCCTCGGGAGATAAGAATGGGTGTAGCTGCTGCCTTTGTGGCATGAGGAGCAGAGAAATGGCTTGAGAGATCCAGAGCTGCCCCTCACCCAACTTCCCCCAGCCACCACCAGTGGGGGATAGTCCTCCCCCAATAAGGGAACTTTCCACAGTCAGATGAATACCCCCATCAGTCCTCTATAAAGTACCTGCCTGTCTCCTGCCATAGGAGATAGGTATCTCAGAACCTAGCCTCTGTGCCATGCCTTCTCTCCATGAGAAGTCCAAAGATTTCTCTCTTGGTTTCCTTTCCCTAGCCCCTAAATAAACTATTGTCTTATTCTATTGGATTTGTGTGCAAGAGGGTGTAATTCTTTAAAGAGGAATTCCTAAGAACCTCTACCCCAAACCCCAACCTGATTTCCCCCATAACAAAATTGGAGCCCAACGTGGGGCACCAATTGGTGGGGCACCAATTATGTTATGGGGAGGATAGGGTGGGTGTTTGGGATAGGGGTAGGGGTTCTTAGGAATTCCTTTTTAAAGAATTACACCCTCAGGGCAGCCAGGTGGCAGTGGATAGAGCACCAGCCCTGGATTCAGGAGGACCTGAGTTCAAATCCGGCCTCAGACACTTGACACTTACTAGCTGTGTGACCCTGGGCAAGTCACTTAACCTCAATTGCCTCACCAAAAAAAAAAGAATTACACCCTCTTGCACACAAATCCATTTAGAATAAGATAATAGTTTATTTAGGATGCTAGGGAAAGGAAACCAAGAGAGAAATCCTTGGACTTCTTGTCATGGGGAGAAGGCATGGCACAGAGACTAGGTTCTGAGATACCTATCTCCTATGGGAGGAGACAGGCAAATACTTTATAGAGGACTGATGGGGGTGTTCATCTGACTGGAAAGTTCCCTTATTGGGGAAGGACCATTCCCCACTGGTGGTGGCTGGGGGTGTTGGGTGAGGGGCGGCTCTGGATCTCTCAAGCCATTTCCCTCCTCCTCAAGCCACAAAGGCAGCAGCTACACCTAATCTTATCTCCCCAGGGGTGGGGGAGACTGGAATGAAGGGTGGTGGTCCTGGAGCTAACAGCCAAGATCCTGGTGCCCCTTATCTTTCTCAAGGAGAAGGTTCTTTGATTTACCTCAGAGAACTTCTGGGGTGCTAGGCCCATAATAATATACGTACAAAATATAAATACAAGTACATACACACACACAAAAGAATTTGTATGTTACCAATGTACTTACTGATAAATTTGTAATGGACCCACTCAGGTCATGTGACCTCAACTATTACTAGTAGATGCCAAGAAAGTACATGGTATAGGGATAACCTCAAGGCTGAAATATTACAAAACATGAGCCAGGATAAGACAAAGAGACAAGTGAGTCAATGGGAAAGGACAGTGTGTAATTGAACAGGCCAGGACTGGGGAGGGAAGATGTACTAACTTGTCTTGTAGTTGGCTACAGTGTTTTAGATAGTGACATTCTGGACATTCCTGTAGACTTAAATAGTTTTCCTAAAACTATCATCATTAAGGGGGAAAGATTGAAGCCCCTTTGAGAGGCAAAGATAGGCAGAAAACTTAAATTCCGGACTTGTTAGATTTCAGGAATGAACTCCTAAGCTTATGTACCTAATGACTACCCTCCTGGAGAGAATTCATCCCAGAAGTGTCTGCCTTGGAAACTCCTTTTTTCTTGCTGCTGCTGCTGTTGTTTGTTCTAAAGTGTTGGAAATTCCTGGACTATGAAGGAGAAATTCACAACCTTCCTAAAATGAGAGTTCTGCCGGTTGTTATTAAATGCACTGTCAGCAGGAGGAGAAGCTTTGTATTTATATGCAACCACATCGATAATCACCTCTACCTAGGTTGAATGCAAAGTCAATGAACTAATGAATGAGTGAAAAAGCATTTACTATGTGCTGGGCCCTGTGTTAAGTGCAGGGAATACAAATTGAAAAGTGAACAGTCTCTGCCCTCCAGGACCTTGCATTTTATTAACTAGAGAGGGGACAAGACTTAGCAGGTAGTGGTGACCAGAGAAAGGACTTTCCATCTGGGAAGTCAAGTGGAACGTTAGGGTAGTCAATCTACTAGGGTAGTCAATCTACGTGCTCTTTCCTGAAGCTGGTTAGTGTTAATTTGATTGGAGAGAAAGTGTCACTTAGATACAGCTTAGGCTTAGTAGCTATGGGTTTCCAGTGCTCAATGTGGTTTTTGCTTTGGATATGCAATAAACAATACATGTTATGTTTCAGAAGCACGTTTGCATGTGCCATTACGCTTGTCCCCAGACACAGTTGTTTCTGGGCAGGCATTCAGAAATCTTCCTCTGGGACTTTGCTTTGAGACATACACCTTTCTGAAATGACAAAGAATTCTAACATTGATGTCCAGAGCCTTTGCTGAACTGTCAGATGTAATATTTAAATTTCTGTTGACAGAAAACTGAGTCAAAAGATTTTTCTCTTTGCTGGCAAGCTAACCACCAGAGCTTACTTACTTTTTCTTTATTCTTTCTTTACCTTTATTTCTTCATTCTTTGTTTTTTCTTTATTCAGCCATATCCAAGTTACTTGTGTGTCTGTGGTTTATTTTGGGAAGATTAGTCTTCATTGTCAATTATCATTGGTAATCTTCAAACTCATCAGAGGGGTCTATCAGTTTTCTGAAATGTATTTTTCTCCAGGCCTTTTGTCTTTACATGGAACCCTCCTTCATAACAGAAACAATTAAACAAAAACATCAATACATGAGCCTTGTCTGACACTATATACCATATTCTGTCCTAGTAGTTAGTCTCACTTCTCTGTAAGGCAGATGGAATTTTTTTCATGTCTTCTCCAGGACCTCCATTGCTTCTTTGTCATAAGAGTGGCTCATTCAAGAGAATAAAAGTTTGTCCTTTCTTCCTCATTCTAGGTTATAAAGTGCAAGGCTGCAGTGGCCTGGGAGGCCGGCAAACCTCTTTCTATAGAGGAAATCGAAGTGGCCCCACCAAAAGCTCATGAAGTTCGAATCAAGGTAATTACGCATCTGAGACACTGGCAGGGTTTGATCTGTGGTCTCTGAATAAGTGATTTGAGTTGGGAGCTCTTCAGAGAACCCTTCCTATAGGGTGGAGGTGGAGCTGAAGCAAGGAGAGGGACTTCCCTTGGGGATCAACAGAGCCACTTGATTTTTTTTTTCCCCTTCCTCTTGTTTGTTTTTGGTTTGGTTTGTTTTGGTTGCAAGGCATTGAGGGTCAAGTGACTTGCCCAGGGTCACACAGCTAGTAAGTGTCAGAGGCTGGATTTGAACTCAGGTCTTCCTGAATCCAAGGCTGGTGCTTTATCCACTGCGCCACCTAGCTGCCCCTGGGGGTAGACTTTTGAATGAGGACGTGGGCTGAAAGCCTTCATCTCCTCCTGCTGAGAACATGGCTTGATCATGAGACTCAGCCGCCTCCAGCAGTCTGGACAGGGGAATCCATCCCTAGCCAGACCACTCTAGTACGCTAGGTCACCCAAAACTTCAGTGGAGAAGTACAAGGGCATAGACTCGTTGCTTTAGGGCTGGAATGCACCTAGATCTGATTCTATTTACACTAAAACAAAAGTAAGCTCCCCTAAGTTGGGTGGGGTCCACCCAAGATGGTGGAGCAAGAACCCCAAAGATTAGGCCAGTCTCATCTCTCAGCCTCATCCTTCAGAGTGGCTGAATGACCTATAAGGCATGGTCCCTGGATGAGGAAATAAAAAGGAAAAACTACAGTCCTAATTTAATAATAATAATTTAATTGGTTATTAAAATAACAGAAAAAGAATCACTTCTCTTAATGTTATAGTGTATGCGTCACTAAAACCAATCAAGTAAGCATTTGTTAAAAGCCTACTCTGTTTCAGATACTGTATAAAGGCTCTGAAGATACAAAGAAAAAAATGAAATATTCTCTGTCCTGAAGGGGCTTACCTTCTATTGGAGAAAACAGGCAGCGTGATATCATGATTGCATTTGAAAACTAGCTACTTATTCCTCATGTGACCTCAATGAGCCTCCATTTCCTTATCTGTAAATTGAGGGGGTTGGTCCCTTTCCAGCCCTCAACAGCATATGATCCTAACAAAAATAAAGGCAACAACACCTTTACTTGTACATATTCTCAGTTGCCTACACACGTGCATAAACTCATCCACATTCTGCTTCTTTGATAGATTATTGCCACTGCCGTTTGCCATACCGATGCCTATACTCTGAGTGGGGCCGACCCAGAAGGGTGTTTTCCAGTGATTTTGGGACACGAAGGAGCTGGGATTGTGGAGAGTGTTGGTGAAGGAGTGACGAAGTTTCAAGCAGGTAAGCTTGTACTTGGACACTTGAATTCCTGGGTTTATTCCTATAAGAAAATCACTTTTGGGGGCAGCTAGGTGGCACAGTGGATAGAGTACCAGCCCTGGATTCAGGAGGACCTGAGTTCAAATCCGGCCTCAGACATTACTTACTAGCTGTGTGACCCTGGGCAAGTCACTTAACCCCAATTGCCTCACACAAAACAAAAAAAGAAAAGAAAAGAAAATCACTTTTGTTTGATCAGCTGCCCAAACCATTGCAAGAGATTGTCTGCTCAGTGACTTGTCAAGATTGATCTCACTCTTCATTTGGCAAGTACGAATCTTTTTGTTCTCTGATTTCATAGGCTATTGCTTCTCTGAAAACGTTCGAAGAGGCCAAGACAGCTTTCTTCCAAATTGTTCTCGTTTAAGAATTCGTTAATAGCTGATTTTTTTTTTTTGAAAAAATACTTTGCCAAAGTTAAAGCTTTGCCCTGTGTATCCTGGAGTCTCTGTCCTGGGATTATCACAGAGGAAAAAAATCAGCAAGTTTAGCACGTGGGAGGAGGAGGAGGAGGGAGGAGGAGGAAGAGGAAGGTTATATTACATACAAAGTAGTTAGCATTGTTGGCCTTGACTCCTTTGCTTAACAGTAGTTGAGTTCAGCCAAAATCAAGTAAAGCATTGAGACAATCAGCAGCAGATTATACTTTTAGTAACAGTTGCAAGATCTTTTTATTAGTCAATAGAATCTCCCCCACTAAAAGTTCTTTTTCTGTGTGTTTCCCAGGTGACACCGTCATCCCGCTTTACATCCCACAGTGTGGAGAATGCAAATTTTGCAAGAATCCTAAAACAAACCTTTGCCAGAAGATAAGGTTGGTATCATTTCAGTTTCTGTGTGTGTGTGTGTGGTAAATAGTATTTTATTTTTTGCAATTACATGCAAAGATAATTTTCAACATTCTTTTTTTATAAGATTTTGAGTTCTAAATTTTTCTCCCTCTCTCCCATACATATATTTTTAATGAATGCACAAAAATCACCTAACAAGGACCCATTTAATTTTTTAAATAATAATTCATTTGCTGTTCAACAATTGTGACTCTTTGGTGAACGGTGGTAATTTTGTTCTAAGATTTATCTGAATTGAAATTTATTTATTATAAGGGTTTTTTGTTTTGTTTTTTGTTCAACTGACAAATTTGAGAAATTTAGCTAGTGTAGAAATATTTTTGTTGACTGGGGCTAATTTTGGGGGGCCTAATCTGTGGATGACTAATCTGGGGACTGTTGACTAACTGGCTATCTGACTTCTGTTCATTTAATATGGGCCGTTTATAAAGTTCCACCACACTGCTCCCAAATTGATAAGCTAAAGATTAAGAAGCCTCTTAGCTAAATAATCAAAGCAGAGTTTATTTATGAGATACTATTTGAAATTAAGAATACAGGGAAATAAAATGTACAACCTGACTGCTTTCCTGTGGTCTCTTTCCCACCTGCTGCACTTCGATCGCCTCAGGGCATGTTACACTTTATTCTAACTCCTCTTAATCTTCACTTTCTCCAGCCTATACCCTGTGCTGACCGCTTCTGTGCTCTCCACTGCCTCCTGTTCAGTCTGTCTTCTGCCACCTTTGCTCCTAGTGCTGCGTTGCTGTTCATCTCGTCTCAGACCCCCCCCCCCCTCCTTTCTAATCTCGTCAACCGCCCTCTTGACTTCTTCTCAGCCCCCTGTCACCTTGTCCGAACCGAACTCCCTTCTCAGCCTCTCTCGTCCCTCTGAACCCCTCTAATCTCATCCTCTCTCGTCCGACCACACTTTGCTGTCTAACTCCCAGGTCTATATATACCTTTTCTTCTCTCCACTCAAATCTCAGGGCTTCCTGTGCCCCCACAGACCAAGCTTGGGGGGGGGGGGGGCGGGGAGTGCATTGCCGCTTCACATGCCTCAGCACAGGCTCTGCCAGAGCCCAGCATCTCTCAGATAGCTCCGCTCAGGGCGGAGGGAGCTGGGGGCTTTTTCCCCCGGCTGTCTGACCTGGTGTCTTGTACAGCCCACAGGGCTTTGGGGCTCAGCTGAAGCAGAGGGGAAGGGGAAGAGACCCTGAGGGCCTAAGGCTTTCTAATCTCAGCCTAAAGGTAGGGTCCCCAAATCAAAATAAATTTCCACACTAGCTAGATTGGTTTTAGTGATTACTTGTTTTGGTCAAGACCTATCATTTCATCATCATAGGGGAGACAGAAACCTACCAATGAGGATGAGCACCTGCTCCGAGCTACTTGGAGAAGGGGTGCTTAACCTTTGTATGTCATGAACCCCTTTGGCACTCTAGAGCCCTATGGACCCCCTTCTCAGAATAATGTTGTACATATATAAAATAAGATACATGGAGGGGCAGCTAGATGGCACAGTGAATAGAGTACCAGCCCTGTAGGTGAGAGGCTCTGAGTTCAGATCTAGCCTCAGATATTTACTAGCTGTGTGACCCTGGACAAGTCACTTAAACCCGATTGCCTCAAAAAAAAAAAAGATAACAAAAGCAAATCAATTATATTGAAATAAAGATAGAATTTTTTCCCATTTAAGTTCATTGACTCTAAAATCTGTCCATAGACTCCTTGGAGCTGCATAAACCCTAGGTTAAGGGCCCTTGTCTAACAATAATAACAATAGCTAACATTTATATGGCATTTGTTATATATACCATGCTAAGCACCTTAAAATTATTTCATTAGATTATCACGACAATCCTGGGAGGTAGTCCCCCATTTTCCAGGTGATGATACTGAGGCAAGCAGAGTAACACAGCTAGTTAGTGAGGCTGGATTTGAACTCAGGTGCTCCTGACTCCAGGCCCAGTCCTCTGTGCACTGTGGCACCCCCTAGCTGCCTTAGTTCTAGAGAAGAGAGATTAAGTCACTTGTCTGTATGTGTCAGAAGGGAACTTGAACTCAGGACTTCTTGACTGAAGGCTGTCTTTTAGATTACTCCACAACACTTTCCTTCTCACAAACCACAGAGCAAAAAAGAAAGGAAGGGAGGGAAAAGAAAAGAAAATTTTTATTATTTTAAAAGATAATTTCCAGACTTGGCCTACAAAAATTTCATCAGCCTATAGAATTTTTTCCATGCCTACCCCATTGTACCTGCTGGGGATCACAAACTACAGTATTAATATCCCATTTCCATTTATTCAATCATGGCCTAATTTCTATATGTGCTTCTCTTAATTATTTTGATTCCCGGAATCTGTGAAGGAAAAAGTCTGGCCAAAATCTTATATAAATTATATTTATCAATACGTAGGTACCAGTAAAATCTTAAATAAAAATAAATAATAACAAATTATACTATATAATATGTAATGATATAATTCTGTAATTATAAATATAACGATAAAATGACATCAAAATATAAAAATATTTGTAAAGAATATAAAACAGCTATAAAATGAGACAATAAAACATAATTATTCTTATCTCAGATAAGATTTTTAAATAAAAGGCCACAGACAATATAAAGTAAATATAAATGTAAGATGATGAAAGTAAATAAATACAAAGTATCTTCTCTATGGCTTTTTATCAGTTTGATGGCCTTATTTTATGTCTTTTATGTTATTTATTTTGTAATTATATCTTTTGTATATTCTCTATAGCCTTTTATTTAAGGATCTTATCTGAGACAAGAGTAATTATATCTTTTACAGATAAAGAAATTGGGGTTTAGATATTATAATTTGCATAATGTATAACCATGCATCATTCAGTCAGTCAACAAGTAAGCCCTAACTGTGCCATGCCTTTGGCTAAATCAGTTTCTGCCTTTACGCAGCTAACAGCCTCCACTCACATGTCCATCGTCCTAATCCAAGATGTCATTACCTTTCACCTGTATTATTTCAGTAACTTACTAATTGGTCTTCATGGTTCTAATCTCTCGTCCAGTCTGTCTTCAACATATCTACCTAACTGCCGTTCCTAAAGTACCGATCTGACCCTGTCACTTTCCTATTTTAAGAAATCTCAGTGGTGTCTTATTGATTCTAGGATCAAATAGAAACTCCCCTTCCTGTCCTTTAGAAGCCATCAGATGATTTCAGAAAAACCCAGAAAGATTTATATGAACTGATGCAAAGTAAAATGAACAGTACCAGGAGAACATTGAACATAGTAACAGCAACATTGTGCGATGATCCACTTTTAATGACTTAGCTCTTCTCATCAATACAATGATCTAAGACAGTTACAAAGGACTCATGCTGGAAAATGCTCTTCACGTCCAGAAAAGAAGTGATGGACTCTGAATGGAGATTGAAGCATACTATTTTGTGTGTGGGTTTTTTTTTTCCTTTTGGACTGTTTCTTCTTTCACAACTATGACTTAATATGGAATAAGTCTTATATGATAGCACAAATATAGTCTATATCAAATTACTTCACATTTTAGGAAAAGGGGAGAGAGGGAAGGAGAAAAATTTGGAACCCAAAATTTTGTAAAAAAAAAAAAAAAAAAAAAAAGAATGTTTACAATTGTCTTTACATACAATTTTCTTCCTTTTTTTATTTTCAAGGCAATGAGGGATTTTGGGGTTTTGGGGGGGTTTTTTTGGTGAGGCAGTTGGGGTTAAGCGACTTGCCTAGGGTCGCACAGCTAGTAAGTGTCAAGTGTCTGAGGCCGGATTTGAACTCAGGTACTACTGAATCCAGGGCTGGTGCTCTACCCACTGCACCACCTAGCTACCCTAGGGCAATGAGGGTTAAGTGACTTGCCCAGGGTCACACAGCTAGTAAGTGTCAAGGGTCTGAGGCCGGATTTGAACTCAAGTCTTCCTGAATCCAATCCACTGCGCCACCTAGCTGCCCCAAGATTCTATGGTTTTAAGAATCTTTCTTTCTTTAAAATTTTTTTTCCCTGATCTCTCATGGATTGTAGGAAACTTTGCTTTATCCTTTGTTTTCCCTTTTCCTTTTCTTTAGAGTTACCCAAGGGAGAGGATTGATGCCTGATAATACAAGCCGGTTTACCTGCAAAGGGAAGAAGATTTTTCATTTCATGGGGACCAGCACATTTTCTGAATACACAGTTGTGGCTGATATTTCCGTTGCTAAAATTGATCCTTTAGCACCTCTGGATAAAGTCTGCCTACTGGGTTGTGGCATTTCAACTGGTTATGGTGCCGCTGTCAACACTGCCAAGGTAAAGTGGTCCATCTTAATTTCTTTTTTTTTTTTAATGGGTTTTTAGCCTGATCAGTCTTGTGCGTAGCCTAACATTTTAAAGGAGATATATCCCATTTGGGACCATTTTCTGTGCTTATCCATAAAGATGAAATTGGCTTGGGTTTCCTTATTTTGAAAGCTGATGATTTGAATTTATTTGCCCAGAGAGCTGGGCTTTCACAGGATTTCTTCCTTTGCTAGGTGGAGCCTGGCTCTACATGTGCCGTCTTTGGCCTGGGTGGTGTTGGCTTGGCTGTGATCATGGGCTGCAAGGTGGCAGGGGCTTCCCGCATCATTGGAGTAGACATCAACAAAGACAAATTTGCGAAGGCCAAGGAGTTTGGAGTCACCGAATGTATTAACCCTCAAGATTTCAAGAAGCCCATCCAGGAAGTGCTGGTGGAAATGACTGATGGTGGAGTAGATTATTCTTTTGAATGTATTGGTAATGTTGGCGTTATGGTAAGTGTGCTTAGCTTCATTTGGTCTTTCTTAGTAGTACGGCTTTTGTTTGCTTTTAGGTTGCTTCCTTAATAATATAGACAGCAAGGTAGTTGTATGTCAGGCTTCAAGTGAGCAAGATCCCATCTCCAGCATTTTCTGTGTGTATTATATTATTAATCAGTTAACATTAAGCTCCTACTATGTGTCAGGCGTTCTGCTAAGTGCTGGATTACATTGATACAATTATATTAGTATATTAAATTAATATGTTAATAATAGCATGGGTTAAAATTCCCTGCTTTTTAAGAAGATGATAATCCCTTATTTTAGCTAGATTTGAATTATTTGGGCTACAGTAGATAAATGATAAACAAGTAGGAAAGAATAGTACAAGAAAGTATTTCCATGCACCTAAAATGACTCAAACATTTTTTTTACTCTGTATAGACAACTTTATTAAGATAACAATATACAAATATTTGTTAAGGTATGAAACCCCTAAGGAGTGTGTGTATGTGTATAAATGTGTACATAATGTATTTATGTGTATAGAAATATATACGTATATGCTTACATGTGTGTATATGTATGATTTTATGTATATGATAGGTCAAGACTGAAAGAAATATAACTAGCTAGGAACAAATACACAAACAACCTAGGAACTGACCAAAAAAAAACTTGCTAATCTCAGTGTCTCCAACATATTTGTTAAATAAGTGACAAGCTTTTAGAGATTTCAAGGTAAAATTTTGTTTTGTTTTGTTTTTTGTTTTTGTTTTTGTTTTGTGGGGCAATGAGGGTTAAGTGACTTGTCCAGGGTCACACAGCTAGTGTCAAGTGTCTGGGTCTGGATTTGAACTCAGGTCCTCCTGAATCCAAGGCCAGTGCTTTATCCACTGCACCACCTAGCTGCCCCCCAAGGTAAAATTTTAAAATGAGAAAGGTAGGAAAGGAACAGGCTGAGTTTTTCAGGGTGTTTTTGTTATTTTTTGTCTTTTTAATAAAATCACTTATACCACTTGCAATGAGAATTCAGTGCTATGGACTGTGAACCAGTACTAGGCAATTTCATTTGACTTGAGAAATTCTATTTTAATGTATCCAACAGTTAATGGGCTTTAGGATGTTGTTTTGGGTTTTTAAAATAGTTTGGGGGGGGTATTTTTTTTAAAGCCTTACATTCTTCTATAGAGATCCCCCCCTCCCCGCACCACCCCATAACAAATATTCCTGCCAGTTTCTGAAATCCCTCACTGTGTTATATTTCCTCTTTTCCTACTCTCCTTTGGGTCTCTGTTTCTCGGTGTCCAGCGAGCAGCCCTGGAAGCCTGCCACAAAGGATGGGGAGTCAGTGTGGTGGTTGGAGTAGCAGCTTCAGGTCAGGAGATCTCCACTCGTCCATTTCAGCTGGTAACAGGCCGTACCTGGAAAGGGACAGCCTTTGGAGGTAATTCCTTCTGTGACTCCATTTTGTGTGCTTTCCGTGGCAAAACAGTTTATATCCATCAAGAAGCATGCTTCAGAGGTTACCTTCCCCTAGTATCAATTACTGTGTGCAAATTTAATCCCAACCTAAGCACTCTAAATTAATTTTTTTAATTTAATTAATAACAGTGAAAATACTGAGTTTTTTTGGTAGAATGACACAAAAGTGTAATGAAATTTATATGGAAAATCAAGCAAAAAATATGTTAAGAATGACTGAGATGGGGCAGCTAGGTGGCACAGTGGATAGAGCACCGGCCCTGGAGTCAGGAGTACCTGAGTTCACATCCAGCCTCAGACACTTAACACTTACTAGCTGTGTGACCCTGGGCAAGTCACTTAACCCCCATTGCTTCACTTTAAAGAAGAAAAAAAGAATGACTGAGAAATTAAGTCATCTTGACTGTGATAACTACCCCAATTAACTGTACAGGGAATATGAAGAAAGACAGTATCTGCATCCAGAGAGAGGTCTGATAAATAGAAGCATGTAAAGTAGAGCACTGGCCCTAGAGTCAAGAGGACCTGAGTTCAAATCCTGCCTCAGACACTTGACACTTACTAGCTGTGTGACCCTGGGCAAGTCACTTAACCCTCATTGCCCCCAAAAACCCAAAAAAAACAAGAAGAATGTTCAGCCTCACTAATAATCGAGTTGCAAATTTAAATGACCTTGAGATGTACCATCTCAGTTAATTAAATTAAAAGCAATGAACTTCAGTGCTAAGGGGGCTGTGGAGGAACAGGTCCTTTTGGTGAAATTTCAAATTTATCAAATCTTTCTACAGAGTAATATAGCAGTAGCAATAAAAATTGCCAAAGTAATCATACCCTTTGAACCAGTGGTTACATTGTGGGAATACACCCTGAAAATGTTATTGAAAGAGCTTGTTCAGGGCAGCTAGATGGTGCAGTAGATAGAGCACCGGCCCTGGATTCAGGAGGACCTGAGTTCAAATCTGGCCTCACACTTAACACTTACCCTGGGCAAGTCACTTAACCTCAATTGCCTCACACACACAAAAAAAAAAGAAAAAAAGAAAAGAAAAGAGCTCATTCAAAAATTTTAATAATAGTATTATATATAATTTCAAAAACTAGGAGAATAGGGCATGGGGACTAAAGCTCTCATTTCATTGGTTGAAGAAACTCCCCCTGTCGATGAAGGTTGGTACCTTCTTTACAATTTATAATCTTAGATCATTGCCTAGACTACTGGTTCTCAACATTTTGGTCTCGGGACCCCTTTACATTCCTAATTTTCGAGGATTCCTCTCCCCCCCTTTTATGTTAGTTATATCTACTGATATTTGCCATATCTGAAATTTAAATGTTGTGAAAATAGTTTTGTTACAAAATGTTTCTTCCTTTGAGTTGCAATTTTCTTTTATTCTGGCACTTAATAGCTATTTGACCTTGGTTGAGTTACTTCTATAAGCAAAATTTCTTCCCTTGCAAAATGAAACTACCTGCCTCTCTTACACATTAATTAGGTTTACACACCATTGCTAAGTTCTGGAACCATGTAAGTCAAGTCAAATGCCTTATTCATAGACCAGTGATTCAGATGTATAAAGACCACTTGTCTCTTTCCCCATCCACCCTCCCCGCTTCCCCATACTCATCTCTTGGTTCATAAGGTCATGGATTTCAAATTTACAAAGAACCTCAAAAGCCACCTGACCCAACTCCTTCACTGTATAAATAAGGAACTTGACACTCAAGGAGGTTGGATTGCCCCAAGTCACCCAACTAATAAGCATCACAGGTGTGATTTGAACCTTGGTCCTCTGGCTAAGAATCATAAGTCTTTCCACTGTACTACACTGTCTCCTCTGAATGGTCTCACTTCCTTCCATTGAGCTTCCCAAGGTAGAGATTTCAAATCCTCTTCAGCATGCTGATTGCCACCCTTTGCATGTGTTTTGACTTGTCACTGACCTTCCTAAAATAGGTTCTGGTGCCACAATTCAGTATGACATTTGTGGTCTGACTAAGGCAGAGAACAGCAGAACCCTTACTTCCTTTGCCTAAGATCACATTAGCATTTTTTTTTTTTTTTGCAGGGCAATGAGGGTTAAGTGACTTGCCCAGGATCACACAGCTAGTAAGTGTGAAGTGTCTGAGGCTGGATTTGAACTCAGATACTCCTGAATCCAGGGCCAGTGCTTTATCCACTATGCCACCTAGCTGTCCCCCACATTAGCATTTTTAAACACCATGAGCTAAATAAGTAATTGGTATTTTAAAAAACAATAGGAAAAATCTACCAAAACCAGTCATAAAATGCATGTCCAAACCCTGGATGATTTTAAATTTCTTTTGATATTCTCCCTCATGAGTAAATGATTGAGAGTGAGCTACATTTGATAGACCAGAAGTAGACTATCAGAATATTTGCATGTTCCTTGTTGTTGTTAATCATTTTTCAGTCATGTCCAACTCTTTGTTTTTTTTTTTGTTGTTGTTGTTGTTTTTGGGGGTTTTTGGGGGGGGGTTTGCAGGCAATGGAGGTTAAGTGACTTGCCCAGGGTCACACAGCTAGTAAGTGTCGAGTGTCTGGATTTGAACTCAGGTACTCCTGAATCCAGGGCCGGTGCTTTAACCACTGTACCATCTAGCTGCCCCATGTCCAACTCTTTGTGACCCCATTTGGGGTTTTGTTGGCAAAGATACTGGAGGGGTTCGCCATTTCCTTCTCCATATCATTATTTTAATTGTCTTCTGGGTGGATTATTTAAGCATCCTCACAGGCTACCCATTTAGTAGTTGAAAAAATCTCAGATCAGTCTCCCTCATCAACTACTTGTGTGGGTGTGTGTGGGTATATGTGTGTGAAAATGCTACTTTTTCTTGAGATGGCATAGTGCCCAGAATGAGGGAAGCAATGGCCTATCTGTCACATCTAAAGTGTGGTATTGAGGTCTGGGCACCACGTTTTCAAAAAAGGACTTTAGGGGCAGCTAGGTGGCACAGTGGATAAAACACCGGCCCTGGATTCAGGAGAACCTGAGTTCAAATCTGGCCTCAGACACTTGACACTTACTAGCTATATGACCCTGGACAAGTCACTTGAAAAAACAAATAATAAAAATTTAAAAAGACTTTGACTAGCTGGAGCAGAAACAGAAGAAAGTGATTAACCCAGGGATTCTTTAAGCTTCTACTACTTGCAAGGCACTGTTCTAGGAGCTGGTGATAACAAAGACAAAAAAACAATTCCTACCTTCAAGAAGGGTAATTCTAATAATGGTAAGGAGTCTAGGAACTTTACTATAAGAGGATCAGTTGAAGGAACTGGGGAGGGTTTAGCCTAGATGAGAATCCCAGAAGCAGAAAGACTTCAGCAGTCAACTGGTCAGACCCATCCCTGGAAAAGAATCCTCCCTACACCATACCCTGTAAGTGGTCACCCAGTCTTTGCTTGAAGGCCCCGGGTGAAAGAGTACCCACTACCTCCTGAGACATAAGAGAAAACCTGGGGCAGGGGGAGGTTGTCTGGGATGGGGTTTATCCAGATGTTTTTGGCTGTAACATGGAATTTGGATTTGTCTCATTTTGCTACTCCCTGAGGATTGAAAGAAAGCCAATGGGTGGAAGTTCCAGAGAGGCCAATTTCAGATCAATAAGGCAATTAGACCTATGCCTCAGGAGACAGTGTCAAAACCAGAGGAGTCTTAAAGTGGAGACTGGCTGGCACTTGTTGATCATTAGTGTTTTAGAGGGGATTTTCATTCAGCTATGGGTTGGACTAGATGCCTCTGAGGTCCCCTTCCAACTCTGAAGTTCTAGGATTCTGTGAAATGTTCAGCCTTTTTGATAAATCCTGAGGTCCTTTAAAGGAAAAGATTCATTCCAGTAGCTAAATGGTCTATTGCCTGCCACTTATAGATGCACATGGTCCCTCTTCTACCTATCCAGATGTTCATTTCAACTCAGTCACATCACTTATCTTTTGGTTCCTTTTAGGATGGAAGAGTGTTGAAAGTGTCCCAAAGCTAGTGTCTGAATACATGTCAAAGAAGATCAAAGTGGATGAGTTTGTGACTCACAACCTACCTTTTGATCAAATCAATGAAGCCTTTGAATTGATGCACACAGGAAAGAGGTAAACTTCTCCCTTGGCTGGGTCACAGAGTACAAAAATGGATCCAGAATTCGGGGTCATATTTTGCTGGTATTTCTGTTCATTATCCTTTGTCTTCCACATGGAGAGAGCATAAAACAGGAGTAGATAAAGGAAGCATGTGCTCGCACACACATGCATGTACACACTCTAGGTCCTAAGGAAAGTTCTCTGCTCTCCTGTTCCTTTAAAAATTCTGCCATCTCCTCCCCCTCCACACCAAGTACCCACAGACATCACTTGGCTGTGATGATTAAAAAATATGAGAAGGGGGCAGCTAGGTGGCGCAGTGGATAAAGCACTGGCCCTGGATTTGGGAGGACCTGAGTTCAAATCCAGCCTCAGATACTTGACACTTACTAGCTGTGTGACCCTGGGCAAGTCACTTAAACCTCATTGCCCTTCAAAAAAAAAACATATGAGAGACATAGCTTTTGGGTAATTTAATAAGACCAACAGGCTATTAATAAAAGAATGGTCATTGACCATCTCTCTCAGACCAAAGACAATCATGGCATCTGGACTACAGCTTATATATGTTTGAAACAAGTATGTATTTTATCAAACAATAGTCAAATCTGATTGTTTAACAGCAATAAAATCTAATTGGTTAACTTAATTTAGAGGTAGACTATATTAAAATGAAGGGCTATACCAGACCATGCCATTTTCAATGGGTGGGCTGAGTGAGCCCTCCATGAACAGAGAGGCCTTCCTACCTAGACAGAAAGATCTGTCTCCACTCAAGCTTGAGTAGAACACAGTGAACTTCTCCACCATAGATTAAATTCCTTGCAGGGTTGGATGGGGCTCTCCAATATAATGTCATCAAGAAGGACTTTGGAAGAGGGGAGGGGGGTGGAGGGCAGGGTCAGGACTTTGATAGAAGCAGGGAGTACTGAATATTGGTTACAAATAACCATTTCTCACATGGCCAAATTCATGATACTTTGGATTGCAGAGATTATTGACCTGACACAAGCTTCTTTGATCTTCATGCAACAAAAAATACCTTCTTTTCAGTGCTGTTATCTTCCTTACTGGGGGCCGGGCCGGGGGCAGTAATAACCTTTCTCATTATTGATAGTAAAAATAGTTTCAATAGCTTCGTGTGTGGTAGAAGAGGGGGAAGCAGATTTTTTATTTGTGGTCAGTAATACTGAGTTGTTTCTTTTCTCTAGCATTCGTAGCGTGTTGAAGATGTAAATCCTGAGAGCAAAATGCAGTCATCCCTCCACATCTTGTGCCTCTCTCTATATTAGTAGACATGAAGCTAAAGATTGACCAGCACTTCCTCTTGCTGTAGTTATCTGATCTCGTGAATAATAGTTCTATATAATTCATGATATATCTGTTGAATGTCAATAGGGTCACAGATTTCTTTTCTAATCTCTACAGAGATTGTTACTAATGTAATTGTAGGTTGCCTCAAGATAAAATCATTTCTACACTGTTATGTAAAAGCTCCGTCTTTATTCTTATGTTTTGCCTGAGGGAGGCATTATGGTCTAGTGCAAAGCTTCTTAAACAGTGGGTTGCAACCCCACATGGGCTCATGTAACTGAATGTGGGGGTGGCAAAAATTTGGGCAATAGTAAAAGATTATGTTACCTATTTTATATACTTGTATACCCAGGGTTGCATAAAAATTTCTTGGGCAAAAAGGGGTCACAAGTGGGAAAAGTTTAAAAAGCCCTGATCTGATGGGTAGAGGGCCAGCCTTGGAAGTTAGAAGTTTTGCTGCTAATATATATTAGCTTCAGTACCTCCAACAATTCTCTAGGACTATAAGTTATAGATAATAATGATGATGATGGTGGTTATAACTAGCATTTAGGTTCACTTTACAGATACCTCTTTTGGTCCTCACAGACACCCTGAGAGGTAGGTTAGGGAAACTAAGACAGACAGAGGTTAAGTGACTGGCCCAAGGTCATATAGCTAGTAAGTGTGTAAGGCAGGATTTGAACTCTGGTCTTTCTGACTCCAGAAACATCCACGGTCCCATCTAGCTGCCTGATGTTGCTGATCTGTGTCAGCAGAAGCTGTTTTCATGCTTGGCATTCCTCAAAGTGTTGAAGTCCTAAGTCTGAACCAAAACAAAGTTTTCACTACTATTAGCTCCTTAGTGTTTCCTCTGATGTTTAATAATAATAGTTAGTATGTATGCCAGGTACTTTACAAATATTACCTCATTTAATCCTCATGACAACCCTGGAAAGTAGGTGCTATTACTGTCTTCATTTTACAGATAAGGAAACTGAGGCAAACAAGTAACTTACCCAGCATGACTCAACTAGGCATCGTCTGATAATGTATTTTAATTCAAGTCTTCTTGACTCCAGACCTGGCATCCTGTGCGCTATGACGGTACCTGACTGCCTATTTAATAGTATTTACATTTAGAAGGGACCTTAGAAGTTATCTAGCCCAATCCTGATACCTTTACAAATGAAGAGACTGGGAGCGGCTAGGTGGCGCAGTGGATAAGCACTGGCCCTGGATTGAGGAGTTCCTGAGTTCAAATCAGGCCTCAGACACTTGACGCTTACTAGCTGTGTGACCTTGGGCAAGTCACTTAACCCCCACTGCCCCACAAAAAAATAAACACAAACAAAAACAAAAACAAATGAAGAGACTAAAGTGGTGCAATGAAGGGGACTGGATTTGGAGTTGGATATCCTGGGTTCAGATCCTGCCTCTGCCAACGTATTAGCTATTGACCTTAGGTAAGTCGTGATAGGTCTGACTAGATAACCTCTAAGGTTCCTTCATAATTACAACTGCCTCATTTTTCAGGTAAGGAAACTGAGGCACAGAGGTTAAGTGATTTGCCCAGGTGCCCATAGCCATCAAGTATCTGAAGTGGCATTTGGACCCAAGCATTCCTCACTTTCAAGTCCTAACAACAGCTTACAGCATTGCCATTGTAGCTACTGAAGGGGCCCAAGAGCCTAACTACTTTTTGTTTTTGTTTTGCAGGGCAATGGGGGTTAAGTGACTTGCCCAGGGTCACACAGCTAGTAAGTGTCTGAGGCTGGCTTTGGTGTCTGAGGCTGGGTTTGAACTCAGTCCAAGGCTAGTGCCTTATCCACTGCGCCACCTAGCTGCCCCAAGCCTAACTACTATTAACGTGGCACCACACACAATAGCAGAGAGCTGCTGCTCCTAGCCTGACTGCCTTAGGACTGGTGGGAAAGTCCTCCTCCTCAAATCCTTAGCAGGACTCTTTAAAAATTTCTGTTGGCATTTTCCAGTGGACCCATCAAAACCATTCCCAATGACTGTTTGCCCAAGGCTCACAAACTTGGTTTGGTCTTTTTTTTTTTTTTTAGATTATTTAGTAGGTAGGTAGATGGTACTCAATAGCTGACAGACACTGTTGCAATCCCTTCTCTCAAAATAGAATTTTTCTCAAGTATGCCAAATTAAAACAAATATTGGTTCTATGGGAGGAATGTTAGTCCAAAGGCAAATATGCAAATCATTCATGAAAAAAATTAGCTCAATCAGATCATTACTTTCTACATTATTTTAACAACTACTGACAAAAATAAAAGATCCATAGACTTTTAAAAATGTTATTATAGTTATGCATACCACAGTCAGGCATAAAATCCAATGAAGATGTGGATTAACAAGCCTAGGGCTAAGATAAACACAGGACAGACTAATAACTTTAAAAAAAAAAACCCTTTCCCAAGGCCTGTTGGACCAGTTTTGCTAAAGTTGAATCTCCTGCTGGGGCAGAAAGCTATAAAATCTATCTAGGTCCCCTGGCAAGCCCAAGTTCAAAGATCAAGCAATCAAAAAGTACCCTGGATATGTCAGGCATTCCTAGACACTATAGCTACAAGCACAAAGACAGAAACAATCCCTACTGTCAAGTTTATGTTCTATTGGGAGAGAAATTATACATATATGATTATAGACAGAATAAATTTGAGAGATGGAGGGCACTATCAGCTGGGGATCAAGATAATATTTGGTAGAAGCTGGCGCTCGAAGTGCCCACCTTGGAAGAAGAGTTGAGTCAGGAACACCCGTTCTCCACTGGTATTTAAACATTCAATGAGGGTCATCTTTGGTTTACAAGAGAAAACCACTAACCTTAATCTATTAATTATATGCTAGTCTTAATTAATAAATTGATTAATAATTATCCAGAAATTGCTTCAGACTTTTCATTTGTCACAGTGCTTAGTACCTGGAACATACTTTGTGTTTAATAAATGTTTATTGACTGATTGGCTGATGTTACCATGATTTTTCAGTGATAGGTATATATTTGTATAAAAGCATTTTTTGTGTTGTCTATTTCAATCTGTCCATGCAGACATTTGTTTCTTCTCTAATACAAAAGCTAGATAACTGCACAAATGATTATTACAGTGCAGTCAGATGTCTTTTTTTTAATCTTTATAATTATTTTTTTTCAAAGCTCCACCTTCTCTCCCTCACGCCTCCCTCCAACTCTGCCCCAATGAAGAAAGCAAGACACAATCCCTGTTTCAAACATGTATAGTCAAAACAAATTCCTATATTGGTGATAACCAAAATACATCTGTCTGAGTCCATAGCATCTCTATCCAGAGGTGGGCAGCCTTTTTCATCTTGAGTCCTCTGGAATCATGATTAGTCATTTTGATGATCCGAGATCCTAAGTCTTTCAAAGTCATTTGGCTTTACATTGTCTTTGTATAAATTGTTATGGTCCTGCTCACTTCGTTCTGTTAAACATCATGCATTTTCCTATATTTCAGTTAGATGTCTTCTTCAAGGACCAATAATAGTTTTCTGCTGAAATGGGAAGGAATGTCTTGGTGGGAACATACTGTAGATTGAGTACTACCAAGTTCTGGTCAGGCTGACCTTCCATAGGTTTTTGGGGTTTTTTGGCCTAATTTCTTGTGACCCTGGGTAAAGTGTGGACTGACTCTAGAGCTGTTGATCAATGAACTATGCCTTCATGTTATCCCAGACATGTAACAGTCAACCGGGTCTTCAGAAAAGTTCTGAGAAGAAATGGCTTCTCCACTGATAACCACCTGGAATCGATTCAACAGTAAGATATAACATTCAGAGCCATTATTGTGGCCTTCCTGAGCACACCAGTAAGTACCCTGCAAAGAAAGGCTGAAGGATTGCAATAACTGCCTCTTCGGTATGTTGCCCAGGATCAAAGATAAGGGAGAGCAAAGGTTCCAGTTTTTTCTTCAAAGCCTGGTCATAGACAAGAAGTCACCTCACCTTTGCCATTTGCTTTTTGCTCCTCCCCCACCACGATCCCCTGGCAAGAGGAACAAAAAGGGAACCTGGAGTTGTCATAGCTCCAAGAGGAATCATCTAAATCTCCCTTGGGAGCTAGGTAAGAGAGGGATTGAAAGGAAGAGAGAATGGAGTCCCTATTGCCACATTCTCCCCCAGAGGGAGAACAGGACAGAGAGGACCCAGAGATGTACCTACCCATGCCATCTCCCTCTCCCTTCCTAATAAGGCAGAAAGTGTCAAAACCAGAGAGGGAAAAGCCACATGGAGGTAGTCAGCCTACAGAGAGCCTAGAACTGTCCAGAGAGCAAGCAAGTCCCAGCAGTTGAAAGCAGGACTTGAATGTCTAGCTGTACCCACTGCAGCTTTCCTACTATCCCCCCAAACCCAACTGGGAGAGGGCAAGAGAACCCAGTCAGTAAAGAAGCATTTAGTAAATGCTTACCATGTGGCAGGCACTGTGCTAAGTACTGGGGATACAAAGAAGGCAAAAACAGCCCCTGTTCTGGAGGACCTCAGAGTCTAATGCTGGGAGAAAGCATACAAACAGGATACATACAAGGTCAGCTGGAAATAATCAACAGAGGAAACACTAGCCTTAAAGGGAACTGTGAAAGGCTTCTTTCTTGCAGGAGGTGAGATTTTAGCTGAGACTTAAACCAGGGAAGCCGGAAGGCAGGGGGGGAGAGAGAGAGAGAGAGATCCAGGCATGGGGGGCAACCAGTGAAAATGCACAGTGTAGATAGATGGAGTGTCATATATAAGGAACAGCAAGAAGGCCTATGTCATGGGACCACAGATTATGTGAAGGAGAGTAAGATGTCAGAAAACTGGAAAGGTAGGAAGAAGCCAGGTTAATCCACTGGGGGATAAGGGAATCTCCTCTTAAATCCAAGGTCACTTGCGTCAAGATGTTAAAGAAAAAGTATACAGAAATGGCAAAGGGAGGCAGCTAGGTGGCACAGTGGATAAAGCACTGGCCTTGGATTCAGGAGGACCTGAGTTCAAATCCAGCCTCAGACACTTGACACTTACTAGCTGTGTGACCCTGGGCAAGTCACTTAACCTTCAGTGCCCTGCCAAAAAAAAAAAAAAAGAAATGGCAAAGGGGGAGGTGGGGTTCATTTAATAAATTGTAAACCAGTCAAAGAAAAAACCCCAAGTCAGTAAAACAATCCTGAAACAAAAAGCCTGAGACAAAATTAATATGCAAAAGTATTAGTTGTTAATATATATTGTTGATTATATAAATTATATATATAATTAATATACATAAAATTAATAATGTAGTTTACTCTGCAACAGAAGAAATGGAAGAAATACCAGAAGATTAAAAAATTGTATAACAAATGCATTAAAAGATGATTATAATTCAAGAAAACAAACAAGGTGTAAAGAAGATAATTTACAAAAGTGAAAAGCAAGACAAAAAACTTTAAAATGTCCATGAAAAAGTCACAAAGATTAAATGAAGTCAAACAAAAATCTATTAGACAGGGATAGCTAGGTGGGACAGTGGATAAAGCACCAGCCCTGAATTCAGGAGGACCTGAGTTCAAATCCAGCCTCAGATACTTGACACTTACTAGCTGTGTGACCTTGGGCAAGTCACTTAAGCCCAATTGCCTCACCCAAAAAAAACATATATATATATATATATATATATATATATATATATATATATATATATATATATATATATTAAAAGACAGGCAGCTAGGTGAGGTAGTTGATAGAGCACTGGCCTGTGGAGTTAAGAGAACCTGAGTTCAAATCCAGCCTCATACTTACTAGCCGCTTGACCCTGGGCAAGTCACTTAATCCTGATTGCCTACAAAAAAAATAATCTATTGGACAGAGAGAATAAAGTCATAAAAGTCAAGGCTGTCACAGAACTCAGAAAAAACAATGGTAATGTAGTATATAAAAGTCTGTATGATAAATCTATGTGTGATCCTGGCAAGTCAATCCTCATTGCCCCGCAAAAAAAAAAGAAAAAGAAAAATGTAATGTTGAACATTAGATCAATTGGGATCCCAAAGGACATAAGTTGTTTTTAAGTATTTGTAAATAACTACATTAGAGAAAGCATTGATTACTAGTATGAGTAGTTGGATTAAATTTCCCAGAATGGACAATGATAGGTATCATATCATTAGTGCCTGAACATAATCAATAAGTGCTTGTTGTTCAGTTATTTTAGTTGTGTCCAACTCTTTGTGACCCCAAAGGTTAAGTAACTTGTCCAAGATCAAGCAGCCAGTATGTGTCAGAAGCAGAATATAATACTAAGAGGGAGGGAATGATCTGTTGGAATGTCAGTACAATACAGGGATAACATTTATTTGTTGCTAGTCACAAGGAAGGAAAGAGAACAGATGCCAAGGAAGAACAGTTTTAGTGTGAAGTCTCCATCAACCTTAGTCCAAGGGCAGCACATAGTGGGGTGGCTTTGGACATGCAACCACGCAGTGGTATTCACATATCAATCAAAGACATAGAGCCTTTTAGGACTCAAATTTACATACAGTTTTAATAGAGCCAACATGGCACTAATAGAAGACTATTCTGTCTTAAAACATGATGGTAATATGAACCATTGATGTGAAAATATTTTCTGAATTGTGTAATAAGAAGCAAGGTTCAGGGACCAAGGAAACCCCAAAGGGCTAAAGTGCAAAGAGAAGATCATCTAGGATCCCTGTCTTTTATACTGGAAACAAGATCAAGAAGAGGTGAGGTTAGGAGATGGTTTCCTGGATAAGGTGATTCCTGGCCAGAGGCAAGATGAAATTATAACAGAAAGATGGAAGGACTCTCCTCAAAATAAATATATGCCAGATGATCAATAAACTGATCTTATAGGGGGGGGGGGGGAAGTTGCTATTCCATGAGATAGAGATTTACTTAAGAATCCAAAGAAGTCAATAACTAAAGGAAAGTACTGAATTTACAAACCATTTGATCCAGCAGTGCCACTACTCTGCATATACCCCAAAAGAGATAAAAGAAAAAGGGAAAGGACCCATATATACAAAAATATTTAGAGCAACACTTTTTATGTCAGGAAAGAACTAGAAACTAAAGAAGTGCAAATCAGTTGGGGAATGGCTGGACAAATTAAGCCTTATGAATGAAATAGAATATTATTGTACCATAAGAAATGACATGAGACAGATCTAGAAAAACTGGGAAGACTTGTTGGAATTATTTTATAGTAATATAAGCAGAACCAGGAGAACAATTTATGCCATGACTACAATACTGTAAATGTGAACAACTTTCAAAGACTCAAAAAACTCTGATCGATACAAAGATCAATGATGAATCATTGGTACCTCTTGACAGAGATGACTGATAAAAGAGGTATGCCATTGCATACATTTTAGGGCATGATCAATCTGTGGGGTTGTTTTGCTTATTTATTACCAAAAAGAGGGTTAAAAACACTTGGTAGGTAGGATATGAAGAATTGGGAGGCAGGTAATAATAGAGAGAGACAGAGAGGAAGAAAAAGGAAGGAAGGAAGTATAGAAAAAAATATTAACTATAACTGCTAATCTGAAAAATTTATAACTGTAAGCTATATGAAAAATTATAGCTAGATGAAAAATTATAACTGGCCCATAAGTCCCTTCATGGTTGCCATTCAATGTAAAAAAAAAATTATTAACTTAACTGGGCCTTATCTGTGAACTCCTGGCTGGTTGGCTGTGGGGCTATTAGCTGCCTACCTGCCTGGGAGTTTTAAAAATCCCCCAGGTTCATTAAACCCCATTCAAGGACCCAACCTGCAAGGGCCTACCCCTTCCCCCACTGTCTCTCAGACTGATAAGCAAAGGCCTTTTTTTTTTTAAAATAAACAAAGCAGGGTTTATTTATGAGAATAAACTTAAAAATAAGGATAACGCAAGAAATACGACCTGACTGCATTTTAAACTTTCTCTCCTGCCTCACATGTCTCGCCTGAGGGTATACTGCAGCAGCCATGCCACACTTGGATTGGTTCACCTTCAGTCCTCTGCAACTTTTTCAGTCCTCTCCCTTTCACTCTTTTTCTCCTTCACTCCAGCTCCCCTGCACTTCTCCCACCAACCTCTCGGTGTCTCCATCTTTTCACTAGCTCTCCTCTCTCTGTAGCAGTAGGGGCCCTGTAGCCTTTCCCCTTTCACTGTAACGACCCCCCAGCGTCTCTTATTACATCTCACTGTCAGCCATCCCTTTCACTGTCAGCCGAGCCTGCAACTTTCTTAGCATCCCCCTGTGTCTCCTTTCTCCATAGCATCTCCCTCTTCTAACTTCTCTCTCTGTAGCGACCCCCCCCCAGCATCTCTGCCTCCCAGGCTATATATCCCTTCTCTCCCCTCAAACCTCTGTCTTTGACTGTGCTAATTCATTGGCTGTGACCAGGACTCGAGGGGGCCGTGCCCCACCACTGCGCGCCTGGGGCCTCTCGCACAGGTGCACCAGGGGCCGGCCAGGGCGAGCCCGGTATCTCTGGGGTATATCCCCTCAGGACGGAGGGAGCTGGGGCTTTCCCCAGCCGTCCGGCCGGGCTGGCCACCCCCAAAGGCTCCAAGGCCCATGGGGCTTCTCAGCTCTGCTGCTGAAGTGGAGGGGGAGGGATGCCAGCCCGGCTCAGAGAAAAAAAAACCTGAGAGCCTGGGGCTAATTTTAGCCGCTCACGGAAGGAAGGAAGGAAGGAAGGAAGGAAGGAAGGAAGGAAGGAAGGAAGGAAGGAAGGAAGGAAGGAAGGAAGGAAGGAAGGAAGGAAGGAAGGAAGGAAGGAAGGAAGGAAGGAAGGAAGGAAGGAAGGAAGGAAGGAAGGAAGGAAGGAAGGAAGGAAGGAAGGAAGGAAGGAAGGAAGGAAGGAAGGAAGGAAATGCCAAGTCTTTTTAAATGCACAAAAAAAGAATAAGTGAGAGTTCAGAGGACACAGACAAACAGGGTAACTGCAGAAGATATTTAGAAATTTAAGTGTCAAATTATCATAGCGAATATAATGATAATTATGTGATTGTATTATGTATTAAGTCTTTGTCAAGCTGTGTAATGAGGTTTTATATTTTTTTTCTGGAGGAAATAAATATCTGTCCTATATCTGATCTATATTGTACATTGAGGAACTTTCTACCCTTGCATTTTGGGGAGGCCCAAAAACATGAGCTAAAACTTAAGCTTCAAGTAATTTTGGGGAGGATGCCAGGTTGGGGCCACAAAAAGCCAGAGAATTCAAACCTGACCATTCTTCTGGGAGGTCATACATCCCCAGTACTGAATGTAATCACCACATGTGGTAGCCCAGAGCAGAGGAGAGGGAGAGTACACTCCATCCCAGTTTCCCTAGGCCCACCACTAGGTTTTAATTGTTGAATATAGATGAGGAAAGCTAGCTCCAGAGAGTTTAAGAAAATAACCAAGGTTCCTTTAGGGACAGGGTTCAAATGGAAGTCTCTGACTCCAGAGAAAATGGTCTTTCCACTGTAACATACTTGAAAAGTACTCAACTTGGGGGGCAGCTAGGTGGCACAGTAGATAGAGCGCCAACCCTGGAGTCAGGAGTACCTGAGTTCAAATCTGGCCTCAGACATTTAACACTTACTGGCTGTGTGACCCTGGGCAAGTCACTTAACCCCAATTTCCTCACACACACACACAAAAGTATTCAACTTGAGAGAGAGAATGACACACACAGAGACAGAGAGAGACAGAGAGAGAGAGATGCAAATTATAATATCTTCGAGGTCCTATTTCACAACCATCATACTGGTAAATAATAGTAACAATAAATGACAAAATTCAGTATAGGAGGGGCTGTGGAGAAGCAGGTGCCAAATGATAAGTTGTTGACAGGATTCCAAACTGGCAGAATCTCTTAGACAAACAATCTAGCAGTACCCAAGTCACAGAAATCAGTTTTGCTTTTGACCCAATGATCCCATTTGGAGTTTTGGAACCTAAGTGATTTCCTAAAGAAATATGTTTTTAAAAAAAATACATATAGTAGCATTATTTATAATTACAAAGTTTTGTAAACAACTTAAATGTCAAAAGTTGGTGAAGGGCTGAATAAAATGGTTTAGCAATGAAATGGATATTATTAACAACAATAGCATCAAAAATAATAAACATGAACAAAGATATTTGAAAAGACTCATTGAAATGATATGAGCAAAGAAAACAAACCAGAACAGTATGCCTATTGATTCGAAGTATGCAAAAAAAAGGGGCATATATAAATTTTGAGGTGAATGGAAGGGGAAAATGAGAATAATTTCAGTGGTTATGTTGTACATGTAAATGATCTTAAATGTTTGTCTACTTGGTTTCAATAGTTTTTAAAGGTTGATGCAGAAAAATTATTTTACATATGTAATATTTATTTAATTATTAAATATTTTGTTTTTCCCAATTACATAGAAAAACAATTTTAACATTCTTTTTTCAAAGTTTGAGTTCCAAATTTTCTCCCTCCCTCCTTTCTCCCCACCTCATTGAGAAAGGCAAGCAACTTGACATAGGTTTATATATTTTAAATGGGGCATTGAAAAGAGCTAATAGGAGTATCCACCCTTAATCCTTACCCTTTTTTTTTTTTTTTTTTTGCGAGGCAATTGGGGTTAACTGACTTGCCCAGGGTCACACAGCTAGTAAGTGTTAAGTGTCTGAGGCCGGATTTGAACTCAGGTCCTCCTGACTCCAGGGCCGGTGCTCTATCCACTGCGCCACCTAGCTGCCCCAAGAGTGATTATCTTATTATTATTATTATTTTTTTTTTGCGGGGCAATGGGGGTTAAGTGACTTGCCCAAGGTCACACAGCTAGTAAATGTCAAGTGTCTGAGGCCGGATTTGAACTCAGGAACTCCTGAATCCAGGGCCGGTGCTTTATCCACTGCGCCACCTAGCCGCCCCAAGAGTGATTATCTTTAAGAAAGTAAGAAAGTAAGGATGGGGGCAGCTAGGAAATCAAAATTGATTTCCTTCCCCTTCTTCCTACCTTCCTCCACAATCTATTCCCTTATCTTATCCTGAGCCCATTAAAATGGAAAAAAAAAAAAAACCCAATATATCCGTTTTCTGAAAATACATTTCTTATCCTCCTACTAACAGGGCAACAATTCATTCCCACATATTATTTTAGATTATTTAAATATGTGTACCTTCCTTTGTTTCTCTTGGTGGCTGCATTTCCATTTCCAAATGTCTACTCAGTTCTGGACTTTTCATCAGGAATATTTGGAAATCCTCTACTCCTAGTTTCCCCCAATAGGATTTATACTTATTTTTTGCCAGATAGATTATCTTTGGGTGCAAGACTGTAAACCTTTATAGTTCAACTTTTTGGAATACCATATTCCAAGCTTACCTCTTCTTTTTAGGAATAGGTGCTGTCTTGTATAATTTTTCACTATGGTTCCTCCATATTTGAACTTCTTTTGTTGTTGTTGTTGCTGCTGCTTAGTGTATTTTTTCTTTGAACTGGAAATTCTGAAGTTTGCCTATGGTGTTTCTGGAAGCTTTCATTCTGGAATTTCATTCTAGAGGTAACCTATAGGTTCTATTTATTTATTTTTCTAGGAGTCCTAGGAAATTGTCATTTATAATTTTCTGAAATAAGATTTCCAGACATTTTTCTGAGCATAATTTTAAGTCATTATTTCTACTTGACTTGTTTTCCAAGTCACTTACATTTCTTAGATTTTCTTCCTTTTTATTCAGTTTTTATCTTGTTTTATTATTTCATGTATGGTCGATTATTGTTTTCTCACAAGGCTATTCTAATTTTAGAGCATTCGGTTCTTGAGTGAGGTTTTCTATCAAATGTTCTATGGTGCCAATTTTTCTTGCAAGTGTTTCCTCCCTAGTTTTTTTCCATTCTGAAATCTCTTGTTCTATTTCCTTTGGGTATTCCTGAAGTTCCTGTGGACAGTTTTTGTTTTGTTTTGTTTTTTAATTTGAAGCTTTATCTGGACTTGCTGTGGAATTAATGTCCTATTTGGGGTTTACTGCCAGAGTATCCTTCAAACCACAGTATTTCATTGTGGTGGTCATGGTTTTCCTTGGTTTGCTCATGGAGGAGAAGGGGTGTCAAACTCCACAACTGCATGGTGTGGGTTTGGCTCACTTTCATTGCCTGCTGGGCCCTGAGAACAGTGAGCCAGACTAGGGCCCTCCTTCAAGTGACTCCAGGGATCTTTCTTGAAGCTCCTGCTTATTACAGGGCTCTTGGACTTTTCCCTGATCTAGGCTTTGTTTGAGGTCCATCCCCTCTGCTGCTGAGCTCAGGGGTTGCTCCTGTGCTAAGCTCCCATCCTAGGCTTCAGGCACAACTCAGGCTGGATTTGGCCTAGGGCCTTGGATAGCTAGGCAGTGCAATGGAATAGAACACTGACCTGGAGTCTAGGAGACCTGAGTTGAAAATTGATCTCAGGGGGCAGCTAGGTGGTACAGTAGATAGAGAACCAGCCCTGGATTCAGGAGGGCCTAAGTTCAAATCCAGCCTCAGACACTTGACACTAGCCGTGTGACCTTGGGCAAGTCACTTAACCCTCATTGCAGGAAGGAAGGAAGGAAGAAAAAAAGAAAATTGATTTTAGATCCTTGCTGTGTGACTCTGGGTAAGTCAGGCAAAAATCTGTTTGATTTAGTTTCCCCATGTGTAAAATGGGGGAAATAATAGCACTTACCTCCTAGGGTTGATGTGAGAATCAAATGCAATAATGCACATTGTCTGGCACATAGTAGGTGCTTTATAAATTTTAGCTATTACTACAACTGACTAGTTTCTTACCACTGGTGCCCCAATGGATCCTGCAGAAATGCCCTCCTTGCTGTGCTAGGGCTGGGATGTGGCCCTGGAAAGATAACTAGCCTCAGGCTCTCTTTGCAGAAGTGCTGGAACTGCCCAGAATAGCTTGAGTCTGATCCCTCTGGAGCCAGCCTTGGCAAAGGCTCTCCCCGGGCTCTGGTGTGATTTGGCTTAGTTGGAGAAGGCCCCCTGACTGAACAAAATGTCCCAAAGTAGCTCTCTTGCAGCTACAGACCTTAGAGAAAAGTTCAGGCTTGGCTGGGCTTAGGCACTATGGAACTCAGGGGTGGTCTACACCTTCTATTCTTTCATGCTTTGCTCTCATTTTGTTCTCGACCTGCCCTGGCTTGTCTATCCCAGGATCCCTACAAGACTCTGGGGGACACGCTATAGATTCTTGTGTGGAGTAGGGGAGTCTAAAGGTAATTCCTTCTATGTCCTAGTAGAGAGGGACCTAAGTCTGATGGGAGTGCCTTTGGGGGTATTTCTGGGTTCTAGCACACCAATCTTCCCACAATCCTATTTTTATATTACTTTCATTTCTGAATCTTTTCCCTATCCCACCACAAGCCATCCCTTATAACAGTAATAAAGAAATCTAAATAAAATATTTTTGCATTTATTATAAATATTTGCATATATTTACAATAAAGGAAATGAGAAAAAATCAAGAGTCTGACAGTATATGTAATATTGCATGCCCATAGTACCCCACCTTTGCAAGAAGGGAAATGTCTTTTAATAGTTAAAAGATTCCTGTAAATAGTTATAATGGCTATCTGAAGATGGGTGTGCTTCTGAATATAGGTTGCTAAAATAAGTGGTATGGGGGCAATTAAGTAGTGCAGTAGATAAAGCACCAGCCCCAAAGCCAAGAGGACCTGACTTTAAATCCCGGCCTCAGATACCTATTAGCTGTGTGACCTTGGGCAAGTCACAATACCAACTCCCTCTAAAAAGCAAAAAAATAAAATAAATAGCATATACTATTCTAAGTGGGAGGGAAATCCACTGCATCATTGTCTAACTCTAATCCTATTAGCATGAAAGTCTATTGCTAAAGTCCACAGAAGGGATATACTATTCATATATATTATTCATAGATTTGCCAACATTTCATACATACACAGCTTTCCAAAATAGCATTATTATATATATCTTCTCCTCTAGCAATTTTTAAATTAAATAATGTTCTCAGTCAGATTGCTATACTTCTAAAAAGTTTGATTTTGGGAGGGAATGTGTGTATAGATATATACACATTTTTATATGTATATATACGTACACATCTACATATGTATGTATGGGGAGGGGGGGTGGTGTGATGTGATAGAGGGGGAGAGGTGGTGCCCAGATCCTGGCTCCTAAAATGTAATGATTGGAAAAATTGGAAAATACTGTATTTTGATTTTTAATCCACTATATTCTAAGATAAATTGGTAATGAAAATAGTCTGCAAAGTAATTCATCTTGCTTTAAATCTCTGAACCTTTTTCCTTGGCCCAGAAAGGCACCCACCATCCCCCTTATATCCAAAACACTTTGTACTGGAAAATATTTGTGGCCAAAGGGGATCCTTTGGCTCAGTATTCAGACACTTATTCAGTTGATAGTCTTGGTCAAATTAGGATGGCAATTCCCTATCTCCAAAAGTTAATCCCCTCTTAAAGCAAATCATTATGGGCAATTTGGCAATATGGTCAGGAAACACACACACACACACACACACACACACACACACACACGAGTGTGAGACAATGGAAAGAGCACTGGCTTTAGGATCGATAACCTCAGTTCAAATCCTTCTTTGCTGCTCTGGATAACAGAATCTCACTGGGCCTCAGTTTCTTCATCTATAAGAAAAGGGGCAGGAAATGGACTAGACTGCTTCTGAAGCCTCTTCTAACTATAGAACTATAATTTTGTGTGTCAACCCCAATCACCCAACACGTACTGAAAAACACATCAAATTTTATTGAGTATTTAACAGTGTACAGAACAATGATAATCAATATACACAAATATCAGAACAGATGTCCCTGTTGAATAATTTTGGCTATCTGGACAAGTGACATCTGTCACACAGGATTTGTTGTCCAATGGAATTGCTCTATCTGTTATCAGCAAAGATTTGTTTTATGGGCCATCAGTCAGGATGGACATGGAAATGCTCATTTTTTATAAAAACTGATTATAATGATATTTGTTGAAAAAAGAATCTACATGTATCTGTGCATATGTACATATACACACAATATATACATGTATCTATACATATAAAAAGCTATTTCTTTATGAAGGACTGGTAATATAAGTTCATAGACTACCTCCAGTTTATGTCAAGCATACTGCTGAATCCTCAACTATAACAGTACTAAGATTTGTTGCACAAGATATTAAGGCAAAATCTTGCTTAAAAAAACAAACCAACCTGTCAGTCCTTATTTCTCTACTTTATATTTGAGAAAAGTGTTCGTTTTATACCCATTTAGTCTCTTTTCTCCCTAGTCACAGAGGGTTCAATTAACGCATTCATTTTTCATTTGATTTCATTTTCTAACAACAAAAAACCCCAAGTCTAGTAGAAAAACTGCCTGATGCATAGATGAACATATAAATGTATTAAACCAGGTTAACACCACAAAATCAAGTTTGAAAACAATTTCTCAGTTGTTTTAATACCACAGTAACAATTGCAAGTTATTAAGAGAGTGCATGTATAATTGGAACAGAGATGACACAAATGGCCAAGGAGGTCTCAAGGGCCTCCTTGTGATACAAACTTAGTACTTTTGTGTTTCAAACAAGTTTCAGGGATGAAAAGGCTGTTTCATATACCAAGATGTTTATTAATTCTAGGATGGACTAGCTCACGAGAAAGTGAAAGACCCAATTTTAGATGCTTATGGAAGCATTCTCATTACTATTTAATGCAAAAAGAGAAATCAAGGGTCATGTTGTAACATTATAAAGTCTTTCTAAGAGTAAAACTCAAAATTTAAATTTGTTATGCAAAAATAGCCACAGTTATCATTTGCTGTGTGCTCATAAAGGAATGCTGAGTTTATGTCTAACTTGTCCATCTGAAAGAGTGGTTCTCAAGGTGCACAAGACAAAAAATAAAACTTATTACAGAAAAAAAGTCTTCAGAAGAAAAATGTCAGTAAAGTCAGATAATTAAGTGAAATTAACTTCAACCAACCAAGCAAGGATACATTTTATAGAGTAAAGGGAGAGATGGGAAAAGATAAAAAGTGATTTGGACACCAAAACAGATATACAGACCATGATAAAAATCTCACATTAAGGAGGTCTCACCAAGCTAAAACCAAGTCACTGTTTCTAACCTCTATGAATTTTAAGATTTGCTGATAGTACTGATAGTAGAATAACAGAACTTAAAGACTTTAGAGATCTAGACCAGTGATGCCAAACATCACAAGAAATGGGGCCCAATATACGATAATAAGGATCCATGTTGGCGCACTGACTTAGAAAACCATGTTAACACTATGTATGACCTATTGTATTTTTGTTAGTTATTTTCCAAATACATTTTAATCTGATTCTGACAGCTCTTAACCACCTGTTTGACACCTCTGGTCTAGTCAATGCCCCCCCCCATTCCTGAAATTAAGAAACTGAGGTACAGAAGCTAAGTGATCCGTAGAGTCACACAATGGCAAGGCTGGGAGCAGAACCCACATAGTTGATGCTTAATTCCACTACTCCACCATGCTGTTTCTAAAAGGCAGACCACTCTGGAATAATATTTTAGATTTTTGTAATAATTGCTGCAAAGAGGATCTCAAGTTGTCCAAAAACATTCCAAAAACAGGAAAAATCAGAGTACTATTCTAAAATGACAAAAAAAACTTGGAAGGTAAATGGGCTTTGTTTTCCAGGCCTATTGATATCTCAGTAGTTCGTTTCTGAAATGTTCACTTTCCCCTCAACTAAAACCTTTTAAGATATATTTTGAAGTCGGTATCGTACCACACTACTTTTTAGAATGTTATGAAACCACAAAGACCTATGGTGACAGGAGAAAATGTCACCAGGAAGCCCTCTTTGGGATGGTTTTTGGCACGTTTCAGAAAAACAACATAGTAATGATGATAAGTTAGCACATACACTGTATTATCATAAATATTCATATAATTACCACATATAAATAGTTCTACTGCTCACCTGTAGTCCCCCAAATTAAGTTTATCAGAACATCAGGAGGGCCTGGTAGGACCCTTTTAAAAGGCAATAGACCAGGGCAGCTAGGTGGCGCAGTGGATAGAGCACCGGCCCTGGATTCAGGAGGACCCGAGTTCAAGGCCTCAAACACTTAACACTTACTAGCCGTGTGACCCTGAGCAAGTCACTTAACCCCAATTGCCTCACCAAAAAAAAGGCAACCAACAAGTATATCAGAAGGATATGTGGGAGGGTAGAGACCCCTACAAGGTATTCCAGTTTTCTTCTGGCAAAATCTTGATTGCCCCTCTTGAAAGGTGAGGTGAGGAGGTCACACAGTGTGAGCAGCCAAGAGTTCCTTACCCCTCGAAGAGTTCAAACACAATTCAGCCAGAATGAACAGCACAGGTTCTATGTATGAAGACATGCTTTTTCCTCGGAATCGAAGGGGGAAGGAGAGTTCATTTTGAAAGCACACATAACTGTTAATATTGAGTACTGGCACATTTGTCCTGTTGCTCCAAAGGTGTTGAAAGTCCAGACACTGTCTTCCACTCTTGTGGAAAGACAAAGGAGGCAGCAAACCTAGATGGTCTCAAGAATTTTTCCTGACATTTCATCTCAGTCCATTCATGGAGCAACTTGATAGGCTCCTTTCAAAGAAAAGCCAAACGTGGTCAGTGACCATTACAGCTGAATTATGACATATAGGAATGCCGAATTTTCTCCCAAATCTCTAAAGCAGGGGTTTTTAACCTGGGATCCATGGATTTTTGTTAGGGGGAGGTTCCTGAACTGGAGAAGGAACTGCATCTTTTTTTTTTCACTAGCCTGTAACCAAAATTTAGAATTTCCTCCAATTATGAATGCAGAAAACAACACATAGGGTTCTATAGGTTTCACCAGAAAGCCAACGGGATATAAGACACCCCCCCCCAAAAAGGTTAAGAACCCCTACTCTAAAAGAGCCCACCAACCATCAAATACATTTCCCCCTCAAAGGGTATCCTGGATTCAGATTCAATTAAGGAATTTTCTGAGCAGCCAGCCTCTCGACTCCAAGAGGTACATTCTTCAAAGAGGAGAACTTTCTCCTTAAATTTTAATCGAAGCCAGTCAAAATGAACAGTCCACTTTTGAGTGCTTGGCCATTTAATAAAACACATTTTAAATATAAGAACCTTAGGGAGGGGGCGGCTAGGTGGCGCAGTAGATAAAGAACTGGCCCTGGATTCAGGAGTACCTGAGTTCAAATCTGGCCTCAGACACTTGACACTTACTAGCCGTGTGACCCTGGGCAAGTCACTTAACCCCAATTGCCCCACCAAAAAAAAAAAAAAAGAACCTTAGGGAAAACTGAATGAGATCACTAGATGATGTCTTGCTTGGTAAATCATTGTGACAGTGACAAACAGCATTCTTATGTTGGTTTGTATACATAAGCCCTTAGAGAGAGACACGAAAAAGAGTAAGGGAAAATCATGACTATAATTGTAATAGTAGGCACAGAAAGACAGGCAAGGGCCTAAGTCTTTCACCAGAGGCATATGAACTTGTCTTAAGGGGATGTTAGCTCCTTAAAACTTTAATGTGAGAAATTTGTTTTGGAAATTGGCAGCTTTCCTCAGACCAAAGCTATACCTTTTTCAAATTATAGTAAGATGTAAAAAAGTTGGGATGCAATCCATGCAATACCTATGGTCTAATACATTTTTTAAAATTATCCAGATTGGAAAAAAAAGTCATTAAAAAAATAAATAAAAGCGTCATATCTCTTGGTGAGTTAAAAGGAAAGGGCCCTGGAAAATGAAGGTGATATGAAAACAAAAGGTCAGAATAAAAATTAATTTAAAAATAACCACCAGCCCTTTCCACCAAGATTCTGCATTCTTTGGGTCTGCTCTCTGGTGATCAACATCAGGTAGCTGCCTGCCTTTTAATCTAGACAATCTCCTAGAACCAGACCATTTTTCCACTTAAGAAGGTTAGTAACGTCCCAAATGTTGCCACAATTGTAATTTACAACTACCAAGAAATGTTTTATCATTAACAATGCTACTGGCTGGGGGCAGCTAGGTGGCGCAGTGGATAAAGCACTGGCCCTGGATTCAGGAGGACCTGAGTTCACATCAGGCCTCAGACACTTGACACTTACTAGCTGCGTGACCCTGGGCAAGTCACTTAACTCTCATTGCTCATAAAAACAAACAAAACAATGGTACTCGCCTTATTTAGATTAGAAAAGCAGCTTCCCCCCCTTCCCCAAATGACCATAACAAAGCAGATGATCCGGATTCATCATTCAGCTTTTTTCTTAATCCCCAGCAAACACTTGTGTGGCCATTTAGAATCCTGTACGTTACATTCACAAGTACTGTGTTTTCCTGTGTAATGAAAATCATCACATGTGCTCTACCCTCAAGCCTCCCCAAGCCTACCTGGACCAACAGGTCATTTTGCTGAACCAAATAAAAAAAAAAAAAGCAAGTCAAGAAACTGCAATCACAATTTTTGTATAAAGGTCTGAGACACTCCGGAAAAGAAGACATTTCCTTGTAAGGATAATACTTTAGCAGTGCCAATTACAATACAAGTTATCACCAGACCCCCAAGAATAATGTGCCCATCAGGGAATGTGATTTTGTTTTGCTATGTTGTCATCAACTTTATTTACTGGAGGTGGGCCTCAAGGATTTGAAAGAATAGAGGTATCAGGCCTAAAGTCATAGCTGAGGGTCACTCTCATAGCTTATGGGGTAGTAAGAGTCTACTAGGATCCTTGCCCCTGCAGGGCTGAAGGTTCCAGTCCAGTAATGTATTTAACCCAAAAGGAGTATCTGTTTCCCACAAGGAGTGCATTCTCAGAAGTACGGGGGCACCCTTTGCCCCACTGCTGAGGACAAGCTCAATGCCCTAGTGGGCTACAGTGGTTTGTTCCATACTAATACTAGGTCCATTCGATTCTACATCAGACATCCAAACAGAGCTGGGTATATGTAAGAGACCTGACTTTTCATGTCTTCTCTCCCAGGGCAATCTGTACCCTATGATATGTATGTACCCTAGGTAGGCTCAAGAAATAAAATAAAGGGGAGAAGACAGGAGTTTGTAAATCCTTTTTTGGTTTCAAGTTCCAATATAAGGAAGGTCTGAAATAGCAGTATATTGCTTCTATCCATTAGGCCCAGCAAAGCCAGCCACTGTTAGTGGACAGGTAGTTCTGTCATAAGCAGGGAAAAGGCCAGTGACTTTTTCCAAAGTGGACTTGTTGCATGCTCCCACTGGTGTGTCTAAGAGTCTAGGCTGAGAAGCAAATCTTATGGATTGAGGGTTTCCTCAGACAATTACAACCGGAGCTGCAAAGCATGGGGTAAAAGAGAAAAATAAAACAGAAATTCTCTAATTGAGAATTATATCATATTACAGACAGTGGGCCCATTCATAATCATTTCCTATCCTATACTACCCTTAGACCAGAATCAAGGTCAGCCCTAGTCCAAAGTGTTAGTGAGCAATTATGTGGGTCTCTCAGATTTAAAAAAATGTATATGTATGTGTGTGCACATATTAATTGATTGTGCCCTCCCCCCCCAAATCTGGCTGAGGTGTCAAGAATTCTCATTTACAAACAACATTCAGTTGGAAAGCAGGGGGCACTAAGTGGCAATGTGGCACTGCCACAGCAGTGGCAGAAGCAACAACTATGAGGTGGTTGGAGGTAAGATATCTAAAAGTTAAATGAGGAAGCAGAGAATGAAGGGTATTGGGAAATAAGAAAGGAGTAAAGAAAAAAAATGTTTATTCTTCACTGCTTTTTCAGACCCACAAGTTCTTAAAGGTACACACACCCAATGCTGTATTCCTCTCTTAGCTCTAGACAATGAAAACAAATGATAAAAGACCCTCCTCTATTCTGTACTCTCAATAAAACGCACAGTACAGTCAAGATATGCTTTGATGTGTCATCTCAGGGGAACTTAAAACTGGGACATGAAGTGAGGGCGCACGCCATCTAGCGGCCGGGTTAAGATTTCACAGCCAGTGTCCGTGACCAGCAAGGTGTGCTCAAACTGAGCCGATCGCTTCCCGTCTCTCGTCACTGCTGTCCAACCATCTGGCCAGGTTTCATCTTGCCATCCACCTTAAAAAGTGAAAAATACAGAACAAGTTGGAAAATATGCAAGAAGTATTTGTGACTCAGCAAGCAGAACGTTTCCTAATCAATACATTTATGTGAAGAACTCAACAAATACTATTGTGGAATCATGCTGAGACCTTGCCCCCTTCTCTCCTTAGACTACAAGTCACAAAATTATATTAAAACAATACTTTAAGATCCAGTCTCACCGTGATGAGAAATCTTCATCAGTCGTATTTCATATCACTTCCAAAATAAAGCCCTCCTCCTGATTTGAGGGTAAATTACAGAGGTGACCACAAGGGACCCTATACTAATATACTTTGCCCCACTTCATTAAGGGAAAAGAGAAGACTGAGAACAGGAAAAAATCTGCGGATTAATTCAGTTTATGGAAGTACCTCTTCAGTTCACCTTTGATTAGCTGCAAGGGAAAATCCTTATAAGAAGTGAGTGTTCCATGGGTCACTGAATGGTTTTAGGAAAAATGATTCTCCAAAGGTGTGTTGGATAAACCGAAACATTTACTGAACTATCACTTGAGCTTGGTGGCGGGTCCTTGTTTTTTTCTGGTTGCAATCTGTGTCATCTCTCAAATAATGCTTTTCTGTCTGTATTCAGAAGTTCTAAACGGGTTTCCTATATTATTTGGCTTATTATGTTTTTTTGGGAGATTCATGATCCCAAAGTTATAACTGCATATCCTGTCTTCAAGGTAGAGAAATTATGTCCCTATGGTTTCTCTCCCTTCTCTTTTAAAACCAGTTGTCAATTGATTTTCTTTTACTAAATTTTCCTCTATTTCATAATCTGTTAATCTCTTCTTCACTTCTTTAGAGCTTCTCTACCATGAATCAACTTTTCTAAACCAGCCAATTCTATTTTTTAATTCTGTGCAGGAGCCCTAAATTTCTGACACATTCATTCATTCCTAACTTTAAAAATGGATTTTATTTGTCCTTTTGAACTACTCTTGAGTTTCTTACTGTTCCACGCTTTCTCAGAATTTTACAGGATTCTATAATCAGATATTATTTATTCAATTTCCTTTCCATTATGGTATTTGTTGTTATAGTTTTATATTCTTTGAAGATTTTTTTTTGTTTTTTACTCATTCCTTTCTTCCAAGTTTAGTACCTTCCCTGCTCATATCTGCTTTTGTCCTGGGCTCATATTTTAGGCTTTTTCCTTTGACATATTTGCTATTTCAGCCTCATTACAGGTAAGCAGGTCCCTAGATCATGTTGCAAGGCTGGCTGGAGGATAGTTATAGGCTTCGTCAAGCTGATTCCTTAGACAAAGACATCCAGTTTCCTTCAGGAATGATGTTGCTATCCATGGTGGCCAGTTTCATGTGACTGGGCAGAATCACCACTGCCATTTCTTAAAAAATAAAGGGGATGCCCATCAACTGGGGAATGGCTGAACAAGTTGTGGCAGATGAATGTAATGGAATGCCACTGTGCTATAAGAAATGACGAGCAGACAGATTTCAGAAAAACCTGGCAAGACTTACATGAACTGATGCTGAGTGAAGTGAGCAGAACCAGGAGAACATTGTACACAGTAACAGCAACATTGTGTGATGATCAACTGTGACAGACTTAGCTCCTCTCAGCAACAAATTGATTCAAGCTAATTCCAAAAGATTCATGATGGAAAATGCTACCCACATCCAGAGAAGTAACTATGGAGTCTGAATGTGGATCGAAGCTTACTATTTTCACTTTTTTTGTTCTTTGTTTTATCTTTCTTGTGTTTTTTCCCTTTTGTTCTGATTCTTCTTCCGCAACATGACTAATGTGGAAATATGTTTAATATAATTGTACATGTATAACATATCGGATTGCTTGCTGTCTTGGGAAAAGGGGAAGAGAGGAAGGGAGGGAGAAAAATTTGGAACTCAAAAATCTTATAAAAATGAATGTTAAGAAACATCTTTGGGGCAGCTAGGTGGCGCAGTGGATAGAGCACCGGCCCTGGAGTCAGGAGTACCTGGGTTCAAATCTGGCCTCAGACACTTAACACTTACTAGCTGTGTGACCCTGGGCAAGTCACTTAACCCCAATTGCCTCACTAAAAAAAGAAGAAAAAAAACCCCATCTTTACATTTAATTGGAAAAAATAAAATACTATTAAGAAGGGAAAAAAAGAAGGGGATTTTAGGGAGCATTAAAGCCCTCTGCCTTAATTAAAGCACATAAGGCATGTATAATTTAAGTAGGCCAAAGATCTTTCATTAAAAGTTTAGAAAAAATAAATAAGAACTATTTCAAGTTATTCAGGAAATGGGAGGAGACTATGGAATACTTGATGAGACCACAAATCTAGTCTACCATTCAAGACCATGCTACTGAAGTAAGGGGAAGAAAGGACAAGTGAGGAAGTAAGCTGGGGGTGGGTGGGGTGGGTGAAGGGCATATAAGAAAGGGAAGAGGCAAAGATAGTTGACTGGTAAGTACAGAAAAGAGAAAAGAAAGTTAGGAAAAAGGAGATGAAAAAACAAAATGGGATAAAGAGAATAAACAAAGAAAAAGAAATGACACTAAAGAAAGGAAATAAAAGGGCAGGAGAAAGCTTGGAGAAAAACTCAAGAAATGGGAAAATAAAGGTAATGCAGGACAATGGGAGGGATACACAGAATGAATGAGAAGACAGAAAAAAATCTGTAGCAACAGGCATCTGATAGAATTACCTGTATTTATAAAGTAATTTCCTTTATAAATGTCAGGTGATTAAGAAAATTTGATACATTATTCATTCTGAACAAATCTCAGGTGAAACATTATTTCTAGGCTTCCCAAAGATTAAAAATCCAAGAACAGATGAAATAACATTTCTATTAAACTGCAATCTCAGGCTCAAAAGAAAATATGGAGAGGCATAAGAGAAAGTAATTCACGCTTTGATAAAGATCCTAAATGATTGAACAGCTGGGTTTTTTCAATTTAATAACTTTTTCACAGCAAAATGTGAGATGATTTCATTTACCTTTATTGTGATAATAAAATGGAATATATAAAATAATGAATGGAAAACTGAATGTTTGACAACTTGTCTAGGGACACCTCTGTGAATATAAGCTCTTTAATTCTGAACACTTGGGTTCCAAGGAAGTTATGCTACATCACAAAAGGGCTTGTTTTATTTTGTGATTTCCCCCAAACCCTGTTAGATTAGCAAACTGTTTGCTTATGCTTGTGAACTACTAACCACACCTTGTTGACAAAGGCACAGTGCCAGCCTCAGACACCACATATGGACAGAGAAAGATTTGGGTGCCAGGCAAAAAGGCCCAGTGGTGCCACCCTAGCCTCCCGCTCAATCTCCAAAAGACAAGAGCTTTAGATCCCAGATCTGACACAGGGCTGTAGGTTTGCTCTCAATGGCTTCTGCATCATTAGACTCGTGCTCCTTGGGAGTAGCAAGTACCTGGCACACAGGAGGCGTTTGATGAACTTTTGCTGAAGACTATTGTTTCCTTTTTCTAGGTCAATAGCTTTTGTTAAACTTTAGTCAAAGTCTCCAAGCTAAGTATTCACTCCTAAAGAATCTATAGTTTGCTCTCCATTCCCTATAGCTATTTCACTTTTATTGGAGTAAGAAAATCCAAGTCTCCCAATAAAATCTATAATCACAACAGAGAGAACTGGCTTTAAACCTAATAATAAAAACACCTTACATCAGTCAAGTGTCTGCTTGTACTACACTGACACTTTTACACCAGGAACAAACGCCCCCCAGCATGTGCTCGTCCTGTCAGTCCCTGAGGTTCTAGGGATCTCATCAGAAGAATCACAAAGGAGAAGCCATCAAACGAGACAGCCAGAATAAGAAAGCAGGGAGAGTTCCTTATCGAATGCAGTCAAAGCAATGCTGTTAATACAGCTATCAGCCCTGCCGGATCCTGGATGAGTCGTGTTGAAGATGCCAAGAAAGGAAAAATGACACTCTCCTGGACAAGGGCTGCTACTTTATGTGACCCACATGGCCTTCAACCAAGTCAAACTAGAGAATACCTTCACTGCCGTGCCGCCTGACTTTGGAAGGATGCCCCAGAACATTGTTTGCTGATGCTAAGCATAGAGAAGGCTTCTCCCAAACCAACAGCAGATGGGCAACTGCTGACAGGGCCAGTGGCATTACTGCAGACCCAACCCCAGTGAGCTTGATAAGCTTGGGAACTCAGGGGCTGACTTACCTCCAAGTCAGGCCTAGCCAAGAGGGACCAGCAACAGAGAGGTGAGCCCGCGTGCCCTGCCAAAAGAGGTGTCCCCCCCTTTGGGGCCTGCTAACCTTTTTGTTAAATGCAGTGTGGAAGGGGAAAGAGTGAAGTTCAGAAGGAATCACAAACAAGCTGGACAGTTTTGAAAGTCTCCTGTGGAATTACCATCTATATGGGCTATGGCCACAGCTCACTGCCCTCCCCTGCTCCTGACTCTAAGCAGCCGATGGCCACAGCTATCCTGGACTGTGTCATAAAGGTCCTTCAGGGTTCAGAAAACAGTGTGGAAGGGAATAGGGGAGAAGTAACTGCTGCTCTGATACCATGGGAGGCAGGAAGGCAGGCCAGCTCTGACTTCTTCACTGAGAGACCACCGCTGACCCTATTACTAGTATGTACAATCTGAAGAGAGCCCATGAAAGGGGAAAAGCCTCCACTGACCTCCTAGAGGGTAGCTGCCTTCATTTCCAAGGCCCCAGCCACTCAGAATGGGGTCACCTCATGACACCAAAGGCTGCCAATACTCTGCCTTATGTATTCCTGCCTATGGCTATGGTCTCTTAGTGGATCTGAACACACTTGAATTCTAGCAACTCTTGAGGTGACTTGAACAGGAATACAATCAATCTCCCACCCACTGTTGTTAACATGTAGCAGTGACTATTTTCTAACCAAATCTTTCTTCCCTTCTATTTTGCTAAATAAAATTTAAGAGTGAGATCAGAGAGCAGGGCAAGAAATCAAAACAAAGAGACTGGTGGAAACTTGGTCGCAATTTACCAATCAAGAAACTGAAGAACTGTCCTCTAATTGAGAACTACTGCAAATTTGTTAATTCTCACCTTCACAGATCATGGGTTCAATTGTAAATACGTGACCAGGCTTCATAACTCCAACTGCTTTATTTTCTGAAATAAAAATATGAAACAAAAATGAATGAATCTCAGCACGTTGCACTCCTTCTCTTCCTGCCCCCTTCTCTCCACCCCAGGTCTTCTTCAAGTCTTAATTTATGAAGCAAATACCTGGGAAAAAGAATTAAGAATAAATTCCTAATATTTATATCAATGATCCTCAATTTAATTTTTCTTTTTTTTCTTTTTTTTTTTGCGGGGCAATGAGGGTTAAAGTGACTTGCCCAGGGTCACACAGCTAGTAAGTGTCAAGTGTCTGAGGCCAGATTTGAACTCAGGTCCTCCTGAATCCCGGGCCAGTGCTTTATCCACTGCGCCACCTAGCTGCCCCCTTAATTTAATTTTTCATTCCATCCTTCAGATGTAGTTTTTCTATAAATATATCTCACTACTTAAAACTACATTTTCCAAAACAGCAAAGGATTCTTTTGCTTTATTTCAGATATGCTAAGACATTGCTTCTCTTGGGGAAAACAAACAAACAGTACCAGTGTTCATCACTGGGAAACACCTATGGGACCAAGAACAACTTTCCATTGTCTGCCCAGCCGTAAATGCTTGAAATGGGACAAATATTTCAGACCAAACAAGTTATCCTTGTCTTCTACTTTTGGAGAGTAAATAGTCTTTGTATTTGGTTTTGTTTGGGTAGTTCTTATTGGTTTTTGTGAAAGGGGAAAAGGGGAGAATAGTCTTTGCTTTTGTTTGCTTTGGGAGAGAGGAAAGGAGGAGTGGGCACTACTCTTACTGGCCTAGGATTTCATTCTGCATGTGTTAATGGCTTTGTTTGTTTCTTGATTTCAAATATTAATTAAAAAGATAAATTATTATTATTAAAACTTGTGATCTCTAAAGTATTGCTCCAAAATAACCTTTATTCTAGGGGACAGAAGAGCAGCTCATCCTTCTTCACAACTCCCAATGATAAAGCAATGATTTCAGCTACTGCTTTCTGGCGGCCAGGGGTATGTTCACTTTCTATCTTAGTTGTTTATTAATAGCCCCCAAGTAAGCTCTCCTGAGACTAGGTTTTCTGGATCTTTACAACTAGTTTCTCTTGGTTATGTGAATAGATAAGAAATTCCAGGACACTCTGAAAGTAATATGTTGAATTTGCATATTCAGTAGGAAAAAAAAAATCAAGAAAAAAGAAACTGCTGGGTGGTCAGCCTGCGAAGTGCCAAAGCAGGACATGTGGGAGCAATAAAATTAGTCAGGCAACTTGGGTTCCAGGCTCGGTTCTCCTACTGACTTGCTCTGTGACCGATCACAGGCCATCTGACTTCTCTTTTTCAGCTTCCTAGTCTCCAAGAGCGTATATGAAAACCCTTTGAAAACAGTCAAGTGCTCATGCAAATAGAAGATAGTATATTAACCTTACCTCCCACCCCTGACTTCATCAGAGCAGGAAGGCTAAAAGGAGAAACATACAGACCCAACCTTATACATCCGGGAAAGATTCATTTACACTTTCCAGAAATACAATGGCTGGGAAACTAAGACTCACAAAAAGCAGGACAAACCCAGCCAAGTCACAGCTTCTCAGGGTCTCAGGCAAATCCTGAGAATACTAAGTTTGCAGAGCACACACTGATCTCCATGGGTGGAGCGAATTCCTCACCTAGAGTAGGTTTGGTTTACAAAAACAAACACAAGGCCAGAAGACCACTGGAGGAAGCTGCAGGAGCTGCTGGGGAAATCATGCAGACTGCACAGTCAGCCCTCCTCCATTTAGGTAAGGAACAGTCTACAAGCAGCTTGTAGAGAGGGGTTGATCATAAGTGTACAATTTTCTTTTCAAGGCCATATCTTTAAAAATTAGTCATCCCCAGGGACAGCTAGGTGGCACAGTGGATAGAGCACCCGGCCCTGGAGTCAAGAGGACCTGGGTTCAAATCCAGCCTCAGACACTTGACACTTACTAGCTGTGTGACCCTGGGCAAGTCACTTAACTCCAACTGCCTCACCAAAAAAAAAAAAAAAAAAAAAAAAAAGAGTCATCCCTGACTACTGAAAATTCCTGTTGCATCATTAGTTCCTAGAAATCACTGATCATGGTGGGGGAGTCGATCCTCCTGGCTCCTTTGGGTTCCTTCAATCAAACTGCATCACACAATCCAGAAACGGAAAGCTATTATTCACTGACTTCCTGGATAGTCTCCCTCCTTTCTTAAGGAATTCATGGCCTGGCTCCATTTCACCCCCTCTCATCTCTCACTCTAGAGGACTTCAACACACCTGATGGGATCACCACATATACCCTCACTTCTCAGTTCTTCAATCAGTCTCATTCTCAGGACCTGCTCCTTTATTCTATCTCAGCTAGACACAAGGACAACCCCCTCAACCCTAACATCACCCTCAAGTGTCCCAACGCCATGCTCAAAAAACACCTTCATCTTCTCTCCCAGGGCATTATTCCTCCCAAATCTACTCTTTATCCCCACAGTGACGTCCCCCCCCCACCCCCATCCCACCATCTCTCATTGTAGCCATGTCCCTGGCTATCACTACGTCCTCCTCTCTTCCCAACCTTGATGAACCACCTCAACTCCGCCCTGTCCTCCGCTCCTGAATCCCACCTCCTCTTCCCCCCCCCCCCTTCCCTTATACACTCGGCAGGCCTTGCCAAAACGCCAACCTCAGATTACAGTAAAGTCCATTTCTTCAGTTCATCTCAACTCTGCCCTCAGGGCAACAGTGATCCTAGGAGCCCTCCCGAATTAACTCCCCGTCCTACTCACAACAGAAGCTGTTCCAAGCCTTTCCTTTTCTCCTCAAGTCTCACAATTCACTCCAACCACTGAGCTAAAGACCTGGCCTCTTACTGAGAAAACCGAGGCTCCAGAGTCCCCGGCAAACCACACTCTCCACCATTATCCCCACCGTTCAAAGTACTCCCCCTAAAACAGAAAGAAAAGTAACTGCAAACTGAATGACACGATAAGTGGGACTGATCACACATGCAACATTCTGTTCACCATCTCCTACCACAAAAGAAGACTGTGTACTTTAACTGCAGCCATCTGGTACCAATGATGGCCATTGTATTCAACTTGAATCATTTTTTTGCATTCAAAACACAGGGCTCCAATAAACTTTTTTTTTTTTTTGCAGGGCAATGAGGGTTAAGTGACCTGCTCAGGGTCACACAGCTAGTAAGTGTCAAGTGTCTGAGGCTGGACCTGAACTCAGGTCCTCCTGAATCCAGGGCTGGCGCTTTATCCACTGCACCATCTAGCTGCCCCAATAAACTTTTTAAAGATTTTTTTCCGCCATGAAAAATTATACTTATACAGGATGAACTTAGAAAAGGTGTTGTTTTTTTGTTTTGTTTTGTTTTAATGTAAAATGTTTTCTCTCTTGGGTCAACTAATTGCCAGGGAGTTGTATGAGGGTGATTGCTCACTGAGGGAGAGACTCCAGTTGAGTCTACTTCTAACACCTCACTGTGCTGTGTGTGTCCTCAGCGCGGGGCAGGGGGGAGAACCTTGGTTCTGGAAGCCCACCACAGAAAAGCAAGGTTGGGAGGCAAAAGCTGAAGAGCTTGGGCTCAGCAATGCCCCTGCACATCTGCCACTTGAGGGCCACCCTTGCTAAATTTCAAGAGGCTCATCCTATGGGGTTAAAGAAGCCTATGAACCAAGATGACTCTGAACTCCTGAATCAGATAGAAAGAAAGGGACAGTCCTGGCCCCAAACGTGTCTAAGAACTGTGGGGTTTGTGTTCAACGTGCCCGAAGGAAAGTGCTACCAACTCACACTGCATGCTCAGAGAACATAAGCACCAATAAACCACTGGAGCTTGTGTGCACCGACTTTCTGTCCCTACCAGCAGACACTAAGAACACGAGTTTTTCTCGACTCCACAGTCTACTGGAGACTTTCACCCAGTATACAAGGAACACCCAACCAGGAACCAGAAAGTTCCTTGAGAGCCTTTTTATTTGTAAACTCAGTGCTTAGCACAGTGCTTGGTACACAGCAGGTGATTAATAAATTCATTCTTTCACTGATTCATGGTAGCCACTCAAAATGTGTTGACTCAATACCCAACATCTCAAGCTCATAGCTGATACTCACTGGCATAATGTGGTACATTGGGGGCTGTATGGAAAAGTTTATGGATTCCATGTCCACAGTAGCTTCGAACAACTGAAAAACCATTTGCTTGGGCATGCTTCTGAATGATGTTTCCCAGCTCTCTGTATCTAACTCCAGGTTTCACTGTAAAGGAAATGACATTTAACTCAGAAAAAACTCACAACAGTCCACAATAGGGTCAAAATGAGAGGTACCACTTGTCTTATGAGCAGGAACAAAATGCTTCAGCTCAAAGTCTATGGGAAAGCCCAGGGAGCTGTTAGATGCCCCACCCAAGGCTATCTCTCAGAGCCCTGTCTGTTCCCCAGACTGACAGGCTTAAAGTGAGGGTCCTCAGAATCCTGAAGGAAGATATTTTTCAGTAGTTTCATTAGCAGTGAAAACTCTACATCTGTGATTCTCAAGCTTTTTGTTCTCAGGATTCAAGACCTCTACTAGTTATATGTATGCATATTTACTGTATTAGAAATGAAAACATCTTAGTATTATTATTAAAATAATTTTGACTTCAAAGACCCCTTGAGAGGGACTTGGGGATAGTGAAGGGGTTACACTTTGAGAACTGCTGCTCTAGAATGCAGAAGGCAGAAACTAGATTTTCTAATGTTGATTGTGGTAGACAAGATCACATTTAGGACAAGTTAAAATATAATAAGCAAATTATCCATTAGCCCCCTTAAAAAATGTTGCTATCTTATGTTTTTACATCCCTTTCATTTCCAAATTCCTCAGCCCTCCCTTTTTCTAATCAGTGAGTCATCCCTTGTTAAAAAAAAAGAAAGAAAAAGGAAAAAAACTAGAAATTAATCAACACAGCAATGAAATATGCAATATTTCATCTGTAGCCCCCAACTTTTGTAAAGAAGGAAAGGAGGCTAAAGCACTGGCCCTGGATTCAAGAGGACCTGAGTTCAAATCCAGCCTCAGACACTTGACAATTACTAGCTGTGTGACCCTGGGAAAGTCATTTACCCCTCACTGCCCCCCCCCAAAAGAAAGGTGGTACATTCTCTTCTCTCTCCAGGGACAAGCTAAGTTATTAAAATCACACAGCATTTCCCTGTGTCCTTCCCATTTACATCATCATATTCATTGTGGATGTTTTCCTGGTTGTGCTCACTACACTCTGCATCAGTTCTTAAGGCTTCCTGTGTGCTGCTCTAAATTTTGTTGTTGTTCAGTTGTTTCAGTCATATCTGACTCTTCATGACCCCATTTGGGGTTTCTTGGCAAAGATACTGGAGTGGTTTGCTATTTCCTTCTCCAGCTCATTTGACAGATGAGTAAACTGAGGCACGCAGGGTTAAGTGACTTGCCCAGGGTCACACAGCTTACTAAGTTTCTGAGGCCCAATTTGAACTGAGAAGGATGAGCCATTCTGAATCCAGGCCTAGCACTCTATCTATTGTACCACCGAGGTGCCCCATGGCACATAGCAGGCACTTAATATTTACTGGATTGGAAACAACGCTCTATCAGCTGGGATTGTTTAGATGTCCTTCTTTGTTGTAAGGAAGGTTTCAGTATGTTAATGTGCATATGTTAATTGTCAGTTGTGGCTCAGAGTAAGGAGGACCTGGATTCTAATCCCATTTCTGAGATTTACTGGTTATGTGACCAGTGAAGCAATTTAAACTCTAAACGCTTTAAGACTACACACTGAAGAACAAGCATGAATCTGCCGGGATGGTTCTTTGCTACCTAAGGAGTTCTTTAGCTCAATGAAGTCAAGAGTCTGAATATGAAATTTTAAAAAGTCAGGGACCAGGTATAAAGAGTCTCACTGAATACTGTGTGGTGACAGAAAACATCTCGAATATCCTGCCTAGTTCTGGGCACCACACTTTAAGGTGGACACTTAAAACCACAGCATGTCTATAAAAGGATGAACAGAAGGGTGAAAATTACTGAGGAAACTGGGCTTGTTCAGCTTGAAGACCTGGACAGGACATGAGAGCTAACTCCAACATTTTCAAATGTTGTTTTATGAAAGAGGAAATAGAAGGATAATGTGCTTGTCCAAAAGGGTTATGGGCAAGCTTACAAAGTAAAGAGCTCCCCAACACAAGTGTCTGAGCGGAGATTATAGGTCTAGAATGTTAGATCAAATAAGGAGTCAAGACATAGCTCCTGTCATCAGCTGTCACTGACTCCAGGCCTCACCTGCATCAATTGCTTGCATGAGACACTCATAAGTTGTTTGAACCAGCTTTCTTGCATTCTCATCGACTTCTCCAACAAAAAATGTCTCATTCAGGTCCCCATGATAACCATTTCGATAGATAGTGATATCCACTAAGAAGAAAAAACCCACAGTTAAACAGGCTACGTATTTCCTCTTAGAGCTAGAGCTTTGCTTTAATGATAAAAGTCCTTGATGGGAATGGTAAAACTTCTACAGGTTCCAAATAAATGATAAAGCTGAAAAAGTTATCATCTAGTATAAAATTCTTTGTCCTCAGGCAACCGTATCAAGTGTAAACAGAAAAAGCCATGCTAGCTGAACTAATAATTTAGATATGACACTGACTAGTTCAGATTTCAGAAAGGGTAATAATTTTCATTGCATCAAGATTCTAATTTTAAAAGTTAGGACTGAAAAAAAGGTTAAACAATATCTAGGCTAGGGGGAAGCTAGGTGGCGCAGTGGATAGAGCACTGGCCCTGGAGTCAGGAGTACATGAGTTCAAATCCGGCCTCAGACACTTAACACTTACTAGCTGTGTGACCCTGGGCAAGTCACTTAACCCCAATTGCCTCACTAAAAAAAACCCAAAAAACAAAAAATATCTAGGCTAAAAGAGGATAACCACCCTGCAATAGTAACATTATCTCTCTGTGCTCACCACATAAGATATGAGAATCTTTAAAGTGCAAGGATCCAACCACTCTGGAAATTCTTTTTTTTTTTCTTTTTTTGGGCGAGGCAATTGGGGTTAAGTGACTTACCCAGGGTCAGTCACACAGCTAGTAAGTGTTAAGTGTCTGAGGACAAATTTGAACTCAGGTACTCCTGAATCCAGGGCTGGTGCTTTATCTACTGCACCATCTAGCTGCCCCTACACTCTGGAAATTCTTAGGTGACAAACATCTATGCCCTTTCTCCCAGAGATCCCCCCAATCTCCTTTGCCATGCATGAGGGATATGTTCTAAGGCTGCTGATGGAGAGATGCAGAAGACTACCTATTCTGTACCCTTAATAAAACCCTTCCCTCTTTCTAGCACTGCATGATCACCTGTTTTCCTTTGGGCTGCTGCGACTGAGGTTGTTACAGTTTTAGAACAAGGAATGTAAAAGTATCACCGGGAGCTCAAAAACAGAATGTCAAGACTATTTAAAGCCATGAATCATGAATTCATTGAATGGTAAAGTAAGGCCTTCCTGAAGGTACACATGCAAGCAACATGTAAGAAAGCACCACACAATCATTTCTAAAAGGAGTTTCCTTTTTCCATCCCATTTTTAAAAAACAGAACAGCATTAAAGCTGTTTAAAGGTCAAGAGAAAAAGGCAGGGGAAACTTCCATTTGTCATATTCCACATTGGCCTGCCCCACCCACCCCATCTCATTTTTGCTTCAATGATTCTCCCAGTGGAGCAGTCATAATTTTGTATTTCCTACCATTAACAATATCACCATCTTGCAAGGGTCTTCTGTCTGGAATTCCATGGCAGATCACTTCATTCACTGAAGTACAACATGACTTAGGAAAATTATAATAATTCAGTGGAGAAGGATAGCAATTTCTTGCAATGCATGCCTAAAACATTTAAAATTATATGAAAGGAAAAGAATTTAGAATGTGAAAAAAGACAAGATGCATAATCAGTAATTTTTCAGGCATACTATCTGAAGGAATTCACAGCAACTGCTGCTATTCTAATATTTCTGTTCCTTAAGCTTACTCTTAAGTTCACAAAATCCCAGATTTAATGACGGAAGAGACTAAGTTTATAGTTCAACCCCCTCATTTCACAGATTAGGAAATTGAGGCCCAGAGAGGTTCTTTGACTTGCCCTAGGTCACACAGGCAGTAAATGGAAAATCTGGGATTTGAACCCAGATCTTCTGACTCCACGTGCAACATTCCTTCCACTGGATGTGGCCATCTCTATTCTTGCCAAGTTGCCTGAGGCTGATAACGGAAGACAGAAAAAGCGCTACAATGCCATGTATTCATAATCTAACTATTCTGAAATCTGGAATTATGTTACAAAGATGACTAAAATGCTTATACCCTTTCACCCAGAAATCCCACTGCTAGCTACATGCCCCAAGGAGGTCAATGATAAGAAGACAGGAACCCTCCCTGCCGTGAAACAAGCTATTTATAGTAATAGCATTTCAGTAGTAGCAATGAACTAAAAATAAAGCAGATTCTCCTGGAGTAGGGAATGACTAGACAAATCCATCGTATTAATGTAAAGGAGTATTACCGAGTTACATGAAATAACAAATGTGTTTGTTGATGATTATAAATCAATCAATAAATATTTATTAAGTATATGTCTGGCACTGGGGATACAAAAAGGGGCAAAAGATAGACCCTGCCCTTAAGTAGCCCACTATGTAACGGGGGAGATAATATGCCAACAAATATATAAAAAGCAGGCTGTATACAGGATAAATAGGAAATAATCAATAGAGGGAAGATACTAAGATTAAGAAGGGTTAGGGAAGGCTTCCAATAAAAGACAGGATTCTAGCTGGAATTTCAAGGTAGCCAATGCCATCAGTAGGTGGAATGCAGAATAAAGAGCATTCCTCAAGTTCAGAATAACCAAAAACAAACAAACGAAAAACCCTCTCCTAAAAGGAAAAAAAAAAAAGCAACCAAATACAAGAACAAATATCTAATTTATAGTTTAAAAAACTGACGGAGAATTTTGAGAAGACTTTTATAACCTGATATAAAATAATGTAAAACAAATCCAGAAAAACAATCAACAAGACTACAATATAGATGCCAACAACAACAACTGAATGCTGTGAAACTGTCATTGACCAAGATGGGCCCAAAGAAGAGAGATGAGTGTGATGAAATAATGGGATTTAGCAGATACTCAAAGACCCACCTGGAGATTAATCTATACTGATTGAATCAAGTGAGAGTGATTGACTGCTGATTAAGCCTACTTCAAATTAATTGGATTGTAATCACACCTAGCTATCCCTTAACAGTTATGCAGCATAACATGCATTTTTACCATCATACTGTCTTTGGTGAAATTAATATGAGATTTATGAATTATGGAAACTTATCATCTCAGAGACTAACTGCTCTTACAATGAATTTGATATAGGCCCTGTAGAGAATATATGTACAACAGGAGGAGAGACAGGTACATGTAAGTCTATGGTTTGCTTATGATGGCAACTATATAGACCACAATTGCTGGACACAGTCCAGTTTCTTCCTCTCTCCCTTCTAAAAGTTTTCTTTTTCTTTCACTAAGTCTGATGGCATAGTCAGAATCCATCCACCTGTGGCCTAGAACAATTACTGGATGTCTCGAAACCATGAGATGTGGTATGATAACCTTTCCATAACATTTTCAGGTGTCATGAACACATTACTAAATTTGGCTTTGATCCAGACACATGGTGGTAAGAAGTGTTATAGATTGCATAACTACCTCAACCCTCTATTATATAAAGGAGGGAATGTAATGGAATGTACTAAATTTGATCAATGACAACGCTATGCTAAGGTTTAGTAAAAAATCCAGCAATTCAGTTAAAGAAGAATCCAGCTTTCCAGACCAGAATCCAGCTTCCTCCTGATGACATCTTACCACTCCAAGAAGACAAGAGAACTGAGAAAAGACTTACAAAGACTTAATTTTTTTTTTACTGTTTCATCTAGGAACACCTGTTCCTAGAAGAAACAAAGGGGGGAATGTGATGAAATAATGGGATTTAGCAGATACTCAAAGACCCACCTGGAGATTAATCTATACTGATTGAATCAAGTGAGAGTAATTGACTGCTGATTAAGCCTACTTCAAGTTAATCGGATTGTAATCACACCTGGCTATTGCTTAAGAAGGTATTGTTCTCAGAAGCTAGACTGTGAACTCAACTTGAGAACACCTTCAAAGCCAATGGATTTGGATGACGCCAACCAATCAGCTTGAAGCAGTGTGTAAGGACCGCCTCTGTTCCAGACCTATAAAAAAGCTTCCACAAACAGCTTGGAGGGTGTTCCTGATGGAGGAGGACTTCAGGAAGAACCCAACCAGGCTGGAACTCTAGGCTAGACTGGAGCTGAAGCTTCTGATTTAAGGCGACCACAATTCAGATTTTAAACATCACATGAGGATACATCCTTGCTTCTTTGTAGAGCTGGACAGCTATTGGTGTGGGAAGCAAGTCACTTAACTTCTCAGTTTCAATTTCCTCATCTATAAAATGGGGATGATAACATACCTACATCACAGAATTACAGTAAAGATCAAATGACATAATATTTGTAAAGTGCTTTGCAAACCTTAAAGCACCATGAAAATGCTAGTTGTTGTTATATTATTTTTATTTAAAATATGAATTCTCAATATTATAGAATAATATCATATCATATCATAGCTCTAGACCTGGAAAAGATTAGAGGTGAAGTCTGACCTCCTCATTTTAAAATAAGAAAACTGAGGTCCAAGATCTTAGAGTTAGTAAGTGGCAGAGGTGGGATTCAAACTCAGGGCCTGACTCAGAAAATCTCCCATCTGAAGAGGGTGTTAACTTGTCCATCCAACCTCTATTTATTTAAATTTCAAAACCATAAAATAAGCTTACATCTTAAAAAAAAAGAAATATAGGGGCAGCTAGGTGTCTCAGTGGATAGAGCACCGGCCCTGGAGTCAGGAGTACCTGAGTTCAAATCCGGCCTTAAACACTTAACACTTACTAGCTGTGTGACCCTGGGCAAGTCACTTTACCCCAATTGCCTCACTAAAAAAAAAGAAAAGAAAAGAAAAGAAAAAAAGAAATACAGGGCAGCTAGATGGAACAGTGGATAGAGCACCGGCCCTGGAGTCAGGAGGACCTGAGTTCAAATCCAGCCTCAGACACTTAACATTTACTATCTGTGTGACCCTGGGCAAGTCACTTAACCCCAATTGCCTCACTAAAAAACAAACAAAAAAACCAAAAACAAAAACAGACTGATTCTTTTCTATGATATAACAGTTAAAGCATTACAATGATACAAAAAATGAAGCTAAACAGTGAAAAAAACATGCAGTTTCTATCATGTTCCTTAAGCCAAAGAACTCTCTTTTGCTGTGTGTATCTTACAGGCAACTGTATTTTTACTGAAGAATATCCTACTTTGTAATTAACTATAGCATTCTTTGGGGCAGCTAGGTGGTAGACCTGAAGTCAAGGAGGACCTGAGTTCAAATCTCACTTCAGACACTTACTAGCTGTGTGACCCTGGGCAAGTCACTTAACCCCAACTGCCTTAAACATCTATGGCCATCTCCAGTCATCCTGACCTATATCTTGCCACTGGACCCAGATGGCTCTGGAGGAGAGAGTGAGGTTGGTAACCTAGTACAGCCCTTCCTCATTTAAATCCAATTCAGTGCAAGTCATGACATCACCTCCTGATCTCATGGTCCTCTTTGAGAAGGAAAGATAAACAACAACAGCAGCATTCTTTATTTAAGGTAGTGATAAAGGGATGGCCTTTAAGGCTTCTAAAGTATACAACTGTGAGAGATTAACTAATACATCAGCACTGAACAGTGGGACTCACGGTGCTTAATGCCAACACAGTCAAAACCCATTTTGAATTAGTTCAGCTCCCTGACATTTTTAAGACCATATAACTTTCATGTTATATCTAATTTAGGATGTAGAAAAGAGAAGAAAACTTTAATGTATAAAATTAAAGCTAACTTACTAAATGAACAGCATGGTCTATTTCTTCAGTAGTTACACCTGGTTTAACCATCATTGCGGCAACATCTAACACTTCCCTCGCAAGCTGTAAAGGAATCAACAAGAACACATTTAGAATAATGCAACCGAAACAAAAAAAAATGTCATCCTTTCACTCTGCCTTAGATTTTGTAAAGAAACAGGAAAATTAATTTGTATCTTCATAGGAAGATATTAACTTAAGATTTAATTTTTTAAAGAATTCATTAACCTTTCTGATACTAATCCAAGCAGTAACCTTCCTTCTAAAAGAGAAATTGCATTTTAATTACTGGAGGTATGTTTCTGTATGTGTGTGTCTCCCTGAAACATAAACTAGTCACTGTAAGTGGGTAATCAAGTTTAAAAAAAAACTTTACGTGCTCAGAAAGATAACTAGATAATCTATACAGCAATCATCTAAGAAAAGTCATTTCTGAAGTATAATAAAATATGTGCGTTCTCCTAGTATGATAAACTAAGTATACATTATTCTACCCTATAAGTTTTGAATATATTAGCTATAAGAATAGATGATGTAATGCAATATATTCAACTCCTAATGATTTTTATCCCTCAACAATTCAACAAATATTTAAGTGCATATGACCAGCAAGGCCTGTGCTAGGTGCTAGAGATATAAAGACAAATTTTCCCTGCCCTCAAGGAATTTACATTCTAATGGGGGAACGTGACATTTACACAGATATGTAAATTTACTTTGAGAAGGGAGAAAATTATTAATAATAACTAGAGGAATCAGGAAGGACTTCCTAGAGGAAGTAGCACCAGAGATGAGCATCTAAAGAAGCTAGGAATTTTAAGAGGCCAGAGTCAGGAGGGAGTTCATTCCACGCATGGAGGAACAGCTGAAGTAGATTGGCTATTGTGGATAGAACATATAGTGGGTGAACGAAGGAATATGAAAAAAGCATAGAGAGGTAAAAAAATCAAACCCTGAAGGACCTTTAAGGCCAGGGTGAAGAGTTTGTACTTTACTCCAGAGACAATGGGGACCCACAGAATATTGTTGGACAAGTGAGTGAAATAGTCAGCCTGTGCTTTGGTGGTGAAAGGTAATGAGGGCAAACCATGTAGTTGGCTGACTGACTGAAAAGATGGGAAGAGGTAAATAGGTAGAAGTGAAAAGACTTAATCAATTAAATATAGGGCATGAGTCAAGGATGAGTCAAAGGTTGAGAACATGGGTGACTGGAAGGATGGTGGTACCCTCAAAAGAAACAGGAAACTGAGGAAACAGTTTTAGGAGTGAAGATAGCAAATTCCATTTTGGACATGTTGACTTTGAGATCCCTACAGAACCATGCAGGTATGTGGTGACGTCAGACTAGAGCTCAGTGAGATCAAGTCTGAACGTATAAACTGATGAGATCAACCAGACAAAGAAGAGAAAAAAGTGAAAAGGACCCAGCAGAGAACCTTGGGAGTTACCCCAGAGTAGGTGAGTAGGTGGCAGGAGATGATGGTCCATCAGAAGTCACAGTCAAAAAGGAGGAAAAATTAGAAAGCAGTGTTGTGAAAGGGAAAAGGACAGTATACATAAAGAAAGTAGCCAACAGTACCAAAAGTTGCAGAGAAGTAAAAAAAGGATAAGGACTGAGAAAAGGCCACCAGGTTTAGCAATTTATGCTAAACTAATGCTAATAACTTTAGAAAGAGCAAATGAGTCTGAAACCAAATCAGAAAGTTCGTCCAAACAAAAAAAATCTTGTTATTTTTGTTATGCTGACTTATAATAAAATGGTGAGGTATCAGAAGATTTTATCCATTATCTCAAAACATGAAGAATTGGAAGAAAATGGGCCATGCCAGATTACCTGCTATTTATATTTAAAAATAACAAGCCATCTAGTAAGCTAGGGAAGAGCAAATACATCAAACCATTAAGTAGTATTCTCAATTAATATCTTATGTCTTACTGCATTAGGAGCCACAATCTTACAATGCAACTCTTGAGCCTTCATAAAACTACAGAACAGCTGACTTCCTACATGATTGCTTCAACATATCAAAACCAATAAAAAAGGGAAAAAAAAAAACCATCTTACCCTACACACTAACCGCATGCCTTCTAAATCTTCAGAGGAAAGTATTTTTATTTGAGAAGTACCTTTGAGAGCCTGTTCAGATTCAGACATTCCTAAAAAGAAACATAAAACCAATACAGAACGGGAAGGAGAGCAGACATGTAGTGATTGACACAGCAATGCCACCGGTGACATTACAACAAAATCTCATTCATTTAGATTCTACAGTTTTGTGAGAAGCTGGATTGAATTTTTCATCCCTACACTGTGAAAAAATGGGCTGTCCTCAGCAAATTAATTAACTAAATGGGAAAAAAGCTAGAAATAACCAGTAAGCCAATATGTTTGTAGGTATTCATTAAGCCACACCATCCCCACTACGCAAGTTATTCTCATAAGAACAAAGCAACTCTCTTTAGAAGTATTTTAATTAATTTGGCTTGATAAAAGTCTAAAGCCATCTCTGATGACTTCATATAACCAATTCTTCTTGGTCCACATTTATACACATAGCAGGACATATTAATACATTAAAAAAAAAAAGTTTGCACTCAATCACACAATCCATCCAACGGCATTTCCCCACTTCTCTACATACTGCCTTGTCAAAGTGTAAGCAAAGTCTTAAATGATATGCCTACAGTGGAAAAATGAATACATCACATTTCTATCTCTTACCATAGTACCAACGCTACCATTCCTCTATTTGCAAAAACTCAATTCTACTTAAATACAGTGAAATTAATGATTGAGTTTTTTTTTAAACTTTCCCAGGATAAAAAATCAGGATTCTATCTGGAAAATTAAAGAATCCAATCTTATTCTTTCTTAGCAAAGTGTATTTATAAAGACTGTTTTATCAATTTAAATGCCATCCACCATGTTTTCAAAAGACTGAAAACAGTGGAGGAAAATCCTGTCATTAAAAATTTGGGTGCAATCTCCTAGAAACTATGAAAGAATTCCCTCCAAAGTCCTAGTCTCTCCTAGTTGGGACCTCCTAATATTCCAAAGGGTTCTGTTCCCTCCTGAGTACAAGCACACCTTCTAATCCTTGTGATGAACACAAAAACAATAGAAAGGAACAGAAGTCACAACCCTGCTCATTCATCAGAGTTGCTAATGCTGGTTTACTGGATCCTTCCTTACTCTCCTGATCTCCTCACACCCTGAACTGCTCATGGCAGCCATCAGCCCCTTGGAAGTGGTCCCTTTGCTCCTCCTTATGGCAACAAGCCCCTTCAAGTCAATCCACTATAAGTCTCTACTATTCCTGTTTAGACCAAGCCCTGTTTAGACTTGGCCCTTCCTTGGTGGGCCAGGTCTCATTTGGAGCTCATACTGTGTGTGGTAAAACAAACTATTTATTTCATAAAGGTCATTCTTAGGGCATCAAAAAAACCCTAGATCTGGGGCAGCTTGGTGGCTCAGTGGATAGAGCACCGGCCCTGGAGTCAGGAGGACCTGAGTTCAAATCCGGCCTCAGACACTTAACACTTACTAGCTGTGTGACCCTGGGCAAGTCACTTAACCCCAATTGCCTCACTAAAAAAAACAAAACAAAACAAAACAAAACAAAAAAAAAAAACAAAAAAAAGGAAACAAGTTACATTGAAATATGGTTATAAAAACATTTGAAAAACAGCTTCACAGACCCCATGTTAAAAAAAAGCCTGTTCTAAAAAATAAATTAAATTAAATTTTAAAAATATTTTTAAAAAAACAAACCCTAGATCTATTTTTATTTACATGTGATCCTCATTCTCTGGAAAGAGTTAACAGTTATCCTTTCCACATGGAGGGGATTGGGGTATAACACCCCCACTATCTGAAAAATCAGCATAAAACCTCTTGGCCCTCCCTCCATACCAGAGAATGAGTCGGATTTTTTTTTCTTTTTCTTTTTTGGGGTGTTTACAGAACTTTATTGTAAAAATCTGGGTTAAGTATTTGGTCAGAGGCTCTGTGCCACCTACGTGTCATCTGTAGTTTCCACAAAACTCCCCGAAACTTCCCATTTAATTTTTTTTACCAACTCATGATATATTGAAACCATGATAGGGAGAGTCGCGATGTGGAAAGGATGACAGTGTTTTAAAGGCTGGACTACAACGTCAGCTCCTCAAGAGCAGGAACTGGGGTGTTTAGGGTTTGTTCTGGGGAAAGAGCTTTCTTTGTACTGTGCCTGACACAGTAGGGGCTTAATATTTGTTCGCTGTTTGCTGACTGACAACAGTCTAGAATTTGAAATCATCCAAAACACAGCTAAGGTTTATAGGATCCAGAGATTAAAGTCACTTTGGAGTGAACATTCTTAACTTTTTTTTGGAGGGGGGAGGAAGGGGCAATATGGACCCCTCTTGGCAGTCTGCAAAGTCTATGGAGTCCTCTTAACAAAGTTTCTTTAAAAAAACATTCACAGGTGGGGGTACCTAGATGGCACAGTGGATAAAGCACCAGCCCTGGATTCAGGAGGAGCCGAGTTCAAATATGGCCTCAGACACTTGACACTTACTAGCTGTGTGACCCTGGGCAAGTCACTTAACCCTTACTGTCCATCCCACCCCCCCAAAACCAAACAAAATTCATAGGATGACAAAGAAAATCAATCATGTTGAAATCTAGTTATCAAAAAACAAAACAAAACAAAAAAAAGGTCACAGCTTCAGGTTAAGAACCCCTGCTTTACAGATCATCTAATCCAGCCCAACTCCCCCTCCAGCCCAGCTGCTGAAAGAAAACTAAATGTCACAGAGGTTAAATGGTTTGTGTGTGTTCACCAGACTCTGAATTTGAACCTAGACCCAGTGTCTTCTCTTATATCACATTGCCTACTCTGTCATGCTGGCTACATATTTACTAGCGTACAATCATATTTTTAAAGTGAAAGACTTTTCTCAGATTGGGAGAGGGGGAGATAAGAAAATGCTGGTTTTCAATTCTTAATTCTAAAATAAAATGGTGCTTTTGTGAGAATAGGATTACATTAAAAGAGATTAGGCAAAATAATTTCAGGGACAAAGTTTGACTTTAAAAAAGATAAGGAATAAAAAAATCTTATTTCAGAAAAAAATATTAGAGACACAAATCAAAGAAAATATAAACTAAACACTCAAAAAATAGATGTGAATGGATTAAATAATCCAATAAAATTAAAGAGAAAAACGACAAAGGAAACCCCCAAGTCTGTAACTTATAAGAAAAGCACACCTAAAAAGCAAAGACATACACAGAATAAAAATGAGAGGACAGAACAAAATTTACTCTGCCTCAGGTAAAGCCAAAAAAATACAACTTGCAATCATGCTATCAGGCAAAGCGAAAATAAAAATTTACACTATAGAGATAAACAAGGAGTTTATAAAATAAAATAGTGAATTCAATTAGGCAATGAAATTTGTATATTTTTGAGATTAGTACATAAGAAACCACAAGCAAAATAAATTCCTGTTGTTAGTAGCAGCCACCAAATACAGACTAAATAAAAGTAAGATACATAACTGAAATTACCTAAAGGATGATCAGCATAATCAGGTCTCTGAATATAACTTGGCACTGGTCTTGTTGGCATCTAAAAAACATCAAAGTGTATGGTAGAAACAAGCTTAAAGTGCAAAGAGTATTTGTTATTTGAATTAGCCATTATAGAAGAAAAAATACACCTGCTCATTCCAAAATTTTATTTATCACATCATTATTACTTGGTTATGATGCCAAGTTTCTCTTTCCTGATACTGAAAATTTAAATTGTAAAGGAAAGAGGAGCTTAACAACAACAATAATGATAATAATAATAGCTGCAATAACAATTCTTCATATTATGCGTAGAGGCTTGCAAAATACTTTGGGAGCAAAAGGATTTTTTTTTCCCTGAATACCTCTTTCAAAACAAGGCAGGGAAGGGGCGTGGGATATCTAGACACATATCAAAAGACCAAAAGAGGGTTCTATGTGAAACTCTGAAACTCCATTTCACACTGCTTTTTTTAAAAAGTAAATTAATAAATTCTACATATTACTATGAAAACTGCTCTGCTTGCCTATTGCAAACCACTTTGCTCACAACTTTACAAGCCCTGTCACTCCCATTTTACAGATGAATAAACTAATAAGGCTCTGAGTGAGAGGCTAAGTGACTTGTCCATGCTCACACCACTAGCAAGAGTCTGAGGCAGAATTAGGACCCTGGTACCCAACTCCAAGTCCAGTTCTCTAGCTCCTACTCCATGCTGCCAAGAAGCAATATTAATATATACAAAATGCACAGACAGTATTGAAAATTCTGTCTTCTATCCCTTCAGGATAAGGAAAAAAAAATTTATTTTTGGGGGAAACTAGCTATTCTGTGCTTTTAAACTGCTCATTATTCCACTATGTTTGCAAACAAGACAGGACTTACGAAATACTTATTTTAAGTGATTTGAAGATAAAACCTTCAAATCACTTAAAATAAGTATTTCGATAACCATCTGATTTATCACAGAAAATGGAATCCACTTGAGAAAAACTCAATAGAAAATGAAAATGCTAACATTTTTATCTCAAAGCTATAGCATATCTATTGTCTAAGAAAAAAACTATTTTAAGAGATACCATGAAACAATAAAAATAACATGTTTACTGAATTTGTTTTCTTTTTTAATGTTTAAAAAACCCCTAGTATTAATGGATGGTTCTCAGGGAGGGGTAGCAGGAAGGACAAAGTTAGAAATGTAAGTGTTGGGGCAGCTAGGTGGTGCAGTGGATAAAGCATGGGCCCTGGTTTTAGGAGGACCTAAGTTCAAATCCATCCTCAGACACTTGACACTTACTAGCTGTGTGACCCTGGGAAAGTCACTTAACCCTCACTGCCCCCCAAGAAAACAAAACAAAACAAAACAATGTATGGGTTAAAAGATAAATGTAAGTCATTTTAAGAAAATATTAAGACAATCACTGGATTTTTTTCTTTCAAACATTTAAAAAAAACCATTCGGGGCAGCGGATAGAGCACTGGCCCTGGATTCAGGAGGACCTGAGTTCAAATTCAGTCTCATACACTTGACACTTACTAGCTGTGTGACCCTGGGCAAGTCACTTAACCCCAACTGCTTCACCCAAAAAACCCACACAAAAACAAACAAAAAAAACCCCTAAAACATTCTTTGTTAACAAGGGATGGCCCTCTGGAAGGAGAAGAATACATGGGGAAAACCAAGAAATGCAAAAATAAGAGATATCTATAAAATATACATATTTTTAAAGTGTTAAAAAAATTGAAGCAGTCCTCTCAAAAAATTTTGAAGTATAACACAAATATAGAAAGTGATTTTAATCTTGCAAAATATGGTTCAGATATTTTTCAACATGTAATTGTTACTTAAAATTAAAATTTTATTTATTTACTCACCAGTGGATAATGTGGTCTAAGTTTACCAGTGTATCGATAACCTGCCCAAGGATCTGTGTTAATATCACCTTCCACAGTCCAAGAAGAAACTTCCTGTTTTGCTTTTTCATCTTCTAGAAAAAGAAATATTTAAAGAATTTTAAAAGAAAATAGTTAAAGAAAAAGAAATGTTTAAACTAAACATCTAAATATTTAAATTTTCTATATTTAAAATTCATAAAAACATAAACATTTCTTTTCAGTAATACAAGCTATGAATGGTAAAGCAAAACAGTTAAGAACCAGTAGACACAAAAGCCTCCAGTATCCCCTCATGGCTAATAGAAACAGCTTCCAAGCCCAAGTCAAACTTCCGAAAACAATATTACAATTTTCTCCCCAATGGTTAAATGTAACCAATTCTCAATAATGTCTCATTATTGCCATGTACCGTATTGTCATGCATGAGTACCACATACATTTGCTTCTATTATTTCAATTTATAGTAAGATTATTTTAGAATGGTACTGGGTACCCAGAAATGATGGATGAGGGTACAAAGCAAAATAACTAGAAATAGGAGCAACATTTTATAATGATTAGGTTGAATTCTGAAGATTGGAAAAATACATAAGGAAGCTTGATGCACATCAAAACATACCTTCTCTCTGTCCCAGAAGAAATGTGAGAAGCCAGTGGGACAGAATATTGATACACTCACTACTAGAAATGGTTTTTGTATTAGATATTTTTGCTTAATTTTTTCATGTTGTAACTAGGAATGGTTCAACCCCAGGGGTGGGTGTGGAAAATGAATGTGATGTATAAGCAAAAGGCACCAATAAAACACACACATGCGTGCACACACATACACACACAGAAACTTATTTTAAAACTTCAGATTATGAGGCAAAACCCTCCTAACTAATAGATGTAGCAGGCATTTACCATGAATTCCAGAATGACTAAAAGCTCAGATTCCTAAATTCTCCAAAAAACCAAAAACAACCAAAAATCCGCCCTAGCTTTATCCAAGTGGCTTTCCATACACCTGGCACACTAAAAGTATTACCTAGCCATGACTCATATGCCCTGTTCTCAGAGCTGGCTGTTCAAATCCACAAACAGGACAAACAGGGAAGCACACAGACAAGACAGCGAGCATTTTTGAAGCATCTATTAAGTACCAAGCATGTTGCTCTCAAGGAGAGCCCACCCAAGAACAATTCTATACAAAGGACATATACACAGGGTAACTGGAGGGAATCTCAGAGGAAAGTCACTAAGATTAAGGAAGACTGGGAAAGTCTTCTGGCAGAAAGCAGAGTTTTGCTGTTAAACTGTTTCTAACCTTTGACCCAGTAACACTGCTACTTTATCAGTACCCCAAAGAGATTAAATAGAGGAAAAGGGCTCATATGTACAAAATATTTATAGCGGCCCTTTTTTGTAGTGGCAAAGAATTGGAAATGAAAGGATGCCCATCAAATGGGGAATGGCTGAACGAGTTATGGTATATGAACATAATGGAATACTATTGTGCTTTAAGAAATGATGAAGGTGGGGCAGCTAGGGGGCACAGTGGATAGAGCACCAGCCCTGGATTCAGGAGGACCTGAGTTCAAATGCAGCCTCAGACACTTGACACTTAACTAGCTGTGTGACCCTGGGCAAGTCACCTAACCCTCATTGCCCTAAAAAAGAAAAGAAAAGAAAGAAAGAAATGATGAAGGGGATGGTTTCAGAAAAACTTGGGAACACTTGTATGAACTGATACAAAGCAAAGGGAGCAGAAGCAGGAGAACTGATACAAGTGACAGCAATCTTGTAGAGGTGATCAACTCTGAGAGACTTATTAACTCTACTCAATAGGACCCTTCACAATTCCAAAGGGCTTATGATGAAACATGCTATCCACCTCCAGAAAGAGAGCTGATGTATGCAAAGTACAGATGGAAGCATATTTTTTCTTTTCTTTTTCTTGCTTTTGTTTTTCAGAATATGGCAAATGTGGAACATATTTGTGATGAATTTTGTTTTTCTTTTATTCTTAATAGGATGGGAAATGGAAGGAGAGGGAAAGAATTTAGAATGGAAAATAAAATAAAATTATTTAAAAAAAAAAAAAAGGAGGTGGGGTTTTAGATGGGACTTGAAGGGAGCCAGGGAAGGAAAATGGCAGAGATGATGAAAGAGAGCGTTTTAGGCATGGGGGATAGTCACTAAAAATGTCCAGAACTATTCTGAAACTCAAATCTTATAAAAAGGAATGTTGGGGCAGCTACATGGCACAGTGGATAAAGCACTAGCCCTGGATTCAGGAGGACCTGAGTTCAAATCTGACCTCAGACACTTGACACTCGCTGTGTGACCCTGGGCAAGTCGCTTAACCCTCACTGCCCCGCAAAAACAAACAAACAAACAAAAGGAATATTGAAAACTATCCTTACATGTAACTGGAGGAGGGAGGGAGAGAAGGAAGGAGGGAAGGAAGGAAGGAAGGAAGGAGGGAAGGAAGAAAGAGTCCAGAACCAGAGTCTTGTGTGAACAGCAAAGAGACCAGTTTCACTGGACTGCAGATTACATGAGAGGGTACATGGTGTAAGAAGTCTGAAATCCAATCCAATCTAAAACATTTTTATTAGCCATGTATTATGTGATACACACAGTGCTAACTGCTAGTGATATAATTAATAAAAAGACAGTCCCTGCCCTCAAGGAGCTTACAATCTAAAGGAAAAGACAAAAGGAGGTAGGAAGGGGTTTGGGAGAGGATGTAGGAAATGTAGCACTTTAGGAAGATCACTTTGACATTGGAGTAGAAGATGGACCTGTGGCAGTGAGACCAACCAACAGATAAGAACAAAGACGACTCCCCCTCCAAACCTAACAGATAAATATTATAGGTCAGCTATTCATTCTAAATATTTAGTGGGTACAAATATTTAATAACATTCAATCTCTCAACAAGTAGACGTTCTGAAATAGACCACAGCAGTGTCACAACACATCAGCACAAAGAGAACTAAAAATGAGAGAGATTTGAATGGTATGCTTAAAAAACTAGCACTGTCCCTTCCCCTACCTCAGAGTAACCAAAGAACCACCTCCTTCCCTCTCCCATCAGGGACAAATCTATTTCCCAAATTCTCATACTACTGGGGTCAGCACATATTTAAAAAGTTAAGAACTGATTTAAGATGTAGAATGAGACATACAATTTTTCAGACATGGATAATACAGGGATTTGTCTTACTTGACCAGGTGTATTTGTTACAAAGGTTTTGCTTTTTTTTCCTTTTTAAATTGAGGAGGAATAAAAGTAAATGCTTGTTAATTCAAAAAATTAAGTTAAAACAGAACATTTTTGCAGCTCCATAAGAAAAGCTTACTTTTTCTATCAGTTGATGCACTATATGTTGGTATGGAACACAGAAGGCAGAACTGTAGAATTGGAGTGTCATCTCCTACATTTTTACCTATGAAAACCTTGAGACTAGAAGAACATAGCCCAACTGGTTGGTGGCAAAGCTAGGATTAAAACCCAGATCTCTGGAGTCCCTCTCCTGTGCCCTCTTTACTCTACCATAGTCTACCTTGGGTTGAAAAGCCCCAGAGGACCTATTTTGAGTCCAGAACAATTAAAAGAAAAAAAAAAGTGAACAACCACCAACCATGAAGCAAGACTGAAAGCAGAAAGGTTACTATTAAATTGCATTGTACTACTCAATTTCTGACTCAACTTTCTAAGAGTTGAAAACAGCCACAATGAATATTAAATGACAACAGACTACTATTTTGCCCCAAACATGAGCTCTGAACAATATTCCCTACTATCAGGGCCAAACCACAGAGGAAAAACAGGTGAAAATGTAGACAACTTGGATGCTCACTGCAACTATAAATGGCAGGAAACAGTTCTATTCTAAAACATGAGCCTTGGGAGTAATATTTTACCTAAAAGCAAGAACAGAGTAACAAAATGACATGGGCTTTTTGCTTTTAATATATTTCTGAATTTTTAAAAAAAGTGTAAAAGCTTCCTGGGCTCCCAGGTGGTCCTGCATTTCCACAAGCTGGTTTCCCCCCAAGTCCCTTTTCAGAGAAGGATCACAAACATGCTTGTGAAAAAATCAAGTCATTGAGAAGCAATCTGTGTAAGCAAGACTAATAGGCAGCAAGTTCTTTTCAGTTCAGGGGCATTAATTCATTCACACTTAGAAGTTGATGGATCCAGTGTCTGTGGTTGTATGCTGTATCATACAGGCATCCCGGAACAACATGCAAACACTCAGCTCATTGGCTCTGCACTTCCACTCCGACATCAAAAAAGCGAATGGCCTGGACTGCTAAATCGGAATGGAAATTGGAGTCAATTAACTCCACACAAAAAGGTCTTTTAATGGTTTCCCAGAGAACTGAGGGGAGAGACACACCAAGTTAACCTGATGAAATCAGTGAGCTCAAGAAGCAGGGAGGTGGGCACAGCAAACAAAGTGCTTGCACTTACTGACCACGTGATTTTAGCCAAGTCACTTAATCTCTCTCAGCCTCAGTTTCTTCTTCTGAAAAAAAAAATAGCAATAGTACCTACCTCACAGATTGTGGGGACGAGATAGCATGCAAAGTATTTTGCAAATCATAAAGTGCTATATAAATGCTAATTACTATTTTTGTCTTTGTATATAGTGGCACTTTGTTGTTTGTCCTTTGTTCTCAAAGAGGACCATGAGATCAGGAGGTGATGTCACGACTTGCGGTGAATTAGACTTAAGTGAGGGAGAGCTGTGAGGTCTCACCTCTCATTCCTCCAGCCTCACTCTCTCCTCCAGAGCCATCTGAGTCCAGTGGCAAGATATCTATCAGGAAGACTGGAGATGGCCCTGGATGTTTTAGGCAATTGGGGTTAAGTGACTTTGGGTCACACAGCTAGTTAGTATCTGAGGTCACATTTGAACTCAGGTCCTCCTTGACTTCAGGGACAGAGTTCTATCCACTGTGCCACAGAGCTGCCAAGTAGGCACTTAATGACAGCTGTGTGGTACAGTGAATAGAGTGCCAGGTCTGGAATTCAAGAAAACTCATCTTCTTGAGTTCAAATCTAGCCTGAGGACTCTTATTAGCTGTGTGACCCTAGGCAAGTCATTTAAGCTTTGTTTGCCTAAGTTACCTCATCTGTAAAATGATCTGGAGATGGAAAACCGCTCCAGTATCTCTGCCAAAAATAACCCAGACAGGGGTCACAAAGAGTCGGACACAATTGAAATGGCTGAACTATAACAAAAAGGCATTTAATAAATGCTTACTGAGTAACTTAATTTCTTTCAAACATTTTATTAGATAAAAATCCTCACTGAGGTTTCTGCTTACTTGAGAGGCATTTAAAAAATGTCCAGTTCTTATACATCTAAGAACACCTAGTAGATATAATAGTGCAACATCCCCACAATCCTGGGAAGGGTCAAGACAACTCCATCCTGCCTCACAATCTTAAGTCTTAGCCCAAAGCACACTGAACCTAGATTCTGATTCTCCCCATGAATACCTCTCTATGGATTGGGTCATTCAGCCCATTAATCTGAGTTTTCCAGAACAAGAATATTCTAAATCATTTCCTGACATTAAGGTGTAACAATAGTGAAGCTGTGGTTTTCTGAACTTCAGCCCATCCAATACTGTAACTGTTAGGAAACATATGATCCTAGCTATGGAGTTAAAAGGTACCACAAAGCCATGCCTTTAATTGTACAGATGAGGACTGAAGACCAGAGGCTAATGGACTTGCCTAAGGCTAAACAAGTTGTAAATGACAGAGATGAAACTTTAGTTGGGTCCTCTAAGATGAGCTATCACATGCAGGATGGTTTGAAGAGGGAGAAATAGCTGAAAGCAACTACAGAAGACTGTAAAAGTACTAAAAAGTAAATGCTTTATATATTATTTTTGAACAACAAGAAGTAAATAACTTTATAAAAATCCCATATAATGTAAATCTTCTGGAACCTGAAGGGAAGGAGCCTCCCCTTCTTTCTGGCTCTCTCACATAACAAATTATCTAATAAATTTCTTAAAAAAAAAAAAATCTGCTGTTTTTTGCAGAGATAAGAATTCCAGCAAATGTCTAGATGCTAAGATACCACTAAGCCCTCCACAAATACAGTACCGTAGTTCTATGGCAGGTCTGTGATCTGTTTCCTGAACTCATCATTTTCTCTTTCCAGCCAAACAATCACTACATACAAATGTTTTTATATTTTTAACAAGACAGTTCTGAATTCTTTTAAAAAGCATTCATCCAGTACTTCCTCTTTGAATTTTAAGAGAGAGAAGACACAGAATAAGTATGTCAATAGCATACCTACGGTGTTTTGAAAAAAAGACTGCAGATTTCAAATTTGGAATATTACCTGTAGCAGACTGAGTGAAAATGAGATGCTGCCTTAGAGCGAAGGGAATGAGGCAACTGACGATGAAGTTATAGAACACCTTCATGGTTTCCAAAGTGCTTTACAAGTATCATCTCATTTTATCCTCATGACAACCCAGGGAGGTAGGCCTTATTATTCCTACTTTATAAATGAGAAAAATGAGGCAGGCAACAGTTAAATGACTTGCTCAGGGTCATACAGCTAGTAAATGTCTGAGGCTGGATCTGAACTCAAGTCTTCTTGACTCCAGGCCCAACGTTCTATCCACTGTACCAACTACCACCATGCATGCAACCACATATTTATTTTCACTTCATTACCAGTTTGTAAATGTACCTTTTCTTTGTTGTGAGGCCTAAAAACAGAGAGAATGCCAAAAGTCATTTCAGCATTCTCTTGCTGGGTTCAAATCTCACTATGGATGCTCAATAACTTGATGACCTTGGGCAAGAAATCTAACTTCTCCGAGCTCCAACTGTGCAAAGTTTGTAAAATGAGAAGGTTGGAAGAGATGGCCTTGAAGGTCCCTCCCCTCTCGAGAGCTTTGATCAGACAATCAAAAAGCATTCGTTAAGAATTTTAACACACAGCAGGCACCGCACTGCACTGGGGACACACACACACACACACACACACAAAAAGACAGTACAAACAGCCCTGGCTCCCAAGAAGCTTTCCTAATAGGAATGGTATATGCAGGCGATGAGCTAAACCTTGAAATAAAGCAGGAATCCTGAGACACACAGGGGGAAAGAGAGCACTCCAAGCCAAAGGGACAGCCCGTCCAGCTGTCCAGAGGCCCACAGATGAAAGCTGGAGAATCACACGTGAGGAACAGCAAGTAGGTCGCTATGACAAGACCAAAGAAGATGGGTAAGGGAATAATGTTTAAGACTAGAGAGATAGACTGGGTCCAAGTTGTAAAGGAGCTTTAAAGAAACCCAACAGAGTAATTTCAGTTTGATCCTAGAGGTAATAGGGAGTCACTCTGCTTACTGAATAGGGAGTTCCTCAAACCTAGCACTTGTGAAAATCTCTCTGGCCGCTAGCTGTGCATAGGTTGGAGAAAGGCTACTGCAACAGTCCAGAGAAGAAGTGATGAAGGACCAGTGTGTTTCATTGGCAAACCCATACCGGTTTTCCAAAGAAACAATGAGGGAGAATGTGGTAAAGATTAACATTCCTGTTTTTAGCTAACTCGTTTGGGAGGGGCCACACCTGGCCCACCCCGAGGTTACGTATGCTACTGAACTGAGAAGGAGAACTCTCCATAGGCAGTTTTTTGAAGGACCTCCCCTTCTGGGGAAGGAAAGATTGAATGCTCCCTGAAGGGAGGTGCAGGGCTGCTTCTAGAACGCTAGGCTTCTTCCGGAACGCAAGCTTGCTCTCAGGTCTCTCTGTCTAGCGACTCCCCTTGGGGTGGTGGCGTGTGTTCGTTCTGTCTCAGCGTGGTGTGAACAACTGTAGATTGTCCAGGGTTGGTGAGTTAATTACGGAAAACCCTAAATTCCTTTAAACTAGCTTAATTGGAAACAGTCTGGGGTTACATAGGTTAAGTTTAGAGTTAAGAGCATTTATCTGTATTTCTATTTTCCTATTTCCTTATCTTTGATTTTTATTAGTTTCACCTTTGTTGTTTAATTAATTCCCAAGTAATAAAATCTGATCCTTTTGTGAACTAAAGCTTAAAGGCTCCTTTTTTATTGGCCTGGGAGAAATATCTAAAAAGGGTAGTTCAGAGGGGAGGGAGAACCTAAAATGTCCCTCATATTTCCGGGACCCCAATATTAAGGCGAGTCACCCAAATAACACTCCATATATCAAATTTTGGCCCTCACAAGTGCTAGGGTGCTTAGTATAGGAACAGAGAAGGTATACACGAGAAGTTGTGAGGGAAGAAATGTCAAGAACTGGCGACTGACTGGAAACGTGGACTAAATGAGAAAAAGGAGTGCATCTAAGATGACAGCCAGGTGGTGCCCATTCGAAACAAAACAAAATAAAGACAGAGAACAACTCTTTTCAAGCTGGCTACTAAATTCACACATGGAGGTTAAGGGCATGTTTTAGCAGTGCACCAAATCTGATCAGAATTAGGAAACTCCTTGGATCAATGGAATAGGTTAGGCACAGGAGACACAGTGGTAAAATGACTACAGTAATTGTTTGATAAACCCAAAGACTCCAGCTTCTGGGATAGGAACTCAGTATTTAACAAAAAGTGCTGGGAAAACTGGAAGTATGGCAGAAACTAGGCACAGACCAACATCTTACCCCATATACTAAAGTAAGGTCAAAATGGGTATATGACTTAGACATAAAGGGTGGTACTATAGGTAAATTAGGAGAGGAAGGAATATCTCTCAGATCTATGGAGAGAACAATTTATGACCAAACAAGAAAAAGAGAATATTATGAAATGCAAATGGATGATTTTGATTACATTAAATTAAAAAGTTTTTGTACAAACAGAAGCAAGCAGCCAAAATTAGAAGGGAGGCAGAAAGCTGGGAAACAATTTTTATAGCCAGTATTTCTGATAAAGACCTCATTTCTAAAATATGTAGGGAACTAAATCAAATCTATAAGGATGCAAGTCATTCCCCAATTGAGAAACAGTCAAAGGATATGAACAGGCAGTTTTCAAATGAAGAAATCAAAGCTATCTATTGCCATATGAAATAAATGCTCTAAATCACTATTGATTAGAGAAATGCAAATTTAAACAACTCTGAGGTACCACCTCACACCTATCTTGGCTAATATGACAAAAAAAGGAAAATAATAAATGTTGGAAAAGCTGTGGAAAATTTGGGACACTAATGCATTGTTGGTGATGCTGTGAACTAATCCAACCATTCTGGAGAGCAATTTGGAACTATTCCCAAAGGGCTATGGGACTTTGACCCAGTAATACCATTACTAGGTCTGTATCCCAAAGAGATCATAAAAACGGGAAAAGGACTCATGTACAAAAATATTTCTAGCTGTTCTTTTTTGTGGTGGCAACGAACTGGAAATTGAGGGTATGCCCATCAGTTGGGGAATGGCTAAACAAGTTGTGGTATATAAATGTAATGGACTACTATTGTACTGTAAGAAACGAGCAGGTGGATTTCAGAGAAACCTGGAAGGACTTATATGAAATGATGCTGAGTGAGATGAGCAGAACAAGAACATTGTACACAGTAACAGCAACATATGGTCCAAGATAATTCCAAAGGACTCATGATTGGATACTCCCCACATCCAGAAAAAAACAAAAACCTGTGGAATCTAGATGCAGATTGAACCATAATATTTCTAATTTTTTTGTTTTTCTTTTTTGAGGTTTTTCCTTTTTGTTCTGATTCCTCTTTCACAACATGACTAATGCAGAGATATGTTTAATTGTACATATATAACCTATATCAGATTGCTTGCTCTCTTGGGGAGGGGGGAGTGAAGGGAGAGAGGGAGAAAAATTTGGAACTAGAAATCTTATATAAAAACAAATGTTGAAAACTATCTTTACATGTAACTGGAAAATAATAAAATACTTTTATGATTAAAAAAAAGAATTAGCCAACTCTTTCAAAAGTAATCATAGAGGGGGCAACTAGGTAGCTCAGTGGCTAAAACACCAGCCCTGGATTCAGGAGGACCTGAGTTCAAATCTGGCCTCACACCTGACACTTACTAGCTGTGTGACCCTGGGCAAGTCACTTAACCCTCATTGCCCTGCAAAAACAAAACAAACAAACACAAAAACACAAAACCAAAACAAAAACAAAAAAGCAATCATGGAACAGATGGATACTTTGCCAAACAAGTGTGAAATGATGTAGCCTGACAAAAAAGGGTATCATGAGAACCATCACAAGTGTACACTACAGCAGCCCTCCACATACGGACTATGACACCGCCATGGATTGAGCCTTTTAACCCCATTTCCTTGGACTGAATGATGCAGCCCCTCAGGCTGGGAAGCTGGAGTGAGAAGCACAGTCTACACTGACAGCCTAAGTCTCTGTAACACAGTATCACAATGTTCTTTAAGAGCATTAAACAATGTTACCAATGGGTAAGTTCAGAGGAAAGAAATGAAATGAGGCTGTCTAATGATGTCTAATGCTTTCTGTTACACTTTGGTTACAAGATACGCATTATGTCAATAAAAAAAAATCTTCCAAAAAGGCGGGGTATTACTATGCTATTTATTGCCCAGTGGTTTATACTGATCCATGGTGGGAATAACAAATGTGGCCTTCATAGCAAAGATGAGGTCCCAAAATGGGTGCCCACTGCCTGAATAATGTCCAAACAAACTACTTCGTGGTGTAGTAAAGAAATAGAACTGTACCATGAGAAACAACTATCAAGAATTCAGAGAAATTTAGGGGAGTTTGTACAGGCTGATTCATGGATAGGCAAGGAAACAGAAGCAGCACAACAGTGTATACAGTGCTTACAATAACATGAGGAGAACAATCCCAAAGACACCAGGATACTGTCATCTTGACTTCACAAGACCGACAGTGGGACATGTACTTCTTACTCAGAAGTGGCAGACTACAGGTGAGGAATGAGACAGACATGGGCAAACATAGCCAATGTTTATTTTCTTTAGCTGTAGTTCTTTGTTGAAGTGGCAGACAGAAAAAGCTAATTGTTTCAAAAAATGAGCTGCAAGACTGAAAAGTGAGGGAGAGAAACTATTCATCTTTATTTGTGTGCATAAGTACACTGCTTGTAGAATTTAAAAAGAATCTCTAACTCCTTGGATGGGGAACAAAATGACATCTTTATTTTCACTAAATCTCTAACTAAAATAGGGCATGTCTTTCAATTATAAATGTAGGTGACACACTCTAGTACTTAATAGTGCTTAATTTTGCCACCAAGAGATATCACAAATAGCTTTACATCACATTATATTATATAGATATAGGTATCTCAAAACATTGTTGATGCTCATCACTTTATCAGACTGGCCATGTGGCTGGTTGCAGTCTTGTTGTCTATAGAGACACTTGTGTGATACACCTGAACAACTATATTAGGGTCCACTGAGATGATTCCTTGGACTACAATAAGGGTCTGTGACACAAACAAGGTATCAAGAACCCCTGATCCTGAACTGTAAGGTTTGCAAAGTGCTGTGCACACATTAACTCATTTTAAAATAAAGAACACCACATTCTACAACTCTTAATTCAAAAGCATTATGACGATAATACCAAGTATATTCCTTTTAGCAAAGCAGGAGATTTTTTCCTGTGATGTGAAAATTCAACCCAACTCACCCTAACACAAAGTACCTACTATGTATCAGGCACTCTGCTAGGTACTAGGGATACAAAGACAAAATGAAAATCAAAAATCACCTGCCCTCAAAGAGCTTCCACTCTAGGTGACTGAAATTCTGAATAGAATGCTTAGATAGCAGAAGAGAGATGTGATTTTACTTACTTGCTTTCTTGTGTAGTAACTTGTGAGTGGCCCAGCTTCCCTTAAAACACTCCTAAAATTGCAAATATTATAACAGTTAGTGTTGTGCCTTCCTTAGTAGAAATATACTGAAATCTTTGGGAATGAGGAGCGCTCTGATTGTTTACATGGCCTAACAGACCATGAATAACTGGCTTCTCTTGGTAAAATTTTAGGGAAAAAACAAATATTCATAACATCTGTTCAAATATTCATTTCAAAAAGCAGATTAAGCTTAACCCACTGGTAATAACAGAGTGTTCAAAGAGGCCTAGGTCATATTACTGAATACTTCTTGGTATTATTTCATTCTTTTCACATTTCCTCATTTTAAGTGCAGTCATTTTTCATATGTAACAATGGTTTTATGCAACACCAAAGAGAAACAGGTGGATTGTGAAAAGCTTATTTAATTTTGAAATACAAATGGTTTACAGTTTATTTCACTACATTTTTATACAGATTTTTCTTCAAAGAGCTCAAGATACAAGTAACTCAAATTATAGCAAGAGATTTCCCATGAATATAAACAGATATTCCATTTTCAAAAACCCAAAGGTCATGAAAGATGAAAGGAAAGGCAACTCAATCAGGCACCGGCTGAACCATGCTAAATCTGAAATGAAAATGGCCTCTCAAGGAGAAGACACCTTATTGGAAGAGACATAAATAAGCACATGCAAAATGAAGAGAAAATAAGAGATGAACAGGGAAGAGGAACTGCCTAAGATAATCACACTACTTAATTAATGTTCAGCCTCAGCGTATCAGAGTACCACAAAGGCAGCTCCAATATTCTAGGAGTCCAAGAAAAACCCCATTCTAGACCTGGCTCTGTCTCCTGTTAATTAGCTGTGTGACTGTGGACGAGACCCTTGATTCCTCAGGGTCTCGGTTTCCCTCCTCATCTGTAAAAGTGACATGACCTGATCTCACTCACAGTGCTACTCAGAGAACCAAATGATGTGATGTGATGGGAAATGATGGATGCTAAACCACTTTGAAAACCATAGCATGTTATTTCAGTATTATTTAATTCAGTTCAACACCTAATGCGTGGAATGTATTCTGCTAGGAAATGAGAATGTCTTTTGAGGAGTGGGTTTCATACCTGTGATTTCATCCATGTGAAGCAGTGATTTGTAGAAAATCCTACTTCGGGTACCTATCAATAAAACAACTTGAACACACCCTGTTCTTAACAGAGTTGCTGGGGCAACGAAAGGTCAGTTTGCCCACTGTCACAAAATCAGTTTGTGTCAGAGGTTAACACTTGAACTCACATCTTCATAACTTTAAGGCCTGACCTCTGTCTTCTACACCACATCATTTCTTGGGGGATGGGGATACAAAGTTTAACATTAGCATTCCCTACATGGAGTCTATAGTACACATTTCTTCTTTGTTTTTATCATCACCACTACTAAAGTTCAAATGTAACAAAAATCAAGAAAAGAAACCATTAAAAAGGCAAATGTGTTGGCTACATTGGTGTGGAAAAGGTGATCATTCTCATGGGTATTTGTAGAAAAGACCCCATATTGGGAGGTAGGTTGAGGCACACTGATGACTTGCTTTTAAAGGCCCTTCCAATTCTAGGAGTCTATGAGTCTTTGATAAAGAAGCTTTTAGGGGCAGCTAGGTGGCACAGTGGATAAAGCATTGGATTCAGGAGGACCTGAGTTCAAATGTGACCTCAGACACTTGACACTTACTAGCTGTCTGACCCTGGGCAAGACACTTAACCCTCATTGCCCCACCAAAAACAAAACAAAACAAAAACAAACGATAACAATAGATGCTTTAAAAAATACTGGCAGGGGGCAGCTAGGTGGCACAGTGGATAGAGCACCGGCCCTGGAGTCAGGAGGACCTGAGTTCAAATCCGACCTGGTATCTACTTAACACTTACTAGCTCTGTGACCCTGGGCTTAACTCTAGTTAACTCCACTTAACTCCACTTAACTCCAATTGCCTCACCAAAAAAAAAAAAAAAATACTGGCAGATTTTTAATAAGACTAAACCCACTGCTATTCCTTGCTACTGCCTTTTCCCAGGAAATAAAAACATAAAAAGTAACTGACATCATGTATGCAAAAGAAATAACATACTTAAATCAATGCATTTAAGCAAAACAAAGTTATGTAAGCTAGATTTTTTTGTGATAAATTCTTTTTTCTCTTTCCCCTCCCCAATTATTTTTCTCTTTCTGGCCCCTATTTGAACATTTTTAAGTGAGCAACTTGTTTTTTGGGGTTTTTTTTTTTTTGAGAGGCAATAGGGGTTAAGTGACTTGCCCAGGGTCACACAGCTAGTAAGTGTCAAGTGTCTGAGGCCGAATTTGAACTCAGGTACTCCTGAATCCAGGGCCGGTGCTTTATCCACTGTGCCACCTAGCCGCCCCGGAGGAACTTGTTAACAAAAATGGAAAATACTATTTTAGACAGGTTAAAATAAGGTTATGCAGTTCTCAGTTCTCATCTTCCTCTTTCTAGTTCTTTGAGTTAGAAAAGAAAATCAAGTTTTCCCTGCTTTTTGAACTTCACAATTTTCAATGAATTAATTGGGGATGGGAAGAGTACAAGCATTCTTTAAGTTTATAATTCAAATTCTGCTACTATGAATTAGACCAAGGCAGTTGCTATGTATGGCCCTGAAAAGAGGAGATAAGGGTTCACACACAGTATGACACTCAGACACTATGTATGGTGGGGTAATTCATTCAAACCTCAAGACCTCGAGCAACTCTCTAAGAATATAAATTGCAGAGAAGGCTTTGGTAAAGGGAGTTGGGAGTTCCCTATACCATTGCAATCACAGATCCAGTCCCTTTCCCTATGATTCAAATAATCTATAAAGAGGAGCCATCAAATTTGGCCCTAGTAGTTAAATCAAGAAGAATTTATTAAGCACCTACTATGTACCACTGTGCTAAGTGCTGAGAATAAAAAGAGGCAAAAATAGCAGAGCTATATATAGTGTGAACTCCAGGAGCTCAGACAACTATATACAAACAAGACATACAGATAAACTGGGAAGACTCTCGGAGGGAAGGCATTAAAGGAAAGGCTTAATACACAGTCCATAGTTTGTTGTGATTTCTGTGTAACACTTTTCTTCAAAGATTATATAGAATATATTGCCTTAAGTAACATTTCCAGTCCATAGTATATGCCATTTTACTCTTCCTCCATAAAAATCGCAATTCAAAAGGAATTATGAATCATAACAAAAAATTTGTCAACAACTTTTTCACTTATTTCTTGAAAAATAAACCAGGAAAGCACTAAAATATGACACAATCTTGAGGCCTTTTACCACCTTGTTTGAATGCTCTTCAAGTACATAAATATCCTTGCTAAGATGACCATCCAAAAGTGAATACTATACTCTAAACAGAATTTGATCTAGGCAGAATTCAGGACTATTAACTTTCCTTGTTCATTCCTGTGCCTCCTCTCTTAATTCGGTATTAAGTCACAACAACATATGTTAGCTCATATTGAGCTTGTAGTCCACTAAAAGACCCAGATCTTCAGGAAAACTGAAATTTAAGCATACATAGGTCGCATCTAATACCTATGCTGTTCTCTTTTTAAGCTGTGTAAGACTTTGCATTTATTTCTACTAAATTTTCATCTTATTTTATGTGGTTCAATGTCTTAGCTTGTTGAGATCATTTTGGATCCTGCCTGATCTGATCCTTGTCCGACATGTTAGTGGTCCTTAACTAAGAAATATACTATCTTGTAGTTTTTTATTGCTAGTCTCAAAACTGATGCTTAGCATCAGCTGCTAGTCTGTCTCTATCACTGGGAAGTGGAACGGAAAAGCACAGGTCTAAAGGTTATACTCTATTTTACTGTCTCATCTCTCAGATGAATGGACTGAAACTTGAAGGCAAAGCAATGAGTGTGGCTGTGAGGCATTGTTGTTCTTCAGCTAATGAACAACAATAAGTTTATATGGTGCTTAAGTGTGAGACACACTTTATAAAAATGATCATGACAACTCTATGAAGTAGGTGCTATTACAGACCCCATTTTATAGACGAGGAAACTGAGGGAGACAAAAGTTGTCATTTGCCCACGATCAAGAGGCTAGCAAGTGTTGGAGGCCACATTTGAACTGAGGTCTTCTTTACTCAAGGCCAAGTGTTTGATCCACTATGTCACCCAGCTGCCTCATTTGTGCAGTCATCATTCTCAAAGTGGTAAATCAAATAACTGTTTCAGCATTATGGGAAAATTAAGTAAAGCCTGTCAATTTCATGTCTGGTGGATTTCAGGAGTTTAGCCTCAGAAGAGAAAGAAAGGTCAGTCACTGACTACCAGGAGATTGATTTAAGGCATGGAGTGGTGAAAAGACAAAGGAACAAAGAACAGAGTTCAGAAGCAATCAGGAGGATCAGCTAAGAATATGATGTGCGGCTGCTTTGCTGGGGAGGCTGTGGACTGCAGGGGCAAGGCTGGATGAGGCCTGTCACTGCTGTCCTTGCAGTCAGTTTGTGGGCTGCTCTCTGCTGCCCTCTCTGGCTTCAAATGGAAACAGGCGAAAGCCAGGCTGGGCATCTGTTCTGCTCTAAGAACATATGGAGCCAAGTGGAGAGCATGGAATCCTGATGACTGAAGAGCTAGCCCAAGGGCCAACCTGAAGGTGATGGGACTAAGTAGAATCCTGCAGGCTGTGTTGTCCAGAGACAAACGGGGAGTTTTGCAGTTCCCATGCTTAAGGCAACAGCATAACTCTGTAAAGGGGGATTGGGAGGTCAGTGATTCAGCCAAAGCGGAGTAGATCTGTCCGGGAGAAGGCTGAGGAGGATCAAAAGGGAGGCAGGAAGCAGTAAAATGGTGTGTGATGTGTCTAATTCCTGAAGAGACTGGAGACTTCAAGACCTGCAGTCCAGAGCTGAGAGCTTATCTGAGCACATGGGTTTTCCTCACTAACGTGGCTCCCTATTAGGCGTGACAGTCCATCCCCCATCCCCCCCAAAAAAGACAAACATGGGGCAGATCAACCAATTAACCCCCCTGCTATGTGCCAAGCAACACAGCTAAATGGTTCAGGGACAGCTAGGTGGTACAAAGGATAGAACACCAAGACTGGGGTCAGGAAGGTCTTAGTTCAAATCTGGCCTCAGACATGAGCTGTGTGACCCTGAGCAAGTCATTTGCCTCAGTTCCTCATCTATAAAATGGGGATACACTGGAGAAGGAAATGGCAAACCATTCCACTATCTTTACCAAGAACCCCTGCCCCAGACTTTCAATAGAGTTGGATAGGACTGTTATGGGTCTAGTACCCCAGAATTTCTCTGGGATAAATCAAAGAACCTTCTCCTTGAGAAACTAAACCAAAGGACAGACACAGCACCGGGATCCAGACTGAGCTAGCTCAGGACCACCACTCTTCATTCCAGTCTCCCCCACCCCTGGGGAGCTGCCTTTGTGGCTTGAGGAGAGAGATGGCTTGAGAGATCCGCAGCCACCCCTCACCCAACTTCTCCCAGCCACCACCAGTGGGATATGGTCCTCCCCCAATAAGGGAACTTTCCAGTCAGATGAACACCCCCATCAGTCCTCTATAAAGGTATCTGCCTGTCTCCTGCTTGAGGAGATTGGTATCTCAGAGCCATGCTCTGTGCCATGCCTTCTCCCCATGAGAAGAAGTCCAAGGATTTCTCTCTTGGTTTCCTTTCCCTAGCACCCTAAATAAACTATTATTTTATTCTAATTGGATTTGTAAGGGTGTAATTCTTTAAAGAGGAATTCCTAAGAACCCTAACCCCTGCCCCTGCCCCTACCTGTATCCCAAACCCCCACCTTATTTCCCCATAACAGGACTGAACAACAAGAACAATGTGCCAGTCCTTTGGTAGCAACTGGGGATGCAAGTACAAAGAATGAAATAATTCCAACTTGTGATGAACTTACTTGCTAATGGGGGAATCAACAAATGCATATAAAAATACATACAGGATAAATATAAAGTTAATGCAGATGTAACCAAAAGGTATTTAAACTTATGTCACATTAGCAGTTGGAATCAGGAAAAGGTGGGGGGGAGGGGGCTACAGATATGAAATGTTGAGCTAACTTTCAGATACTGTCACTGTATTATTAGTTTTACTTTGTTAGAAGAGAGCTCTCATGAAACAAGTGTTATGTGTAAATGTCTGTAATATATATTTTAAAAAATCAATAAAATTGGAGGGGGATAGAAGGAAGTAACTGCATGACGCATAGATAAGGAGGAAGGACATTTTAGGCAAGAAGCATGACCAGTGCATGAATGGAATGGAGACAGGAGATGGAGGGTGATATGTGAAAAACAGGTTTCGGCCAGTTTGTATAATGCTTTAAAAACTAAACAGAAAAAAAATTAAATTAAATTAAAATCAAACAAACAAAACAAACAAACAAACAAAAAGAGGGCAGCTAGGTGGCACAGGAGATAGAGCACCAACCCTGGATTCAGGAGTACCTGAGTTCAAATCCGGCTTCAGACACTTGACACTTACTAGCTGTGTGACCCTGGGCAAGTCACTTAACCCCAACTGCCACACCAAAAAACAAACAAACAAAAACAAAAAAACTAAACGGGAGTTTATATTTGTTCTTGGAGACAATAGGACATGGTGGAGAAGGGGAGGCACATCATCAGATCTGTGCTAAAAGAAAATTGCTATGGCTACAAGGGTATAGGACGGACTGAGGAGAGAGAACAGTTAATAAAAAACTGTTGCAATAAGTAGGCCAGAGGTGACAAGGGCCTGAACTACAGTGGTAGCTGTATGAATGGAGGGAAGGATTTAGATGTGAAAGACCTTGTGAAGGGAGAAATGGCCTAAAATGCCTAAAACCTTTTGGATCTGATCTTCCTGACAAAGAGATAATAGCCAAGGACAAAACCAGTGGAGAGTATGAGTTCATTTGTAAACTATTACAGAAGGGGATGGTGGTGCAGTGGCTGAAGAGCCAGCTTCCTAACCAGGTTGACCTGGGTTCAGGTGCCATTTGCTACACACACTGGCTCTCAGTGCTCCAGTCAATTCTCTCAAGAATAAGAAATTACTGCAAACACGCTGATTTGCAATTGTAAAAAGAACTTCTAGAGCAAAGAGGTTACAGACTTATCAACAAAACTGCAGGTCTTATCCCTAGTCGGTCACTGCAAAAACCAGGAGTGTGCAAAGCTCTGCCATAAAGATTGCTATGAAACCCATCTAAGCCAAAGCATGCCCAGAATAATTGTAGGAAAAAAAAAAACTGGAAGGAGAAGATTATGTAGACATGAAATTGAGGAGATAGGCAATGTGACCTAGCGGACAGAGCAATGGCTCAGCATCGAGAGATTTAGGTTTGGTATTATTACATGGGCGAGGCATTCAACCTCGAATGACCAGTTTCATCAGCCACAAAAATGGGGAAAATGATGTGTCCTACCCACCTCACATGGTTGTTGGGAGAACAGTTTGCAAAAATTAAAGTTGTATAATTATTGCTGCTGTTGTTGGAAAAGATTTGCCAGCATTTTTGTAGCAATGATCAACAGTAGTGTAACAATCATATTTAAACTCAACACCATAGTTCCTATTGCACTCTAAGAAGAAATGAATGTGGCTTTAAGAAAAGGAAATTAGGCCTGCTAGTTGGCTGGGACAAAGTAGACCAAAGAGAAATCCATGCTGGAGGCAACAAAATCATTAAAGAGTCCGGGACTGCTTTTCTCTAAGAGGAGGGTCTCAAAGGAATGGCAAAATTCTTGGAAGGTATTATTGCCTCCCCAAGGGCAAATGTGAGAAAGTATCAGCAAAGACCATTTCATATGTCTACTTTCACATCTCCATAAAATTGTTATGAAAGTGGTCTACACATAAATCAAGGGTATCCTTGTTAAAAATACCAGAGGGAAACACTGTCACAGATAATTTTCTACAGCAAGCTACATTCCAAGCCATCACACTAACAGGTACAGATCAAGATTCCACTGTTTGTCAGTTACCGCTCCCCCCACCAAAGGTACCTGACTCAGCAGAGCAAATTACAGGCTTTCCTTCAATGAAGTGTCTTCCATGTACATTTTAAAAATCATGCAAGACTGGGGAAGCCAGGTGTTGCAGTGGATAGAGCACCGGCCCTGGATTCAGTAGGAACTTAGTTCAAATCCAGTCTCAGACCCTTGACACTTACTAGCTGTGTGACCCTGGGCAAGTCCCTTAACCCCAATTGCCTCAACAACAACAAAAAATCATGCAAGAACCCTGACAGACACAACTACAGGCATAACCTTGTTCAACTGTCCTCTGATTACCAAATATCAAGGGAGACAGGTCCAGGCTTGCGAAGTTTATCAGGGAAAGCAGTCCTAAAAGGACCAAATGGAATGATTCCAAAGAAGGGCTTTTTAAACATATTCCAAAGTCTCCTCAATAAGAGAGACACTCAAAATGAGAAGATCCTATCAATACAGAAAAAAAACACACCAAGTGAACAAAGGATGAGGTACTACCTAGATTATAATAGGAAGTTGGATGGGAGAGTGAGTGAAGTACTAGCAAATGAACAAGTTGGGGCCAGACTTGAATAGGAAAAAGAGAGCAGACTAAATTACTTTGGGGAAAGTTAAGTGCATTTTCAAAAATCCTAAGCTCTTCCTCAATTCAAGAACCCACTTTTCTAAAACCACTATCCTCCCAATCAACTACATGGCTGTGAATCATGAAAAACAAGACGCCTAATTCATTTTTGACCGTGACCAATGTGTGGATTTGCTTTCCTTAACTATGCTTAGTGGTAACCTGGCTTTTGTTTTTCCTTTTTTGTCACCCTAAATGTTCCACATTTATATATCATGACTTCAGAATGCAGAGCCCCAAACCCTGGCAAATTTGGCAGTAAAAAGCAAATCTTTTAAGCGGAATGTTCTTTGAATATACTTCCTAGAAAGAGCATGACTATTAACCAATCCATCCTAATTCTTAAACCCAGACAAATTTAGGCCATTCTACCTACCAGATGATCAAAAATTAAATTAAACATGTTAAACAATTCCAAACTATGCTACCTCTACTTTGACTATCTCCCTCCCACCTGAACTATGTTTGGTCTTCACCCCTGGGGTTACTTTCTCTGTCTAGATTACTTGAATCCCCAGGCTTGGCACAGTGCTCCAACACACTTAATACTTAATAATTCAATTCCATAAACATTTATCAAGTGCCTACTACTACATGGCAGCCATTGTGCTAAGCACTGGGGATACAAAAAGATACAAATGACAGTCCCTGCTCTCATGGAGCTTATATCTAATAGAGGAGAAAACGTGCAAACAAATAGATACAAAGCAAGCTATTTATAGGATAAATAGGAAACAACAGAGGGAAGGCACTGGAATTAAGAGGGGTTGGAGAAAGCTTCCTAGGAGGCAGCATTATAGCTGAGGCTAAAAGGAAGACAAGAGAGGTCAGTAGTTGGAATGGAGGAACGAGAGCATTCCGGCCATAAGGGACAGCCACAGAGAATGCCTAGAGTGGAGAGATGGAGTGTTTTGCTTGTAGAACAGCCAGGAGGTCAGTAAGCAATGCATGCTCCCTGCCTGTGTCAATCTACTATCTCCCTATCTGCTGTGGGCAGAGGCAAGGCGCCATGTGCTCAGCTGAGATATAAAATTGAGTTAAAACACTGGACATGCCCAAATGACCTTTACTGTCTAAAAAAAGGGGAGGGAGGATGTGCTATAATCCCGAATTAACCTAAACACAAAATAACCTAATTACATAAGAAGTACTAAAAAGGCACTATCTGAGACTAGAGGAGAGAGATGGGCATTACAGATGAGGTGGAATCAAAGACAGCTTCGCAGAGAAGGCAGGGTTGGAGTTTGAGAGGATGGATGGGGATTGAAGAAGGAGAGTAAGATGAGCCATTCTAGGCATGAGGAGTTATAATCCAGTCTGCAGCATGTAGAGACCAAGGATCGGGTAGCAAGCCCCTGAATGAGGAGTTGTACCCTCTACCAATGAAGATCAGGCACCTCCTCTTCACCTTAGAGCCTCAGGGCTGCTCTAAGCTCTTAATTATCAAGGACACCCCACCTACTCCCCACAGAATGCTTTTATTTATGTGGGTGATGAGTTAGTTAACATGTCAACAGCTTTGGCCTGGTCCTGGGACCCTACTTGGAAAGCCTCTGCCTCCAGCACTTGTCCATAAGGGAAGCACAGCAGCCAGGAGGTTGAGAGGCCTGTCTTGAGCAGTCTGTCTTCCTGGCTCTGAGGCCAGCCCATGATCCATCCTGCCATCTTGTCTTTCTGTAGAAAACCAGCGAATTCTTTAGCCTTTCTGGCCCTAAGTTTGCAATCCACAAAATGAACGGGTTGAACGAAACTCTTTTTCTGTTTCTCAAAACTCCACACTCCCCTCCTTGTAGAAGGGAAGAGCAGTGAGAATTTCTCAAAAGCTTCTTTATTGGGTTATCCTAGGCATTCTGTAATCAACCTAATTGGGTCATGAAGAGCCAATGACTCCTCATGCCATTGTCATCCTGCTTGTTGGACTCCATTATTAAAACCTATTCCACCAGCATTTTCATCTACATGACTGAGTCCATGTCCGTTGGATGTTATTTGTTATTTATTTTATTTATTTTTTATTATTTATTTATTATTATATTTATTTTTTTTTTAATATTTATTATTATCTCTGTTATTTCACTGCTTCCCTCACATCCTGGTAAGGGGCGGGGCAGGGGGGTGGGGTTCTGCACCTTCTTTTGTGTGGACAACTCTGGTATCTGTTAGTCTATGAACCGGGGCAGCTAGGTGGCACGGTGGATAGAGCACCGGCCCTGGAGTCAGGAGTACCTGAGTTCAAATCTGGCCTCAGACACTTAACACTCACTAACTGTGTGACCCTCGGCAAGTCACTTAACCCCAATTGCCTCATGAAAAAAAAAAAATCAAAAACATAAAGTCTATGAACTCCTAATTCACAGGATTATCAAAGAAAGCCATTAAATGGGTGGGAAGGAATGGAAAGGGACATGCACTTATACAGCACCAGCTGGTTGCCAGGCACAGTACGAACAGCTTAAAAAAAAGCTCATTGGATCCTCACAACAAACTTTTGGGGTGGATGCTGTTATCACCCCCATCTTACAGCAAAGAAATGGAAACCAACAGGTGAAAGGATTGGCTGCATTTGAACTTGGGTCTTGCAGAGGCCAGGCTCAGGCCCCATCCAGTGCATGCCTTAACCATGAAAATACACTTACCAAGATTTCTTTTAAAACAAGGCCACAAACCCCAGAGCAAACAGCAATGCTATGAGGTCTAACTCTTGACTTAGTCATACAAAACTGTTGCTGGAAGGGACCCTGGGAGATCATCTCATCCAATGCTCTTATGTTATAAAAGGGAAAATAGGCCTGGAGAGGGCAGTGATTTGTCCAAAGGCCCACAGCTACCCAGCGGCAGAGCCAGGTCTAGAACAGCCCAGGCTTCCTGACTCCTGGTCAAATGAGATAGGCAGTCACTGAAGATTCCTAAGCAGAGAAGAGGCAAGCCTAAGTAATGTTTTAACAAGATGGGCACACCATGGAAGGGTAGGCTGACAATCAGATTTTAGTTTTACAAAATACAGGAGACCCACTGATAACAGGCAGCAGGGTGGTGAGTAGGTCTGGAGCCAAGAAGATCAAAGCCCAAATCCGGCCTCAGAAACCAGCTGTGTCCCCCCAAGCAAGGAACTTCACCCTTCTGTCTGCCTCAGTTTCTTCATCTGTAAAAATGGGGATCATGGAGGAAAGGCAGTGAGCTCCCAAATTCATGACATGATTGCTCCAAAAAACATCCAAATAACGCCTTAGAAAAATGCCCAGAGCAGCAAAACTCACAGAAGAATGTGCTGAAATCATCTTCTAACCAAGAATGGCTTGGAAGGTCGGAAGGAGGGAGCTGCTGTGCTGATACAGGAGTCAGGCCCAACCCCACAGTTACCCTGACACAGATCCAGTCCCAGGAAGGCCTCACCAGAGAAGGAGACCCCCAGAGCCTCTGAATCAGCTGAAGCACCAGTGTTGTCTGGAACTAAGCTCACAGTCTGGTGAGTGGGCTGAGCCCTGGGCAGGGGGGAGACTACAGGGGTCTATGCTGGTGCTAAGGCAGAACTTGGATTTTACACCCCTACTGAGAACCAGGTGGTAGGCTCGAGTAGCAGTGGCCCAGGTTGGGGAGGGGCACAGGCTTGTGGGAGCTAACAACCACAACACACAAAGCTGGTTGATTAGCAAGTTGGTCTGGGGTCATCTAAGGACCAGGGAACAGGCCGGGCGAGGGAAGAACCTGATTCTCCTTAAAAAAAAAATGGGGATCATGACAGCACCTACCTCCCAGGGTTGTGGTGTGGATCAAATGTGATATAAATGTAAACCTAAGTACTACAGAGATGTCAGCCATTCTTATTATAAGGTATTCAGGAAGAGAACTAAATCTTGCCTTATAAGCAAAGCAAGTTATAAGAGGCTTTCACTGAAGAGTTGTGTTGGTACCTTTACCCAACAAATACAGATTGAAAAAGTGTTCTTTGACTTCTCTGTCACCAGAATTTAATTTAATGTTTGGAGGGAGCATTTGACTTAAAGGAATTCTGAAGGGAATACTCTAAAGAAAGTAACCAAGCTCTAATTGAATTATTTTTGAAAGCATATATTTTCAAACGTCATTTGTTTAAAACATCTTGTTCCCATGAGGGCAGGGCATGGTTTGGGCATGGGTTCAAATCCTCCCTCCCACACTGGCTGGCTATGTGACCACACAATTTACTACTCTCTCAGTGCCTCCAGCAACTCTGCGGAGCTCTCTCAAATTACAGATAAGATCAGTGGAAGGAGGTTCCCACACACCAGTGAGATTACAAGACAAAAAAAGAAAAAGATTTTACCCACAGCACAGCCAAATTAATGCAATAATTAAATTCTATTATAATAAGCTCAAACCCCAACTGCTATATGAGAACTTTCCATACCTCTCAGACTGCTAATGCCTTCTTTAGTGAGAAAATGTAATCTCCTTGGGGGCGGGGCCTGTTTGACTTTTGTCTTTCTATCTATCCCCAGTGCCCAGCATAGCGTCAGGTACATAGATGGCAATCAATAAAGGCTTCTTATTATAGGCAAGCTGGGTGGCACAGTGGATAGAACACTGGACTTGGAGTCAGAAAGAGCTGAGTTCAAATCTAGTGTTAGACACTCACTAGCTGTGTGACTCTGGAGAAGTCATTTAACTCCTCTGAGTTCTCAGAGGTTGTTTTAAGGATCAAATGAGATAACATATCCAAAGTGCTTTGCAAACTTTAAAATGCTACTTATTATCATATAATTAAATTATCATTAACTGACAATTGATGAAAAGTAGATAAATAATCCTTCCCAATTGCAATCCCTCTTACAAGTATGAAAATTACTCTCTCAAGGATACAATTTCCAAGAGTACTACTGAGAGGAAGCATGATACAATGGAAAGAACACTGGATTTAGGAGTCAGGAGATCTGGTTGTCCAAGCCTGGCCTTGCTATTTACTAGTTATTTGACAAAAGGTGAGTCCCCTGTCCTCTCTGAGGAGCTCACAGGAGGATTTAGGACTGGAGGGGACTTTTTAGGCATCTGGTCCAACTTCCTCAGTTTCCAGATGAAGAACTGAGCTCAGGAGTTAAGTGCTTTCCCCAGGTCAAACAGGTAGGAAGTAGCAGGGCCAAGATTCTAACCCAGGTCCTTGACCCTTCAAAGGGGTCCCCATGATAAGAGGTTTACAGCATTTTTCTTCACAATCTGCTGAAGTAAGCAGGATGTTATTATCCCTACTTTACTGCTGATGAACTGAGTTGGAAGAGGTGAAGATGCTAGTATCTGAGCCAGGATCCGGAGCTGACCCTCTGGATTCCAAATCCAGGGGGTTTCTTTGAATACATAACGCAGCTTCTTCCAGCTAAACAGAAATGAACACTAAATGGGCTCATTTCCAGGTATTAATAAAATGAAAAAGGTAAAGAAAAAATGTCATAGTGGAAGAGCAGACTTAAAAGAGTTGCCAATACAGCTTCCAGTCTGGATTTGTGCCCATAGACACAACTGACACCGACCACCTCCAAGTGCTGCTCTCTTCCCAGGCCCCTTCAGCCCACAGTTCTGAAGCCTTCTGCTGAATTTTGTAAAAACAGCATCTACTGTGGACATTTCTCTTAAGCCAGCCTTTTCCTAAGCTACCCATTCCCAGTGCTATTGCCTGAAGATCAGCTTTTCCATTCTATCTGTAAAATGAATTCAAGGTTGCAGAGAATATTCCCGGCAAGCTGGACTCCAACCTTGCCATCAGACAGAAAACTGTAGTCACCTCTCAGGCCTCACATACTACATCTCTCTGCAGCACACTGGTTATCTGTCCTCCACCGACTGCTGACACACCGCCCTCTCCTACTAGATCAATCATCAATCAACAACCGTTCATTAAGCACCTAACACGTGCCAGGCCCTGTGCTAGGCACAAGGGGATTCAAGTAAGGAAACAATCCCACTCAGTGAAGCCACATTCTAATGTGGCAGGCAACAACAATGTAAGTGTGTATATGTATTTTTGCATGTATGCATGCATGCATGCATGTATGTACGTATGTACATATGTGTATATATGTGTATACATACACACACCCCCCTCAATTGTTAAGAGGTCCCCCAAGTCACTATCCTAGGCCCTTTTCTCTAACTCCAGCATTTTCTTTAGTGCTTCTACATTACCACATTCTTAGTTTCTCATTTTACGACTCAGCTCAGGCTCTTCCTCACTCAAATGATCTTGCATTTACTGATATGAGCACCCGCCTGCTCTCTACACATGCTCCTCTCTGGCAGACTATCAACGCCCTGAGGACAAGGAGACTTATGTACTTTCTCTTCGTATGCCCAGCACCTAGCACAGTCTTTACACACAGCAGGCACTTAATGCTTTTAATTGAATTGACAGTACTGACTTGCTTTTTTTCCACCTTTAGTCTATCACATATTAAAACGGGATTTATTCTTGTTTTATTTTACATTACAGAGCTTTAAACAAGTTTTACAAAGCAACTGATGTGATTTCATTTGATGGCCAAAGCTCACACTGGAATATAGCAAGGGTTCCCATATAGTTCTATGAGACAAAAATGCCAAGTATCACCACCTCCATTTTACAAATAAAGAAACTGAGGTTCAGAGGTGAAGTGACTTGCCCAAGTTCCCAGTGCTTCATTAGTGACAAAACCAGCAGCTGAAGCCAGGCTTTAAGAATCCAATGTCAGCATCTTCATCGCATCATGCTGGTTGGTAAATATTCAGAAACCAGACTTCATGGTTCAAATGGAAACAATGTCTCCTGCAATTTAACATGTAAATATTTAATTCCAGGAGCAGGAGAGAAATTTTCAAAACTAAATATAGAATATGGAAATGCTCTTTTTCTTCACTGGACCCAGAACTACTATTGTGAGTATTTAAATACAATCTACCCAATAAGCATTTATTATTTCCCAGTGTGTACAAGGCTGCGTACATAAGTAAAAGTAAAAATGTCCCTATCCTCAAGGAACTTACATTCTATATACAAATGTAAAAAAATAAGAAAAGTCTAGAGAGAAAACTTGGTTTCTTATCAATTAGAAATAAAAATGTACTATATCCAAAAAGTCAGGATGCCTTATGCATTTAAAAAACAAAACAAAACCAGTGTCCTTTTTTTGCACTATGATAAAAGAAATCAACAGCCAAGTGTAAAGGCTTCTTCTGCCCGCCTCATCAAGTAATAATAACACCTGCTCCCAGAACATTCATTCTCAAGATCTCCAGCTCCACCACAGAACCCTGGGAGTCAGGGGATGCTATGCTGACCTTGAATTCATGACTCTGCTAAGCCAAAAAACAAACCCCAGACTGGCCATTTACTAGTTAATGTGATTACAGTTGAGTCCTTGACCTTCTGGAAAGTTCTCCCAACAAGGGCCCTGACCGCTGACGGTCTGTCTGCTGGAGCCCAGCCTGGCTGATGGGAAACAGGCTTCTAGGTTGGAATCAGTGCTGGAGATAGATCAATGCCCACAACTCACTAGAGCCAATTAAGGTATGATATGTTTTCAGTAATAAAATCATCGGGTTTCTGAAGTTTTCATCAAAGAAGCATCTCTTAGGGTAAGAACAGTCGTTCTAACATAGTACCTACTAAGTACTACAGATTTTCAGGTATGCTCAAGGGAATGAGTTTATTGGTTAGTCAAATATTTTAAATGAGTTAACAAACATTACCAAATTCTCAAAAAACAAAATGTAATTAAAAATATAATACTAGTTAGAACTACAATCGGTCATTCATTTGATCTTTCCTGAATAACTTGAAAATTCATTGAATATTTTGGAGATGTAAAGGAGAGGCAGTCTGGAGCAGTGAACAGAGAGGACAGGCTTCAAATTTGGGAAGATCCGGGTTCAAGTCTTACCCCTGGGTAACCCTAAGAAAATCATGTAACCAACCCTTTTAGTGTCTCAGGCAAATTTCTAAGAACAAAAATCATAAAAGAGTTGACAATCTACATTGATTTCAGTCATATTTCAGTTGTGTTCCACTCTTACTGATCCCATCTGGGGTTTTCTTGGGAAAAATAAGTGGTGTGCCATTTCTTTCTCCAGCTCATTTTACAGGTGAGGAAACTGAGGCAAACAGGGTTAAGTGACTTGCCCAGAGTCACACAGTAAGCATTTGAGGCTGGATATGAACTCATGAAACTGAGTCTTCCTGATTCTAGGCCCAGTGCTCTGACCAATGTACATTGAGCACTAATGAAATTACAAGAGAGAAAAGGATGAACAAAGAAGTCCCAACCATTACAATAGTCTTTTATTAAACTTTCAATGGACAGGACAGTGCAGTAGAGTGTGCTGGACTTGAATGAATGAATGAATGAATGAATGAATGAATGAGTGAGTGAGTGGATGAATGAATGAAAAAACATTTATTAAACTTGCCCGGTGCTGGGTGAACTTTTTTTTTCCCTTTGAGGCAATGGGGGTTAAGTGACTTGCCCAGGGTCACACAGCTAGTAAGGGTCAAGTGTCTGAGGTCACATTTGAACTCAGGTCCCCCTGAATCCAGGGCTGGTGCTTTATCCACTGAGCCACTTAGCTGCCCCTACTGGGTTAAGTTCTAAGGATAAAAACAGAAGCTAACAAGCCAGTCCCTGCCTTCAAAAGATTGCATTCTAATGAGGGGAGACAAAACACAAAGAATTAGAAAGGGAAATGTGCAGTAGCACATATGTAGGTCAGTAGAACTATAGTTTGTAAATGGTTGGAGTGTAAAGGCAGACCTGGTTCAGACCAAGATAAAGGTGAAATCTCCTGTATTAGAGTGCAGAGCCTTGGGGACAGAGTCCAGATTCTGGAAGGTAAAAGATGAAGAGAAGGGTGAAAGGCAAAGACCAGAAATCAGGGGGACCCGAATTCGTGTCATCCCTAACATCAGCTGCAGGTCTGTGGCTAAATCTCTAAGACTAATAAAACTAAGGAGTAGATGGGATTAGGTATAAATATATCCATTATTGGCTACACAAAAGCAGCAGCTCTCCTTATTGTCCCTTTTTAGGGAAAGGGGAGAGAAAGGAAAACAACCCTCTAAAGAATACACTGGGCCACATATTGTCAAAGTGTTACAAAAAGTAACTTTAAAATCTTCTTTTAGGGCAGCAAGTTCTGAACTCTAGATCTCCTGTCTTCTTCATATCTAATACCAGGTTCTTCTTTGGAAGAAGGGTAAGGCCCATTGGCAGGTCTGATCTTACAAGTTCAGGAGATTTACTTTCAGATACCTTGTAGGCATCTCAAAAACTGCTGCCAAAGACCAACAATGCCATGTTGTGTTTTCATAACCCTGGGCATTACTGGATTTGAACAGAATTGTCAGAAACCAGACACCAAGCAGGAGAATTGGGGGGGGGGGGGGTATCAACATATTGCATGCCAACTACATGTAAGGTATTATTATCAAATAGCATATGAAAACAGGATATGAGGTCCAAGATTTCCAAAATTAAATCATCTCATGTAATGACTAATACTTTGAAATGATTGATAGACCTATAACTCAAGTATTAACGAACGATGTTAAATTAAATGAGGTGGTAGGACTTAATAAAGCTCCTTTAAAATAGTAAAGACCAGGGGGCAGCTAGATGGCACAGTGGATAAAGCACCGGCCCTGGATTCAGGAGATCCTGAGTTCAAATCTGGCCTCAGACACTTAACACTTACTAGCTGTGTGACCCTGGGCAAGTCACTTAACCCTCATTGACCCATTAAAAAAAAAAAAAAAGTACTTTGGGGGCAGCTAGGTGGCGCAGTGGATGAAGCACCGGCCCTGGAGTCAGGAGTACCTGAGTTCAAAGCCGGCCTCAGACACTTGACACATACTAGCTGTGTGACCCTGGGCAAGTCACTTAACCCCCATTGGCCTGCAAAAAAAAAAAAAGTAAAGACCAACTACTAAGCCCCAGGGCAGCCAGCATCTACTTCTCCATATGATGTTTTCCAAAGGACCTCTATAAATTTAGCAGGATGCATTTTTGGAAACGGACACAAGACAGAATATAGACACACGTGTCCTTAGAAAACTAAAATTGAAGGGTGAATGACTCTTTAACACTCAATTAAATTATGTTTCCAACAAAATGCAGGCATGCTTTATTCTTCCAACTATAATAAACACCATGCCTTTATAGGTACAAAAATACTCCTCTAAACTCCAGCTTGTTTTTCTAATAATAATTTTACCTAAAAATCTGAATTAAAAAACCAAACATTAATCCCTTGCATCACAGAAAGAATGTTTCTCCCTGGAAGGATTTACATGAACTGATGCTGAATGAGATGAGCAGAACCAGGAGAACACTGTACAAAGTATCAACAACATTGTGTGTTGATCAACTGTGATAGACTTGACTCTTCTCAGCAATACAATGATCTAAGATAGTTCCAAAGGACTCATGATAGAAAATGCTCTCCAAATCCAAAAAAAGAACTGTGGCATCTAGATGCAGATTGAACCATACTATTTCTACTTTTTTTGTTCTTCTTTTTTGAGGTTTTTCCCTTTTGCTCTGATTCTTCTTTCACAACATGACTAATACAGAAACAAGTTTTATGTGATTGTACATATATATCCTATATCAGATTGCTTGCTGTCTTGGGGAGGGGGGAGTGAGGGGAGTGAGGGAGAAAAATTTGAAACCAGAAATCTTATAAAAACAAATGTTGGAAACTCTCTCTATATGTAACTAGAAAATAATAACATACTGTTATGATAAAAAAAAAGAATGTTTCCCAAATATATTGTTTGAGATAATGAAGCATATACCCTTCTGGGATAGGAAAGCAGGAAAGGTAGAGGCAGAGTGGTGCACACATATTTACTGTTTGGTTGTTTTTGTTTGACTGCTTTTCTTCTGTTACAAGGGAAGGTTCAAGTGCTGGGAGGGGGGAGGGGGTAGAGAGAAGGGAGAAGAAATAATCAGAAATCATGTTGTAAAGACCAACAAGCATATTTTAAAATGTTATTTTTTTAAATAGAAGAAAAATAAAATGCATTTTTCACATATAGATCTTCTTTCCCCTAGTGGAATGTAAATTTCTTGTGAGCAGGAACCACTTCATCTTCTCCTTCCTATATGCACAAATTCTTTTGCAGGAACAAACATGTGTAGATATGCCCCAGGGCTCTGTCCTGGGTCTTCCCTCTACACACTCTCAGTGACCTCATCAACTTTCTGTGTTTAATTATCACCTCTAAGTAGATGACTCTCAGATCTACATACCCAGCTCTAGTATCTCTCCTGAGCTCCAGTACAATCTCAAACAGGAGGTCCCACAAGCATCAAACTCAGTATGTCCAAAACTGAACCCTATGTCTCTCCTCCTGAACCTACTTCTCTTGTAATCTTCCCTCTTTTTGTAAGAGAACTACCAGCCTTCCAGTCACCCAGGTTTGCAACCTAGGAGTCATCCTAGACTCCTCACAACCCCAATCAGTTACAAATCATCCATTCAAACTACTACATCTATCACTTCCAGGTGCAAATGGTAAATGTTAAATAATCAGCTCTCTGGGGGAAAAAAAACTACTATTAATACACTTTCAGATTTAATCTGCTTTAACATTTTCTCAATCACTTTCTCAAGTCTAGGCAATCAATAAAAAAATAAACCAAGCCCTGATTTGTAGTATTTGCCAATTTTAGAAGTGTAACACACTGAAAATTTCACTATCCCTTTATACTCTTCTCTCTGCCCACACAACCACTACCCTAAGTCTGGCCTTTATCACCTCCTGCATGAACTATTTGAAGGTTTCCCAATTGATCTTGCCTCCTTAAGCACTGGTCTGACGGTATCATTCCCCTGCTAACTGAACTACAGTGGCTCCCTTGAGGATCAACTACTTCACAACCCGGTACCAACCTCGCCTTCTGAGCTTATTATACATTACTCCCCTTCCCATCCTCTACAGTAGAGCCAAATTACATTATTTGGGCTCCTCAAAATACAGCAGTCCTTCTCACATGACAAGGCACCCTGAGGGAGAGACAGGAGGCGGAATGTACAAGCAAAGTGAAAGTGCCACCAACCCCTTGATCACCACATCTCCTAAGACCTCCAAGAGCCTGGAGAATAACAAGGTTTCCAGCTCAGTGCCCTCACACATCATCCTGGGAAGCAACTCCAGTGGAAAGGAAGCTGTCCCTGCAAGTGCTACAGCCACAGCTACTGAAGACCCAGAAGAGAATGTTCTTTCCGCCCAAGTCCTTGGCACTGTCAGATGGTTCAACACCAGAAACTGGTATCAGTTGATTAGTGGAACTGGCATTTAAGAAGAAGCATCTGCATCTGCTCTGCCCCTGGGACATAAGGCACACACAGGGCTTTCCCATCTCACTTGAATCTGAAACCCCCATTAGAATGTAAGCTTTGTGAGGGCAGCCAACTGTCTATTGGTATCCTGAGTGCTTTGCACTTAATAAATGCTTCATTCATTCTCTCATTCCCATCTGTGCTTTTGCACAAGCTGTCCCTCTTGCATGGAAGGAGCTCTGTCCTTACCTTAACATCAAAGAATACGGAGGTTTCTTCAAAGCTCATCTCCAGCACAGTGTAAGCACTTGGCTGATCCTCCTAGTTACTGGTGTCTCACTACAATGACTGAAACTGCCTCCTATTTACTTAGTGTATATGTCTTAAGTACTTTTAGGAGTGCAAGAGGTTTTCCCTACTGACTTGAGGACAAGTGACATTTCATTTTTGATACTATATCCCCAATGGCCAACACTATGCCTAGCACACAGAATGCAATAATAAATGCTTGTTGCTTAATTGATATTTTAATGGCCAGGAAATGACCGTTACTGATGTGAGAGCCATTTTTTAATTGGTTAACTGTATATAGTACACCTAGCAACTTGTTAGAGTAAAGATCAAAACACAAAGAATAAATAAAGAAAAAGGTGTGGTTTGCAACTTAAACAGCTACAACTCCATCTACTACGAGGATTAAATGAAATATATGTAAAGCACTTTGCACAGTGGCTGGCACATAGCAGGCATTACACAAAAGCTTATTCCTTTCTCTTCCTCCCTCATAAAAGAGAAATGTAATGAAAGCTCAAACAAATTTTAAGAAAGTCTGAGATGACATCTATATGAGCAGTCATCACTTCTGAGAACAGTTAAGGATTAGCTCTGAAGCTACTAGCTTCAAAGGAAAACTACAGAGAAAAAAGGAAAGAAAAGATCTGCAAAGACTTCTATAACTCTTTTCACCATCAAAGAGCAGTTGAGGCACCATGCTTAGATTCTTTTATCATAGTTTCAGATGTGTTTCTGGAGGCAGTCTAAGTGGTGCTAAAAAAAACAATAGCTGGACTAGACCCCTACCTACATATGCTACAAGCAACACAATTGTGAGGATATTAAGAGATCAGGTCTCAAGGAGAACATACTAAAGGCATGGAGGAAAAAAAATCTACCAAAAAAGGTGACCAAAAGATCCCTCATAATTACTTACCTGCATGCTCATTTCCTCAGCTATGTGATTTTATGATAATGTATGAAAGATATTAGATGAGAAGAAAGTGTGTTCCAGCAATATTCCATAGGAGATCACATCTAATGTCTTGAAAGTGACTAAAAGCCATACAGAATACAAAATGCCAACACTTATTGTTTGTTGACTGTAAAAAAAAAAATTTCTGATTTAGTAAAGCAAATGAAACCTTAAAGGCACACGTACAAATCAGGTATGAATCCTTTAACCATCTGACAGAGAGAGCCTCGTTCAACCACCGCTGGATCATAATAAAAGAAGATGGATATTCTCCATGGGTGTCCACCATAGACATGAGAGCGCCAATGCAAAATCCAAATCAAAAGGGAGTTCCTATAGATGGTGAAGTTGTCCAGATGTGTTTGCTTGGAGATGCCACTGTGTGGCCTGAACCAAGCCCCAGAAAACCGCATAGCCTCTTAGATGAGAACCATTATCACTCTAAAGAGTATGACCCAACTGTCCACCCAGCAAAAATGCCATTTGTGGCTTTTATTTGCAGAGATAGTGAAGTGGTTTGCCCTTCTCCAGCTTATTTCGCAGATGAGGAAACAGGGTTAAGTGACTTGCCCAGGATCACACAGTGTCTAAGGTAGGATATGAACTCAGGTCTTTCTGGCTCCAATGTACCATCTGGTGAAAATTTTGGTCAAGAGAAAAGGCCAAAGTCTCTTTACAAAGAAGGTGATTTCTGAATGAAATAAAGAAGAATAGGTAGGGGTAGAGCTAGAAAAGTGAAGACAATTCTATCTATTTAAGTTTAATTGATATGAAGAGTATTGTCAAGGTTAAAATGTGTTCCAAAACCATGAGGCACCTCCTAAATTTCAATAAATACTAAGAAAACGTGACTGTTATAAAACTTTAACACAGGTACAACGTGTTCCAGACAGCAAATATTTGTAAAAGGTTAAAAGAATCATTAATTTTTTAAATTTGGAGATTTGATTATGGATATTTGGTTAACATTAAAATAGTGATGAAGAAAATTTAAGATTTTTCAGCCCCCCAAATAGCCCATCTCCTGTTCTTTCTCTCCCACTAGACCCTGCAAAGGGAGATAATTTTTCCAGTGGGAAAAATACTAGCTCTGTCTTCAGAAAACCTGTGTTCTCTGAATCTTAGCTCTGCCACTTTCCATTGGTATGACCGTGGAGAAGTCACTTAAATTCTACATCATCAATTTTCTCATCTACACAAGGAGAGAGGACAATTTTTAAGAATTTTTGCTATAGGAATTCAGAGAAGGGAGATTATTTTAGGCTTTCTTGGTCTGGAAAGGCTTTATAGAGGTGATTTTTTTGAACTGGGTACTGAAAAGCAGGAAGTATCAAAGGAGAAGAGGAAAAACACTTGAGCCTTAAGAGGCCAAGTCATGGTTGGGGCAAGTCCCTATACCTTGCTAGCTCCCACCATTACTGTTATTCAGACAGTGGAGGTTCAGTGGGAAAGAGAGTCTTTAGGACCACCCAAGTATGCTGACCATATCAGGGAAGACTAAAACGTGTTAATTCTAGGAGAATCCATGTTGAACTCTGTGGGAAAGTAGGATTCAATGGACCATCAAAAGGATGCTCCCACAGCAAGCCCAATTCTTTGGCTAGTGAGTGCTTTCTATGTCACTGACCTTCCTAAATCACACATCTGACAAGTCAATAAACTTCAGGGCCGCTAGGTGGCACAGTGGATAGAGCACCAGCCCTGGAGTCAGGAGTACCTGAGTTCAAATCCGGTCTCAGACACTTAACACTTACTAGCTGTGTGACCCTGGGCAAGTCAGTTAACCCCAAGTGCCTCAGTTTAAAAAAAAAAAAAAAAGAATAACAAGTCAATAAGCTTCAAATGGCTCCCTATATAAAATCTTCTGTTTGACTTAAAAAACCCTTCATACCCCAGTTCCTTCCTACCTTTCCAGTCTTCTTACCTTACTCCCCTTCACAAACTCAGCAATCTAATGACACTGGTCTCCTTGCTGTTCTTGAACAAAATACTCCATCTCCCAACTCTTATGTATTTTCAGTGGCTGTCCCCCGTGCCTGGAATTCTCTCTTTCCTTATCTCCACCTCCTAGCTACCCTCGAGTCCCAGCTAACATCCCATCATCTTCAAAAAGTCTTTCCCAGTCCCCCTTAATACTAATGGCCCTGCTCTCTGATTCTCTGCAATTCATCCTGGCCTTCTCTATCACGCCTCGTCCTGCAAGACTCAATCAGCCTTGGTACTTGGATTTCATCACTACCCTCCACTTTTCTATCTGGAGGGCAGAGTCAGGGGCTCTAAAAACCTCCATTTAAGGAAGTCCAAGATAGTCATCTCATTTCCCACCAGCTGCACAGCTTCCTCCCCTCCTTTTCAGCTTCCCCTTTGGTGTCATCTTCTCCCATTTGATTGTAAGGTGACTGAGGGCAGGAATAGTCCTTGTTATTTGTATTTGTAGCTTCAGCACTTTGCACAGTATCTAACACATACTAGGCACATAATAAATGTTTATAGATCATATATCATATATATTTTTTGTATATCATTGTGTTGTCTTTCCCAATTAGACTATAAGCTGCTCCTTGAGGGCAGAGGCTGTATTTTGCCTTTCTTTGTACCTCCAGCACTCAGCACAGTGCTTGGCACACAGTAGGCCCTTAATAAATGCTTGTTAACTTGACACTGAAGTACTCAAAAGGGAAAAAGATGTTTTTATCATTATTACTCATGAAAGACCCTACTCTTCTTGAAAATTCTTCTATATCTTTCTATTAGTATGAAGAACATATATAAAATTATAATGAAATACACACACATGCATGTGTGTGTGTATATATATACACACACACATATATATATACATACACACACACACACACACACACACACACACACATATACCAGTATGTATAATAACAGGCATAAGATGAGCCCTGACTGCCTTCACCATGTCTCTTCTGCCATCTTTCCAACAGCCTGGAAGACACTTTCCTCAATACCTAAAACAAAATTATGTTGAACTCAGATCATCAAAACCCCAAAGAGACTCTTCATAGCAAAACTAAGGTGATGCCACTGACCCATCAGCTGGGCAGACTGGATGCTGTCCACATCCTTTGCAAATTTCCTCGGGTCATTGTAGAAGCTTTAGATTCTACTACCTCATCCAAAAGGCCAGTTCCTTCTTCACCCCGAGGTACTGAATTCTGGTTTCCAGGATCCAGCAAGCAAAACCATGGCTTACTCTCAGTATCTCTGACCTCATTACATTCAGCTAGGCTAAAAAATAGTGGAAATGCCATAAATCTCTGCCTATAGGTGTTATCAACTTGCCAATTCACAGAGAAAGAAGATCCACCTCTTCCTTTCAAAAGCATAATTTAGTATTATTCTGTCATGGTCTCATGGGGTCCTTTACGAATAATCATGAGCCACACTAGGTCTGGGGAGTTCAGTTAAAAGATTAGCTTAAAAGCTTAAGCTGGAAGAATATTGGCAAATCCATCCCTCACTGTCTGGACAGCAGATTTATGAATTTTCATTTTAATGAACATTGATCTGTGCCTTCTTCCCATTATATGGACTGATCTTCATCATAAGAGACAAATTCCTCCATATAACAGGCACACACATACATGGAGGAATAAAATACAATGCACAGTGTAAGCAGAAAATAACACTTAGTAAGTATTTCCCCTACTTAGGCTGCTGCTGATGAGACTGCCTGAGGCCCCATGAAATGACAAACCTTTCTGCCGTGCCTTGACACTCATTCTGTTTGTACCTCACTCTTTTGGATTATGTTCTCCATCATCTCTGGCAGCAGACTGACTCATTCTGCCCTCCAACACTTGTACCAGGGCTTTCCCCTTTTGGTAAATGGTTGTATTTATTCACTGATTTTGAGGAATGTGTTATTTTTTATGTCTAGATAAGAAAGGAATAACTTTACAATAACAGCATATATGTGTATACACACACACACACACACACACACACACACACACACACACACACACACACACACACACGGCCTTTAAGGTTTGCAAAGCACTTTATCTCATTTGATCCTCAATTAACCCTGTTAAGTAGGAATTATAATGCCTATTTTATAGATGAGAAAAATGGGGCTGAAAGAGGTTAAGTGACTTGCACAGGGCCACATAGCTAATGTGACTGAGGCAGAATTTGAACTTGGGTCTTCCTGATTCCAAATTCAACCTTAATTAACTTCACTGTGCCCCCAAGTTGCCTCTTTTTAAGGGGAGAGTGCCTCCCAATATCACATGACTGACAGTTAAGACCAGTACAATAATATTGTTGGGCTTTCTGAGAAAAATTTCAACCACATTTTTGTACTATAGCAAAGAAACCAATTAACACCAACCCTTTGTTCAAGTAAGCTCTATTTACTGCAAAACCCAGCTGAAATTACTGTTTTCCCCATTAAAGTGAATGAAAATAGGTTTTCATTATAGACTTTTACCTTATGGCGTTTTTGTCTATAGAGCAAGGAATTGGAATACATCCAAAGAAGGGTGACCAGTATTATAAAAGGGACAAGACATGTTCTAAAAAGATCTTGCAACAGGACTTAAGGGTAGATAAATGGCTTGGGAACAGCCTTCAGGATAGAAATCACTGTCTTCGAGTACTTAAAAGGCTGTGCAAGGAGACATGAGATTTTTTTTTCTACTTGGCTCAAGAGAAGAGCACGCCTTAGCAGGAAGAATGGTGTGCCTGGGATTGGAGAGTCCAGATTTAACTCTTGCCCCTTGCTATCTGTGTGACCTTAAATCACATCATCTCCCTGGGCTTCAGTTTGCTCATCTGTAAAATGATCCGTCAGTTGGATTAGATCAGAGATTGTCAAACTCATGGCCCTCAGCCCTAACCAGATTCAAATGTAATTGGAATGTTTAACAAAATAAGCACATAATACAACACAGACAGTGTTCATTTGTGACATTCTAGTCAATATGCAGCTAACAGGAGCCCTTTCTATTAAGTTGGACACCACTGTGGATGACCCTTCCAGCTTTCAACCTAGGATATTATGATCCTATAGAATGAGAGGCAGATTTAGACTTTGATGTAAGGAAAAAAGATCCCTAACAGGGAGAACTAATCCAAGATGGCAGAAGTGGCCTCAGTAGGTGCCCCAGCACCAAAAGTCTCCTGAGAAAGCCAGATGTCCATCCACGGTCAGGATTTCCTTCTGGGGGCAGGCTGTATCAGCTGTCCTCCAACTGCTCTTCTCACACTGAGTTTCTGAGAGGGACCTCAGGTTTTTTCTGCCAACTACACTACCATCCCCCTAGTCTTTCCTATTTGAAACCAACTCTTTACTCTTCCCTCCCCCCCCTTTTTTTTTGGTGAGGCAATTGGGGTTAAGTGACTAGCACAGGGTCACACAGCTAGTGTGTGAGGGTCTGAGCCCGGAATTGAACTCAGGTCCTCCTGAATCCAGGGCTGCCTCCCTCTCCTTCTAATTCTTCCCCAGACATGCCTAGTCTTCCTAGGAAATCTCTCCTCATGGCTACTGCCTGAGTTTGGGGTCTTACCATCCTTGTCTCCAAGTTACTCTTCCTGCTCCAGTCTACACCTCCCTCCATGTTATCAGACTGACTTTTCCACCATGTCATTTCCCTGCTTAAAGAAGTTACAGTAGGGGGCAGCTAGGTGGCGCAGTGGATAGAGCACGGGCCTTGGATTCAGGAGGACCTGAGTTCAAATCCGACCTCGGACACTTGACACAACTAGCGGTGTGACCCTGGGCAAGTCACTTAACCCCAATTGCCTCACCCCCCAAAAAAAGTTACAGTAGCTCACTACTACTGCCTATCATATCAAATCTAAACATGTCAACCTAATAGAAGAAGCTCTCAACTTTCACCAACAGGTACCAAGTCCTTTACTAATCCTTGCTTCTTCAGAATCAAATCAAGCAGTTTATTTTATTAGTCACATGAATTCCTAGTTTACAAAACAGATGCTACTCTGTGGGGAATTACCCCCACACACACACCAATGAAATACATACATGCTCCTTCCTGACTCCATGCCTTGGTACATACCAGAATTCAGAATTCCTTCCAAGGGAAATATCTTCTTCTCCATCTCTGAATCACTACATATATACCTCTTCTTCAAAATCTTAAGCAGCTAGGTGGCAAAGTGGATAGAGCGCCAAGCCTAGAGTCAGGAAGACCTGAGTTAAAATCCCACCTTAGACATTTATTAGCTGTGTAACCCTGGGCAAGTCACTTACCTTGTTTGCCTCAGTTTCCTCATCTGTAAAATGAACTGAAGAAGGAAATAGAAAACCACTCCAGTATCTTTGTAAAACAAAAACAAAACAAAAACTCCAAAAGAGGTCAAAAAGAGTTTGATACAACTGAAATTATTGAACAATAACAACTTCGAAATCTTGTGTATAATCCACCACTTCAAAAAAGAATAACTCATTTGTGCCTGCTTGACTTGGGCAAGTCACTTAACTGTTCCAAGCCTGTTTCCTCATCTGTAAGATGAAAGTTGCACTGTATACACCAGGGGGTAGAGAGAAGTACTTTGTAAACCATAAATAGACAAACGTAAGATAGTATGATGATATGCTGCCCTGGCTTGTTACTTATGTATACATTCTGCTCAATTTAATAACAAGCCCTGTATCCCTATGCTGGGAGGTGTTCCTTAAACGCTGTCAGCCTACTGCTGCCTCCACCCAAGAATGAAGGGTCCATAGGAACATATCTATTACTTATGACAAGGAAACAGAGGTTTTCAATAAAAGTTCTGAGAAGGGCTTAGTTGATGTTGCCAAATGAATCTGGCTTAGTGGAATATAGCATAATGCTTCTTATGCATAGGACAAACTTTACCAAAAACAGAGAGAATAAAAAAGATTAGTAATTGTAGAGCCTGGGCCCCTGTCTACTAAGCATGAACAAGAATATTTCTCCGTACCATGAAGGAGAACCATAAGGAAAGAGACAGGAGCCAACAAAAAGGGGTGTGTTTCGTATTTTTTTTCAATCCATTCTAAAATAATACTTTTCAAACAATGAGATTCATGTGTAAGAATTGGGGCTGAAACTAACTGAATTCTCAATAAAGCATTCCTATTAGCACTTTAATGAATCATTTAGTATCAAGAACTTCTTAGTGAGAAGCAGTGTGGATAAAAGCTGGTCTAAGTCCAGAAGACCTGGGTGCAAGTCTCATGTCTGTTACATGCTGGCTGGGTGAGGGTACCACAAAACTCCTGAGACATCATCCTCAACTCCTCTCAGACACACAGACACAAACACAGACACAGCCTCACTCTCATTCACTCTCTCTTACATAAGGCCTATAATTTCCATCTTCCTAATACCTTCCCTTTCTCTCCTCTGACACAGATGATACGCTGGTAGAGGCCCTCATCACTTCATCACTGGATCACTGAAATAGGCTGCTTTTCCTTTTTCTTTTCTTTTTATTTTTGTTGGTGGGGCAAAGAAGGTTAAGTGACTTGCCCAGGGTCATACAGCTCCTAAGTGTCAAGTGTCTGAGGCTAGATTTGAACTCAGGTCCTTCTGAATCCAGGGCCAGTGCTTTATCCACTGAGCCATCTAGCTGCCCCCTACTCTACCCTTTCCAATCCATCCTTCATTTAACTATCAAATTGGCCTTCCTAAAATGCAGGTCAAACCATATCACAACCCTGCCGCCCCCACCCCCACCCAATAAACTCTAAGGTGTCCCTACTGCCTCCAGGATCAAGTTTAAAATGCTGTCTTAAGATAGTCCCTTCTTGGGGGCAGCTAGATGGTGCAGTGATAAAGCACTGGCCCTGGATTCAGGAGTACCTGAGTTCAAATCTGGCCTCAGACAAGTGTCTGACACTTACTAGCTGTGTGACCCTGGGCAAGTCACTTAACCCTCATTGCCCTGCAAAGGAAAAAAAAAACCAAACATAGTCTCTTCTTGCTTTTCTAGTTTTCTTATACCTCACAGACACCCATATACTTTATGATTCAGTGACACTTCCTCCATCTCCTCATTCCAGGCATTTTTTTTAAGTGAGGCAATTGGGGTCAAGTGACTTGCCCAGGGTCACACAGCTAGTAAGTGTTAAGTGTCTGAGGCCGGATCCAAACTCAGGTCCTCCTGAGTCCAGGGCTGGTGCTCTATCCAATGCACCACCTAGCCGCCCCCATTCCAGGCATTTTTAATGGTCATACCCCATGACTGGAACTTCCTCCTTCCTCATCTCTGTCTCCTTGTTTTCTTCAAGTTTCAACTAAACTCCCACCTTTTCAAGAATCCTTTCCTGGGGGCAGCTAGGTAGTTCAATGGATCCAGCCTCAGATACTTAACATTTACTAGTGGTGTGACCCTGGGCAAGTCACTTAACCCCAACTGTCTCACCCCAAAAAAAAAAAAAAAAAAGAATCCTTTCCTGGGGGCAGCTAGGTGGTACAATGGATCAAGCTCCAGCCCTGGACTCAGGAGGACCTGAGTTCAAATCCGACCTCAGACACTAGCTGTGTGACCCTGTGGGCAAGTCACTTAATCCTCATTGTCCCACCAAAAAAAGAATCCTTCCCTGATACCCCTTAATGCTAGTGCCTTGCTCTGCTGATTATCTCCAAGGTGTCATACACAGACACACACACATACATTAGTAAAGTTGTTTGCATACTGTCTCTTGCATTAGGCTGTGACTTCTTCAAAAGCAAGGACAGTATTTTGCCTTTCTCTAAATCTTCAGTGCTTAGCCCAGTGCCTGGTACATAGCAGTTCATTAATAAATGTTTGGTGAATGAATTCGCCAGGCAACTTGTGACAATAAACTGCAAAGAAGGTGCCGACCTCAATTGGTAGAGGGAATTCCCAGCACTGATGAAATCATAGATCCATTTTGTTAAATGCTTCATTAATAAATAAAAACCCAGAGCTGTCAGGATGGTCCTATCTTCTTTTCCCTAATAGTTGGGGCTTGAGTGTTTCAGCTGAGTAGAAGATCTTATTCTGCCCCACTGACAATGAAAATATCTGAAAGTGTGCCACAGAATGATGTGTTAAGGAAAAAAAAAACTGGTCTAGACCTGAGGTTGTTAAACTTTTTCAGAATAATTTCAGCAGCATGAACTACGTCCGTGACCTACAAGTACCTCCATTCACTCACAGCCAAAAAGTAAAATTCATCAGAATCTGAGCCTAGCTTTGGATGACATTCTAAAGACATGCTCAAGATGCCCCACTCCCCACTCAATTTGCCTCCCTTCTCCCACCTCCAGATTCTGACTCTGGTGATAGGATGGGGAGAGGGAAGCAACATCTATTATGGCTACCCAAAGAGATTTTTTCACTTACTTCCTGGTTCTCATTTATACTCAGGATAAGTGAGGCTATTCTATAGTTGAATTCCAGGTAAGTGAAGTGTTACTATATGAAGTACTATAGGAATGGCACAGAAAGGGGGACAAGAAGGTTGTTTTTTAATTACTGCTAACACTATATTTTCTAATTAATTAATTGCTATTATGCTAGTTTTGGCAGTAAGCATTTATTTTTAATATTTTATATATATATATATATATATCTCAATAAAGTATTGACAGAGTATCTCCCTAACTTCTCAAGGTCTCAGGCCTTCAGACCTACATTGTCCTAAAAGAGCATGCAACAAGAGAAAGCATCCAGGGCCAAGTGAGTGAGGCAAGAGGGAGAGCCCGAGGCCCTGACATGGCCCAGGGTTTTATCCTCTTTAATAGAGGCGGGTCATTATACATTGATCAAAGCTAATTGGTTAACATCATTCAATTCCATTGGTTAATATGATTTGAGGGAGTCTAAATCAAAATGAACTAGATCTACAGATGACATCAGAGAAGAGTATGCAAAAGACCCTCACTGAAGAGCAAAGTCTGGTATCTAGGTGTGGTTCTTCACTGAGCGAGACAAAAGTCTATCTCCATTTCTTTTGTTCCCTTGGGCTAATCCCAGGCAAGAGCTAAACTTTCCGGAGTGGGGGGGGGAGAGAAAGGACAGAAACTGATCTCTGGGTCCCCCCAAGAAATCCTTATTATTTATTTTCTCACAATGAGACTACACATTCAGTTGGGATCATTTGAGTTGGCACCTTAAAAAAAGCTACAGAGTGGTCTAGTGGAAAATGTGTTAGATTTAGATTCATAAGTCCTAGGTTCTAATTTTGGTTGGGCTTAGTATGACCTTAGACAAGTCATTAGCTCTACCATTAGTTACCATATTAGAAAAATGTCCTAGTACTAAGAAAAGTTTTGACCTCAAGATTACCCAGAAAAAAGGGTCTTAGAAATTCCCGGACCATACTTTGAGAACTGCTGTACTAAATGATCTCTAAAGTCTCTTTCAACTCAAAATCTATGATCTTATGACATCCCCTAAATAAATGCACTATGATTTCTGGATAGGAGGAGGGCCTTAGGTGAAGCGAAGAGTTAAACAAAGGCACTGAGGTGGAAAACCCTAAGACATGCTGGGCCTTTCTTTATTCTATAGGCAAAGGGGAACCACTCAGAGTATGAAGAAGGCAGTGATAATTATGAGAATGCTGCTTTAGGATGATTAAATTGGTTGCTGTGTGCAAACTACCAGAGGGAGGAAAGACCAGAAGTAGAGAGGAAACAAATGTCTGAACTAGAGTGGTTTCAATTTAATTCAATAAACCCTTATTAATCATCGAACTCTGAATAACTTAAAATTCAGGGATACCAACAGCAGTTATCAAAGAAGCACTAAGAAAATCAGATAGGAAGCTCCGCTTACTCTCAAATCAGTATCTTGGAAAAATCTTACCCAATTTTTCCAACACTTTAGATTTCCATAACCCTCACTTATTAACTGCTTAGTTATATTCATATCATAGGATCCCCTGGAAGGGATCTTAGAGGATGTACCTTGAACATGGGATACCTTTGGGGGGAAGCTGTTTTAAGGGGTGTCAGGCAACACATATATGGGTAGTATCTATGATACCATAATCATTCACATATATATCATGCATATGTGTTTGTGTGATATATTCACACATATGTGAATGATCACAATATCATAGACTGGAGCTAGAAAATAACTTAAAAGAACCTATTTTGGAGCTGAGATAGCTTTCAGTAGCTTTCTAAAGGGTGTCAGACTTGAGAGTATGTATATGATTACAGTGTTATAAGTTCAGAGCCGGAAAGGACCCTAAAGATCATGAAACCCCACCGTTTCACAAATGAGAAAAAGAAGAACCAAAGGGGATGGAGGCTTTGTTCACAGTCAGTGTAGATGCCAACTGTCAGAGGCTGGAGTTGAACCAGATCTGCCAGGCTCCAACAATCCTTGAAAGCTTCGTGGTTCTTGTTCAGCTGGTGTCTCTTTGTGACCCCATGGACCGTAGCATTCAGGCCTTTCTGTCCACCACTATAAGGCTGTCCATGCGGTTTTCTTGGCAACTATACCGGAGTGGTTTGCCATTTCCTTCACCTTTTGTCAGAACTCTCTACTCTGCCTGTCTGTCTTGGGTACTGCTGAGTGGCATAGCTCAGTTTCACTGCTGACAGGGCATGGGCTAAAGCTTTGTACCTCCCCCCTCAATAAACTTTCAGTTGTCATCAAAACTGGAAGCTAGAAATTGTCAATATTTTCCAATCCCAAGTATAGAAAACAACCTCAGAGTCAAGAACTGGGTTCAAGCCTTCCCTCTGACACTACCAGTATAACAAAGGGCGAGTCCTTTAACCTCTGAGCCCCCTTCCCCAGTTGAGCAGTCGTCTATCTGCACAGGTAGAGGGTTATTTCCTCACCAGGGATTCCTGGAGCTCGTGAAATCACTCATCCAGTCTAAAAAGGAGTGTGTTAACACTAGGTGTGGAATTCTTAGACAGAAATAACAGGAGTACAAGTGCAAGGAGCAGGGCAGAATGACATCGCTGGGGGTTGGAGTCTCCTCGGAGGCACAACTTACTAAAATATCCCAGCGCCCATTATATAACCCCGACCGGCCCTTCCTGGGTCTGAGAAGCAGAGGGAACCCCTCGTGACAGCGGAGCAAGGTGACTCACGCTCTTCGATCCCCGCATTTTAATTCATAGCTTGGGCAGCCGGGACAAGGCTTTCTCCACCCCCAGCCCCCGTTTTATTTAAAGTTGATCGGGGCTCAAAGCCTCCAAGGAAGGGAGCGCCGGGGAGGTCCGGGCCCCCCGCCCGAGGAAGCCCCAGGCCTCAGTCTGCCGGTCTGTAGAATGTGTGCGCCGGGCCCGGGGGGAGGGGGCTTCGACGTCTTCGGCCGCCCCTCGGAGCTCTCGGCCTGGGGGGTCAGATTCCCCATCCCCGGCCTTCCGGCCCCTAACTTTGGCCAGAGCAGGGTCCGAGGGCCCCGCCCCCGCCCGGCCAGCCGGCCTGCGACCGACCCTTCCCTTCCCTTTCCTCCCTCCCTCCCTCCAGCCGGCCCGCCCCGGAGCCGGCGGCCACGTGACCCGGGCGGGGGCGGGGGCCGCCTGAGGGTCCCGGCTCGGCGAGCCCCTTCCCCGCAGGATGGGGGAAGGGAGCCCCTCCACATGGTCTGCGGCTGCTGCGCGCGCACGCCCCCCGGCCCGGGACGCGCGCGCGCTCCCTCCCACACGCCCCTCTCCGCCCTGGCCTCGCCTCCTCGGCTCCCCCGGCCGGGGTCCTGGGCCGCCCGCCGGCTCGGGGGCCGCAGCCCGGGAGCTCGCGCGCGCGGGGCTGACCTGAGAGCAGAAGTAGGAGCCCTGGATGCCCAGCTTGATGCAGGTGGGGCACTGCAGCTTGGCCTCCCTGCTGCAGCCCGCCGTCTCGCACACCCGGCTCTCCACGGCCGCCATGCTGCCGCCGCTGGGGCTCCACGAGCTCCGCGCTGCCGCCGCGGCCGCCGCCGAGCCGAGCTTCGGCCGAGCCCGACGAGGGAGGGGGAGGGGCCGCCGGGGGGCGGGGCGGGGCGGAGCCCGAGCCGGAGCCTCTGCCGAGCCGGAGGAGGAGCCCGCCGGGGAGGGGCTGGGCGGAGCTCGAGCCGCAACCTCAGGCGAGCGGGAGAAGGGAGGGGGAGGGGGACGAGAAGCCGGCAGGGGGCGGGGCGGGACAGGAGGAGGAGCCCGGGGCGGAGCCGCAGCGATGTGGGCCCCGCCCCGCTCGGCTCCGCCCCCTTTCCCCACCCCTCCTCTGCGAACCCCGGGCCGCCCTCGGCTACCTGCCCCGGGATCCGCCCTGCCCCGGAAGGGCTGCTCTCGGGCGGCCGGGCGCACGTAAGCACGTGTGTGCAGGGGTGCCTCTTCCCAGGAGATGCTGGGGGTGGGGGGAACGTGGCGGGCCGGCCAGTCTGCAGGGTCAGCAGGCGTTTGCCGTGTGCCCAGCGCCGGGGATCCCGAGAAAGACAAAGGACCGACAGGGCCAGCCCCAGAGGAGCTCAGGGAAGACAACGTGCAAATGCAATAAGTGCCTACTGTGTGCCAAGCAAGCGCTGGGGGGTACAGAAAAAGGCCCCGCGCACAAGGAGCTCATCTAATGAGGGGAAACAACACGCAAACATGTTCACAAATGTTTGTTAAGTCCCCACTGTGTGCCAGGCAGGGCCCTTAGCAATGGGGATACAGAGAAAGCCGGTGGTGGGAGGGAGTCCCTAAGTCTCGAGGAGCTCACAGTCCAATGGAGGAACAGTATGAGAAACTGCAGACGAACAAGCTAGCCCAGCTCCGCTGGGGGTAGCCTTGGAGGGCAGTCACTCAGATTAGCGCTGGGAAAGACACTTTGTAGAAAGTGGAATTTTAGATGATCCCTGAGAGCCAGGAGGCAGAGATAAAAAGGGAGAGAGTTCCAGGCATGGGGGACTGCCGAGGAAAAGGCTCAGAGCCGACAAGGAGACCAATCAACCCTTGGTTTTATGGACTGGATTTATCATTTCCCACTAGGAAGCTAGGCTTATGTTGACTTTCAAGTCAACAAGTATCAAGCACCTATTATGTTCCAGGTACTGTACTAAAACCCATTTGTGGGAGAACATTCCTTTTTTCCATGCTGAATGTTTTAAGTGACTTGCCCAAGATCATACAGCCAGTACGGGTGAGAGGCAAGACTTGAAGCTAAATGTTCATGGTTCTCAGGCAAGCTATCCACTACCCACATTTGGCATCCACTATATAAAAAACTTTCTTGGAATCTGGCTCGACCCATATTTAAAAAAAATAAAAATAAAAAAGGTTGCTCTAGTTATAAGGCCTTTAAAATATTTCATATCGGCCTCTTCCTTTCTAACCCACAAATAGTTCAATCCTTCACAATCTCTAATCACTTAGTGATTTAATAATAATATTTAGCATTTATATAGTGCATTACAAATATTATCTCCTTTTATCCCTTAATCTAGTAGCTCCCTACTTCCTGTCATTCTACACACCACCGCCAAATTAATCTTCCTTCAGCACAGCTCTTATCTTGTTCCTCCCTCTCCTCAAACCCTTTGATGTCTCTGCATTTTTAATATACTTTAATGTAAATAATTTCATCAAAGTGGAGGACTCCAAGTAAGGAACTAAAGCAGATTCAAAACACTTCTTTAGCTTATAAAGAGTTGCCTAGGGTACTTGGTCATGATCATTTAGCCAGAATATGTCAGAGGCAGGATTTGACCTTGTCTTCCTGACTCTATCTACCACACTGTTCCACACTGCTCCTCTAGCTAAGCATTACTATCAAATTAAGTCCAAACCTAGGTCCTTCACAATCTAATCCCAAAATACCTATATAGCCAGAAGATTTCCCCTCTTCTCTCCTATATCCCAAACTGAATTGATCACCAAACACATCTTTCATTTTCCTGCCTCTGCCCTTTCATGTTCTTTCTTCTGCCAGGAATGTACCAACTCCCCTTTTAAAAATGACTTATTTCCCCCAATTGCATGTAAAAATCTTTTAACATTCATTGTTGTTTTTTTTTAAGTTTTGAGTTCAAAACTTAAACTATCCTTCCTTCCCTCCATCCCAGAGATGTAAGCAATCTGATATATGTAATACATATGCAGCCATTAAAACATTTCCATCTTATTCATTTTGTTCAAGGAGACATGAGGGAAGGAAGGAAAAAGAGAAAAGAAAGAATAATAATATATTTCAGTCTATTCAGATAACATCTGTTCTTTCTCTGGAGGTAGAGAACATTTTTTATCATGAGTGCTTTGCAACTGTATTGCTGAGAATAGCTAAATCATTCACAGTTCATCATACAATTTTGCTGTTACTGTGTACAATGTTTTCAAGGTTCTATTCACTTCACTTTGTATCAGTTCATACAAGTCTTTCCAGGTTTTTCTGAAATCATCCTGCTTGTCATTTCTTATAGCACCATAATATTCCATTGCAATCATATACCACAACTTGTTCAGCCATTCCACAATTGATGGAGGAATACCCTTTCTAACTCCTATTTTTGTTTGACAAAATCCCCTCATCCTTAAAGAAAAGATAGTTCAATTGCTGACAAAGCCAGGATTCGAATACAGGTGCTCTGACCACAAATTCTGCTGTATCATTTGACTTTTAAAGGAATTGTTTCCAACTATATTTTAGTCTGAGATCCCACAAAGCAGGAGAAAGATCAAAATGACAAAAATTTGCACTCCAACTATGTCTAAAATTGGTCCTTTTCAGAGATAATATCTTCCTCCCTATTAGTGGGATACGACTTCTAAATATTCTGGTTATGTTAGGGATTGGAATATATCTCCCAGCTGTTATTTCAGTTTATAATAAGTTGTACTCTTTGTTTTATGCTCCCCTGTCACAAAGTGGTCTGTCCTGGAATCAGATCAACAGAGAACAAGGATCTATGATGTTCTTCTTGGCTTCCCTTAAGTCTTATGATCACTGACTGAGGTCTGCATGTCTGTGTATTGAAAGTACAAGTTTACTGGCGATTGTAAAGAGGGGTGGGCTGTCAGTGAGGTTGTCCTCCTAACTGGTCTCCTTATGAATTGTGGCAAAGTAGTGATGTGGTTAGAGAATAGCTTCAAGATTCACCATATAGGGATACCTTCCTTAGCTTAGAGCATTTAGAAAGGGAAACTAATCATAAGAGCTCACATGTCTTCATCAGAGAATGGACCACATGACTCTCCTCAAGATCCTTCACCTTGCCTATAAGATAAAATACCAACTCCTTTGTTTAGCCTTTACAGTCTGGCACCAGCCTGTCATTTCAGGCTCCCTCTCATTACATACTAGCCCCAGCTTCTTCTTCTTTTTTTTTTTTTTTTGGTGAGGTAATTGGGGCTAAGTGACTTGCCCAGGGTCACACAGCTAGTAAGTGTTAAGTGTCCGAGGTCGGATTTGAACTCAGGTCCTCCTGACTCCAGGACCGGTGCTCTATCCACTGCGCCATCTAGCTACCCCAGCCCCTAGCTTCTTAAACTGTGGGTTACAACTCCATATGGGGTCCTGTAAAGAAGGCAGAATGTAGGGGTCTTGAAAAATTTAACAACAGTAAAAGGTTATATATACCTATATACCCAAGGCCGCATAAAAATTTCTTAGGCAAAAAGGGGTCTCGAGTGGGAGAAGTTTAAGAAGCCCAACTCCACCCAAACTGGTCCACTTTGCAATTTCTTAGAGTAACATTTCATCTTCCATCACCATGTCTTTGTACAAGTTGTTCCCCATGGCTGGAATGCTCTCCCTCCTCAGTCCTGTCTCTTGGAACCCTTCAGGCATCAAAACAAGTGTCACCCAATCCACTGTTGGTGGAGTTGTGAACTTATCCAACCATTCTGGAGAGCAATTTGGAACTAGGCCCAAAGAGCTGTAAAACTGTGCATACCCTTTGATCCAGCAATACCACTGCTAGCTCTATATCCCAAAGACATTCCCCAAAAGAGAAAAAGACATATTTCTACAAGAATATTTATAGCAGCTCTTTTTGTGGTGGCTAAGAATTGGAATTCAAAGGAATTCCCATCAATTGGGGAATAGTTAAACAAGTCGTGGTTTATGATGGTGATGGAATATTATTGTGCTATAAAAAATGACAAGCAGATTAATTTCGGGAAGGCCTGGAAAGACTTTTATGAACTGATGTATGGTGAAGTGAGCAGAACCAGGAGAACATTGTACACAGTAACAGCAATATTGTTTGATGAAGAACTATGAATGACTTAATTACTCTCAGCAATACAATGATCCAAGACAATCCCAAAGGACTACTGATGAAACATACTATCCACCTCTAGAAAAAGAACTGGTATTGACTGAATATAGGCTGAAGCATGCTATTTTTCATTTTCTTTCATTTTTTTTCTTTTATTCAAGTTTTCTTAAACAAAATGGCTGCTGTGGTAATGTTTTACATAATTACACATGTATAACCTAAATCTGATTGCCTACTGCCTCAGTGTCATCTCCTTCAAGAAGGTTTTCTTGATTATTGGAATTGTCAGGAACTATTTTACCTTTTGCAGAAAGCACTTGGTGTCCATTTGGTATAAATCCTTTATTTACTTATCTGTAAATATGTTCTAACCTCAGTAGAATATAAACTCCTTGGAGACAGGAAATTACTTTTGATTTGTAGCCCCAGCTCTCAGTGTAGTGCTTGGTATATAGGAGGTGTTTAATAAATGTTGATTTATTACTTTATTGGTCAATAACAAGCCATCAGCAGGAGAACATTATACACAGTAACAGCAACATTGTGTAATGATCAACTGTGATAGGATTGACTCCTCTCAGCAATGCAATGATCCAAGACAGTTTCAAAGAACTCATGATGGAAAATGTTCTCCACATCCAGAAAAAAGAACTATGGATTCTGAATGCAGATTGAATTATACTGTTTCTACTTTTTGGTTTTTTTTTTTTCTTTTTTGAGCTTTTCCCCTTGTGTTCTGATTCTTCTTTCACAATATGACTAATGCAGAAATGTTTAATGTGATTGTACATAGATAACCAATATCAGATTGCTTTCTGTCTTGGGGAGGGGGAAGGGAAGGGAAGGGAGGGAGGGAGAGAGGGAGAAAAATTTGGGAACTAAAAATCTTATGAAAACAAATGTTGAAAACTATCTTTGCACGTAACTGGAAAATAATAAAATAAAATACTTTTATGAAAAAAAAAAGAAAAATAATAAGTCATCAGAATGAGCTCATGCTATACTTGGAGAAAAGCTGGAAAGATGATTATACAGTTAGGTAGAGTCTCTGCTGGGGGGAGGCAGGACACTATTGGGGCAAGATAATTGGATTTGTAGTCAGAGGACCTGACTCTAAATTCTGGCTCAGCCATTTTAGTGACAAAGATCACAGCTTTTGGCAAGGTTTTTAGTTTTTGGCAAGGCTCTAGCTGACCTTTATTATCCCTTCCAAACCGAAATCCTAAAGAGTAACCGGTGATGTGTCCTTGTCCCTGGATTCTTTAATATCTTATCAATGATGTGGATAAAAGTTTAAGTAGCATGTATAGCAACTGGATAGATGAGGGGAAGCTAGGAAGGAAGGCTAACATATTGGACAATGGAGGTAGGATCCAGAATGATTTGAATGAGCTAGAATGATGGGCATTAATAAAGCTAACTAGAAAATCCTTATATTTGGGTTCAAAAATCAACCACCCAACAATAATGACCAGCATTTACATAGTGCTTTATAGTTTATAAAGTACTTTATATAGGTTATTAAACCTGTTAGGTATTATTCTCATTTTACAAAGGGAAGGAAGGGCAGCTAGGTGGCGCAATGGATAAAGCACTGGTCCTGGATTCAAGAGGACCTGAGTCCAAATCTAGCCCCAGACACTTGACACTAGCTGTGTGACCCTGGGCAAGTCACTTAACCCTCATTACTCTGCAAAAAAAACCCAAAAAAAACCCCAAAACAAAAAACAAATAAAGAGGGAAACCAAGGCTAAGAGAAAAAAAAGTAACTTGTATAGGATTACACAGCTAATAAGTATTAGGCAGGATTTGAACTTGGGTTTTCCTGCCTTCAAGTCCAGCATTTTATCACAATACACAAGTACCCCATAATGGAGGCAAGGATAGACAAGTCGTGAAAAAGATCTGGAGGCACTAAAGGATTTTAAACTCAGGGACAACGATATGATACAAGCTAACCCAATTTGTTGTTTTTGTTCAGTCCTTTCAGTCATGTCTGACTGACTCTCTATGACCACATTTTGGGTTTTCTTGGTAAAGATATGAAGTGGTTCCCTGGGCAAGTCACTTAACCCCAATTGCCTCACTAAATAAATAAACGAACAAATAAATAAAAATATGAAGTGGTTTCCCATTTCCTTCTCCAGTTCATTTTACAGATGAGGAAAGTGAGGCAAACAGGGTAAGTGACTTGCCCAGCATCACACAGCTAGTAAGTGTCTTAGGTCAGATCTGAACTCAGATCTTCTTGACTCTAGGCCCAGTGCCCTATCCACTGCACCACCTACCTGTACCATGTGCCCTCTCAGTCCTTTCCCAATCCCAACTTTAGATTGCTTCCACCATTCACCAGCCAAACCTCTGAATATCCCACTAGCTCCTTGTGACTGCTCTCAGATTGAGGTGATAAGCAAATCTCTTCAACTGTCTGAGCACTCTGAGCCAACGAGTCTCAAGGAATATCTCAATACCTTTTAAGGAAAAACTAGCCTAAACTGCTTGAGGGGAGGGGTTAGTACCTGCCAGCCCTAAATCTATGATCCTGATAGAAGCCTCTCTTTTGAGGCAACAAAATCCCCTTGGTAATTGTCGAAAGCCACTAAGCACAAGGGGCATCAGGGCATGCCTCTTGTTGGATGTGACTCTTAAACTGAGCATTGAAGGGATGTATGAAATGATGGATTTGAGTCAGATTAAACTCTGAGGAGCACCCCCCCCCATTATAGTCAGTTTCTCGGTCTTTGCCTAAGTTTTATTGCTACTCAGTTCTTCCTGTCTCTGTTTAAGTTTTATTGCCAATTAGCACCATTTACCCCTGCTTAGTCTTTATCACTTGTCAGCTACTGCCTGTAAAGGCCGACCTGCCTGGTACCCATCACATGTTAGACCCCCAGTCCCTGTCATGGATTAATTGCGATCAGAAAGAGGGATGTTTCCTGCCTCCCCCTTTTTCTTTTTTTTCTTTTTCGACATTCCTCAGCCTTATCAATCTATTCCTCTCTTCCCTCGGTTTGACATTGTTTCCCCCTCCTCTTTTCCCCCTTACACGTATACATGTCTCTATATATTGATCACAAGCTAAGCACGCATCCTGGGTGAGACAGGATTGGATGTTAGATTGTGAGCTCACCCAGTGCACGTGGGGACTCCCCCCCCCAAAAAAAATATTTCCTATAAAAATCCAAAGCATGAACCTCCTATCGCGGTCCTCATATCCTGGTATATTGAATTTCCTGGTATTGAAGTCACCCGTTCTCATGAGAATGCAATAAATCTGTCTCTGCTTGACTTGGTAGTCTCCTCGAGTTATTTGGGCAAACTGAGGCAGTTTGTCCCAAACACTGATACCAGGTCTTTTCATTCAAAGGATGGCAAAACCCTTTACAGAATTCCTACAGCATTATAAGTCCTTTACAAATTATGTAAATATATGTGTCATCATGTTTCCTGATCATTTTATGTTTTACTCATATTCCTAATAAGAAGAGAGTTAACTCCTGAGCACACTATTAGTCACCTGGCACTTCCGCTTTATACTCTGTAGGTACCGTCGTGATGGAGAAATTGTTGTTGGCTCGATAACATATGCACTTCCAGAATCCCAAGAATCTTTCCATCTTGCATGACTGAATATGACTAGGACAACCAGGGGTAATGACTTCGAAGTTAGATTTCATTTATGGTTTAGAGAGGATTTTCTGGTCTGGTGGCCAATTTCTACAATGGGTCCACCCAATTTGAGAGTCTTCCTCAATATCTTTTCACATTTCAAAAATAGAAATCAAGCACATGGGCTACCCATGTTCCAAATGATTTGGGAACAAGAATTGGAAATAGAGAGACTGGAAATACTGAGCCCATTCAGGAGACTGTTTTGCAATAATCCAGGCAAGAGGTATTGAGGGCCTGAACTAGGGTGGTGGCCATATGAGAAGAGAGAAAGGAACAGGTGGAGAGATATAATTAACCCTTCAAATGAGAGATGTGGGAGAGAGAAGAATTGAGGATTATTCCAAAGTTGCAAACTAAACATGCATAAAACTGAACTCTTCATCTTTCCCTTAAAATGCTCCCTTTCCCCCAAACTTTCCTATTTTTGTCAAAGACATCACCACCCTTCCAGTCTCTCAGGTTCATAATATTGAAATTACCTGACTCCTCATTCTCCCTCATCCATGTTTCCAAGCAGTTGACAAAGCTTGCCACAATTCTATTTCCATATCTCTTATGGCCAACCCCTTATCATCCTGTCACCACCTTAGTTTAAGCCAGCAGTGTATTGGGAAACCTGTTTAGCTTTTAAAACTCTGCACAATTTGGCTAATCCTATCTTTCCAGCTTTATTGAACATTGCTTTACTGCCCATATTCTATAATCTGGGCAAATTGACCTTTTTTCAGTCACCCTGTCTCCCATTTCTTTCTTTCTTTCTTTTTTTCAGGGCAATTGGGGTTAAGTGACTTGCCCAGGGTCACACAGCTAGTAAGTATCAAGTGTCTGAGGTTGAATTTGAACTCAGGTCCTCCTGAATGCAGGGCTGGTGCTTTATCCACTGCACTATCTAGCTTCCCTGCCCCTTCCTCCCTCCCATTTCTGAGCCTTTCCATTGGCTTTCACACATGCCTGGGATGTACTCCCTCCTCAATTCTGCCTCATAGAATCTCTTTTCCTTCAAGTTGTAGTACAAGCACCACCTTCTTCTACCTTTCATATTCTCCCCTCAACTGCTAGTATCTTCCCTCTCCATAGTGGGTTAAGGTTAACAACTCTATCCCAATATCCTTCTTGGAGATAGGTAAGAGAAGGAGTGAGCATCCAGCCACTGGCCCTCCTCCTGTTTCCCACAGTAGGAAATTGTAACCTTCCTTGGAGAAGGGTGAAGCTGATCCCAGATCAGATATCTCTTCATGCCACGCATGAGCCAAGTTATCTTTATATTTAGAAGGCAGCCATACATATGTCTTACATAAGTAATCTGATCTGGACTTTAAATGCCCTGCAGATACATTCCAGATTCCTAATAAAGGTTCCTCAGAACACAGTGGGAAAACATGGTTGTTGTTTGTTCTTCATTCTCAAAGAGAATGTCATTGGGGGTGATGTCAAGACTTGGAGTGAGTTGGATTTAAGTGAGGCAGGTATGTGCAAGGTCACCAACCTCCCTCTCTCTTCCAGAACCATCTGGGGGGCAGCTAAGTGGCACAGTGGATAAAGCACCAGCCCTGGATTCAGGAGGATCTGAGTTCAAATTTGGCCTCGGACACAACACTTACTAGCTGTGTGACCCTGGGAAAGTCACTTAACCCTCATTGCCCCGCCAAAAAAAAAAAAAAAAGCATGCACCAGAAGGATCTGGGTCCAGTGGCAAGATAAAGGTCAGGATGACTGGAGATTGCCCTAGATAAGGATTAAGTGACTTGCCCAAGGTCACACAGATAGTAAGTGTCAATGGTCTGAGGCCAGATTTGAACTCACCTCCTCATGACTCCAGGGCCACACTCTATCTACATTACCACCTAGCTTCCCCTTGGGATAGCATGGTAGGTCTGGAATCAGAGGACCTGGGTTTGAATCCTAGCTCTGCTACTTACTAAGTGTGTAACCTTGGGCTCATCATTTAATTTCTCTGGGCTTCAGTTTCCTTGTCTGTAAAATGAGGGGTATGTAAAAGAAGGTGCCAAGGTTACTTCCAGCTCAAACCTGTGATTCTGTGATTTTGATAGCAGCTACAAAACCAGGACACAGTCACGGTACAAGTTTCAAACCATACTGACCATTCTGTTATTTTCTGAAAATGTTAAAAACTTTCAAAGTCCAGAGATTGCAAGAAGCATGGCTATAAAAAGCCAGGAAAAACAATCAAAATGTTACATGCAGAGCCAATGTCTGGCCTGCAGATTTGTTGAATAATTGCCTGACCTACTTTGAGGCGATAGCTTGACCTTGGTTCACATGCTTTGATTTTCAAATGTGAATTCCCAGATAATGTCAGAAAAGTGTTTTTTGCTCTTTGGGCTAGCTGATGATTAATTAAAAGAACCCTGGGTGACAAGCAAATGCAAATTTAAATAATAAATTTCAAGTATTATATTCGAGCACGTGTACATGTAGCCCCAGTCCTTTCTTTAGCTCTCAGGTATGATGGATTATAGAAATAACAAATGTTTTTGCTTATGAAATATTGGGAGTATTGTATGCCTTGCTAAATATCCACCAAATATTGGCAATTCAATTAGCATTTCTATAATAGCATGTTGCCCTAGTAGTGTGTCTTCCTAAGGACATTGGGGAAAAAATATTCTTAAGTAATCAGAATTTTATAAATTTTATACAACATTCAGACCAATATCTTAATAAATTACATATCATACCTTAATTTTAATTTTTTGTTTGTCGTTCAGTTTGATATGCAAATGAAAACATTATGGTAAATTAAACTTTTCAGAATATCTATGGAAACAAGAAAAAAGCTTCATCTGCATCTTCATTAAATAAATATTGATATGTATATATGTGTGTACATGAATGTGTTTATATATATACATATATTTAATGTCTGCTTCATCTTAAGTGTATTCTCTTAAACACACCAGTGCAGACTGTTGCATTCACTGTAAGATGGGGTCCTTTCCTTAGTAGTTTTGCCTATCTGGTTTTGTCTGTCTGTTTTGTTATGGTAGAGGGTTCAGTGATGGAAATTATATTGGGAAACAACTAGTGTAAAAGACCAAAAGGCATTAATAAATTCCATGGCTTTTATTTATTCCACACACAGAAAATATATCATTATGTGCCAAAACCTGTGCTAAGTAAAACTGGGTATATAAAAAGAGAGCAAAAATAGGCCTTGAGGCTAGGAGGTCATTAACTCCAATGGGGGAATGCTGTAGGAAAGGCCTGCCTTAGACCAGTCCCCTGGTAGTTTAGGTTGGAGATTGGAAGGAAAGGACCCACTTAGAGCATTTAGCCCAGAGTTTACTTGACCATAACAGGGGAAGTACATTAAACACAATCCCTGGGTTGATTCTGGTGTTGGTCAGGCTGCTGGGACTTCAGTCCAAAGTGTCAGGGCCCAACTGGAACTCCTGGGTCAGGCTCTACTCCAGGTTTTTTTGTATTCAGATGACTAGAAGGTTCCTGAGTCTAAAACTCCAGAATCAATCAAGGCTGAGGACAATTTAAATGCCTTTTAAGAATGAGAACTAACTCAGCTCAAATGGTGGGGGCTCTGTTAAGTATCTCCTACTATAGTGTGATGAAATAATGGGATTTAGCAGATACTCAAAGACCCACCTGGAGATTAATCAAGACTGATTGAATCAAGTGAGAGTGATTGACTGCTGATTAAGCCTACTTCAAGTTAATTGGATTGTATCAAGTTAATTGGATTGTGATCACACCTGGCTATCCCTTAAGAAGGTATAATTCTCAGAAACTAGACTATGAACTCAACTTGAGAACACCTGGCTGTCCCTTCGTGGTCGCCAAACTGTGAAGTTTAAAATCTTAATTGTGGTCACCAAAATTTAAAAGGCTTCAGTACCAGTCTTGATTCTCAGTTCTCTTGTCTTCTTGGAGTGGTAAGATGTCATCAGGAGGAAGCTGGATTCTGATCTGGAAAGCTGGATTCTTCTTCTTTAACTAAATTGCTGGATTTTTCTCAAAACTAGGGATGATTGATTTCCATGCGCCATGAACTATGGATTTTATTTTTGTTATTATCATTGTTATAATATGGGGGAAATTGTCACATATGGAGAGAGTCCTCAAGATGGCTGTTTCTACTAGAGATGATCCAAGTTTAGAATCAGATCAGCAGAAACTGCTCCCCCTGCAGGAAACTATAGAACATACCAAAAAAGGAGCACCAATTCAAGACAGAAAATATAGCCCCTTTAAACCAAGTGACTTGAGCGCATGGAAATCAATCATCCCTAGTTTTGAGAAAAATCCAGCAATTTAGTTAAAGAAGAAGAATCCAGCTTCCCCGACCAGAACACAGCTTCCTCCTGATGACATCTTACCACTCCAAGAAGACAAGAAAACTGAGAATCAAGACTGGTACTGAAGCCTTTTAAATTTTGGTGACCACAATTAAGATTTTAAACTACACAGTTTGGCGACCACGAAGGGACAGCCAGGTGTTCTCAAGTTGAGTTCATAGTCTAGTTTCTGAGAATTATACCTTCTTAAGGGATAGCCAGGTGTGATCACAATCCAATTAACTTGATACAATCCAATTAACTTGAAGTAGGCTTAATCAGCAGTCAATCACTCTCACCTGATTCAATCAGTCTTGATTAATCTCCAGGTGGGTCTTTGAGTATCTGCTAAATCCCATTATTTCATCACAATAGAAAGACAACATGCAGATAAATAGGTATATACAAAAGAAACATACAAACATACAAAGTATGTTACACAGTAACACTGGGAGAAGACAGAAGCCCCTGATGGAACGAGAAAGGCTCCTACAGGAGGTGGAAGTGAGAAAAGAGAGTATTATGTGCGGAGAGGAGAAGCAGTACAATGGCAGAAAAAATGGGAAATTGAGTATCCTGGGTCCAGGACAGCACAGTCTAGCTGGACAGTACAGGAGAGCAATGGAAAAGAATACTGGGAAGATAGCAGTAGAAGAGAGTGTAGAGAGCCTTCAGTGCCAGAGAGAGGAGTTTCTCATTGATACTAGAGGTAAGGGGCAGCTAGGTGGCTCTGTGGATAGAGCACCAGCCCTGGAGTCAGGAGTACCTGAGTTCAAATCCAGCCTCAGACACTTAACACTTACTACCTGTGTGACCTTGGGCAAGTCACTTAACCCCAGTTGCCCCGCCAAAAAAAAAAAAAAGATACTAGAGGTAAGAAGGAGTTTATTAAATGGAAGTTGGGAAAGGGAGAGATGTGGTCAGAGATCTACTCTAAGAAAATTGTTTTGACATTCCTGTGAAGGCTGGATTGGAATGGACAGAGTTAAAGCAGGGACCAATTAGAAGGTTTTTCCCAGAGAGAGGTGGTAAGGCTTTGAATGGAAATTGACTGGAGAGGTGTTGCAGATAAAGATATAACAAGTTTTGTTTGTTTGTTTTTTGGGTTTTTTTTAACAACTAATTGGATGTGTAGGATGAGAAAGAGTGAAAAGTTAAGGATAAAAATGATGTTGTGAACCTGCATGACTGGAAGGATGACAGTGTCCTTGCCAGTAATGGGAAGGCTTTTAAGAGGGTTGAGCCAGGAGGGGCAGGAGATAATGAGTTCAGTTGCGGACATGTTGAGTTTGAGATGCCTATAGGATATCCAGTTGGCGATTGGTGATCCCTATGTCTAGAGCTCAGGAGAGAGACCAGAGCAAGTTTTGTAGATGTGGGACTCAACTGTGTAGAGTTGCTCATTTAACTAGTGGGAGATAAGATCCTCCAATGACAGAGAAAAGAGAAGACGACTTGGGTCAGAGCCTTGAGATACACACACAGTTAGTAGGCCCAATGTGGTTGATGGCAGGGCAGCTAGGTGGTACAGTGGATAGAACACCGGCCCTGGAATCGGGAGTGCCTGAGTTCAAATCCGGCCTCAGACACTTGACATTTACTAGCTGTGTGACCTTGGGCAAGTCACTTAATCCCAATTGCCTCACCTAAAACAAAAAAAAAATTAAAGTCCAATGTGGTTGATGAGCAAGTAAAGGGGACTAAGACAGGTAGGCTAGGTAGGAGGAGGACAGGAGGGCATAATGTTACAAAAGCCCAAGAGGACAATTTACCAAAGAGAAAAAAAGGCTCTTAGAACCTCTTAAGAATTTAGAAAATCTATGGGGCAGCTAGGTGGCGCAGTGGATAGAGCACCGGCCCTGCAGTCAGGAGGACCTGAGTTCAAATCCAGCCTCAGACACTTCACAACTTACTAGCTGTGTGACCCTGAGCAAGTCACTTAACCTCAATTGCCTCACCAAAAAAAAAAAAAAAAAAGAATTAAGAAAATTATTTAAGAAATGTAGAAACCATTGGTAACTGCAGAAAGCAGTTAAAGTTGAGTAATGTTGTAGGAAGCCACATTGCTAAGGGTTTGGATGACTGCAAAAGCAAAGGAAATGGAGGCACAGAGTGGAGATGGCTTTTTATCTGAGAAGGGGAGGAGAAATATAGAATGATAGTGAGCAGGGATGGTAGGATCAAGTGAAGGGGTTTTTTATGGATGGGGAGACATGAGAAAGTTTGTAAGCAGCAGAGAAAACTGGTAGGGAGAAGTTGAAGATAAGAGAGTGTGGGTAATGGAGGCAGTCTGCTAGAGAAGACTGACTCCATTTTCTCGAGGACTGGAATGAAGGAACGGAGTGATGGTGATGATGTTAAAGGGCTGTAAGGGGAAAAGAGGGAGCTCTTGGTGAATGGCATCATGTTTTTCAAAAATCATGAATTGTGATTCTTCGCTGACAGTGTGGTTAGAAAGGAGGCACAGGAGCATCCAGAAAAAAAAATGAAGAAGTCTGAATGCAGATCAAAGTATACTATTTTCACTTTATTTGTTGTTGTTATTTTTTCTTTCTTGTGGTTTTTATCTTTTGTTCCAATTCTTCTTTTACAACATGACTAAAATGGAAATATGTATAACGTGATTACACATATATAACCTATATCTGATTGCTTGCCATCTTGGGGCAGGGGAAGGGGGGAGGGAAGGGAGGGAGAGTGAAAGATTTGGAACTCAACATTTCACAAAAATAAATGTTGAAAACTATCTTTACATATGATTGGAAAATAAAATAAAATACTACCAAAAAAGAAAGAAGGGAAGGGAGGAAGGGAGGAAGGGAGGAAGGGAGTGGGAGGGTTGAGGAGAGAAGAGAAAGTTTGGAGAACCGATCAGGCAGGAGGATTGCCTTGCTGTGGTCAAGGTATAGTTGAAATAAGATAACCAATTTGTAGTGGACCCAATTTCATGACCTCCCTCTCTCCATTCAGCAACACATTAGTAAGACAGAAAGAGGCAGATGGTGGGATCTTGGTGGGGATTGAACCTGAGGAATAATGGCCCTGGAGTCTGGACATTGTTGGACAGGACATCAAGACAGGACAGCCTCTCCACATCCTCAGCTTAACAGTGTTCTTCCTCACTATCCCTTCCCTGCCTTTATCTTCTGCATGTGCCCCCCCTCACTACTTTTCCTCACTGCTCTTGTTATTCTTAGGGCCTTAGCTCATCCCTACCTGAAGTTTCAGCTATTATATGGCTGCACTAGGCCTGGGCCAGCCATCTCTCTCTCCAAGCCTCCAGAAAAAAAGAGAGGGCTAAGAAATAGTTTTGCGAATGCATCTATTTTTGTATAAGATGGTTTTTAGAAAATAAACAAACAAACAAAAAACTCCAACCCTTTTCTAAGCCCCAAGCAATAGTTCTGGATTATTCATTCCTGAGATTTATGAGTGGCTTGGCACTTTTTTCCTAGCCAAGTTAGGCCTGGCCTAGAAGCTGAGAGGACCCAGGTACCTCTGAGCTTTTATAAGTGTAATCTATTTGAAGAGCCAAATAGACAAATGCTAAGTGGACACTATGGAGGAGGAGGGGGGTCCACATTAAAGGTTTTGGGGTAGGGGGAATCATGTGAGTAGGATAGATGCTATATAGGCACTGTGACCGGACCCTGCCCTGGATACAATTTTGTGCCATATCCCCTAGCAAGGTAAAGCTAGAATTCCCAAGTGCAGGGTATCATCCCTGTCTTCCTCATGTCCCCATTACTTCTTTACTCTTAGATAGGAAGAGGAGAGTGGAACCTTAATCCCAGGAATGGTAATTGCTGGGACAAGAGGAAAGGTAAAGAGGACCATAGAAGGAAATTTAAGGGCCTGAAAGGGCATAAAGAGGATTCTGGGAGCCAGGGAGGTCCAAAATCCTGGGCCTGGGCCTGGGGGCAATAGTAGCTGCTATGAGAATTTTTTTTGTGGATACTGTGGTAGAGGGAGGCCCTCCCTGCTGACTGACACTAACACTTTGAACCTTTCTTTTTTGTTTGTTTGCTTTTTGCTGGGCAATGAAGGTTAAGTGACTTGCCCAGGGTCACCCAGCTAGTGTCAAGTGTCTGAGACCAGATTTGAACTTGGATCCTCCCAAATCCAGGGCCAGTGCTTTATCCACTGTGATACCTAGCTGCCCCGGAACCATTCTTTTTTAAAAACACTTTTCCTAAGATGCATTTGATTTAAAAATAATAATAATAAAGGAAAAGGTAAGATACAAATCTTATTATTTCCTTTGCATTTGGGGCTTTGGAGACATGTCATTGCCTCTGATTTGTCGGGTATTTTTGTTTCAAACTGATAAAAAAGCATTGGAGGGGCAGCTAGGTGGTGCAGTGGATAGAGCACTGGCCCTGGATTCAGGAGGACCTGAGTTCAAATCCGGCCTCAGACACTTAACACTAGCTGTATGACCCTGGGCAAGTCACTTAACCCCAATTGCCCCACAAAAAAAGAAAGAAAGAAAGAAAGAAAGAAAGAAAGAAAGAAAGAAAGAAAGAAAGAAAGAAAGAAAGAAAGAAAGGAAGGAAGAAAGGAAGAAAGAAAGAAAGAAAGAGCAATGGAACAGTAAAATAAAAAGTTGATGTTGATTCATTTCATGTTTATTATGTATCTTTTTTTTTTTAGGTACTGTGTTAAACTCTGGGGATAAAAAGCAAAACAAGACATAGTCCCTATCCTCAAGGAGTTTACAATCCAGTAAAGCTATGTTGTCATGCACTTATCAAATCAATTCAGATTTATTCGGCTAAGTAACTAAATAGCTAAAAATCCCTTCTTATGTTAAAAAAAAATCATTTAACAGCACCAGATGTATGCATAACATGTCAATTAGAAAAAAAATATATATATATATAACTAACAGGAAACCAAGTATTAAAGGTATCCTCTATTTTCCTTATTTTTTAAAACTTTTTGCAGAAATACTGATATTTTTCACATTCAGTAAATTACAGTAAAACTCAAATTGAGAGCTTTTTGCTTTATTATGGATCTGATTATATCTCTTGAGTACATAATTAGTCCCAGTGTATTTTGTCATAGAATTTTAGAGCTGGATGGAAACTTGAGAGTACATCTGATTTAGGGATTCTTAGTCTGGAATCTGTGAATTTTTGTTTTTTGGCAGAGCAATGAGGGTTAAGTGACTTGCCCAAGGTCACACAGCTAGTAAATGTCAAGTGTCTGAGGCTGGATTTGAACTCAGGTCCTCCTGAATCCAGGGTTTGTGCTTTATCCACTGTGCCACCTAGCTGCCCCCTAGAGTCTGTAAATTTTTAAAAAAATATTTTGATAACTGTGTTTCAATATAACTAATTTCCAATGGATTTTATTTGATGAATTTTATAGCATTCTGAAAATGGATTTATAAGCTTCACAAAACTGCTAGCAGAGTCCATGACAAAAAAGAGGTTAAGAATCTCTAATCTAGGGGGCAGCTAGGTGGCACAGTGGATAAAGCACTGGCCTTGGATTCAGAAGGGCCTGAGTTCAAATCAGTCCTCAGACACTTGACACTTACTAGTTGTGTGACCCTGAGCAAGTCATTTACCCTCATTGCCCCCTCCCCAAATCTCTAATCTAGTCTAACCACCTTATTTTACAAATGAGAAACCGTGAGACTCATAAAATAAGTGATTCCCCCAAGGTTCCTTTTATTTCAGTACAGTGGATGCTTTCCCACTATACCACATTGCCTTACTATATAAAATGAAAATTTTGTAACATGTATGTTTTCTTTGTCCATAGTCAAAGATATAATACGGATCTTCTACATCACAATTTATTATAAAATGTATGTTAAAATTTTAAAAACTAATACTCAAAGAGTGGGAAATTTGAAACTGTTTGGATTCAAGATTTAAAGAATTCAGGATCCTGGGATCTCCTGAGACAGCATGATTGACCAATTAAAGGACAGGAATTATTTTTGTTGTTGGAAATATATTCAAACCAACAATATTTTGAATACACTTGCTGTTATAGTTTAAATTGATATGAAAAACAATTACGATTTAAAAAAATTAATAAAGTATTTTATTTTTTTCCCGTTACATGTAAAGATAGTTCTCAACTTTTGTTTATACAAGCTTTCCAATTTCAGATTTTTCTCCCTCCCTCCCCTCCCTCACCCCTCCCCTAGACAGCAGGTAATCTGATATAGGTTTTAGATAGATAGATAGATAGATAGATAGATAGATAGATAGATAGATAGATAGATACACATAATAACATTAATCCTATGTCTGCATTAGTCATGTTATAAGAGAAGAATCAGAGCAATGATGAAAAACCTCAAAATAGAAAAAACAACAGCACCAAAAACAAAAGAAATAGTATGGTTCATTCAGCATCTATACTCCACAGTTCTTTTTTTCCCTGGATTTGGAGATCCTCTTCCATCACGAGTTCCTTGGAACTCTTCTGTACCATTGCATTGGTGAGAAGAATATAGTCCATCACAGTAGATTAACACTCAATGTTGATAATACTGTGTACAATGAATGTTCTTCTGGTTCTGCTCATCTCACTCATCATCAGCCCACGCAAGACCCTCCAGGTTTCTCTGAACTCCTGCTCATCGTTTCTTACAGCACAATAGTATTCCATTGTATTCATATACCACAACTTGTCCAGCCATTCCCCAATTGATGGGCATCCCCTCAACTTCCAATTCCTTGCCACCACATAAAGAGCAGCTATAAATATTTTTGTACATGTGGGTCCCTTTCCCCTTTCCATGATTTCTTTGGGAAAAAGACCTAAAAGTGGTATTGCTGGGTCAAAGGGTATGGACAGCTTTATCGCCCTTTGGGCATAATTCCAAATTGCTCTCCAGAATGGTTGGCTCAGTTCACAGCTCCACCAACAATGCATTAGTGTTCCAATTTTCCCACAGCTTCTCCAACATTTATTATTTTCCTTTTTTGTCATTTTAGCCAATCTGATAGGTGTCAGGTGGTACCTCAGAGTTGTTTTAATTTGCATTTCTCTAATCAATAGTGATTTAGAGCATTTTTTCATATGGGAATAGATAGCTTTGGTTTCTTCATCAGAAAACTGCCTGTTCATATCCTTTGACCATTTCTCAATTGGGGAATGACTTGAGTTCTTATAAATTTTATTTAGTTACCTATATATTTTAGAGATGAGGCCTTTATCAGAAGTACTGGCCCAGCTTTCTGCCTCCCTTCTAATTTTGGATGCATTGCTTCTGTTTGTACAAAATTTTTTTAATTTAATGTAATCAAAATCATCCATTTTGCATTTTATAATATACTCTATCTCTTGTTTGGTCATAAACTGTTTTCCTTTCCAAAGATCTGATTAGGTAGACTATCCCTTTCTCTCCTAATTTACCTATGGTATCACCTCTTATGTCTAAATCGTGTGTCTATTTTGACCTTATTTTAGTATAAGGTGTAAGATGTTGGTCTATGCCTAATTTCTGCCATACTATCTTCCAGTTTTCCCCGCAGTTTTTGTCAAATACTGAGTTCCTATCCCAGAAGCTGGAATCTTTGGGTTTATCAAACACTACATTACTAGTGTCATTTACTGCATTTCCTGCGCCTAGCCTATTCCATTGATCTACCACTCTATTTTTTAGGCAGTACCAGATAGTTTTGATGACTGCCACTTTATAGGAAAGCTCCAGGTTTGGTACCACTAACCCACCATCCTGTGAATTTTTTTTCATTATTTCCCTGGATATTCTTGATTTTTTGTTTTTCCAGATGAATTTTGTCATTATTTTTTCTAGTTCTATAAAATAATTTTTAGGTAGTCTGATTGGTATGGCACTGAATAAGTAAATTAATTTAGTCAGTATTGTCATTTTTACTATATTAGCTCTGCCTATCCATGAGCAATTGATATCTTTCCAATTATTTAGATCTGATTTGATTTGTGTGAAGAGTGTTTGGTAGTTGTGTTCATAGAGTTCCTGGGTTTGTCTTGGCAAGTAGACTTCCAAGTATTTTATATTATCCACCATTACTTTAAATGGAATTTCTCTTTCTATCTCTTGCTGCTGGACTTTGTTGGTCATGTATAGAAATGCTGATGATTTATGTGGATTTATTTTATATCCTGCTACTTTGCTAAAGTTGTTAATTGTTTCAAGTAATTTTTGAGTTGATTCTTGAGGATTCTTTAAGTATACCATCATATCATCTGCAAAGAGTGATAGTTTTGTTTCCTCCTTGCCTAATTCCTTTAATTCATTTTTCTTCTCTGATTGGTAAAGCTAACATTTCTAGGACAATATTAAATAATAGGGGTGATAATGGACATCCCTATTTCACCCCTGATCTTATTGGGAAGGCCTTTAATTTATCTCCATTGCATATAATACTTGCTGATGGCTTTAGGTAGATACTATTTATTATTTTAAGGAAAGCTCCACCTATTCCTAAACTCTCTAGTGTTTTTATTAGGAATGGGTGCTGTATTTTGTCAAAAGCTTTCTCTGCATCTATTGAGATAATCATATGATTTTGGTTGGTTTTCTTATTGATGTGGTTGATTATGTTAATAGTTTTCCTAATGTTGAACCAGCCCTGCATTCCTGGTATAAATCCCACCTGGTCATAGTGTATTATCCTGGTGATCACTTGCTGTAATCTCCTTGCTAATATCTTATTTAAGATTTTAGCATCAATATTCATTAGGGAAATTGGTCTATAATTTTATTTCTCTGTTTTTGCTTTGCCTGGTTTTGGTATCACCACCATATTTGTGTCATAAAACAAATTTGGTAGAACTCCTTCACCTATTTTTCCAAATAATTTGTATAATATTGGAATTAATTGTTCTTTAAAAGTTTGGTAAAATTCACCCGTAAACCCATCTGGCGCTGGGGATTTTTTCTTAGGGAGTTCATTAATGTCTTATTCAATTTCTTTTTCTAATATGGGTTTATTTAAGGATTTTATTTTCTCTTCAGTTAACCTGGGCAGTTTGTATTTTTGTAAATATTCATCCATTTCATTTAGATTGTCAAATTTATTGGCATACAGTTGGGCAAAATAATTCCTAATTATTGATTTAATTTCCACTTCATTGGTGGTAACATCACCCTTTCCATTTTTGATACTGGTAATTTGGTTTTCTTCTTTCTTTTTTTAAATCAAATTAACCAATATTTTATCTATTTTATTGGTTTTTTCATAAAACCAGCTCTTAGTTTTATTGATTAATTCTATAGTTTTTTTACTTTCAATCTTATTAATTTCTCCTTTAATTTTCAGGATCTCTAGTTTAGTATCTAATTGGGGATTTCTAATTTGTTCTTTTTCTAGTTTTTTAAGATGCATGCCCACTTCATTAATCTCCTCTTTCTCTTTTTTATTCATGTAAGTATTTAGAGCTATAAATTTTCCCCTAAGCACTGCTTTGGCTACATCCCATAGATTTTGTATGTTGTCTCATTATTGTCATTCTCTTGGATATAATTATTGATTGTTTCTATGATTTGTTGTTTGGCCCATTCATTCTTTAGAATGATATTATTTAGTTTCCAATTGATTTTCGTTCTACTTTTCCCTGTCTCTTTCTTACATTCAATTTTTATTGCATCATGATCTGAAAAGGATGCATTTACTATTTCTGCCTTTCTACATTTGACTATGATGTTTTTGTGCTGTAATACATGGTCAGTTTTTGAAAATGTGCCATGTACTGCTGAGAAAAAGCTATATTCCTTTCTATCTCCATTCAATTTTCTCCAGACATCTATCATGTCTAACTTTTCTAGTAATCTATTCACCTCTTTCACTTCTTTCTTATTTATTTTTCGGCTAGATTTATCTAATTCTGAGAGGGGGAGATTCAGGTCCCCCGCTAGTATAGTATTACTGTCTAATTCCTCTTGTAACTCATTTAACTTCTCCTCTAAGAACTTGGATGCTATACCACTTGGCACATACATATTTAATATTGATATTACTTCATTATCTATAGTACCTTTAAGCAAGATGTAATTTCCTTCCTTATCTCTTTTAATGAGATCTATTTTTGCCTGCACTTTGTCTGAGATAAGGATTTCTACCCCTGCTTTTTTTATTTTAGCTGAAGCATAATATATTCTGCTCCAGCCTTTTACCTTTACTCTGTGTGTATCTCTCTGCTTCAGATGTGTCTCTTGTAAACAGCATATTGTAGGATTCTGGTTTTTAATCCACTCTGCAATTCGCTTCCGTTTTATAGCAGAGTTCATCCCATTCACATTCACAGTTATTATTAGACTGTCTATTCCCCTCCATTCTATTTACCCCCTTTGTACTTCCCCCGCTTCTTTCACCCTTATTCCTCCTCACCAACGTTTTACTTCTTACCCCTGCCTCCCCCAATCTGCCCTCCCTTTTTATCACCCCCCCTTTCTTTTCTTTACCCTTTTCTCCCTTGCTTTTGTCCTCCCTTCTATCAGTCCCCCCCTTTTCCTCCCCTTTTTGCTTCCCTAAAGAATGAGCTAAGTTTCTTTATCCCAATGAACGTATATGTTATTCCCTCTTTGAATCAAATCTAATGAGAGTAGGGTTGAAACAATGTTCACCCCTCCTTTCTTTCCCTCTAGTGTAATAGGTTTTTTTTCACCTCTTCATATGATATAATTCATCCCATTCCACCTCCCCTTTCCTCTCCTCCCCATAGACTCCCTTTTTAACCCCTTAATTTTTTTTGTATCATCACATCAAAGACAATTTATATTTATAACCTCTGTGTAAACTCCTCTCTGCCCAAAAACATTTACAATTCTTAAGAGTTATGAGTATTATCTTCCCGTGTAGAGATATAAACAGTTTAACCTAATTGGGTAACCTTTTTTTTTCCCCCTCTGTTTACCTTTTTAAACTTCTCTTCAGTCTTGTATGTTAAGATCGAATTTTCTATTCAGTTCTGGTCTTTTCACCAGGAAAGATTGAAAGTCCCCAATGTCACTAAATGTCCATCTTTTCCCCTAAAAGAGAATGCACATTTTTGTTGGGTAATAGATTCTTGGCTGCAATCCAAGCTCCTTTGCCTTCCGGAATATCATATTCCAAGCCTTGCGGTCCTTTAATGTTGAAGCTGCCAGGTCCTGAGCAATCCTGACTGTGGCTCCATGATATTTAAATTGCGTCTTTCTGGCTGCTTGGAGTATTTTCACCTTCACCTGATAATTCTGGAATTTGGCTACAATATTCCTTGGAGTTTTCCTTTTGGGGTCTCTTTCAGGAGGTGATCGGTGGATTCTTTCAATGATGATTTCATCCTCTGATTCTATGATATCAGGGCAGTTCTCCTTAATAATTTCCTGGAATATGGTGTCTAGATTCTTTTTCTGGTCATGGCTTTCAGGCAGTCCAATGATTCTCAGATTGTCTCTCCTCGATCTGTTTTCCAGATCAGTTGTCTTTCCCATGAGGTATTTCACATTTTCTTCTATTTTTTCATCCTTTTGATTCTGCTTGACTGATTCCTGGTGTCTCATGGATTCCTTATCTTCCAACTGTCCCATTTTAATTTTTAAGGAATTGTTTTCTTCAGTGAGATTATGCACCTTTTTTTTCCCCATTTGGCCAAGTGAGTTTTTTAAGGCATTGTTTTCTTCAATGAGATTATGCACCTTTTTTTCCATTTGGCCAAATGAATTTTTTAAGGAATTGTTTTCTGCAGTCAATCTTTGTGCTTCCTTTTCCAAGCTGCTGATTCTTTTTTCATAGTTTTCTTGTTTTGCTTTCATTTCTCTCCCCATTTTTTCTTCTACCTCTCTCAATTGATTTTTAAAATCCTTTTTGAGCTCTTCCAGGAAGGCTTTTTGTTCTTGAGTCCAATTCACCTTCCCTTGTGAGGCTTCACATGTAGGCAATTTGAGGGTATTGTCCTCATCTGAGTTTGCGTTGGCTTCTTCCCTATTGATACTGAAGCTCTCAATGGAGAGGGCTCTTTTTTGCTTCTTACTCATTATTGCGGCTCATTTATTTATTTTTTAAGTTGAGGTCTGCTCTGGGGGCACCAGGGTCCCTTTTTTGGGCTTCTTGTGCAGGGGTATAGGTGCTGTGTGACCGGCTTTTTACTCTCTGAGGCCTTTATAGTATGTGCAGTTCGACCCCCTGCATTTCCTGTCTGGGTGCGCTGGTCCAGGCGCATTATCCCACCTGTCCCGTTTGTGGCCCTACCGCCTGCCCTCCTGGCCGGTGCAGGTAGGTTTTTCCACTGTCCTTCTTGGCCACCAGATTTTTGAGCCAGGTTCCAGGGACCTCAGTTGTTCGGCTGTGGCCCGCAGCTCCTGCTGACTTGCCCCGACCCCCTCAGCGCTGGGCTGCTGCCCTGCGCTGGGCCTCCCTTTTGCCCGAGTCAGACCAACCTTTTCCTGAAGTCTTCTAAATTATCTCTGGTTGGAAGACTGTGTCTTTCTGTCTCTTTGCAGGTTCTGTAGTTTCAGAATCCATCCAGAGGCTTGATTTAATGTTCTTTTTGAGGGAACAGAAGGAGAACTCAGGCAGCTTGTTGCTTCTTCTCCACCATCTTTACCATTTATTTTTTTAAAAACTCTGCCAACCATATACATTAAGAGAAATGTCTTTAAATATTTATTTTCAATACTGTCTGCGCAAAACTGCTGTAGTTTCCTCCATTGGGTTTTTGGGAGCCAGTTGTATTTTAAGACATCCTCTTATAATGAATACTGCAAAGATTTGGCCATGGCTTCCTTTTACATGGTGATGTATTCTGGCAGCAGTCACTGCTCTTCTTTCAGATAATTGGTTTGGATACGTGAAATCTACAGAACAGGGAGCATCCTGGGTGTGTGTAGTGCTATTGGCACTCTCTAACAAAACACTATTGATCACTGGATTAAGGACTGTGCCCTTCTGGTTGCTCCCAATGGTGGTTAAAAAAATAAGAAAATGGGGGTAGCTATGTGGCACAGTGGATAGAGAACCAGCCCTGGAGTCAGGAGGACCTGAGTTCAAATCCTGACTCAGACACTTAACACTTACTAGCTGTGTGACCTTGGGTAAGTAACTTAATTCCAATTGCCACACCAAAAAAAAAAAAAGAAAGAAAGAAAGAAAGAAAAGCAAAGAAATAAGAAAACTTAGATAAGGAGATCACTTCATTACCCATTGCACTAGTTCATTTTGTTAGAACTCTTGCTTGGTCCTGGGATGGTTTTTCCACTTCTTACCCATGAAGAATTGGCTTTCTACCTTACGTAGTTGCTAAATATAGCATGCAATTGCTCCAGCAAAGCTTTCCATTGAGGTAACATGTACACTTCTAGGGGGCAGCTAGATGGCGCAATGGATAAAGCACCGGCCCTGGATTCAGGAGTACATGAGTTCAAATCCAGCCTCGGACACTTGACACTTACTAGCTGTGTGACCCTGGGCAAGTCACTCAACCCCCATTGCCTGCAAACAAACAAACAAACAAAAAAAAACATGTACACTTTTTCTAGTGTCTTGGTTTTCCTTCCTGCTCCTTTATTTTCATCTTCAGGGACTTTAGGATTCTCTTCATTATCATCTAGAGTTTTCTCTCCTGGCTATTCTACCACATCAATTGAGCTTCTTCCACCCATTCATGAGTCTTTTTTCTTGCCTAAATGAGTCTGTCAGGAGTTGCTGCAACATATAACTCAAAATTCTGTTAGCATGCAAACAAATTCTCCCTTTTTTTTTTTCATCCTTATCTTCTTGATTGTCTTCACTCTCTAATTCCTTTGGTGTAAAGACGTTTTTTTGCTTTTTGGGGGGGGGTGAAGCAATTGGGGTTAAGTGACTTGCCCAGGGTCACACAGCTAGTAAGTGTCAAGGGTCCGAGGCCGGATCTGAACTCTGGTCCTTCTGACTCCAGGGCTGGTGCTCTATCTACTGCACCACCTAGCTGCCCCAAAGATGTTTTTTTGGTTTTTTGTTTGTTTGTTTGCAGGGCAATGAGGGTTAAGTGACTTGCCCAGGGTCACACAGCTAGTGACAAGTGTCTGAGGCTGGATTTGAACTCAGGTGCTCCTGAATCCAGGGCCAGTGCTTTATCCATTGCGCTGCCACCTAGCTGCCCCTAAAGATGGTTTTAAAAATGGAAATTAGCTCATTTTTAAAAGACTTTTCATTTTCTATCCATTAAGTTATTTCCATCAAGATCTGGGGCTGGAGTTTGACAAGGCATGAAATGATGACAGAACGAGGTACTTGAGAATAGGGGATGATGGAGAGGTTTACCAATGGGTCAAAATTGGGAAGGAGAATGTTGTCATAGGAGGGGTAATGGCAGGGCAAAGTACCGAAGGGTGGAGGGACTGCTGATCATATTGAAGAATGTTGTTGAGGGAATAGGCATAGGGAGAGATGGAATGGTGAAAGTTTATGATTGGATAACAACTCATCAGAGTTCTTGATCATAGAAATGGAACACTTCTGGGTGTGACCGTCCCTTAGCTGTGTTTGGCTTAGGTGAAATAGAGAAGTAAATTATGGGACTTGAGTAGACTGGGGACCTGGGAAGTTAGGGAACATCAGCTCATATGTTGAAGTCCCCTAATATGATGGCAAGAATTGGGGTGTAGAGGAATACTGTGAGCCAGATAGCAAATTTATTGAAAACGAGGTGACAGGGCAGCTAGGTGGCACAGTGGATAGAGCACCGGCCCTGGAGTCAGGAGGACCTGAGTTCAAATCTGGCCTCAGACACTTGACACTTACCAGCTGTGTGACCCTGGGCAAGTCACTTAACCCTAATTGTCTCCCCCCCCCAAAAAAAAAAAAGAAAGAAAGAAAAGAAAATTAGGTGACAGTGTCTTAGGATTCAGTATGTAATGGCTACCAATATCTGGACTGGGTGATAAATTTAGATAAAGTATACCTGAGAAGAAGATAGGCTTTGAGGGAAGGCAATAGAGAAAGGATTCTGGTAGTGACAAAGGGGAACAAGGAGATTTCTGGCTCCCTCACTATTAGCAACAGTGAATTAGAGGAAGAGCAGAAAGTACGTGAAAGGATGGACAGGATTCAGTGCCATCTGGAAAGAGCCAGGATATGTGCCAGAAGATGTAAGCAGCAAGAGAGGGTGGGGTTAACATGATAAGAAGGGTGTTTATTATGGAGTAATAGCTCCACAGAGGATAGTGAAAGGGCCAGTGCATAGAGCCTAGAGTCAGGAAGACTCATCTTCCTGTGTTCATAGCTGGCTTCAGATACTTCCTAGCTGTGTGACCCTGGGCGAGTCACTTCACCCTGTTTGCCTCAGTTTCCTCATCTGTAAAATGAGCTGGAGAAGGAAAGGGCAAACCACTCCAGTATGTTTGCCAAGAAAACACCAAATCAGGGTCAGGAAGAGGAAGACACGACTGAAAACGACTGAACAGAAACACTCTCGGTCAGGCACTGGGCCCAGGATCTCAAGGTCTTAACACAGTCCTCAAATACCTGACTTTGTTAGGCAGAGTTACTATGTCTTCTGGGTGTCCAGGGGGTATCTAGGAGCCTGATCTGGAGGCAGGAATTATTAAACTTTTCTATTTTATACTTCCATGTAGGTGCTCAACAAGTGGTTGTTGATGAAACATTTGTTGCTAATAAATATGTAGCATTTTTTCTTACTACCTCATCCCTCACATTAAAAATTAGGTAGAGGGCAGCTAGATGGTACAGTGGTTAAAGCACTGGCCCTGGATTCAGGAGTACCTGAGTTCAAATCTGGCCTCAGACACTTAACACTTACTAGCTGTGTGACCCTGGGCAAGTCACTTAATCCCCATTGCCTGCAAAAAAACAAAACAAACAACAATTAGGTAGAATGATTTTCATTGACCCAAGAATATTAGTATAGCATTACCTAATAGAGTTTTCCATTTACTTTTTTTTTTTTTAGTGAGGCAATGGGGGTTAAGTGACTTGCCCAGGGTCACACAGCTAGTAAGTGTTAAGTGTGTGAGGCCAGATTTGAACTCAGGTACTCCTGACTCCAGGGCCGGTGTTCTATCCACTGCGCCACCTAGCTGCCCCTCCATTTACTTTTATTTTCTTTCCAAACCAAATGCAAATACATTTTAAATTTAATTTTGTTGGGATAAATGAGCACTTTCGAGCTTTTTTTTTTCTTTTTGGTGGGTGAGGGAGGCAGTGGGAGCTGGGTGACTTATCCAGGGTCATACAGCTAGTAAGTGTCTGGGGCTGGATTTGAACTCGGGTCCTTCTGACTCCAGTGTGCCACTATCCACTAGCTACTCCTTTTTGTTCTCTTCAAAGACTGATAAAATTATCACTATCCCTTTCCACAAAACTGCTTGGAAGATATTTTTAAACTGCCCCATTTTGTTTCATTTTTTTTCTGTCCTTCTACGACAGAAATTCTCACTTTTAGGGTGACAGGGTCCTCTTTATTCTTCCATTTGTGGGTGGCATTTTGTGGATTTCATCAAGCCTCAGGATATTACAGAGCCTCTTGGAAGATATCTGAAATAACTCAATAGTTTGGCTTGACCATCCAAGACCAAGTGGAAGAATAATATCTACCAGCCAGATATCAGTCCTATAGAGCAAAGGTTCTTAAACTTATGTGTGTATGTGTAGTTTTGATAATAGTATTCCAGCATAATTGGTTTCATTTTGAATTTTAACTTATTTTATGCATTTAAAAACATCAATCTGAGGGCAGCTAGGTGGCGCAATGAATAGAGCACCAGCCCTGGAGTCAGGAGTACCTGGGTTCAAATCCGGCCTCAGACACTTAACACTTACTAGCTGTGTGACCCTGGGCAAGTCACTTAACACCCATTGCTTCTCAAAAAAACAAAACAAAAAAACCCCACATCAATTTGAGAAATAATCCATGGACCTCACCAGACTACCAAGGGGATCTGTGAAGCAAAAATGGTTAAGAACCCTTGGTACTGAGTTTATCCAAAAATATCTTTATCTGGGACACACCGTACAGGAGGACACTGAGTAGGAAAAGGATTGTGGGCTGGATTGTTTCTGGTAAATTGCAAAGCTCTCTCTTTTTTTTTTTTTTTTTTTTTTTTTAGTGAGGCAATTGGTGTTAAGTGACTTGCCCAGGGTCACACAGCTAGTAAGTGTTAAGTGTCTGAGGCTGGATTTGAACTCAGGTACTCCTGACTCCAGGGCCGGTGCTCTATCCACTGTGCCACCTAGCTGCCCCGCAAAGCTCTCTTAATGATCCCAAGAAATGATCCCTGAAAGCAAAGGCCCATCTGTTCAATACTAACATTTTACCTCTAGTACTCTGGCAGATGTTGAACATTACTGCCTTTGAAGAACTGAAGATGAGCATCACATAGGGAGGACAATGGAGAGGTAACATGGTGGTGCAACATACAAACAAACATCCTCTGGTAGAGGATGTCTGATCACCACCTCTCATTATTCTGCTTCCTCTCTCACTCGATACATCTTCTCTAAGCCACATGAAATATACCCTTATCAGGACTTCCACTTGATCCATCCCTGTTCTGTTTCCTATACTCTGGCTTCATTTGCATCCCAACTCTCTATTACCTGTCACTTTAATATTTTGCTAGCCACCATCTCTGAATCTCTTACCACTTCTACTCATCCTTAGGTGCTAATCTTTATCCTTGGGTAGCTTACTCTCTCTCTCTCTTTTAGGCAATTGGGGTTAAGTGACTTGCCCAGGGTCACACAGCTAGTAAGTGTTAAGTGTCTGAGGCCGGATTTGAACTCAGGTCCTCCTGATTCTATCCACTGCGCCACCTAGCTGCCCAGGTAGCTTTCTTGATCTAATTTTTCCATACTTGTTCTGAATGTGTTGAGTTTTCCTGGAAAAGATAACTAAATCAATCTGGTCTCTTCTCTCCAAAACTATGTGATGCCCAATCTCTTCCAGGCCCTCACTGCTGCTCAACAGGCCTACTCACTTATAATGGCTGTTGTTCCAAATATTTTTTCTCTCTTCAAGTACACAGCTGTATCCCTAGCCTTCATAATTATTATAGCACTGTTTCAATAAGAAGCCTCAGGCTGTTCAACATAACATCCTTCAATTTTCCTACTCCTTTCTTTAAAATTTCTAAGCAGAGGCAGCTAGGTGGTGCCGTGGATAGAGTACCAGCCCTGGATTCAGGAGGACCGGAGTTCAAATCTGGCCTCAGACACTTAAGACTTACTAGCTGTGTGACCCTGGGCAAGTCACTTAACCCCAATTGCCTTACAAAAATTTTTTTTTTCTAAGCAGAAGTTCTCTCCCAGGCCAGGATTTCTGCACCAAACCATTCTTTCCTCTTTTGCCCATCTTCACTTGGTGAACCAGTTCAACTCTCTACCATCTTCTTTTGAGTCTCTGGCCCCCTTGTATTGCTGATTGTGCCTTGACAAGCTTCAGCCTTGGATTTCTCCCACCATCTGCTGCCTTTCTTCCTATTCATCTACTGCTGAGTAAAGGTACAGAAAATCATTCTTATGGATCCTCTATAAATTTGTTACACAACCTTAACTGGGCCCTCACTGCTGCTAGGTAATCCTCCTATACGCCCTTATCAGCTCACTATTCTACTCTCCCCAGCAGCTCTTGAACTTTCATCCCTTCTCAAACCTCTCATAGCTCACTCTTCCCCCATGCTCACAGCTGAGAACATATTTTACAGAAAAAAATTGAGGCCATTCCCCAAGACCTCCTTCTTTATTCTTCCTTATATCATTCAGATTCCTCCTGCCACTATCTCCTCCTCCACCCTTGCATCATATGAAGGAGTTGCCAAGGCAAACTCCTTTAATTGCATGTGAGCCCATCCTGTCTTCTCCAAGATATTTCCCCTTCTGTCATCCTCACTTTCTTATCTTCAACCTCTGCTTGTCTATTGGCTCCTTCCCTACTACCTACAAACATGTCCATATCTCCCCCATCCTGAAAAAACCCTCACTTGATCCTTCCACCCCCACTATTATCCTACATCTCTTTGGCCATTTGTGGCTAATCTTTTTAAGAAGACTCTGTAATAGATGCTTCCACTTTCTCTCCTCTCATTCTCTTCTTAATCCTTTATAATCTAGCTTCCAACCTCATCATCCCACTGAAGCTCTTTCCAGCATTCCCAGTGACCTCTTAATTGACAAATTCAATGGCCTTTTCTCAATTCTCCTTCTCCTCTATCCAACTGTCAAACACCATCTTCTCTCTGATACCCTCTCCTCTCTAGGTTTGTGGGACACCATTCTCTCATGGTTCTCTTTCTGCTTATCTGAACACTCTTTCTCATTCTCCTTTGCTGGATCGTCACCCAGATCATGGCTACTACTCATAAATGTCCTATACGGCTTTGACCTTGGACATCTTGTCTTCTCCTTCTATACTTCTTCACTTGGTCATCTCATTAGCTCCCATGGACTTAATTATCATCTCTGTGATAAAAATTCTCATATCCACCTCTGTAGCCCTAATGTCTCTGCTGACTCTCCATCTAACATATCCAACAGCCTTTCAGACATCTAGAACTAAATGTCCAATAGATATCTTAAATTCTACATGTCCAAAACTGAACTCTATCTTTTCTACCTCAGATTTTCCCTTTCCAAAGTTCTCTTTTACTCTTTAGGACCATCCTCCCAGTCCCCTAGGCTTTCAACCTAGGTATCATCTTCAATTTCTCACTATCTTTCACACCTTCTCCCCGCCCCCCCCCATATCCGTCTGTTGCCAAAGTCTGTCAATTTCACTTTTGCAATATCTCTCCAGTAAACCCCTTTCTCTTCCCTGATAACTTCAGTCCATCTGCCATTCAGGTGTCAAAGTGATTTTTCCTAAAGCACAAGTCCAACCATGTCTCTGTCTCTGTCTCTGTCTCTGTCCCTGTCTCTGTCTCTCTCTGTCTCTCTGTCTGTCTCTGTCTCTTTCTCTCTCTCTCTCTCTCACACACACACACACACACACACACACACACTCAGTAAACTTTAGTGGCTTCCCACCTCCAGGATCAAATACAAAATCCTCTGTTTGGCATTAAAAGTTCCATTTTTTATGAGATAATTAAATTGCTTCTTTTTTCTTACCCAGTTTTGTTTTCTAGAATCACCCCATAATATACAACTCAGCCCCAAGCTCTCTTTTCCCCTAAGAGAAATAAAATTATAGACCAATTTTATTAATGAATATGGATACAAAAATCCTAAATAAAATACCAGCTAAAAGGTTACAATGATAGATTACAAAGATTATATGTTATGGGGCAGCTAGGTGGCGCAGTGGATAAAGCACCAGCCCTGGATTCAGGAGTACCTGAGTTCAAATCCGGCCTCAGACACTTGACACTAGCTGTGTGACCCTGGGCAAGTCACTTAACCCCCATTGCCCTGCAAAAAACAAAAAACAAACAACAACAACAACAAAAAAAAAGATTATATGTTATGACCAAGTGGGATTTATACCAGGAATGCAGGGCTGGTTTAAAATAAGCAAAACTATTAACATAATTGATTATATCAATAATTTAAAAATCATATCATTATAACAATAGATGCAGAAAAAGCTTTTGATAAAGTACAATACTCATTTCCATTAAGAATGCTTGAAAGTATTGGTATAAATGGATTTTTCCTTAAATTGATTAAAAAAAAACCCATTTATCTAAAACCATCACTATTTATAATGGGAATAAGCTAGAAGCCTTACCAGTAAGATCAGATGTGAAATAAGTATGCCCACTGTAACCAATATCATTCAATACTGTATTGCAAATCCTAGCAATACCAATAAGAGAAGAAAAAGAAATAGAAATAATCAGAATAGGGAACAAAGTAATAAAACTGTATCTTTTTGAGGACAATATTATGATATACTTGGAAAATCCCAAAGATTTAACGAGTTAGTTGAAATGATAACTTTAGCAAAGTAGCAGGATATAAAGTAAATCCATATAAATCATCAGCATTCCTATATATCACATACTAAACCCTACAAGAAGAGATAGTAAGAGACACCCCATTTAAAATAATTCTAAAAATACCTGGGAGTACATCTGCCAAAACAAACCCAGAAACTATATAAACAAAATCATTGAAAACTTTTTATACAAATAAAATTATATTTAAATAATTGGAGAAATATTAATATTCATGAGTAGGCAGGGCCAATATAATAAAAATGACAATTTAACCTAAATTAATTTATATATTCAACACCAACCCAATTAAATTACCCCCAAAATTATTTTACTGAATTAGAAATAATAACAAAATTCATTTGGAAGAACAAAAACTCAAGAATATCAAAGGAACTAATGAAAAAAATGTAAAGGAAGGAGACTTATGTAAGAAAACAATGAGGGACAGCTAGATGGCATAGTGGATAAAGCACCAGCCCTGGATTCAGGAGGATCTGAGTTCAAATCTGGCCTCAGACCTTTGACACTTACTAGCTGTGTGACCCTGGGCAAGTCACCTAACCCCCATTACCCTGCAAAAAAAAAGAAAGAAAGAAAATAATGAGATTTGGCAGATACTCAAAGGCTCACCTGGAGATTAATCTAAACTGATTAAATTAAGTGAGAGTGATTATAACCACAACTGGCTAGCCCTTAAGAAGGTATTATTCTGGAGGGAGGGGAGGGAGGGAGAAAAATCTGAAATTGTAAAGCTTGTATGAACAAGGGTTGGGAACTATCTTTACATGTAACGAAAAAATAAAATACCTTATATGTAAAAAAAAAAAAAAGGTATTCTCAGAAGCTAAGGACTTTGAACTCACCTCAAGACCACCTTCAAGTCCAGTGAACCAATGGATTTGGATGATGCCTACCAATCAGCTTGAAGCAGTGTGTAAGGACCGCCTCTGCTCCAGACCTATAAAAAGCTTCCACTCTCAGTTTGAGAGCAGTTTGTGGTTGAAGCAGGTTCATGGTGGAGGACTTGAGGAAGAACCAGATGAGGCTGGAACTCTAGGCTAGATAGGCCTTTTCTTAACTTTCTGAACTCCCTGTGTTTTCCTTTTTACTAATACCTAGTATGCTTTAATAAATGCTTAATGCCCAAAGAAAAACTGGTGCTAAAGCTTCTAATTTAAGGCGACCACACATTTAGATTTTAAACATCACACTTAGCTGTACCAGATCTTAAACAATATTAAAGGCAATAATTATAAAACTATCTGGTACTGCCTAAGAAATAGAGAAGTAGATCAATGAAACAGAGTAGACAAACAATTTCTAGCAGGAGATAAATATAATAACCTAATATTTGACAAGTATAAAGACTTAAGATTTTAGGATAAGAGTTCATTTGGCAAAAATTGTTGGGAAAAGCAGTCTGGCAGAAACTGGGCAAAGACCAATATCTTATACCACTTACCGCTATCTTTTCCAAGAAAACCCCAAATGGGGTCATGAAGAGTCAGACACAACTGAAACGACTAAACAACAGCAACCACAACATATATGGTGATAGCTAATGAGAGAATTTAAAGCAGAGCGCTTCCGCCATTGATGACCAAACTACAATGCAGTAAATTCTGGTCAAACGACACTTTGCTTGATTCTGGCTGCTTCCTTGAAGCTTAGATTTTTCTTCGTTTATTTTTTTAAATTATGGAAACTTGTATATGCCACTCCTATATGGAACTGACACCATATGTGGTCCTGGGTAGAGCCTTTTCTGTTTCTTCCTGGCTGCTCCCGTGCATTCCTTGCCAAGCCTTTCAGGTAGTCCACCATTCATACTCTTTAGAAAATGTCTCATTGGAAAGGATTTAAAGCTGGACAGGACTTCAGAGGCTATCTTGTCCAACCACCTCATTTTACAAATGAGGGAACTGAAGTCTGGAAAGGTTAAGGACCTACCCAAAGTTACACCCACAGTAAGAACCCAGGTCTTCAGTGCCCAAATCTAGCACACACTATATGTTTCTTAGTTATTATTTTCAATTTGGCTGTTATTTACTTATCATTAAATAAACTGGTCAGTAATTTCGTGTGCTAGTTTTTTGTTTATTTATTTTTTTTTTGGTGGGGCAATGAGGGTTAAGTGACTTGCCCAGGATCACACAGCTATTAAGTGTCAAGTGTCTGAAGTCAGATTTGAACTCAGGTCCCCCTGAATTCAGGGCTGGTGCTTTATCCACTGAGCCACCTAGCTGCCCCCTGGTCAGTAATTTTGATCCTGTTTAATTATTATTTATAGTTTGGGAAAGATTAAGAACTACTTTAAGAGGCACTTTTCCTAGCAGAACTTAGGAGATGAAATACTCAACAAGAGCTGAGCTGATGTCTGGGGCCAGAGAATTTTAGAAGAATAGTTGTGTATTTTTATTAAAGATTTGCACAATTACCCATAAATTAGGAACAACTAGATGGTGCAATGGGATGGTGCTGGGCCTGAAATCAGGAAGACTCATCTTCTTGAGTTTTAATTTGGCCTCAGACACTTACTAGCTGTAGGACCCTGGGCAAATCATTCAACTTTGTTTTGGTTTCCTCATCTGTAAAATGAGCTGGAGAAGGAAATGGCAAATCATCCCACTATCTTTGTGAAGAAAACCCCAAATGGGGTTACAAAGAGATGTACATGACTTGGAAAGGAAGGAAGGAAAAAAGAAAGATAAAGGAAGAAAGAAAGAAAGAAAAGAGGAAGGGAGAGAGGAAGGAAGGAACATGAATAAATTTCTTCTTTTTTTTTTTTTTTTTTTTGGTGAGGCAATTGAGGTTAAGTGACTTGCCCAGGGTCACACAGCTAGTAAGTGTCAATGTCTGAAGCTGGATTTGAACTCAGGGACTCCTGAATCCAGGGCCGGTGGTCTATCCACTGCACCACCTAGCTGCCCCATGAATAAATTTCTAGGAAGTCCCAAGTCACCTCTGGAGAAAAGCTGAACTCGGAAAGGCAGTGTCCTGTCTAGGAGGTTTCTTTGGGCAGTTGGCTCTTCTGCTGCTGCTCTCAAATCCAAGCCTTGCATTAACAGGAGGAAGAAGGGGAGCCAATGCAAGCGTTGCGGCTGAGCTGGAGGGCTCCAACTAAGCTTGTTCAGTTGGCCATGCCTCCATAGCAACTCAACCTCACCACCAGCACCTGACCTAGCTCTTGAGTGCCTCCTAGTGGTTGGAGTCAGAAAGAGCTGAATTATAGGTGGAGAGGATGGGGGTGTGGGGTGGGTAGGGGTGCTCAGTCCCTAGAGAGGTTTGGCTTAACTGTGGGGTTGTAGGGCTATCTATGAAAGGCTTCTTGCTTGTGAATTCTGTGATTTGAAGGGAAAGATGGACAGAGTATCCACCATATGCCCTGGTTTTCCCCCTTCATGCATCAGGCTCCCAGCAATTACATTGAGAAAATGTTGGAAACTTGCTAAAGGGTGCTCTGTGACTGGAAGTGAGAGTAGATACACACACGCACAGATATATGTGTGTATGTATATATACATGTGTGCATATGTATATGTGTGTATATACATATATATGTATAGATATAAAGTCAGGAGGATGAGTAATCAGATTAAATTTATCTACCACCAAAGTAAGGGTGTTCCACGCCAAATTCTAATTTTAGATGTGAAAGGACCTAACATATTCTACAACACTCCCTTTGACCTGCTGAAATGAGTTAATTTGTTAGTGTGTTGGGGGAAAAGAGACAAAAGGTTTTTTGGAGGAATTGAGACCCATAAGGCTCACTTTTGGCCGTGACCTCTGAATACAACCCCCTAATACTACTACCCTTTGGGGTAAACTTTAATAGCCTGTGCTTGCTCTTTCCCAGCCAACATTCCTTATCTCTGTGCCTGTGATGCCAAAGACTAGAAGCTAATTTGCTATGCCTGATAGAGAACCATCCCCCTATACAATGGATGGCTCCTTGCTTGCCTTACTTAGGAAGCTGCCCTGGTGTAGAGAGCAGAACGACCAGGGCCATCCCATGTATCAATTAGGAGAAATGACTGAGAGCTGGAAGAGCTAAATATGGCAAGTCCAAAGTTAGCCCCTCTAAGACCATCCCTGACCCTGTTTCCTCCTCTGCTTTGTCCTGAAGACCATTGCACTGGAAATCCAGTGGCCTCGCTACTTGTATCCTTCCATTGTTATTTTTGCCCTCACGTTCTCAACTGCATAAGATAGAATTTCAACAACTTTCCTTGTATAGATGAGAACATATCATGAGAAGACATCTTGCTTTGTCAGATAGGAGGTCTGACTCCTTTTTGTGAAAACCCCCAAGGTAAGTCTCCAAACTTCTTAGAAGAGACTTGGAAAAATTAGCAAGTTCACTTTCTTTTTTCCTTCCTTCCTTCCTTCCTTCCTTCCTTCCTTCCTTCCTTCCTTCCTTCCTTCCTTCCTTCCTTCCTTCCTTCCTTCCTTCCTTCCTTCCTCCCTCCCTCCCTTTCTTTCTTTCTTTCTTTCTCTTTCTCTCTTTCTTTCTTTCTTTCTTTCTTTCTTTCTTTCTTTCTTTCTTTCTTTCTCTCTTTCTTGTGAGGCAATTGGGGTTAAGTGACTTGCCCAGGGTCACACAGCTAGTAAGTGTTAAGTGTCTGAGGCCAGATTTGAACTCAAGTCCTCCTGAGTCCAGGGCAGGTGCTCTATCCACTGCACCACCTAGCTGCCCCAGCAAGTTCACTTCTAAGGCAGGGTATCAAAAATCTCCTTGTACTCCTGAAGAATATCATCTATGTCATTCCATGAGGTAGAGAGTGGCTCCATTAAGAACGGCCCTGGGGACAGCTAGGTGGTGCAGTGGATAAAGCACTGGCCCTGGACTCAGGAGTACCTGAGTTCAAATCCAGTCTCAGACACTTTATACTTACTAGCTGTGTGACCCTGGGCAAGTCACTTAACCCCCATGGCCCCACAAAAAAGAAAAGAAAAGAAAAAAGAATGACCCCAAAAGGCCATTTGAGTCTGGCCAGCAGAAAATCCCAAGAGTTGTAAGTCTATAAACAAGTTGTATTGGGCCCAAACCTCTGAGAAGTTCTCCATTCAGTCAGTGAAAAAGTCTTAGTGATGCTGAGTGTCATCTGGGGCCAGGGCTGCTGCCTCTAAGAACAGCCCAAGCCTTGGGACCTGAAGTGAGCTTTGCAACTAACTTGACCATGTTTTTAGAGGCCTGAGAGCAATGGTTGTCCTATTGTCAAAATCTCTGAAAACCCCCAAACTTGGTGGTCAGGCAATATGTCATACAAGAAATTTGTCATAGTCTATCTGGGGCAAAACAACTCGTGCTAGTAATTAGGAAAATCGCCAAATTGAAGTGGAAGATTTAATCCTTGCCTGTGGTTCGGGAAGGAAAGTTTGAGTTAGGAGAGCAGACATAATCCAAAAGTCACGGGGCATTAGTTCCTGGCATTCCTATCCTTTTCCAGGGCACTGAGATCTAAAGAGCTAAAATAGATGGGAGAACCAGTAATAGCAGATCAGAGGATCTGCCAGAGATTAGCAAGTCAAAATACAGGGGATGGGGAGATGATACTTTGTCCCCAAAACTAAAGCTGCCCCATAACATGTTTTAATCATAAAAGTATTTTATTATTTTCCAGTTACATTTTCAAATTTTGTTTTTATAAGATTTTAAGTTCCAAATTTTTCTCCCTGCCTCCCTTCCCTCCCCCCTCCCCAAACAGAAAGCAATCTGATAAAGGTTATATATGTACAATCACATTAAATATATTTCTGCGTTAGTCATGTTGTGAAAGAAGCAGAACAAAAAGGAAAACCTCAAAAAACAAAAAACAAAAACCAGAACAAAAGTAGAAACAGAATGGTTCAATCTGCATTCAGATTCCACAGTTCTGTTTTCTGTATGTGGAGAGCATTTTCCATCATAAATCCTTTCGATTTGTCTTGGATCATTGTATTGCTGAGAAGAACTAAGTCTATGACAGTTGATCATCGCACAACGTTGCTGTTACTGTGCACAATTTTCTCCTGGTTCTGCTGGCTTCACTCAGCATCAGTCCACTTAAGTCCTTCCAGGTTTTTCTGAAATCTGCCTGCTCATCATTTCTTATAATTCTTATTCATATAACACAATTTGTTCAGCCATTCCCCAATTGATGAGCATCCCCTTGATTTCCAATTCTTTGCCACCACAAAGAGAGCTGCTATAAATATTTTTGTACATGGGGGTCCTTTTCCCTTTTCTATGATCTCTTTGGGATATGGATCTAGTAATTGTATTACTGGGTCAAAGGGTATGCACAGCTCCATAGCCCTTTGGGCATAGCAGAACATCTCTACTTAATGTGGGAGCTTGTGTGCCTCATACCCAACTAGCAAAGGTGACCCCTGTGGTCCTGGGTCAGGCATCTCTCACTTTCTTTTGACTCTGATTCTCCTACTGAGCTTTGTGGCCATTGAGGGGAAAGTTGGATCCTTCTTCCACATACTTTTCATAGATCAGAGATTTAGAGCAGGAAGGGACTTCATAGGCCATCTAGTTCAACTCTACAATGGAGGAAAACATCAGAGAAAGGATTTGAATCTAGGTCTTATGACAACCCTTCTTTCTTTCCTTCTGTTCTGGCCACTCTCTCCTTACCCCTACCCTCAGGTATCTGGTGCCCTGAAGGGGTCAGAGAATGTTATTCTTCTCTCCTCTCTCTCTCTGTTTCCCTCCCTCCCTCCCTCCTTCCCTCCCTTTTCCCATCTCTTCTTTACTTTTTTTTTCATTCTTTCTCATATATGAAACACAACTCTATTACACAGTTTAAAATATTTTATTTTTTAACACCATGCTAACAAAACTATCTTGCTTGTTTGCATTCCTTTATGGCTTCTATCGTCTTTTGTGTATTTTTTAAAGATTCATTTGCTCCCTTTTCTTTTTTTTTTTACCCACTAACCTCCCTAACAACTCCCTCTCAAATAGAAGCCATCTCTTGTAATGAACATGTATAGTCAAACAAAACAAAGACATTGTGTGAAAATATATTTTTTTTATTTTGTACCTCTAATTCATCATTTTTTGACAAGAAGTGGGAAGCAGGTTTCATCATTCTTCAGAAGTTGATTAGTCATTGTGTAGACCAGAATTCTTAAATCCTTCATTATTTTTTATAGCATTGTAGTCATTATAGAAATTATTCTCACAATCTCACTCATTCATCAGTTCAGTACAAGTCTTCCCAGTGTTCTCTGAATGCATCATCATGGTACCATAATGTTCCATTCCATGGGATATTGCTGACCTCTGCTGACAGAGGGAGTTTCCTCATCTGGGGGAATTCCACCTGTACCAATGAAGCCATGTATCCAGCCTCTATCCCTATCCCCACCTTGATAGATCATAATTTGTCCCATTATTCTCCAGTTGATAGTCATCCCAAATAGCTGCTGTGAATATTTTTCTATGTACAGGTTGTTTCTCTGTTCTCTTTTGGGTACATGCATGGTAGTGGGGTCACTGGGTCCGAGGGTATGCACAGTTGTAACTTTTTTTTTAAGTACAGTTACCAATGGCTTTCCAGAATGATTGAACCACTTCAGGGTTCCACCAAAAGTGTGTTAGTATGTCTGTCTTCCCATACACACATCCCCAGAATCACTATTTTTCTTTTTTTAGGGTCATCTTTTTCCAATTGATACATGTGGTAGAACTTGAAATGTTTTAGTTTGTAATTTTTTTTACGATTAGTGCTAGCCTTATCTGCAAATTTAATATACCAAATGCATTTCACTGGTAAAATCAATGTGGGGGGCAGCTAGGTGGAGCAGTAGATAAAACACCGGCCCTGGATTCAGGAGGACCTGAGTTCAAATCCAGCCTCAGACACTTGACACTTACTAGCTGTGTGACCCTAGGCAAGTCACTTAACCTTCATTACTTCATTACTCCCCCTCCCCCCCAAAAAAAGATAAAAACAATGTGCTGAACAGCACAAGGACCAAGGACAAAGTCCCAGGGCCTCTACTACAGACCTCCCTCCAAGTCAACAGGGATCATTAAAAACCATTGTTTCTAAAAAAAATTAAAAAATAAAAAAAAAAGAGGGGCATCTAGGTGGCGCAGTGGATAAAGCACCAGCCCTGGATTCAGGAGTTCCTGAGTTCAAATCCTGCCTCAGACACTTGACACTTACTAGCTGTGTGACCCTGGGCAAGTCACTTAACCCCATTGCCCCGTAATAAAAAAATAAATGAAAAAAACCCCATTGTTTCTAATCATTCAATCAATTTTGGAATCTACCTAATCATAAGATCACTCACATCCCTCAATTCACAAGGATATAATAAGACACTTTCTCAAATACTTTGAGGAAATTGAGGCATACTATGTAAATAGCTTCTCTCTGAACTTCCATCCTGACAATTCCCATCAGAAAACAAAAGTAGATTTGTTTGGCATCATCTGTTCTTGAATGTACACAGTGCTTTTTATGCTTCCATGCCTTTGTATATGCCCTTCCTTGTGTCTAGAACACCCTCCCCTTCCCCTCTTCTTTTTTTCCCTCTCTCTCTTTTTTTTTGAGGGGTAGGGTGGGGCAATGAGGGTTAAGTGACTTACCCAGGGTCACACAGCTAGTAAGTCCTTCCCCTCTTCTTCTGTGGAATTCCTGCCCATCCTTTAAATCCCAACTTTAAAGCACCAAATGATACATTTTTCTCAGAGATCCTAACATTAGGATCATAGATTTTACAGCTAGGAGAGGCTTCGGTGGCTATCTTCTGGTATAATCTTCTCATTTTACAGATGAGGAAAATGAGGCTCAGAAAGGTCAAATGACTTGTCCAGGCTCACACACTAGTCTAAGACAGCGTTCAAATCTACACCTTCCTGACTCTAGTCTAGTGTTATTCGCCATGCCAGGCTCCCTGCTTCCTCCTTGCACTTCACATAAAACTTTACCTTATACCTCTTTGATATACTTGTTGTGTAATAGTACATATAATAATTTGTGATTCTTTGTGTCTTGGCATCAGGAATTCAGAGCTTCAAGGGACCCTAGAGAAAATGTCCTGCTCTACTCCTCAAATTCCCAAACTCTGGTTTTGGTCCAAATTTAGAACCCATTCTTTAAGCGACTGGAAGGTCTTAAGACAGCTTAAATCTAAGAATATGAAATTGTTATACAACTCCTATCAGATTTTTATTCAAATACTGCTGAAGTAAATCAGTGTTTTAAAATATTTTAATGTTTATCAATAGCTTTTGGCTTTGTATCACTTTCGTTTCCAAATCACTTTCATTTCCTCTCCTATCCAGAGTCATCTCTTGTAACCAAATAAGAAGGAAAAACAAAGTAGTATAGAAACCCATCCAATCAGCCAAGTCTGACAGTAAGTGCTGTGTTCCACATATAGACTTTAGTCAGCCACCTGTGCAAGAAAATGGTGGAGGCATATTTTCTTTTTCCTTCTTTAGGGTCAAGCTTGGTCATTAAAATGACACAAGTCAAGATTTTTTAGTTATTCTTTCCCTTTACATTGTTGTAGTTATTGTGTATACTGTTTTGCTAAGCAACTTGGCAAGACCTGGGGCCTGCAAGGTCTGAGTTCAAATATGGCCTCAAAGACTTACTAGGTATGACTCTGGACAAGTGACTTAATCTGTTTGCCTCAGTTTCCTCAACTGTAGAATGGAGATAATAAGAACACTTACCTCCTTGGGTTGTTTTGATGATCACATGAAATAAATTTATACAATACTTTTAATAATATGTAAGAACACTTACTGTGTTCCTGGCACTGTCCTAAACACTTTACAAATATTATCTCATTTGATCCTCATGACAACCCTTCAAGGTAGATGCTATTATGGAATTGTTTTACAGATGAGGCAGAGGTTAAGTGACTTGCCCAGGGTCACACAGCTAGTAAGTGTCTGGGGTTATATTCTTCGGGCCTCAGGTCTTCTGGACTGTAAGAACTGCTCTATCCACTGCACAGCTACCTGCCTAGTTAGCACATTGTAGGAAATCAATGCATATTTGTTTCCTTCCTTTATTTCTTGGCTCTGTTTATTTCACTGCACCAGTTCATGTAAGTTTTCCCCTGTTTTCCTGAATCCTTCATACCAAAGGGTATGGAAATTTTATTCAATAAGTCAATCTTTTTCAGGACCTGACAATAATGGCTGTACCGTTGTCTGGGTACACTCTCATTTGAACAATGCAGGTTAATGTTCCTTTATTTACAAGGATGATTTCTCCATCAATGCACTCTAATCTATGTTTGCCAGCCTTCTGCCTCTAAATGAAACAAACATCATGTTAGACTTAAGAGGCCTAACTCAGGTGAGATGACTAAAGTTTTTTCTCAGCAGGCAGAATTTAAAGGTGACTAAATTGAAAGGGCTGTGACAGCACTTCCAGTTACCTAGCCTCAGACAAACAAGAGATCTTAGCTTTGTGAGAAAATAATGGGATTTGGCAGATACTCAAAGGCTCTCCTGGAGATTAATCTAAACTAATTGAATTAAGTGAGAGTAATTGATTTTGCTGATTAGCCTACTTAAAGTTAATTAGATTGTAACCATAGTGGCCAGCCCTTAAGAAGGTATTGTTCTCAGAAGCTAAGGACTTTGAACTCAAGACCACCTTCAAGTCCAGTGAACCAATGGATTTGGATGACACTAACCAATCAACTTGAAGCAGTATGTAAGGACTGCCTTTGCTCTGGACCTATAATTTCCACATTCAGTTTGCTGAGCAATTCGTGGTTGAAGCAGACTCCTGGTGGAAGACTTGAGGAAAAACCCAACCAGGTTGGAACTCTAGGCTAGATAGGCCTTTTCTTAACTTTCTGAACTCCACGTGAATACCTGGTATGCTTTAATAAATGCTTAATGCCCAAAGACTGGTGCTAAAGCTTCTAATTAAGGTGACCACACATTTAGATTTTAAACCTCACAGCTCTTAGAGGAATAATCGGTTAAAACAGATAGCTACCAGATGGTGGGTTCGGGTGATTTCCTGCCTCACTATGTCCTGTTTCTTCTCCTCCAACTGATGGAAGACTTTATGCTTGTTTGCCTTAGGCATGGTAGATGATACTTGTCCTAGTTATGGCTCTCTAGTAGCCATGTAATTATCCTCCATGATCAATCAATAATAAACATTTATCAAGCACTTCCTATGTGCCAGGCACTGTGCTAAACACTTCAGATATAAAAGGAGGCAGTCCCTGCCCTCAAGGAACTTACCCCTAATGGGGGAGAAAAGATTCAAGCTGTCAAGATAATGGAATGTGATAGATGAGATTTGGCAGATACTCAGGAGCCCACCTGAGTGGATTACTGGCTGATTTGACTGGATTAGTAATTGACTAGATTCTAAGCACATCTGGCTGGTACTTGAGAGTACTTAAGAAAGCACTCTGAACTTCCGGCCCAATCAACCAACCAGCTTGAAGAACCTCCCCATTCTGGGAGGGGACAGGAAGGAGGAAAGGGGAGCCAGCTGGAAGAGCGCTGTCTTTTTGGTTCCTGACTTGGTGACGGCAGAGAAGGACAGAGAGGAGCTGAGGAAAGATAGGATTGAGAGGTTGTAGGAATTCTCTTCTCAATCTTTCTCTTTCTATATTTCAATAAACCCTTAAAAATCTAAACTTGTTTTATCGGTGATTTTAGTCAGTTTCCCCCCAAACTGGGGGAACAGATTAGAACCCACATTTAGAATTTTAAATTACACAAAGCAAATATACAAATATACAAAAAAAAATACACACAAGGTATATACAAATATTCACAAACAAGGGTAAATAGGAAATACTTAACAGAGGGAAAGCACCAGAATTAAGAGGGTTTGGGAAAGGCTTCTTGTACAAGACAGGATTTTAGTTGGAACTTAAAGGAAGCCAGGGAAGTCAGTAGGTGAATTGGAGGAGGGAGATCATTCCAGGCACAGGGGGCAGCCAGAGAAAATATCTGGAGCAGAGAGATGGAATATCTTCTGCATGGAACAGCAAAGAGGTCAGCGTCACTGTGGTGAAGAGTAAGGTATAATGCTGGAAAGGTAGCAGGCAGCTAGGTTATGAAGAACTTTGAATTCCAAATAGAATTTTGTATTTGATTCTAGAGGTGATAGGGAGCCACTAACGTTTATTGGGGAGGGGGAGTAAAGAAGGGAGTGGGGGTATACTTGTTAGACCCGTGTTTTAGTAAAATCACTTTATTGGCTGAACGGGGATGGGCTGCAGTAGAGACTTGAGGCAGCAGACCTTCCAATGGCTACTCCAGTCATTCAGACATGAGTTGATGAGGACCTGCCCCAGAGTAGTGGTAGTGTCAGATATAAGGGGTTGTATTTAAGATGTGTTGAAAGGCAATAGTTTGGATGTGGATGGTGGGAGATAGGGAGGAGTTGAGGGTGACTCCAACATTTTGAGCCCGAGGGACTGGGAGGACGGTGTGTTGTCCTCTAAAATGAATAATAAGGAAGGTGTGGGGGATAGCACAGGGAGAGTGAAGATGTAGAAAGAAAGATGGGTAAAGTTAATTAAAGATAATAAGAATAAGGGGGGGGGGGAAACAGTTCAGCAAAACTAACTAACCAACATCTCAATCAAGTTCGACATTATATAAAGTCTTTCACACCCATATTTCTTTATATCTGCAAAGAAGGGAGGGAGGTACATTCTCATCTCTTCTTTTAGGCCAAGTTTGATCATTATAATTGGACAGAGGTTTTCATATTTTTGGTTGTTTTTCTCTTTATTTACATTGTGACAGTCATCGTGTATATCGTTTTTCCTGGTTAGGTTTACTTTACTTCGTATTAGTTCATATGAGTTTTGCCACAGTTCTTCGGAACCATCATATTAATTGTTCTTTACTGCCTAGTGATATTCCATTCCTTTCATCTACCACTGATGGGTTAGCCACTCTCCAATCAAGGCAAGAAGCATTCAGTAAGCACTTACTGTGTGCCAGAAATAGTGCTAAGCCCTGAGGATACAAAGGAAGGGGAAAAAAAGTCCCTGCTTTCAAGGAGCAAATTCAGTTCAGGAGACAGCATGCAAACAGCTATGTCCAAACAAGATACAATATAAAGCAGCTCATCTTAGAGGAAAAACACTAACATGAATGCCCATTCAATAAGGTTTTCCCTTCTTCCCAGTTCTTTACTACCACAAAAAGTAATATAAATATCTTGGTGCACCATGGGACTTTCTTTTGTTAATTTTTTTTTCTGAACCTAACAAAGACCAAATAAAACAAGTTTTTCCATATATGTGTATGTGTGGGTGTGTATTGATAAACACATTGAGAACTTATTGACTTCATCTAGTTTGGTTTACAAGCCAATGAATTGCTGAGGCTGCCCAGACTGTTAATTCTAGCTTATTTTGTAGATCTCTCAAAACTCTTTCCTCAGGCAGCTAGGTGGTGCAGATAGAGCACCGGCCCTGGAGTCAGGAGTACCTGAGTTCAAATCCTGCCTCAGACACTTAACACTTACTAGCTGTGTGACCCTGGGCAAGTCGCTTAACCCCAATTGCCTCACTAAAAACAAAACAAAACCAAAAACAAACAAAAAAATCTCTTCCCTCCAAAGCAGCTTTCTTTATATGCAGTTTTCTTATGTAAAACAACTTACCTTATGCAACTATTACTTACCCCCTCCTAAAAATAATCTCATCACTCTTTTTTTTTTTTTGAGGGGCAACGGGGGTTAAGTGACTTGCCCAGGGTCACACAGCTAGTGTCAAGTGTCTGAGACTGGATTTTAACTCAGGTCTTCCTGAATCCAGGGCTGGTGCTTTATCCACTGCTCCAATCCTTCAGCTTCTTAATGTAAAAGACCTTAACTGGTGAAACCTATAAGGTAACCAATTCACTTTTGTCTTTTTTAGCCTATAAAAATTGTGCTAACCTCACTCTTTGGGTTTTCTCAGCATCTGCTTGCACTATTCTGAGTTATAATTCCTCTGCCCCAATTAAAGACCTTAATTTTATTATATTGATCCATTAATTTTTAGGTTGATGAAATTTATGTATATGTATATATACATATATGTATAGTTGAACAGAAAAAGAATGCACATGAACCAGCAGACCCTTATTATATACAGCTTGCTTGTGGGACCTTTCTTTTTATCATTAGCATCCTTGATATCAATGCCTAGTAATGGGACTTCTGGGTCAAAGAGCATGGGCATTTTAATCTTTTTTTTAGCATAATTCCAAATTGCTTTCCAGTCAGACATTATTAAGCATTCCTTACAGTAAAAAGTCCCAATGTTGTAAAAGTCCCAATGGAATTCTTAAGGAGATGAGAGCAGTCTCTCTTCTCTCTTCTTAAGCAACTCTCCCATCTATGTTACTGCATTCCCAGAGCAGTTTGGACAAACTCAGCCTGTCAGCTTCTGTCACCTCCAGGCTTTTCAGAGGTGTGTTCAACTTGCAACACAAAAAGTGGACTTGCTTCTTTTTATTTTGGAGGAAGAATATCAAGGGGCTGAAGAGAATTAAGAAACCCCTGCAGGGAGTGATAAAATAAATCACTGTCATTTTGACAGCACAAGCAAAAGCTTGTTGAATTGTTTTATTGAAAGCAGGAAAAAATTATGTGACAGGAATTTTCCCAGTGATATTTATATATTAAATATATACTAATCCAATATGGGAGAGTTGCCTTACTCAAAGCCTGTTTTCTTGCAAATCTCGGCTGTGTAACCACAGGGAAGTCATGGGATCTTTCAGACCAAGTCAATTCTCTAAGATTCTGGGTTATAGATAAGGTGCCAACATATATCAGTGGAGGGAGTTTCCACACCAGGAATTTCCTATAATGATGATGAAATCACATGACCAGAACACCACCAGAATAGACTGTACTCAACAGTCTTTGCTTAAATACAATTATATTAATAAGAAGACTGGTAACAAGATATCTTTGGTTCTACCTGGAAGGGCATACAAACTAAAGTTACCAGACATTATCAACAGACACATAGAGCTGAAGATATCAGTATAAATCTGGCTCTAGTAGTCCCTTCGGTGGAGAGGCATGGATAATGACAGGATAAATGACAGTTCACAGCCATCTCTGTAAGTAGCAAAATAAAGGGTTTTTCCAACAAGTTTGCAAGGGGGTGGAGAATCTAAAATTGTGTCACTCCTTTGGAAATAACTTTGATGAGTCATCAAATCTATCCCAGACTTACAGGGAGGGCTGTGCTAAGGGCACTTAGGCAGGCAAAACTTGATCCTATTTTTAAGGGAGCAGTTGACAATGAGCCAACAAAGTGAATTCTTCAGCCACTCCCAGGACCCAGTCCCAGCGTTTTAACTCTCACTATCAGGAAATTCTTCTTCATATCTAAGCTAGATCCTTCCCCACTTTTAAGTTTAGGACAGGGGGCAGCTAGGTGGCACAGTGGATAGAGCACCGGCCCTGGATTCAGGAGGACCTGGGTTTAAATCTGGCCTCAGACACTTAACACTTACTAGCTGTGTGACCCTGGGCAAGTCACTTAACCCTCATTGCCCCACCAAACAAAAAAAAAAGTTTAGGACAATTTCTTTGAATACGTCTTCATTGGAGTACAAGAACATATGATTTCCATCTATGAAAGTCTTCCTCATTGCTTGGAAGATCATTATTAAATTGTTCCTTGGTTGTCTCTCCTCCCACATAAATAATCTGTTCTTTTATTCTTTGTTCTTTGGTCATCTTTTCTGACGCTTTAATCATTTTTGTGGCACTCATCTGAATCTTTTCCAAGTTCTCCAATGCCTTTCAGTTGTGAAAGCCTAACCCTGGATGTGATATTCTTTTTTTATTTTTTTTAAATTTTTTTAGTGGGGCAATGAGGGTTAAGTGACTTGCCCAAGGTCACACAGCTAGTAAGTGTTAAGTGTCTGAGGGTGGATTTGAACTCAGGTCCTCCTAAATCCAGGGCTTTATCCACTGGGCCATCTATCTAGCTGCCCCCGTGATATTCTCTTTTTAAAAATTTTTAAAATTCATTTTAAACTTAAATACAAAATGAAAACCAAGAACATTTTCATGTACACAGCAGAACATGAGATGATTCTATATTAAACAATAAGTTTCCATTTCATGAAAACCTATGTAATAAGTCCTACGTGTTGTTTTCAAAGCAACCCAGCTTTTCTGTATTTCCTTCTAGGTTTTCTTTTATTTCCTGCTGTTGTACTTGTTATTTTAGTGTATTTCCCCCTCTAGAAAAGGCTACAATTAAACTCAAACATATATGTATATAGAAGAACACATATATATATATATGTATATATATATCTCCATACACATATATATTATGCATATATGTGTATACATATACACAAATAAACATCCATGTAAGACCATACTAAGCATATTTCTATTTGTCAGTTCTTTCCCTGGAAGTGAATAGCATCTGTCTTCAAAGGTCCAAGTCTTTCCATGTTTTTCTAAATCAACCAGCTCATTACTTCTTATATCACAGCAATATTCTGTTACAATCATATCCTATCTGAGAGATTGTCTATGAACATCTTTTCCAAATTTTCTGCCTTCCTTCTGATCTTGGATACATTTGTTTTATTTATATAAGAAAATTTTAAATTTAAAAATAATTGAATTATTCTGGATGTAATATTCTAACAAGGCCATAGTCAATGCTAATTAGAATGGATGACTATATTGTTTCAATATACTGCATTCCTATTTATACATCCTAGTAAGGCATATACCTAAAATCTCATTATGCCAAATTCCATAGGAGTGCCAGATTGCATTCTAAATTTTTAGAGGTCCATTAGGGGGGTGGGGGTGGGGCAGCTAGGTGGCACAGTGGATAAATCACTGGCCCTGGATTCAGGAGGACCTGAGTTCAAATCCAGCCTCAGACACTTGACACTTACTAGCTGTGTGACCCTGGGCAAGTCACTTAACCCTCATTGCCCCACCAAAAATAAAAGTTCCATTACAGCATGTCGATTTATAAGTCTCTTGGGGTTAGATTTGAATGGACTCTAGTAAAAATTACACAGTGATCCTCCTATCCTCATTAACACTGATAATGATTAGAATATGATGTTGAATATGAGGCTACTGAATTCATGAATGAATTTGTAAAACAAATCTAGATACTGGAGCAGTTCTGAAGGACATTCCTTTCAGGTTCACCCTGATCTGCTCATTTATCCATTCAACAAACATGCACTCTGTCTACTGTGAGTGAAGCACTGTCCTGGGTGTCAGAGAGATTTATTTAGGTAATACATGCTCCCTGCCCCCGTGGAGCCCTCAGTCTGGCAACGGAACATTGAAAGCACTAACAATTGTAATATAAAGTACTTCTCTTCTTGAGGTGAAGATCAAGTGTCACTATAGTCCTCTTATTATTATTATTTTATTGTTTTTCTGATGATATAATGGGCAATATATTATATAGATTCCTCATTGTCTATCATATATAGGAAATTATATATAATTGTGAGATATATTAATATATATCATACAATATAGTAAACATACTATATACATATATACTATACCAAGAATAACTATAATATATAATATAAATTATATATGTATATATAAAAATATTACTCTATATGGAAAATCAGGAAAGGCCTATTAAAGGAAATTCCACTTTAATAGAACTTTAAGGAAGAGGTAGGAATTTAACAAGTAAAAGAGGAGAGAAAAAGAACATTTCAAGAACAGAGAATAGTCTAGAAAGGGCAAGACACATTTGAGGGGGAGAAGGGTTGGGTCTGGCTGGAGTGTAGAATGCATAAAGAGAAGTAAAATGAGATGTGGCTGAAAAGGTAGAGTGGAGGTAGATTGTGTAGTATATGGAATAATAAACCAAGGAGTTTGAATTTTACTTGGAAGGCAATACTGTTGTTGCTCAGTCGTGTCCAATTCTTTGTGACCCTTTTTGGGGTTTTCTTGGCAAAGATACTGGAGTGGTTTACCATTTCTTTCTCCAGCTCATTTTACAGATGAGGAACTGAGGCAAATAGGGTTAAGTGACTTGCCCAGGGTCACACAGCTAGTAAGTGTCTAAGGACAGATTTGTACCCATGAAATCTACTTCAACACCAAGCTGACCATTGGCAATAAGAAGCCACTATTTTGATGAAAGGCGTGGCATGTCCAAGTGAGGGAGATCTTGCTGGCAGTAGTATAAAAGATTGAACGGAAAGAGAGTGAAGCAAAGAAGACTGTCTTAGATGCTAAACTAAGCATGTGGTATTGAAAGCACAGGCTATGTATGGTTCTGGTAGTGTGCACAGAAAGGGGACTGAATGTTCAAGATCCTGTGGAAGTTGTATTTACAGAACTTGGAAACTGATATGATTTGAGAAATGATGGAAAGAGGCAAAGATAATCCCAAGAATTTAAATATGGGAGATTGGACTTTTGGTGGTGCCATGGATAGAAAAAGTAAAGTGAGAAGAGGTTCAGGGCTTGGGGAAAAGATAAACTGATCGACTTAGCCAATAAGCATTTATAAGCACCTACTATGTGCCTGGCAAAAGAGGCGAAAGACAGTCCTTGCCCTCAGGCAGCTCACAATCTAACCAGGGAGACAGCAAGCAAACAAATATGTACAAACAAGGAAATAAATATGAGAGGGAAGGCACTGGAATTAAGAGGTGTTGGGAAAGATTTCTTTCTTGTTGTGATTTAAACAAATTTTGGGGGGTAAAGATCAAAGTTGTGGGTAGAGGGGTTGACCTTAGTGAAAAGTAGGGCTACCTTTTCTTTTGTGATTTGATTTGATGGAATGGGATGGAATGAGAGGCTAGAGCTCCTTACAAGGAATTGAGGAGAAAGTAAGTGGGGACAAGGTGGAGGCATTAGGACAAGTGTCAGGAAAGGAGAAGTTGAGAAAGCTTACGTTAATGATCTCAGTGAGGTAGCAGGCTATTAGAAGTTGGTAATTATCCTCAGTATTACCTCCCATTCTGATCTGATAGGTGTGTGAGCCAGACCAGAGGTGAAAAACATGAGGCCAGCAACACTCCAGAGTGCAGTCCGAACCAGATTATAATGTAATTGGGAAATGTTTAACAAAAGAAACAAAAATATAATAAGGCATACATAACATTGCATTTTAAAACTAAGTCCAGATATGGCCTGCAGAGATCCCTATGTACAGTTTAGAGGCCCCTGTTTCTATTTGAGTGTGATACCATTGCTCTTGGTTTTAAACATGTAGAATTGGGACAGCTAAGTGGCAAAGTGGATAGAGCACAGGCCCTGGATTCAGGAGGACCTGAGTTCAAATGTGACCTCAGACACTTGACACTTACTAGCTGTGTGACCCTAGGCAAGTCACTTAACCCCAATTGCCTCATTAAAACAAAAACAAAAAAAGATTAAACGTGGAATTAGAGATTCTATTAGAACAGGCAGGTAAAAATACCCCACGTGCAGTTAAAAGATGTTTGTCTGGAGTTTAGACTAGAGATAAAACCGTAAGACATAGACCTAGAAGTCATTTTCATAGAGGTGGTAGTTGAAAATGTGGAAGTGAATAAGAGGCTTAAAGTAGCAAGTAAAGAAAGATAAGAAGAAAGCAAAGAACCATATTTTGGAGAAGACTCACATTGAAAGGCTTGGAATAAGACAAGGAGCAGTTCAAGAGTTTGGAGGAAACCAGGAGAATATTGTTTCTAAAGCTCAGTGGAAAGATTCTATAGAGAGTAGGTTAAGGCACTTAGCAAATGGAACAAGACCATTTTAACTGGTGACTAAGTCGCTGATGACCTTTTCAAGTATAGTTTTAATAGAGTTGCAGGGATGTAAGTTTGTTACAAGGAACTGAGGAGTAAAGGACAAGGTGGAGGCAATAGGGAGAGGCAATTTTTCCTCCTAGAAGGTTGTTGACACAAGCAGGAGAGAGATGGAAGAGGTGCTGATCCAGAAGCAAAGTTTATTTCAAGATTAGGGAAACTCTACTATGCTTGTAGGTGGATGAGAAAAAAAATCTAGGGAGAGTGAAGAAAATTAGATTTAGACCTGGTTTCAAATCTGGCTCAGTAATTATGTGATCACGGGCAAGTCATTTAACACCTTTGAGTCTCAGAGTTCTTATTTATAACTTATTTGTTACAAGGGGAAAGCTTTTTTTTTTGGGGGGGGGGAGAAGGATTAGCGGGAGTTGTGACAATTACACTTTTTTTAAAAAAGTGTCAATATATCATTTAAAAAGTAAGTCAAACAGGATGATTTCAGAAAAGCCTGGAAAGACTTGTACAAACTGATGCATAGTGAAGTGAGCAGAACCAATAGAATGTTGTTCATAGAGACAGCAATATTGTTTGATGAAGAACTGTGAATGACTTAACTATTCGCAACAATACAGTGATCCAAGACAATCCCAAAGGACTATTGATGAAACATACTATCCACCTCCAAAGAAAGAACTCAGGGAGGGGGAAGGGGAAAGAGGGATAAAAATTGGAACTCAAAACTGTAAATAAAAATATATATTATTTAAAAAAATTAAAATTACACTAAAGAAAACAGAAGAGGACAAGCCAAGAAGTGTTGGAACCATACTGTTAAGTTTTAATTATATTAGAAATGCAAATTACACATAGTGGGGGAAAAGCCCAAACTTTAAATAAGTTCCCGGTTTCTCATGTGTATGTATACATACATATATCCCTGTTTTGTTTTCATTTGTATTTTGACATGTTTATCTTGGTTGGTATTTAAATCCATAATAAAAAAATGAAATAAAAATTTTCAAAAAGATTGGGGAATGCTTAGTATGCAGGCAGATAGGAAAAAGCCAGGGTGAGGGGAAAAGCACTGGCTTTAATTTCAGAGGATCCTGTGACCTTGGGCAAGTCACTGGGCCCCAGAGTCCTCACATGTAGGATGAAGGGCTTAGAGATTCCACTTAGAAACTCTAAGATTGGAAAAGATGACAAAAAAGTTTGAGGACAATTGTTGGAAGGGTTAGGAGAGGACAGGCACACTAATGAACTGTCAATAAGCTATTGTAGAAAGTACACCTATCAAAAGACCTCACTTCTACCCTGTTAAAGCTCTAGTTTCATAAATGGCAGATCTTCGAAATACTGAGTAGTAGACAAAGTGAAGAAATTACTAATAATTCATAGGACCTAAAGAATGACAAAAATTAGGATTGACTCAAAATAATTCATAGAAACTGACTAAATACAATTTGAGTAGCACAAATGATTTAATCTGGATGAACAGAAAAATGGAGGTTTGGGCTTGAATTATTATTATTATTTTTTTTTTTGTGGGACAATGAGGGTTAAGTGACTTGCCCAGGGTCACACAGCTAGTAAGTGTCAAGTGTCTGAGGCCAGATTTGAACTCAGGTTCTCCTGAATCCAGGGCTGGTGCTTTATCTACTGTGCCACTCAGCTGGCCCGGGCTTGAATTATATTGAGATGAAAGTTTTCTGAATAATATAGTAGAATTGTACCGATATTATTTTAATGAAAATATACTAGAGACAACTAGGACAACAAATGAACCATAATATTTTCAGGTCCAATGTTACTTAACATACAAATTTGTTTTCTGGAACCTTTTTTAAAAAATTGTTTCAGAGATAACTGAAATGCTTTATTTGTAACCATATAATGTCAAGGGAATATAAGGAAGGCTCTCAGACACTAGGTGTGTTTGTAGTAGATTTTTTGAGAGGAAGTGGAAAAGTTGCATAGAATAGGCAAGCATGGCTGGATTATAATCTACATTGTTGGTGGTAGTATCCAAAACAAGAAGAATACAGATTCATTAGAGCACTGAGGATTACTTTGAAATTTTCTTCTTTAAATGGATACATGACAGAATTTGCTTTAAAAATTAATTTATTTTAAAAGGTTATTTGCTTTATTGAACTAAAGCCTCAAATTCATTCAATGTTGCGTAATGTACTAGACAGTTGTATCATTAGACACTGCAAATACCCAAACAAATGAAGAAGTAGGGGAACAAACTTCCAGAAGTTCTGATCAAGAAACCAGGTGATCTCAAAAGAATTGCAAAGTATTCATAACCACATGAAAGAATGCTCCAAATCACAAAAAAAATAAGATAAATGCAAATCAAAACAAACCTGAGGTTTTCCTTCTTACCCTGTAAATTTTCAAGGTTGAGCAAAACAGTTAATAATCAATATTGGAGGGATTGATAGGGGATGATTTAAGCACAGTAATAACATTGTTGGAAGAACTATGAAATGGTATAGCCATTTTGGGAAGCAATTTTGAATTAGGTAAATAAAGTGTCTAAAATGTTCATACCCTTTGAACTAGAGACTCCATTGCTGGGTTTATGACCCAAAGAAGCCATTGATAAGAACAAAGTCCCCATATGTGTTAAAATATTTATAGCAGCTCTTCTTGTGATAACAAAGAATTGGAAACTAAGATGTCAATTGACTGGGGAATGGCTAAACCAATTGTGGTATGTGAATGTAATAGAATATTATTGTGCTGTAAGAAATGAAGTATGTGTTGAATGCTAAGTAACAGAAAAACCAACATGAACTGATACAGAGTGCACAAAGCAGAGCCAAGAAAACAACATGCACAATGACTCTATAAGAATGTAAACAAAGAACCACACACACAGAGCAAAAGTGAATATAACAAAAAGATCAAGCATTACTCAAATGAAGAGAAGAGTGGATACTCCCAACCCATCCTTATGTGGAGGTGGGAGGTTTACCGGTGTTGCATGTTGCACATTTTCAGACTTTTTTTTTGTTTGTTTAGACTTTTTCAATGTATTAAGCACTTTTGCTGATATTCTTCCCTTTTTTGGGGTGTGTGTGTGGGGTGGGGCTTTAAATATATTATTTGTTATATGGAATGGCTCTCTGGGAGGGGAGAGGGAGGGATACTAGAAAAAATATGAAAATGTAAAAACCACAGAAAACCAATAAAAAATTATTTAAAAAAGAAAATGAAATTGGGCAGTTCTAAGCCATGGGATTCATTCATCATCATTGCCTGGGAAGGAGAGAAACAGAGAATAATGAGGGAAGGATGGGCAGGGAAAGAGGGAAAAAACCAAAACAAAGGTGCGATCCGATCCTTGGATCAGGAAATTTTACAAAGTTCTAGTACTGCAAAATACTCTCAGGCTACAGCACCGAGACCTGTCCATCAGTGATTACCTCACATTCACAGTGTAATATGGGTAAGGACTATAACTAGTGTATTGCTAAAGGTGTTCAGATGTAAATCCCCTTTCTTTTATATGCCTTTAGTAAGTCTGTTTTATGTAAGTGCTTTGAAAACTTGAAGCCTGGAGGTTTAGGGGCCCATGAAGCAGGCTTCTAATGACCCCAGTGAAGATCTCTGGAGGGGGACCATGAGTCAGATTTACAGTTATGGTTTTATTCCCCTCCCCCCCAGCTTAACACAATGTCTGGCACCTGATAGGTGATTAATAACTTGGTGGATTGTTAAAGATTCTTTTAAAAATAAGTTTTTATGCCTTTTGGCTTTATTTGCCACTCCTTATCCAAACTGAAACCCTCTCTTATTACAAAAACACCAAATACACAAATCTCATCTGACAACGTAACATAAGTATTTTGTTCTGCGTTCTGCCCACCTCTCTGCAATGAAGAAACAAGTCTCCACATTTCTTCTCCAGATTATTCTCATTTCCCCCCATTATTTAGAATTTAATTTTTAGTGACTATATTTGTCATTCTTTACTGCATGATATTCTATTACATTTATATACTTTTTAAGTGCCATTTCCCAACTGATGGACACTCAGTTGTTTCTAGTTATTTGCTAAAATAAAAGTGTTAGTGTTAATATGGACATTGGACCCTCGTTACTTGGGGTGGGGAAACTTAGAGATTATTAAGAGAAGCCTTCAAGACTGAACCCTCTTTTTCTGCCAGAGGAGAGGTCTCAGGGATCCATTTACCTTTGCTACACCATCACAGAGATGTCAAAAGAAACAGAAGTTAGCCAGATGCTACCAAAGGAGATATTGAAGGTTATTCTGAGGGAAGTTCTGGCCAAGAAGAAGGCTGCACTACGTACTTCTGCAAGAAATGGAAAATCTTAAATTAAGGGTTAATGACATCAGCTAATGGAATCGTGCCAAGGGGATTTACTAGGAGGTAGCTGGTTAGCTGGTCTTTTGTTCTCAGTGTATTGTGAGATTTAAAATTGAATATACAAGCATTAAACTCCCCCTTTAACTTTTCCCTTATATATCTCCCAGACCACTAAGAAAAAGAAGCCCCTGAGCTTTAATCAGTGAGGGATTAGCTTTTATTGTTTGGGAATTAATTAGACAACAAAAAGGTGATACCAATTAGGGAAATAGGAAAGTAGAAATACAAATGAATAATCTTAGATCTAAGCATAGTCTATATTCCCTTATAAAACTCACGGAATCCCAAACTGCCTGCCAGGCCAAGAACAAGCACCGAACACCAAAAGCATGCGCTGTCACGACTAAGCTGAAACGTGAGAGAGCGAGAGCGCGAGAGCGAGAGCGAGCGAGCGAGCGAGCGAGCGAGAGAGAGAGAGAGAGAGAGAGAGAGCGCGAGAGCGAGAGAGAGCGAGAGAGAGCAAGAGCGAGAGAGAGAGAGAGCGAGAGAGAGAGAGAGAGAGAGAGCAAGAGAGAGAGAGAGAGCGAGAGCAAGAGAGAGAGCGAGAGAGCGAGAGAGAGAGCGAGAGAGAGAGAGAGCGAGAGAGAGAGCGAGAGAGAGCGAGAGAGAGAGCGAGAGAGAGCGAGAGAGAGAGCGAGAGAGCGAGAGAGCGAGAGAGCGAGAGAGAGAGAGAGAGAGAGAGAGAAAGAGAGAGAGTGAGAGAGAGCGCACTTCCGTTCCACCCTCAGTTTTTAAACTGCTGTCCCTGAAGTTGGTGCCCTTGGACACAGTGTGACAGGAGTGCTTAGTCGAGGTCTCCTCCCCAAAAGGTCGGTCCTTCAAAAGCCGCTTCAGTAGCATGCCCTCGACTCTCAAATGATTTAGCTAAAACTTCCGTTTCTTACCACAGTATGCTGGAAAGACAATGAAGAGAAAAAAATGAAAAAGCAATTGACCTAAATCAGGTGTACATAGAATTCTTTGCTGTAGGTAATAATTTTGAGGACACTGAGATATTGATTATCAAGGTATCTGAAGGAAAAATACCAGTGAAATGCAAAACTGCTGATATTATCAAATAAGGTGACAGAGACTGTTAATTATGAAATCACATATGCACTTTCCCATCTATAAGATTTTTATGAGAATAACCTACATATGCATCAAGAGCATACTTGATGAGGGTTGTAGAAGGGAAGAGGTTGTTTTTTCTAAGGAATTTATGCAAATAAATCACATTTTTACTCATACAATTGACAGTAAGATAAAAAGATTGAGATCCCACCAGTGTTCAAATATTAAAAAGCATTTCCTTTGGTAGTGCAAAATGTTATCTTAAAGGAGAGATTCTTAATCTTTTTTGTGTTATGGACTCCTTTGGCAAAGTCTAAGGCCTCTGTTTCAGAATAATCTATTACAAAGAAAACCAATTCTATTGAAATGCAGTTATCAAAATATTTTTAAAAAACACACCAAGTTTTCAGACACCAAATTAAGAACCTTAAAGGTTTTCTTCCAAGTAAGAAGTACATCCTATGAATGTATCAAAATTATACAAGATTCCTTGAATGCCTAGCAGAAGTAATTGCGTTTAATGTCTTGTGATTATTCATCCTGATGGTCATTTGTAGATGTCCACATACGATTGGCACAAAGCCTCCAACACTGCATGGCCTCCAGAAAGAGAATCATCATTGCCCAAAAAATTTTGGCCTAAGAATCCTCACAAGAAAAATCAGGTGGATGAAGAATGCCTATCATTCAGGTATGTTACAAATTACCTATTAGTATGTTCATCAATCTATGTCTTAGACAAACAGTGCAAATGGATAATAAATTGGGTCTATAACTTAATGTAAAGGGAAGTGGCTGAATTGACTTTGGGAAGTTCTTTTAAGGACACCAAAACTTCTCCCTGAAGCAAAAGCCCAACCTTTTAATATTAATGTTCTTCAGGTGTTGTATGTCTGTAAGTCACTGAACATTTGAAGAAATAAAAGTGAAACCTCAAACGATAATGGAAACACTGTATATGGTGGGCAGAAAAAGATGATGTGTAGGGCTAACATGTAGTTGATACTCAGGAGTCAGGAAGATTGAATTCAAGATTCCACCTCAGATACTTACCAGCTGTGTGATCCTGGTCAGGTCACAGTCTCTTTTGGCCTCAGTTTCCTCTAAAAAGAAAGACCCAGACTTCATGATCTTTATATGATTTACTATGATCTTAAGATCAAATAAAGATGGGGTGGTCATGTTTGACCAAATACCTATTGAACAGACCATAAACTCCTTTAGTATCCTCAATCTGTTAAGAAAAAGGGAGGTAGACCACCCCCTGCCGTGAATTTATGGGTGTAAATGGTAAACATTATTTAGGATAAGTTACAATCTGTATTGTTGGGAGGAAAAATGCCTCTGTAGATTTTTAGATCACAGAGCTGAACCCGAGTTGAATTTATATTTTGTAGAAATCTAGATTATTCTGGAAAAACTGCTTTAATTGAAAAACATGTTTAAGATAGTGAACCCATTAAACTAGTGCATTCCTGAAGTGGCAATTCCTGGTCCCTAATTCTTAAAACAGAAGCAAAACATATTACATATAATTTATATATATGCAATATACATACATACATGTATATCTATATGTGTGTGTATATCTAGCAGATTCCCACTTTGAAATTATATACAATTACTATTTTTGAATATCCTTCCTTCCCCATCCATATCGTATCCATTCTTCAGGATTCAATTCAAGTCCCATTTCCTTTGTGAGGCATTCCCCCAGTGGTATCTAATCTATACTGATCTCTTTTTACAAATTCCTTTAACACATAAATTAGATTATGCATTTATTTCCTTGTATTTTTACTTAACTTTAAACACGTCTACTTATCTTTTGACTACTGCGTAGTAGCTGTTTGTCCTTCTCCAAAAGGATCAGACATCCGGGTGATGTCATGACTTGCGGCAAGTGAGGGAGGGGCTGAGCAGTCACCAGCCTCCCTCTCTCCCCCAGAGCCATCTGGTTGCAGTGGCAAGATAGAGATCAGGACGATGGGAGATGGCCCCCCAGACGTTTGAGGGAATCAGGGTTAAGCGACTCGCCCAGGGTCACACAGCTAGTAAATGTCAGGGTCCTCCCAACTTCAAGGCCAGTATCCCACCCACTGCCCCACCCGGCTGCCTCGCCTAGAATGTGCCTTCAGGGGGCTAAGATAGGGTCTTAAGGCCCACCACCCCTTCTTCCACACTACCCATTACGTATACTTCGGGTTTCAGGGCACCGCTCTCCGATTCCATCACCACAGGACTGATACTTAGTAATTGACGCCGGAAAGGACCGTTGGCTTCTGTCCGCGGTAGCGCGTGGATTGGCGGCCTGGGCACGATAACCATCAGCTCAGGCAGCACCTCGGGGTCGCCCCGTTTCGCTCTCACCGTGACGCAGGCGGGTGGGGGCTGGGGCCGTCACCCCCCTCCCCCTCCCCATTTTACAGATGAGGAGCGAGGCTGGCAGGGCCCCCGCGCCATCTCGGGCAGCCACGCCCCCTTCCCTCCCCACCCCTTGCGCCGCAGGACAGAAACAGACAGCACAGACGGACAGCGGTCAGGCGGACCCCCGCGTCTCCTTTATTGACTGTTTAGCGTGCCGCCCCCCGCCCCCCTCCCGCCGCCTCCCCCCACCCCGCCCCTTGGCCCCTCCGAGGGCGCCCCCGCGGCTCTGCCGCTGCCGCAGCCGCCACCAGGCCATCACTTGTAGGTCTTCATGTGCCAGAGGCCGTCGTTCAGGTAGTGGATGTTCTCGATGCCGATGCCCTTGTTGACCCGCTCGATGTCCTCGGCCGACATCTTCATGACGCCCACGCAGAGCGCGTGCTGCTTGCCCTCGGCCATGATGGCCACCACCGTGTCTGCGGCGGCCGGGTAGAGGCGCGCGCCCGGGGAAGTCAGGCCGGGGCACATGATGTTGGCGCCGCTGAGCACGAACTTGATGGCGCCCTTGTCCACGCGCTGCTGCGGCAGGATGAAGGGGTACTTGTGCAGCAGCCGCAGAGTCGGGTAGAAGGGCCCCTCCCGCTGCCGGAAGAAGAGCAGCTCCCCATTGACCGTCAGGATCTCGATGTGCTCGTGGCAGCGCACGATCTTCACCGGGTCCTTCTTGGGCATGATCTGGTTCAGCCACGGCTCGATGCCCGGGAACTGCTCCAGCAGCTGGTTCTTGATGCCTTTGATGACCGACGTCTTCAGCTGGATGCAGTTGGACACGTTCTCCTTCTCGTCAAATTTCTTAAACATGATGGCGTTCACAGCGGCTCGGCACGAGTCTCTCACGGGGGAAGGTCCACAGGCGACGGCGGCCTCCTCGGTCCCTCCGCTAAGCCTGGTCTGAGCGGAGCCCGGAGTGCTGCACTCTCCCGCCGACCCACCTCCTCAGCCGGTGAGCGGGGACGCGCTTTACGGCTCCGCACACGAGGGCGTGTATAGAGAAGTCCTTTACGGCTGCAGGTCCTGCACAGGCGCGTGTTGGCTGCAGACCAGGCTCTGCGCCTGCGCACTTCCTTTTAATTTTGCGGGAGCCTTACCACCTAAGGATTGTCAAAATATCACACAGGCACTTTTAGTTCTCAATCAAAAAAAAAAATCAAGTGAGATTTTCTTTCTGTCTGTGGGCAAGCATTTATTATGGGCCAGACAGTCCTGGCTCCACGAGTTCCTCTAAGGGGCCAACCACAAGGCGCCAGTAAGCCACGTGGGGGCGGTGTGCGGAGGCTGGCTTGCCCGTCCGAGCGTAGGAGCGCAGAGAACCTAAGGGATGGGGGGTCGGAGCAAAGGCAGGGGGACAGGCCGAATCCTAGGTAGAGAAGACTCCCAGAGCGGCTGGAGTTCTAGAGTGTCAGGGAGGAAATGAGCTGGGAGAGGCAGGAAGGTGCCTAGCTGTGAACAGCTTTAAATGCCAAGTGGCGTGCTGATGAGGATTTAGGGTGTGGGAGGTGATGGGATCACACTGGTACTCTTAAGAAAACCACTGTCTGTGGTACAGAGCCTTTGGATTGAAGTGGAAAGAATCAGGGAATACTAGTAAGACCATTCAACACCCATTCACCTAACAACGGCCAAATAAACCCTTTAAGAACTGTAATAATGCAATTTGTCTTCAAGCTAATTAAATTAAAAAGACAAAACTACAAAGGGTGGAAGGGAGAAGACAACCCATGTATACACTCAAGTCAAATACTAGAGAGGATAATAACAAGGAAAATTCTTCTATTCTTAACGGTGGACACAGCAGCTCAGAAGAAAAACAAGAATAAGGCCAATAAGTGAAACCCAAGGCTTCAGTAACTGATGGAAACCACTCCTCAGAGTAAGAATAAAGGAGAGGAAATCTAAACATAGTCCAGCAGGCACTCCAGGTTATGGGAAAGCAGATTTCAAAGGGCTCAGAGGAAATATAGGATTTCATGTAGGAAAAATGGGATCTGTCAGACATTTGGGTGTACCGGAAACTCAACAATCTAAGACTCAAATAAGAAACGTACAAAAGATGGAAACGAGGATGAATGTAAGAATGTGTGGCAAAGTCTGGAAAAAATCATCAGGGATGCTAAAGCTCAGAATGGACCTTCTGGCTGGTGAGAGAAGCTAAGGACAACTGAAAGTTTTTTCCTTTTCTTTTTCAAAACTATACTGGGAGGAAAAAATTGTAAGAGCCAAGAATTTTTGCTTGGGGCAAGTGTACCAATTAAAAAAAAGGCATGCAAACTATTGGCTTCTGAGCTTGACAGCAAAATTCCTGGGAAAGTTCTACAAAGGATCATTAAAGAGCTAGCTGTGGAATATTTAGAAAGTGGTAATTTATTACAAAGAGCCAAGATGGCTTCATCAAGAACAGATTATAAAAGATTAACCTCATTATTTTACTACAGGCGGGGAATGCTGTTAAATTTTTTTTTAACAGGCTTTTAAAAAAAATAAGCTTTATAGGGGGCAGCTAGGTGGCGCAGTGGATAGAGCACGGGCCCTGGAGTCAGGAGTACCTGGGTTCAAATTCGGCCTCAGACACTTGACACTTACTAGCTGTGTGACCTTGGGCAAGTCACTTAACCCCAATTGCCTCACCAAAAAAAAAATAAGCTTTATACAAAACTTTTTTTCTTCATAACAAAACTTTTGATAAAGCCTCTGATGTTATTCTTATGGATAAGACAGAAAAATTAAGATCAGACTATCATACAATTAGATGAACTCAGAACTAATTGGATGGATGGAATGTTAATGGTTCAGTATCACTGGGGCAGAAGGTATCCAGTGGAGTACTTCAGGACCTCTTAGCCCTGGGCTCTTTAATATTTTTTATTAATGACTAGAATAAAGATATAGATGGCATTGTCTTCGAATCTAGACTTCATCTGTAATATTTTATTTGGTTCTGGTCACCAATTTGGAGAATGTCAAAATGAAGGCAACCAGGATGGTGACAGGCCTGTGTTTTTGTCACATGAGGATTAGTTGAAGGAAATGGGGGTGTCTGTCTTGGAAGACTAAGAGGGGTAAATGATAAGCTGTTCAGGTTCAGGGATGTCAAGTGAAGGTATCAAATCTGTAGGTTGGTTTCAGTGTCAAGTCAGAAGCAGTGGGTGGAAATTGGAAAGAAGCCAATATAGACTTGCTATTAAGAAAGATTTCCTGACAATCAGCTGTCCAAAAGTAGGATGAGTTGCCTCTCTGGAGGTCATGGGGTCCCCATCACATTTACAGTGAAGGCTGTATGATCCCTTGTGGATATGTTATAGTAGGGAGTCCTTCTGTGTTTAGACTGGCTACCAAAATTCCTTCCAATCTTTTATTCTGTGACTTACTGAATACTATATATGTATGTATATATGTAATCATAACTAAGGAAAACTGTTTATATCCAAATTGTATTTCCTAGCTTAAAAGGTTATTTTTAACTAGTGTATATTCTCTTAGGCCTATCTCAGAAAGGATAAACTGTCTGTTTCAGAATTCAAATTACCCATTTCTGTTGAGGGTCCCATGTTTGTAATCACCCTGGTTTATCACCTCAGTCATCTATGACTTTTCTGACCCCTTTGGAACATCCCTTGAATCTATCTCATCTCTTCACTTACAAAAGACCATGGATCTCATTCAGGGCTTCACCAACTCTTGCTTAGAGTACTATTACAGTAAAGACTCCTTTTTGTTCTCCTAATACCTAGTCTCCCTCCTTTCCAATACATTTGACCCATAGCTGGCAAAAGTAATCTTCCTAAGGTCCACGTCCGTTTCTTTCCCACTTTAGGATCTTCAGTACTGTCACTCTCCCTATTTTTTTGCTTCTAGAATATGCAAACTCTTCTGCCAGGCACTTAACCCCCCCCCCCATTTAATGTCACGCTCCCCCTATTCTACCCCCAAATGACATTCCTGGTCTATTCTCATCCCTTTGTACAAGTTCTTATCTGTCTGGAATATCATTCTCATGTCTGGTGCCACTGATGTACAAACCTTTTCTAAGACCCCCTAATGGCTAAGTGGTCTCTCCTACTTTGTTATTTTTTATTTATTTAATGTTGGGTTTCTTTGGTGTGGGAGTTGACCTAGAAAGCCAATGAGTATGTCTCCCTATAACTTTCAAATGGGTTGTCTCCACAAGAATATAAGATCAAGGGAAGTAACATTTTGTTTCTTGTCATTGTTCAGGATAATGTATGCATTTGTTAAGTACTGCATTTAGGTTTTGTTTGTTTGTTTGTTTTGTTTTTTTGGTGAGGCAATTGGGGTTGACTTGCCCAGGGTCACACAGCTAGTGTCAAGTGTCTGAGGCTGGATTTGAACTCAGTTCCTTCTGAATCCAGGGCTGATACTCTATCCACTGCGCTACCTAGCTGCCCCAAGTACTGCATTTAGTAAGTACTTAGTTGTTCAATTCAAAGCCACAAAATTTCAGAACTGGAAGGGACCTTAAATTAAGCTCAGCTACCACTGATCCAAACCATATATGGGGAAAAAAATCCCCTCTAGAACATACCTGATATGAAGACCTCAGTTAAGGTCGGCGGAAGGGATTGATCCATTATCTCCCAAAGCAACCCCTTCCACTTTTTGGTTAGCTCTATTGTCAGAAGTTTTTCTGTACAAAAATCCAACACCTGCTTTTCCACAATTCCCATGTGTTGCTCCTAGTTGTCCCAGAACAAATTTAATCATTCCACCTGACAGTCTTTCAAAGAAATACTCAGTTTTCATGCTTTTACCTTGCCTTTTCTTCTCCAGACATCCCTACCTTTTTTCATATGACCTTCACTGTCTTAGTTGCCCCTTTTCTGGACCCTTGTTTATTAATGGAGGCAAAATGATGAAGGTGGAAAAAGACAGCATTTGGAATCAAAGGTCCTGGGTTCAACTTAACAGCTCTGCTGCTTACTATTCCCTGTGATGGTGGGCAAGTCACTTCTCTGGTCCTCAGGTTTCCGCATACGTAAAATAAGGGGGCTGGACTAAATCATCTCCAAGATGTATGACCCTAGGATATGTCCTTCCTAAAATGTCATGCCCAGAACTGAACACAATCCCTACAGATGTGGTCTGAACAAGGCAGAGTACAGTGAGACAATCACCTACTTATTCACACACCTCTCTTCATGAATCTCAAGAATGACTTCACTTCTTGGCTGTCATGTCACTCTTTTTTTTTTTTTTTTTTGCGGGGCAATGGGGGTTAAGTGACTTGCCCAGGGTCACACAGCCAGTAAGTGTCAAGTGTCTGAGGCCAGCTTTGAACTCAGGTACTCCTGAATCCAGGGCCAGTGCCTTAACCACTGCGCCATCTAGCTGCCCCCTGTCATGTCACTCTTAACTCCTACTAACTGAATTTTCAGGTAAATAAATTCCCTAGTTTTTTCACATGAATTGCTGTCTGGCCACACCTCCCTATGTCATGTATTTGTGAGGCTTTTTCAATGTGCAAGACTTTACATTTGTTCCTATTAAATTTCGTATTATTAAGAGTCAACCCAGTGTTCTAGCCCATCGAGGTCTTTTGAAATCCTGAATGTCAACCAGTGTGCATTAGCTATTCCTCCCACCTTTGTGTCAGCTATGAATTTGACAAATATGCCAACCTGGTCTTTATCCAAGACTTTGATAAAATCCTTGGGGCATGCGTACCATTGAAGATTTCCTCCTAAAATGACATAAAGCCATTAATGCTGACTCTTTTGGTTCAGCCATCAACCAGCTATAAATTCTTCTGCATTTTGTCATATAGCTTATGACTCTCCATCTTTTCCACAAGAATAGATGCCAAATCCTTTGCTAAAACCTAAGTAAACTATAGCTATAGCACTGCCCTACTTTAATAGCTTAATAACCCTGACAAAAAAAGGAAATGAGGTTAGTCTGGCATGACCTGTTTTTGATGATGCCACACTGACTTTGTGGTCACTCCTTCCTCTTCTAGATGAATATATAGATGTTTGAAATAAATTAGGAAACTTATCTAGGTGAATGATCTTAAGACTCCTTTCAGCTGCAACACTAACTGGCCTACTATTATTGTTTTTGAAATTGTTCACAATTATTATATGAAGACTTAGTTACCTAGTACCAGTCAGAGAATAAGAAAGATCTAGTTAGAAATGGTGGATACTCCCTTATAAAATCTTTAGAAATTACCTCCAGAATAAGCTCCTTTTAAGGAGCAACACAGTAGCAGTAGCAAATTGTGAGCACGTAGTCAAGGCAGCCAGGAATCCCTAACCTTTATTACCTTGTTTTTGTCTGAAGGTACCAAAAGAGAATTGGTAAATCAGTGCATGTATTGAATAGCCACTCTGACAGAGGTAAGGAAGATGCTGCAAGGGGAACAAAAGTTATAGGCATTTGGTGGTTTTTTTTGACAAACTTTACAATCTGCTAAAATTATTTTAACTATATGAAAGATGAGGTGAAAAATACACTCAAGAAAACACTGGATCTAAACAAATCCAGCTGTGAAGAGTTTGGTATATACATCAATACCAGGGATATGGTGGAGGGATTAGAAATTCATCTTTTTGTCAAGACTTCAAATCTTTTTTTTCCTCATGGAAACAGGATGTGGACTCAAGGAAGATGATTAACAACAGGGGAAGTCTTTGTCAAAAGCTTTATTATATGAACTGATTTAAGTTTTATGGGGATTTCCATTTCTGCTTCAGACTCTTCCTCTGGATCTCATAATAGTCTGGCATTATGAAAATAGCCTTATGCATATTGTAAGAAGGTGGTCTGATGGTGGCTACTATCAAAAAGAAAGTACCAGTAAGATCAGAAGTTACTGCTTTGACTATATTAATGTTCTTGCCCTCTTATTTTCTCAGAACTCTCCAACATATCTGTACATAATGGAAGTCTTTGATACATTAATTACCTTTGACACTGTGGGGGAGTTTAGATATCAAAAGATGATGACTTTGGGGCTCGTGGCCAGCCCTAATTATGTGCAGGCCAATCCATCTTCCATTATGCACTCAACAATAGGCATGACCCAGCCCCGGCCACCAGCTTCACTAACAGCAAACAGGTATATGGCAGAGCTATGATTTTCTGCGACAACATTCTTAAAAGCATGGGCAAGAGTGGGGAGGGGCGTCGTTCCTCAAAGGGCCCTCTCAGTGGCCCGTGGTTAGATTTCTTTTTCTGTACCTGCCTTATTAATAAACAGACCCTGTGCAATGGCACCGACCTGGACCACGATAGGTACCGAAAGCTGTCGGCTGGGGGCGGGGAGGAAGGCCGAGGGTAAACTCCACAGTCATAAATAACCTTTTACTGAAGGCGAACTTACCTGGGCTGGGCTGGGGGTGGAGGAGCGTTGATTTTTTTTAATTATTAGGGAAATTCAGGGTTACCCAGCCCACAAACAGAGGGGAAAGCCCAACAGGTGGTCAGGCGGCGCGGCGGCCGGGCCGGGCTGGGCCGCCTCTTGGGCCGGGCGCGCTCACAGCCCCGGCCCGGCCCGGCCGCCGCGCGCCCTTGTGAGGTAAGTCATCTTTGGGCCGCGGGCGGGAAAAAGCGAGGCCCCGGCCAGGTGGTCATTGTTAGCCAGGCCCCGCCACCCCCGGCCGTCAGTCCGGCGCTGGGTGACCAGGGCGGCCGGGTGCTGCTCCGGGGGGGGGGACTGGCCTCAGGCGCCTGACGCGGCCGGACAGCGAGCACCGAGCCCCGGGCCTGCGAAGCCCGACAGTCGCCTCCGCTGCTAGAGCCCGCTCCGGGCAGGTCGCCCCCGCCCCCGCGCAGGCATGGCCGGGAGGCGCCGGCGCTAGCCGCGCCCGCCCCGCGCCGCGCCGGCCGCACGTCCCCGCTGCTCTTTCCGTTCACTAATGAAAAGAGAATGAAGGCGGCCGTGAGGACCAGGGTGGCGGGAGGAACAAACGACTCCAAGTGAGAGCGGCCCCGGGGAGCCTTGCGGAGGCGCCCAGCCAATGAGGTTTCTTCCTGTGAGCTGAGCCCACGGGGACGATGGGAAGCCGGGGGAGCCGGGGGCCGGCGGCGCACGGGCAGCTGTAACGCAGAGGAAGAACGCAAGACGGAGGAGACCCCCTCCCGCAGCAGCCTCACTTTCGCAGTCGGACCGAGCCCCACTCCTGCCTCACCTTCCTAGCCCCACTCACCCGCCCGCCGCGCAACGCCGCACCGCCTCCGTAGACACGTGATCAGCCCTTCTCTTCCCAGCTTTCCTCCTCACTTTAGGGGAGGGGGGGAAAGAGAGGGGGGGAAAAAAAAAAAGACTCCACTTCCCAGAAGCCCTCAGTTACCCACACACCCGCCACCTTGCGCAGGCGCTGCCCGGGCCAAACGGACACGTTCGTCACGTGGGGGGCGACCGGCCAATCCGGTTTGAATTTCATTTTTTTACTCTCACCCCCCCTTCAGGAGCGGTTGTCTGATCAGATCGATCTAAGATGGCGACTGTGGAACCGGTGAGTGTTGCCTTCGGCCCCCCCCACCCCCTACCGGGTCCCCGCGCCCGGTTCCCCTGGGGCCCGGGAGACTCCTCGGGACGGCGCTCCCAGCGCGCACGCAACTCCTCGCCACCCCCTCCCCCTCTGTCGGGCGCTGACCCCCTGGTGGCGGCGGCGGCTGGGGGCGCCGGGGAGGCGGCGGCGGCGTGTAGCGCACACATTCTAGTGGGGGCAGGCGAGACGGGAGAAGTGAGGTGGGGGAGGGGCGGCGGGGAGCCGGCGGTGGTGGGAGCGCGAGGTGCCCGGATGGGCGGAAGGGGGAGGGGAGGGGGTCCGAGTAGGGGCCGGCTGGAGAAGTTGCCGGCCCGCGGGGGCCCGCGGTGGGGAGGAGGCAGGATCGGGTCTCTGGTCGGGGCTGGCGGGCTGGGGGCGGGCGCGTGAGGCTCGCTTGTGACGGGAGTCGAGGGGAACGGGGAAGGTTGGCGGCGGGGCTTCGGGGAAGCCGGCCACCGGCCGCCGTAGGGGCGTGCGCCGCGGCTTCGCGAGGTGTCGGGGGTTGGCCGGGCGGGCGGCACGCGCGGAGGGCCTGGACCACGCCGGCCGCGGGGAGCGGAGGGGCGGGCGCCGGGGCTCGAGGAGCGCGCGCGAGCCGCGGACCGGGCTTGGCGGCGCGTGGGGCCGAGGGCGGTGGGCGGCCCCGGATCGCGTTTCGCCCAAGTGGCTTTTGGGGGAAAGGAGCGTGCGAAAGTCGGGGCGGGAGCACTTTGTCTTGGCTGCGCGGCGCCGGCCCGGGCTGTCAGGGAGGAGCGCCGGGGAGGGGAGGGGGCAGTCGCGGCCCCTCCTGGGCCTCCTTCACGCGCCGCTGGGGCCCGGCCGGCTCGCGCTTCGGGCTTTCGACTGCCCTCCATTCATTCATCCTTCCCCCCGTTCTGCGCATTGCGCATGCCTTGGAGCCCTGGTAAGGAGGCCGGAATCTTCGATTCCTCCCAGTCCAGATGGATTGGGAAATTTGCCCTCTTGGGCTGTACAGGGGAGGGCGGAACTTCTTCCAAAACTGGGTCTTTTATTTTCTTGCCGGTTCCTTCTCCCCACCTTACTCGTTCCCCTCCCAATCACATTTCAAGCAGGCCTCATTTTAGACTGTGAGAAGCAAGCTGATGTAGGGTAGGAAATTAGACTACACTCCTACCCCCCAAAGGGAGACTGAAACATGTGTCACAATGTGGGACTTGCCATCTGCCCTACTGGCTGAAACCTCTAAACCCCTACGTGGCAGTTTTAAATCTATATAACGCCCAGACTCTAAAGCTACCTCAGTGGTAATTGAACTGAATTATCACTTTTATAGTAACTAACTTAAAATCCTAATTCCTTCAGAACTTTTTTCCTTTCCGGGTATCAGTTCTCTCCATTTTATTGAGGAATACTTTCCTAGTCCCCCACCCCAAGTTGTGTTCAAAGGGACCATAAATTTCTGGCATACTTGTTATGTGTTTAGAAAAGTAGTTGCAGTTGTGAAACACTTTAAAATTGAGCATATTGGTTTTCTTCTTGTGATTGGAAAACCTATTTACCCGTACCGTACTAAATTAAAGTTACTCTTTTTTTATAAAGACATACATGAGATTTAAATAGAGCTCATTTTACATGAGAAAACCGAGGTCCAGAGAGCTTAAAAGATGTGGCTTAGTAAGTATCTGAGCTAAGATCTTCATCTAGGTACTCAACGTCCAATTCAGTGCTTTTCCTAATATATCTTACTACTTTCTTTTGGGCCTTCTTACTAAATATTTTCCCCAGGCCTGCACAGAGTAGATTTTTTTTTTGAGAGTCTTAATTGCTTCGACACTATATTGATGCTTATTCTTTTCAAAACTATGCACTATTGCTTTAATTATCACATAGCCAGGACCAATTAGTTGAGTAAATATTGAAAGTCTAGCACTCTTGAGGAAGACTTCTGTAGGTTGTAAAATTGTTCAAAACAACATCCCTTGGTTTCTTTAATGAACTTAATGAAATTCTTGCAAGATTCTGTTGCATGTTTACATTGTATGGCAGTCCTCTGAGCCTGCCAAACAGTGTATGTCTGTGTGTATACATACACATGTACATATGCATATACACATAATATACATACATACTTACAGGTGGTGTGTGTGTGTGTGTGTGTGTGTGTGTGTGTGTGTGTGTACACAACATGGGTGGGGTGGGAATCTGGAGGCCATAGTGGATCAATGTAAATTCAGAGTTTGTATAAATTTGTACTTGGATTGTTTTGTCCTCCATCTTTATGGGTTTTTTAATATTTTAAAGATCATCTTGTGTTTCTAAGTTAAGACTCTTAAAACCCCCTCTGTGCCTCAGCTTTCCTTGTTTATAAAAAGGAGAGGTTTGGACTTAGAACACTTAAGAACTGAAGTTCTTAATTTTTATGTCAGGGACCCCCTTTGATAGTTCCATGAAAACTGTAGACCCTTTTCCAGAATAGAGTTGTTGGTGTTTTTTGTTTTTTTAAATTAGTATTAAAGAAAATGCAAAATTTCAGCCATAAGTTAGTGAAAATAAAAAAAAAATTCATCCAAATATATGGACCCCCTACAGAACTGAACCTTTTAAGTGGGTGATCTTAAGAGCCTTTCCAGACCCCTAAATAAAAGGTTTTCCCCACTTATTTATAGTTAAGGGAACTTGTTGACCCTGGGGAGTAGTGGTTATTATTATATTTTAATTATTATAGGCATTTTGGATTACTTAATTTTAAATGAATGTTCTCTGTAAAACGCCCAGTTTTGAGAGAATTCTTGATTTAAATAACAAATGAAACAATCCTGGATTGCATTCTATCAGATCTGCAGCCTATAATTTGAAAAACTAGCATGTTGATTCAAGGCTGATTCAGAGGTGGCTTGTGAGTCTCACCATGAGCATTTACTACCATGGCTTCTTTCTACCTGTCCTCTTTTCAAGTACACATTTAAGAAAGCTTCTGTGTATCTGGATTACACCAAATAATGAACATTTGAGTTTTGTTACTGCTTCTAATTTGATATTAATGGAAATACATTAAAAAATGTAACCTTTTGGTTTAGTTTTTATAAAATATCAGTGTATTTGATGATGTTTTCAACTTTGAAACAGACTTACCACTCTCTAAATGTTTGATAACAATTTAATGTTTATCTAATAACCCAGTAAACTGTAATTAAAATGTAAGTTGCTTTATTCTCATTCATGTGCTTTATACTTAAATTCAAACTATACACTTTCTCTTCATAGACTGCCAAGTAATAATTCTAAAAAAGTTTTACAAATAAATCTGGTCACCTTTGGTTTCAATTTGGTTTGATTTAGTTTAGTAATGATGCGGGCCCCCTAAGCCACTACCTTCATTCTTTAGCTCATTATACAACATTGTACTTTTAAATTTTCAGCCTCAGCCAGAGGCAGTCAGACTTTCATTATGTTTTTGTTTTTGTTTTTGTTGAGGCAATTGGGGTTATGTGACTTGCCCAGGGTCACACAGCTAGTAAGTGTCAAGGGTCTGAGGCAGGATTTGAACTCAGGTCCTCCTGAATCCAGGGCTGGTGCTCTATCCACTTCGCTGCCTAGCTGCCTCAGACTTCATTATGGTTTTTGTTGTTGTTTTTTGTGGGGCAATGGGGGTTAAGTGACTTGCCCAGGGTCACACAGCTAGTAAGTGTCAAGTGTCTGAGGCCAGATTTGAACTCAGGTACTCCTGAATCCAGGGCTGGTGCTCTATCCACTTCGCTGCCTAGCTGCCCCCAACTTCATTATGTTTTAAGGGAAAAACAACTTGTGTATAAAAATCTTAAAAGAAATTAACCATAATTAAATATTAAACTTGCATTTTATGCAAATGTAAAATGTATTCTTTATGGTTCAGCTTCTCCTAAGGCCCCAGGCCCCCCCTCTCTCCCCTAACCAAGCACACCTACATCAAATGGAAAGAGAAACATTGAATTTTCTAATTTTTTGAGAATTTTCTGTCAAAGTGAATTATTTGAGGTAAAATATCACTTTACTCTTTTGCCATTTTAGTTATCTCTTGGCTAAGCCATAGCCAAGTGTTGCTGCCACAGGTGATGAGGTTACTTGATAGTTAATTTTCTTTTTTGTGAGATTTTCTCCTGTTTCTTTACTATTTAATAATAATAATGTCATGTAATATGTATAATTATGTTTATATAACAATATAGAATAAAAAATAATGTAATACAAGCCATTGAAATTTGGTTTTTATTGTTCTCTTTGATTGAATTGCTAAATGCCTAACAAGGTACACTACATTGTAACTGCTTAATAAATTCTTGTTTAATACAATTCTGGATTTCTTGGGGGTGATACCTTTACAGTTAAGGATTTTAGAGTCTAGTATATATAATTTCAGATTTTGAGTTGAATTGGCTGTTTATTTACCTCTTCCTTTAGGTTGTCTTTTAGCCCTAACTGTATGTTAATATCCTGTGAACCTTTTACTTTGAGAAACTTTTCTTTGGTTTCCATTTTTTGGTAGTATTTAGAAAAGCAACTTTAGTTTCTCTGCAGGTTTATTTACTAGAGGGAAATGCTTAAATTGCATGTGTGTATAATTTAATTCTCTAATGATGGGTAATGGATGCCAGTCGACTGGCATACTTTTGTGCAAAGTTTTTACAGGCATTCTTGTTTTAAAGAAGCCAGCACGTGAAAATCCAGATTTTTAACATAAAATGGTTAAAGTGGACATCTGTTGAATAAAGTGAAAACGTACTTTTAAAGTGGTTGGATTTGTACCATGTAGAAGATGTTAGCCAAGAACCCAATCTATTAAGTTCATATGAAAAGGGGTGATTAATATAATCAGTTCTGTAGTAAACTTGCTGTCATAGGATAATGGATTAAATGTGGGAGAGACCTCAGAGTCCACCCAGTTCTACCCCTTTATTTTATAGATGAAACTCTTGAAGCCCATCAAGGTTAAGTGACTTGCACAAGGTCACTTAAACAGAGAGGGGATTTGAGCCCAGATCCTCTGACTCTTCTTTTTTTTTTTTTAAGTGAGGCAATTGGGGTTAAATGACTTGCCCAGTGTCACACAGCTAGTAAGTGTTAAGTGTCTGAGGCTGGATTTGAACTCAGGTACTCCTGATTCCAGGGCCCGTGCTCTATCCACTGTGCTACCTAGTTGCCCCCTGACTCTTCTTTTGACTATGTCATGCTGCTCTTTTCTTCCCCGCTGTTCCTGGGACTTCAAAATTCATTTCTGAAAGAACAGTAATATTCCATTAAATAACAATAGCATTTATGTTAATGTTTGCAAAATGCTTTACAAATATTTTTTCATTTGATCCTCACAAACCAATAGGTAGGTGCTGTGATTATGATGATTATTTGGGCTTACAGATGAGAAAACTCAGGCAGAGAGAGTTTAAGTGACTTGCCAAGAGTTACATGTACAGTAAGTGTCTAAGGCAGAATTTGAACTATTTCCCTGATTCCCTTTCCAGTGTCTATCCACTGTGCCACCTGACTGTCTTCAAATATCAGTTTAACAATTCCCCAATTAATGAGCCCTCATTTTCTTTCCATTTCGTTGCTAACAGAATAAAAGGCTCTCGAGCGAGCACACACACACACACACACACACACACACACACACACACACACACACAATCTTTTCCTTCTGTCTTTGATCTGCATGGGATAAATTCTGAGTAGTGTTTTATGCTGATCAAATGCTATGTATGGTTTAGTGAATTTTCTGGTTTCCTATTTCTTTTTTTTTTTTTGGCAGGGCAATGGGGTTAAGTGACTTGCCCAAGGTCACACAGCTAGTAAGTATTGAGTGTCTGAGGCCGGATTTGAACTTAGGTCTTCCTGAATCCAGGACCTGTGCTGTATCCACTGCACCACCTAGCTGCCCCCTTCCTATTTAAGAAAAATTGGATCAATTCACAGGGGCACCTAGGTAGTGAAGTAGATAGAGTGCTGGGTCTGGAGTCAGGAAGACTCATCTTTGTGAGTTCAAATCTGGCCTCAGATACTTAATAGCTGTGTGACCTTGGGCAAGCCACTTAACCCTGCTTGCCTCCGTTTCTCAGGTGTAAAATAATGAGCTGGAGAAGAAAATGGCAAACTACTTCAGTATCTTTGCCAAGGAAAGTCAAGTGGGGTCTTGGAAAGTTGGACAGGACTGAAAAATTACTTAATAGCTTGTCAACCAGACTTTTTCCAGAACTGGTCCCTAACCTCTGTATGGCCGGAGCAGCACAGATTAGGCCAGAGACAGGTATCAGGAGTTAGAAAGTTTATTTTCTAAGTGAGGAAAAAGGCCTGCAAGCAAGGTGGAGTTATAGACACATGTGCCAGGGCCTCATCCCTAGTGGGAATTCCAAGGTAGCTTGGGGAGATCTCCATTCTTAAACTAGTGACTTCTCAGTGAACTGTAGCCCTAACAATGAGGGGGCAGCAAGTATGATTCACTTGCAGGATGTTCAGACTTTGTCCAGCGTTTGTCTTTGACCAGAGAGCACCTGCTGAATTCTGTGACTAGCCCAGAGGGTGATTGCAAAGGATTGTTGTCTGCTAAGCTGAGGGTGCATCTTACTTGCTGGGCCTTAGCTCTGGAAAGCAGGGAGTCTATGTTTTATTTTGTCAAGCTTGACTTGGACCGATTCACAGCTTTACCGATGTTGCTTTAACCACCCCTTCTAACCACCCCCTCAATTTATTAATTTTGTTTATTAGTATGACTGATGAAAACCTCCAGACTTTTTATATTTTTGTAGTGTATGTAGACCTGGATTCAAGTCCTTACTCTAGTATATAGTGGCTGTGACCTTGGTCAAGGAACTTTGATATGTGCTATAGGCAGATCTCTTAAGACTCTCAAGTTGAAAAGAAGGTGCTAATTTGCATTGATGGAGCAAGTTTGCTCATTTAGGTGTTTCCTATACGAAGAAAGCACAAGTCTAATTCTAGTCTCTTTTATTAGCGATTTGGGTCATTCATATGTGATTGTTAATAGTTTGCATTTCTTTTAAAAACTGTCTGTTTGCTTCAGTTCCCTTTATGTTGGTGATGCCTGGATGCTGTTCCAACAGCTCTTTGCTGAGATTCACATATCTCGGTATCCAGTCCTCTCACTCTAAGCTCCAGTCCCCATCACAAACTCTGCTGAACTTCTCCTTTTGGCTGCTTCCATGGGCTTCTTACACTCCACTTGTACAAAATTGAACTTCTCCCCTCGTTCCCAATCTCCTTATTCTCAACATCTCTTTCCCTTTGTCAGGAGTGCCACCATCCTTCAGGCCTACAACCTTAGTCATCCTCTTGTCTTCACTTCCTCATTCTGAATATCCAGTCGCTGTTCTCCTCTTGTCATTTTTACTTCACAAACATCTCTTATGTTAATAGTTCCTCTCTAGTTAACTCAGCCATCACCGCTTCTGGATTATTTTATTGCAGTTGGCTACCTTATTAATTAATTTCCCCACAGCTGTTAGATTGATACTCCTAAAGCACAGGTCTGACCAAGTTACTCTCATGCTCACAAAGTTTCAGTGCCTCCCTGAATATATATATGATATATAGCCAACTGCAATAAAAGTGAAGACAAGAGGATGACTAAGGTTGTTTCAAAAGAAGCAATATAAAGTCAGTGTAAAAAAGCTGGAGCCAGATCATGAAGGGCTTGAAATGCCACACAGACAAGGGGTTCATATATATTGCTTCTGCCAGGTATTCTATTTGCCAGGCAACTGACCTCCTAGGTATTTTCTATCCAGGACCTTCCCTCTCTTGCCTCAGTGAGTGTTTTGTACAGGCTGCTCCTGATCCCCCCAGTTGCTAATGAATTCCTGGCATAATTCCCCTCTTTCCCTGGTATAATTTTCTTTGTATTTAGTTTATGTTTGCTTTACTATTCCTTATATACAACATTTCATCATCTCCCATTTCTAATCTTTTGCACTGGCTGTCCACTGTTCCTGGAAAGCAATCCCTTCTTCCTTTGGTCTCTTTATGTCCCATCTCAGCACAGTCTTTCCTGATCACCTAGTCGTTAGCTGTTGGTGCTCACCCTCTTCCTCCTCTCTTTTTCCTTGTACATGGCATTTCATTGAGAAATGAATGAGGGCAGGAATTCTTGCATTTTTGTCTGTGGCACAGCACCTAGCACAATAATAAGCATTTATACCAGGGAAAGGGAACTTAAGAGAAGGAAGCCATTGTATCCTTTTCACAGTGACTGGAGGGGGTTGTAAAGAGTAAGAATTCTGGAAAGGTAGAACAAAGCTAGTAAAAATCCACTGAATTTGGAGATGAACGATCTTGTGCGAGGTTAGCAAGGAAGGCCAGGGTCCATAGATTGCAGAGTATGTTGAGGAGGAGAGGGGTGGGGTAAGGTGTAGGAAGACTAGCAAGATAGTACAGGGATCAGGTTGTGAAGGGCTTTAAAAGCCAAGCAGGATTTTTTATGTTCGATCCTGGGGAATGAATAATAGAGAAGTGCTGGAGTTTAATTAGGAGGGTGACATGGTCAGCCCTATGCCACACATCACTCTGGCAGCTGAGTGGAAGATGGACTGAAAGACTTGAGGTTGGAAAACCGGTGAAGTAATGAGAGCTTCCCTCATCAGGTGGCAGCTGTTTTGAGTAGTGAGCAAGGGATATACACAAAAGATGCTGATCGTTGCATTAATCAGAGTTCTTCATTCTTTCAAAATGTTTTTTTTTTTGCAATACTGCTGTCCTTATAGAAAATATTCTCTTGTTTCTGCCTCATTTTACCCAGGATTCCCTAAAATAATCTTTGACAATACTGAGGGCACAATAATAGTGAATCACATTCATCTACCATAGTTTGTTTAGATATTGTTCGGTTGTTGGAAGAGGCAACCTGAGGCACCCTTTTAGTTTGTAGTTCTTTGTTTTTCTTTTTTCCTCTCCCCTTCAGCTTCAGCATCAGGGATTCTTTTGCTTTTTCTTGTGACTATTTCTTTCTTAGTATTATCCTCCTTCTTGATAACTACTTTCCCCTTTTCTTATCCCTGCTTTTTTCCCTGTTGAGTTTAATATTTCTATGTCAGACTCTTTAATAAACCTTTGTCCGTTTCAGATGAGAATGTTCAGTTGATGTCCACTCCCCCTCCCCCTCTGTAATCTTCTCATGCAACCTGTTACTAGAGATAGCAAGTCCCATCTCCTTCTTTTCTATACCAGTATATATCCCTGTTACCTTCTCTTGTCCTTCAAATCCACAGAATAGAACCAATCAACCAGCAGAATCTGTTTTTCTTATTTAATTCTCAGTACCCTCTGAAGGTATTAAGATTCTGGTGGTATAATTGTTTTTTGCCCCCCTATTAAAATGTTAGCACCACATCATCATTACAATTGCTCAAAAAATTTTACCTTTCTAGGTTCCCACTTGGAGTTCTAGGCTTTTCATCAAAAGTTTTTGGAAGTATCCAATTCTATTAGTGGATCACTTTACCCAGTTTTGCAGGGCAAATTATTTTTGGTCTATATCTTTTACTTTATGAGATACTGTATTCTAAGTAGTAGTTGTCAGGTCTTTGGCACTTCTTCTGTAGCTTGTGGTGTTTGAAGTATTGCTTTGTATTTTTTTTTTTTTTGTAGGGGGAGGCAGGGCAATGAGGGTTAAGTGACTTGCCCAGGGTCACACAGCTAGTAAGTGTTAAGTGTCTGAGGCAGGATTTGAACTCAGGTTCTCCTGAATCCAGGGCTGGGGCTCTATCCACTGCATCACCTAGCTGCCCCCGAAGTATTGCTTTCTAGATGCTTGTAGTGTTTTTATAGAAACTCCAGGTAATGTTTATGAAATGATTGGGACTTTGGGACTTTCTTCCAGGAGGTGATTGGTTACTTCTTTCTATCTTCATTTTGCACTCTATTTCTACTTGACTTTTAGCTCCTTAAAGTGGGGCACTGTTTCCAGGCTGCACCATCCCAAGCTTAAGGAGTCCCAGGTGGTATGATTTAAGGAGGAGCAGGTTCTTCACTTGCTTGGCCTGTTCCCTGGTCCATAGATGACCCCAGACCAATTTGCTAATCAACCAGCTTTGTGTGTTGTGGTTGTCAGCTCCAACGAGCCTGTGCCCTTCCCCCACCTGGGCCACTGCTAGTCAAGCCTACCTCCTGGTTCCCAGGATGGGTGAAAAACCCCAGTTCTGCCTCAGCACCAGCAGAGACCCCTGCAATCTCCCCCCTGCTAAGGGCTCAGCCTTCTTACTACCAGACTGTGAACTTAGTTCCAGACAACACTGGTGCTTCAGCTGATTCAGAGGCTGTGGGGGGGGGGGGTCTCCTTCTCTGGTGAGGCCTTCCTGGGACTGGATCTGTGTCAGGGTGACTGTGGGATTGGGCTCTACTCTTGTCTCAGCACAGCAGCTCCCTCCTTCCGACTTTTCAAGCTGTCCTTAGTTGGAAGATGATTTCAACACATTCTTTTGTGGGTTTTGCTGCTCTGGGAATTGTCCTGTGGCATTATTTGGATGTTTTTTGGAGTGATCATGTCAGGAGTTTGAGAGCTCACTGCCTTTCCTCTGCCATGCACTCATTTCTTTTTTCTTTTTTTTGCACTTTTATTTCTAAAAACAATTTTTCAATTATGAATTCTTGCAATATAGTGTCCAGGCTTTGTAAAAATCATGGTTTTTAGGTAGCACAGTGATTTTCAAGTTATTTTGTGACCTGTTTACCAGGTCATTTTTAAAATCAGTCTTTTGAGTTATTCTAATTCTTGCTGTCATTTTACTTCATATTTCTCTTGCTTAAATTCTTTTAGATATTCATGAAGTCACTTCATGTGGAAAATCCCCCCCCCTTTCATTCTTTCTTTGCTTGCAGTTTTTACAGAGTTGAGTCTTTAATGATTTTTACTAGTTTTTGATAGTTAACCTCTCCAGCTTTATTTAGTTCTTGATTTGGGGCTCTTAACATGGGTCAAGCTTAACTCCTTGGTGAGCTTTTCTAAGGATTGGTTGGGCCTTTGTTTTTGTGCTGACTTCCACCTTCTGTCATCTTTGAGGTTTAAAATGCTAGATATTCCAGGACCTAGCTCTGTCTTCTCCAAATAAATCTCTGAGCACCTTGGTCTGGGGCTGTCATCTCTGTGTCTGGGGCTCAACAAGGGTTTGGCTGTGGTCCCCACTCTGGTTTCTTTAGGAATTCCTCATTACTGCCTCAAAGCCACTGAACCCTGCCAGGCTTTAAGTAGCCAGTCTGCTGTCTGCAGGGCTATTCAATCCTGGTTTTGGCTTTGCTGGAGAATCCCCATTTGTTTTATTTTTTTTGGCTTATGGCTGATTTTTTTCTAGTTTGCTGTTGAAGACAATGTAACTTGATATAGTTTCTCATTGGATAGATTTGTTGATCATCATTCAGTCTGATATAACATGGTTTTCAGAGTTTCATTGCAATAGTAAGTATGTGGGAGCTAGGCAGGGTTGCTTCCCATTTCAGCATTCATCTAGGCAAGAAGTCTTTACATTCTCAATTGTCTTCTGTGGGATATTCATTCATATTTAACTCTGTAGAGATATTCTGCATCTCTTTCATATAGAAAAACTGGCAAAATGTTAGTATTTTTAAAATGGGCCTTTGCTTTTATGGGGATCTTGAGGTTAGTAAGAGTTTTGTAATTTCCCAAAATCCAGCCTGCAGTCTTTCTTCTGCCTGCCCAGAGAAGAGCAGTGTTCCCAGGACCAACAGTTCTGCTACCAGACTAGTCATAAGAGTCGTCATTCAATAAAACAACCTTTAGAGAAGGATCCCTCCATCCTCACTACTACCACCAAAATTGCTCACCAACTGCCACACTCATGGTAAACCTGAGAGCCCGAGGAGCCAGCACCTTCTACCTCCCCTCTTTCCCAAGTCATTAGCTGTGCCCCCCCCCCATCCCTCAACTATTGTACTGAATTGTAGCATTTCTCAGCACGATTACCCCCCATCTCTTCATCAACAGCAGCTACTGAAGAACTAGGAAACAAAAGTTCTTATTAGAGGTCCTTGGCACCATTGATTCGTTTGCAAAAGAAACTAATGCGGTTTTATTAGTAGACGTGATATCGAATACAAATTATCTTCTACCAAGTCATTGTATTTTAAGGACCTGGCCCTTTTAGTCTGATGTGCCCTTCAGTTGAAACTTAGCATATATATTGGCTCCCCTCATTAGAATGTGAACTACTGGGAAGCAGTTTTTCCATTTGTATCTGCTGACTCACTGTTCTGCCTAGTAGATACAACTCTGAGTTGTTTGTCTAGTTGTTTATTATAAATCTAGACAATGGGTTTTCTTTATCCATTTGGTTTTTCCTGTGTAAGTAACTTAAGCCAAACTTTTGAGTGATTATGAATCTCATTTGGGAAGCTTTAAATTCTAAAGTTTGATGCAATTGGTACAACGTCATGAAAATGGGAGGCTCTGGAAGATTTCAGTTTATAGGGAATTCCTCTTCCATATGGAGTTTGCACTGGGCATCCTCCGTGATAATGGCAGTTTTAGTGAAAACTTTTTAAAACCGTGCTTGATGCTATAATAATAGAGAATTGTTAAAGCTGTTTCCATTATGTCTTTTAAGGAATTTTATATGAGGTTTTTGAACAAGGTCTACGGAAATAACTTATTGGGGAAGAACTTTTCACATATTTGGGTTTTAAATAGGGTTTAAATGATCAGCACAAGATCTTTTATTCTTTGCAGCTTTCAGTTTTTGACTGAAAACTAATCTGCTACAAAATATTGCTCATATTACTTTGCATCAATTCATAAAAAGTCTTCCCAGGCTTCTATGAACCTATCCCTATGATCATTTCTTACCAGCATAATAATAATAGTATTGCATTACATTCATATACCATAATTTGTTCAGCCATTCTCCAATTGATGGGGCACCCCCTTAGGGTTATTTATCTTTTCCAAGGATTCTTGAATTATGATTGAAGATACTTTGCTGTTAAAGAGCATATAAGGCATTGTTTTGTTCTACTGAATGACATTTTGTATGCAAAGAAACAGTAAGCACCAGATCTTACACATACTTTACATCTTTCTTAGTTTTGAGATGATGGTAAAGAAGTCCACTGTTGAATATTGCTTGCAAAAAGCCTGCTTGTTTCCTACTAATGCCTTCCTTGAGGATTCCCTCATTTTCTATATAGTAGATCCATAGATTTTCTTCACATGGAAGAGTGAATGCATACAGCTTTGTAGTTATTGGTTTTGTCTATTTTTGATATTAAAAAGTCTGAGGTTTTTTCTGCGCTTTTGGTATTTTCCTCTTTAGATACATACAACTTGTATGTACATACCTGTAAAATGAGAGAACAAGAAACGGAGGCTTGGACAGATTATGACATTGCCTAAGGCTAATTAGTGGCAGATTGAGAATAGTGTTTCTGATTTCTGCTAGATCAATGCTCTTTGTATTTCATCAGGCCAAGTTCTGAATTGCAGGTACTTTCCAAAGTGTGGTCACACCTGTAAATCCCATTTGTTGGTCTTTTCCAGTGGACAGTGACAGAATCTGTGAGACATCTACCACTTGGGGTTAATTCAAATTAACCTTTTCCTAGTCTAAAAAGGTACTCTTTTCCCAACATCCTAAATAAAAAAGCTTTAGTGGTGGGTGCTAATTTGGTTTGGTCTCCCCATTGGTGAAGTGGTGTGCTAAGAATTGATTTCCACATTCATGACTTTTATATCTTTGAACAGGTCAACTTATGTGATTCTCTTGTTTTCTCCTGTGTAAAATGGAGATGATACCAATCTAGCCTGTTTCAGAACTATAGTGAGGATGATAAGACTTGAAAGCTATATATAAATTTGTAAGCTTCTATACAACTATAACTGCTGCTTATGAGGATTGAGGAGAGGCTTTGAAGTATCTTATTGGATAATCTGTCAGTTAAGAGTAATTCTTGCTTTTAAGTGTATGGAAAGAAGCCTTAATAATACACATTTTCCATTTAGATTCCTCTATTCTTGTGCTTCTACCCTTCATATGCAGAGATGATGTTCCTGACCCACTCTCAGTAGGTGATTAGTTTTGGTTCTTTTTTTCCCCTTGTAGCTTGAGGGTTGGGTTGTGCTTTCCTTATCGGTTTTGGTGATTGGTGGCCATGATTAAGGGGGTCTAGTCTGTGACCATAGAATAGTATTTTATTTGTGAAGCTAACTGTGAGGATTAAAGCTCTACTATGCTCTTACTGATTATGTTGACAAATGAATTCTGAATAGAAAATATATGTCATACTGTTATCAGACCAGGCTTGATTAATTTAGGCTTGGTAAATACCGTGATGTCCTCTGAGTGTGAAATCTTATCAAAACGATGCTTTAAACTAGAATACTGAAATCCTGGCACTTCCCTTTAGAGAACTAAATGTTTCTGGTTTATAGAACTTTGTGTTGGGTTTCTTGATTAAAAATTATAATTTTTATCAAGATTACAATTTTCAATATTTAGTATATGGGCCAACATGAAAAATTACTAGATTGTTTTCTAAAATTTGTTTGTAGTTCCTTAACTGGCTGTTAAACCATGTTTGATTTAAGCCACATCTGTGATAAGAGAACTTAGTTGTTATCAGCCACTGGTTTTAGTTATTTCGTGTTTCAAAATTTAATTTGAAAGGAAGCCAGTTTTATTTTTAAAAATACCGTTTAGAACTTCTGTTAAAATGTTCTACTCATACCTCCTCCCACTTTGCTTTAGATATTATTCCTCCAGAATTTTTAGAAATCATTAAAATGGAAATGTGAATATTAGTCACTTGACGCTCATAGCTCCTAATAGTTCTTATTTACTACTTTCTTAATATTAATTCTGGGTTTTTGTTTGGTCTTTTAGATTTTGGTAGCTGTTTATATCTTGTTAGTTTGTTGATCATAAGTTTCCAAGTTTTTAAAAAATGTCCTCTATTTTTAAAAATAGCTTGAAAGTGATTGGTCATAATTTAGCTAAGCAGAATTGGCATATTAACCTTGTTGAACTCTATTATAGTTTGAAGACTTTAATTTGTGCCATTTATTAGTGATAATTGCCCAATAGTGTATTGTTTTCCCATGTGTCTTCAATTCTTAGGTCAGATCTTCATCTATCTAGTTTCATGAGATGTTTAAGTAAACATTTATCAAGTACACACGATAGAGAGCCAGGTTTTGGCTAGATATAATGAAGAGGAACCAAAAAGGAGTTGTCTGGAAGCAGAATGAACATGTTTCTCCTCACTAGTAAAGGCTAGATGACAACTGCTAGGGATGACAAGGACTTTTTTGTTAAGGTACTAGCCAAACCAGAAACCTTCCAAGTTCCTTCTTTCCAACTCTGAGATTCTGTATTATTTGCTAAGCAGTGTGCCAAACTGGGGGGGGGGTGTTGGAGATAATAAGCATTTACACTTTGAGGATGGTACATGGAATAGGTATAGGAGTAAGATTTGGACATGGACATGTGATTTTATTGGTACAGGGAACTCCTCCTTGATGAGGAAATACTATTTTCAGTGTTTCTGCTGCGATTTAGTCTCAGAGCTATCTAGAGCTTGTGCCCCAAATCCTACAACCAGTAAGTGTCAGAGGTGAGACTTGAAACCACCATTCTTCAACTCAATTTCAGTGGTTCCTTATTTCCTCTAAAAATCAAACCTAAACTGTTGTGTTTAGGTTTTGAAGTCTGTCAAGACCTGCCAGCAGCGTCTTTTCCCTCCCTCCCTCCTTCACTGCATCCAAACTGGCCTTCTCTCTCTTCCTCACATAAACATTACATCTGGCTGCTCTTCATTCCTGGAATGTCCTCCTTCCTCACCCCTGCCTCATGGAATACCTCTTGTTCTTCAAGATAGCTAACGTCAGCTTTTACATGCGCTTTTTCTTTTTTTTTTTTTTAAACAACAAAACCCCCTTTAATAAGACTGCCATCGTATACACTGTCACTTCTGGAATTGCAAGTCATGGATGCTTAAAAGTAAAACCTCGTTTTTCTGCACTCCTGCACACAGCAGGCTCTCTCCCCCCCCCCCCTTTTAAAGTATTTTATTTTCCAGTTACGAGTAAGGATAGTTTAAACAACATTTGTTTTCATAGGATTTTTAGTTCCAAATTTTTCTCCTACCTCCCCAAGACAGAAAGCAATCTGATAAAGGTTTATACATGTACAATCAGTTAAACGTATTTCTGCATTAGTCATATTGTAAAAAGAATCAGCACAAGAGAAAAACCTCAAAAAAGAAGAAAAAATAAACAGCCCCAAAGTAGAGGCAGTATGGTTCAATCTGCATTCATAATCCATAGTTCTTTTTTCTGGATGTTGAGAACATTTTCCATCATGAGTTCTTTGAAGTTGTTTTGGATCATTGCACTGCTGAGAAGAGCCAAGTCTATCAGCATTGTTTATCACATAATATTGCTGTTACTGCGTACAATGTTCTCCTGGTTCTGTTCCTCTCATTCAGCATCAGTTCATGTAAGTCCTTCCAGGTTTCTCTGAACTCCTGTTCCTTTCTTACAGCAGCACAATAGTATTCCATTACACTCATATACCACAACTTCTTTAGCCATTCCCTAATTGATAGGCATTCCCTCAATTTCCAGTTCTTTGCCACCACAAAGAGAGCTGCTATCAATATTTTTGTACATGTGGGTCCTTTCCCCTCTTCTATGATATATATATCTCTTTGGGATACAGACCTAGCAGTGTTACCACTGAGTCAAAGCTCTTTTTTGATTCCTTTAGTTGCTAGTACCTTCCTTCCCCAAATACTTTATATTTAACTACTTTATCTTTATATTAATTCTGTATATATTTATGTGCTCTTATAGCTCTTCCCTTAGATTGGAATTTCATTGACAGTAGGAGGTTGCATTCTTTGTACTTGTATGCCCAGGTGCCTCACACAATGCCAGGCACACAGTAAGCACTTAATAAATGCCTGTTAATTGATTCCTGGATCTAAGGTTCCTCCCTGCCCATCAGACCATTCTTCATCACATGCAGTTCATGAAATGTAAAGCTGAAATTCAGGTTAGTTTAGCAAAAAAATTTAAATGCTTACCTTAGTCTGGGCAAGCATGAGCGTCAGTATGGCTTGGTATGGCCAGAGTGCTGGCTTTAGTCATTAAAACCTGGATTTAATCTGACAGTTGTTTGGGTGCAAATCTTTTAACTTCCCATTTTTGCCAGACAGTTATATGAGAATTAATTTTATTTTACTTTACTTTATTTTGTGGGGCAGTGAGGGTTAAGTGACTTGCCCAGGGTACCACAGCTAGTTCATTTTATTTTTAAATGGTATCTCTGCACATGGCTGCCTGTTGAAGTGTGAAGCTGAATCAGGGGTAGGAGATTTTGTTGTCGTTTAGTGATTTCAGTCGTGTCCAACTCTTTGTGACCCCGTTTGGGGTTTTCTTGGCAAAGATAGAGTGGTTTGCTATTTCCTTCTCCAGCTCATTTGGCAGATGAGGAAACAGGCAAACAGGGTGACACAGTGACTTGCCCAGGGTCACATAACTAGTAAGTGTCTGAGGCGGAATTTGAACTTAGGAAGATGAGTTTTCCCTATTCCAGGCCCTGTGCTCTATCCACTGCACCACCTAGGTGCCCTGTGGTATGAAATACTCCCCCAGAAATTGGAAGACTCGTGACTAGGAGGACAGACACAGACACACACACAGACACAGACACACACACACACACACACACGGTTTTTATTTTTGGACTGAATCAGGGATTTTATCTATATAGGGAATCCTCTTTGCATAAGCTCTCCTATAGAGTCTTATCAGCAACTTTTCTGAAATAAATAATCTTAGTTGTATAGTATCACATACTGTGTGTCAGGAATAGAATTTGAACTTGGGCATTTCTGACTCCAGAGTTGGCCTTCTAATCACTTTACCATAATACCTTTCCTGGTTAGTGGGATCTCCTTTACTCCTTTCAGAAAGAAATAGGAAAGAATAAATCCGATGTATATCCCCCTGGTTGTATTAGATAAGCCATGCAAATTTGGGTTGTATCATCTTTTAAATTATTATCTATTTTATCTTTACCTCTTGTGAGGTAGGTATTATTAAATAACTCCTAATACACTCATTGTGCTTTCTGCTTGTGTTGGGATAGGTATATATACCTGAAGCAACTGAGCTTCTCTTGCTTGTACGGATAATGCTTTAAAGTTTGACTTCCACGGTATTGTGCAGTAGGGTTTTGGGTCTTACTGTTATTCGGGCAGAGAGAAACGGTTTGGAAGCATCTTTTTAAGTATGAATACCACCAGTAAGTGTAAGGCTGTATATGAGAAGTTACTAGAGTCTGGTGGGTTTTTTCCCAGTGTTTTTATTTGTGCTTTTGGTGTGTTTATAATTTGAGTGTATCTTTACATGTCCTATAGTAGATACGGTCTGGCAATTTACTTAACATAGGCCTTGTGGGTCTCGTTAGTTTGAACTGATAGCCCTCTGTTGAGATGCTGACAGGTTGACGTGCTTGGATATGTGTGGAGTGTAGTTGGGAATATTTTTACTTTTGCACAGTAGAGGGTGTTGATGTGTTGATAACGGAGAGCACCACCCAAGCAAACACACTGCATATTTACCAGGCAAAAGTCAGGCGGGCAGAAATGATAATAGTTTTTCTTTCTATGACATTACCACCATCTCTTAATGCAAGTGACGTGTTAGCGCAGGCGTGTCTAGTATACTGTAGCTTGCAGTAATTCAAACCTCATGTGAAAGTAAAGACATTTTTGCTGTAACATCATTTGATTATCTTATTCCTATGGAACTTTTTTTCATGGAACCAATTAGAGATTTTAGGAGGTATATACCTTAAAACATGGCATGTTGTAATTAAAATTAGTTACTATGTAATGAAACATTTTGCAGAGCGTCAGCAGGGATTGGGGGACATGAAATAGTGACAGGATCGCCTTTACATAATAATAGCTGCTTTAATGGTTTGTAAAGCTCTTTGTTCATAATAGCCCTATAAGGGAGGGCAGTACAAATAATAATAGCTTCACTATACAGATGAGGAAACAGGCTCAGAGTTAGAGTGACTTGTCCAAGTCACACACCTAGTGTCAGAGCCATCACAGACCTAGATCTTCCTGATTTGAAGTTTATGCTTCCTCAAAATATGAGGTTGTTTGAAGTTGATATTCCTCTTGCAGACAATTTACAGTAACCTAGTGTGGATGCCATATGATTTGGATCTGGAAAGGAGACCACCCCCCCCCCCTCAGTATCCCTGCCTAGTGAAATTGCTGAATAATACTAATAATAGCTTCCATTTCTTTTGTTTTTTATTTTTAAAAATAGCTTCCATTTAAAAAGTGTTTTACATGATCTGAGTTGATTGTCACAACTTTGCAAGCTAGATGCCATTATTATCCCCATTTTATAGATAAGGAGGCTCAGAGGTTTATATTATGTTACCAGTTCTAAAATGGGGATAATTAATAGCATCTGTCTCCCAGGGTTGTTGTGAGGATCAAAAGATACATCTGTAGAGCACTGAGCACAGTGCCTGGTTCTCTCACCTTGTTCTTCCCTTCAGGTTGTGACTAGCTCAAGGTCATACAGCTATTGAGTGTCTGAGGTGGGACTTGAACCCAGTTCTTAATGGCTTCAATTCCAGAGCTTGAAGTGCCACACTTCTCTAGAAATGAACAGATGTACTGATTTCATGGTGTCTTTCTTTCCCTGCTCCCTTCATATTCATAAACCTGCAACCTTACTACCTTTTTAGTCTTACAGTTTACTTTCCTTCTGTGATTTAGGGACACTGGCTTCCTTGCTATTCCTCAAACAGCATACTCCATCCTAATTCCTTTAACTAGGCATTTTCACTGGCTTTCACTCCATGTCTAGAAATCTGGCAAAAATCTGGCTTCCTTGGTTTCAAGTCTCAGCAAAGGCCCATCTTTTGCAAGAAGTTTTCTTAGTCCTTAATCATAGTACCCTCTGAGAGAACCCTCAGTTTATCTCTTATATGTATCTTCTTTATATATAGCTGTCTGCATGTTTTCTCTCTCATTAGGCTATGAGATCCTTGAAAGCGGAACTATATTTAGCCTTTCTTTGTGTCCCCAGCATTTGGCATTGTGTCTGGCATGTAGTAGTAATTAATAAATGCTAGTGGATTATCTGTCTTAATAAGCTGGTGAACTTGACCTCTCTATTCCTGGCAGAATTGTAGAATTAATTATTTAGGGAGAGATTTGTAAGCAATGTAATGTAATTATTGATCATCAAGATTTACTTGGTTTTATCAAGAAAACAAGTCAAGCTAAATTAATATCCTTTATCTTTTCAACAGTTAGATTTCTGGTAGATTAAGAAAATGTTTTAAGTTTAATAGTTGACCTAGATTTCATAAAAGCGTATGGCTAAATGTGTTTCATGTTATCCTTGGAGAAATGATGGTCAGATGTGGAATAAATGGTAGTACATTGAAATTGATTCAGATTGATGATTGACTGGACAGCCAAAGTCATTAATGACTTCAACATGACCTTATGGGGTTGCATACTGTACAGTGTCTCCAGGATCTTTCCTTGGCCCTTTGACATTTAGAATTTTTATTGACTACTTGCATGATTAAAGCCATATACTTAACCAGATTTGCAGATGTTTATGACGGTGAGAAACTTGAGTATCTTAATTGCTAGAATGATCTGAATATATTGAAATCGAATAAGTAAAATTGAGGGGGATGGTGTAGAGAGTCCTATACATGGGTAATGTAATATAGGAGGGCCCTGACTAAATATAATTTCCTGTAAATAATGATCAGTGTGTCAGCAGTGTAACAAGGCAGTCCAAAAAACTAACTTAATAGATTTTTTTTCTTTTTGGTGGGATAGTGGGGGTTAAGTGACTTGCCCAGGGTCACACAGCTAGTAAGTGTCAAGTGTCTGAGGTCAGATTTGAACTCAGGTACTCCTGAATCCAGGGCCAGTGCTTTATCCACTGTGACACCTAGCTGCCCTTAACTTAATCTTAAGAGAGGTAATGTCCAGAACCAGAGAAATCAGTAGTTCTCTGCTGAGATCCGATAACTAGAGTATTATGCTGCCTGAAATAAACACACATTACAGTATTCATTGATAGAATGGAGTCTTCAAGAGGGTAACCAAGATGACTAGAAATGGTGTCATAATGAAGGAACTGGGGGGGTTTAGCCTGGAGAGGAGAAAATTGGTTTGAGTGGGTCACAGTGGCCTCCATTGGCATTGGAAAAGCCGTCTTGTATGTGGAAGAGACTTTGAATGTCTTCATAATCTTCACAGTTAGTCATTAAGCAGGTCCTAGATAACTACTTCTCAGGGCAATGCTCAAGGTTATGATAGGTTCAGAGAGAGTGACTCCTATTTAGGTAATAACTTCCTCTCTCATTTGGGGGTGTGGTGGTGGTGGTGGTGGTTAAAAAGGGGATTACTATAAACATAAATAAAACAAGCATTTCTAAAACATAGTGTAATTAAAAACATGATTGTACATGAAACGGCAAATCTATTATGTACAACTTGCTATTTCTTTTAAATACATAATAGTTTTATGTTTCCTTTTTTCCTTCTTTCCCACTTTCCTGACACCCCCCCCCCCCCCGCAAATGGCTACCATTAGACACAAATATGTCTATATGTGTATGTATATAAAATCATTTTACATGTACTTTTATTTTATCAGTTCTTTCTCTGGATGTAGAGAGTGTCTTCCTTCATATGTCCTTTGTAATTAATTTGGGTATTTATAATAGTTGAAATGACTTACTTGCTCAAAAGTTGTTCTTACTATATACACCATTCTCTTGGTTCTGCTCATTTCACTCATTTCATGCAAGTGTTTTGGTTTTTTTGGGGGGGGTGAGGCACTTGGGGTGAAGTGACTTGCCCAGGGTCACACAGCTAGTATGTGTTAAGTGTCTGAGGTAGAATTTGAACTCAGGTCCTCCTGAATCCAGGGCTGGTGCTCTATCCACTACGCCACCTAGCTGCCCTACTCATCATTTTCTTTTTTGTCCTCGAGGGACTCACCTTTTTTTTTTTTTTTTTTTACATATAAGGTATTTTATTTTTTCCGTTACATGTAAAGATAGTTCTCAACTTTTGTTTATACAAGCTTTACAATTTCAGATTTTTCTCCCTCCCCCTCCCCTAGACAGCAGGTAATCTGATATAGGTTATATCTATATATCTATATACATATATATATACACCTATACACACACACACACACACATATATATATATATCCATAATAACATTAATCCTATTTCTGCATTAATCCTGTTATAAGAGAAAAAAATCAGGGCAGTAATGCAAAACCTCACAATAGAAAAAAAAAAACAACAGCACCCAAAACAAAAGAAATAGTATGGTTCAATCAGCATCTATATTCCACAGTTCTTTTTTTTTCCCCTTGGATTTGGAGATCCTCTTCTATCATGAGTTCCCTGGAACTCTTCTGTGCCATTGCATTGGTGAGAAGAATATAGTCCATCACAGTAGGTCAATACTCAGTGTTGATGATACTGTGTACAATGTTCTTGTTCTGCTCATCTCTCATCATCAGCTCACGTAAGACCCTCCAGGTTTCTCTGAACTCCTCCTGCTCATCATTTCTTATAGCACAATAGTATTCCGTTGTATTCATATACCACAACTTGTCCAGCCATTCCCCAATTGATGGGCACCCCCTCAACTTCCAATTCCTTGCTACCACGTAAAGAGCAGCTATAAATATTTTTGTACACGTACTCATCATTTCTTAAAGCACATCACAATCATGTACCACAACTTGTTCAGCCATTCTCCAGTTGATGGGCATCCCCATAATTTCCAATTCTTTGCCACTAGAAAAGAGAGCTGCTATAAATATTTTAGAACATATAGATTCTTTTTTTCTGATCATTTTTGGAAATAGACCTAAAAGTGATATTGCTGGGTCAAAGAGTATAGACAGTTTAGTAACTCTTTGGACATATTTCCAGATTGTTCTCCAAAATGGTTGGATTAGTTCACATTTCTAGCAACAGTGAATTACTGTCCCAATTTTTCGACATCACCTCCAACATTTCCTGCTTTCCTCTTCAATCATTTCAGCCAATCTAATAGGTGTAAAATGGTATATCAAGGTTTTAATTTGCATTTCTCTAGTCAATAATGATTTAGAGCATTTTTTCATGTCATTATAAATTGTTTTGATTTCTTTCTCTAAAACCTCCTTTTACCATATATCATTTAGGGAATGACTTGTATTCTTTTTTTTTTTTTTAGTGAGGCAATTGGGGTTAAATGACTTGCCCAGGGTCACACAGCTAGTAAGTGTTAAGTGTCTGAGGCCAGATTTGAACTCAGGTACTCCTGACTCCAGGGCTGGTGCTCTATCCACTGTGCCATCTAGCTGCCCCATGACTTGTATTCTTATAGATTAGACAAAGTTTTTTTATGTTTGAGATGAGACTTTTATCTGTCTATAAATTTTTTCCTCAAATTTTCTGCTTTCCTTCTGATCTTGGCTACATTTGTTTTATTTGTACAAAAATGTTTTAATGTAATGGTATCCACTTTACACCTCACTCTGCTCTTATCCCTTGTTTATTCATAATTGTTCACCTATAAGTCTGATAAGTAATGTATTACATGTTCTTCAAATTTTCTTTTAATATCTTGGTATATCATTGTCTCGGATTTGGCTAGCATGGCCAAGGCGGGGCCTTTATTTATTTATTTTTGGGTGGCTTCTAGTTGGGAGCTGAAGGCCTAGGCAGTTAAATATAATTTTCTACCTCATTCATTCTCTGGATATCTCATCCCAATCTACTACTACTGCCCATGGGCTAGAAAAATCACACCTGGATCTTGCCCTTGTGTTTCTAGCAGAGAACGTATGTATGAGGAGTTGATAACTGATTGTAAGGTGAGGAACCATACACTGGGGTCATGAAATTTTCTTCTCATCTAGGGATTCAGCCACTTCTTTAGCTTGTAGTAATGAATCTTAGACTCATGTGGGCCCTTTGAGGTGAAACTTGAAGGCTGTTACTTCCCAATAGCCACCCTTTGTATACTGTTTCATACCTGCTTCCTGATTATAGGTATAGGTATCTGCTATGGGTTTTCCCCTCTCTTTTTTAATAATCTCTTCCCTGATGATTTCCCATGGTTTCAATTATCACCTTCTGTGCAGATGACTACTATATGTATATGTACATTCCAGATTTCTCTTGAACTCCATGACCACATTATCATCATACCTCATGGTATTTGTCCCAATAGTACCTTAAACCAGAGCTTCTTAAACTTTTTCCACTCAACCCCTTTTTGCCCAAGAAACTTAGGTATATAAAATAGGTATACATAACCTTTTACTGTTGCCATATTTTTCATGACCCCCACATTCAGTTACCGGACTCCACATATAGGGTTATGACCCATAGTTTAAGAAGCTAGTCCTTTACTAAACATGACCAAAACTGAACTCATCTAACCCTGACCTTTAAGTACATAAGTCCTCATCTTCCATACTCTTAACTGTTTCTGGGAGGGGTACACAGTCACTCAGACTTAAAACCTCAAAGTCATCTATGACTGTTCTTTAACTATTTAAATAATCTTGATTATTTTACCTCATATCCATTCACCCTCATAGTCACTAGCTAGATTTCTATAATAGCCTCTTTACTGGTCTCTGTCTGCTCTCATCAGTTGTAATCACACCTCCCATTACTCCCCTAATGAGAAACTTTCAGTGGCTCCCTATTATCTCTAGACTCTACTTTAACCCATCACAATCTCATACCAATCCACTTTTCTAGACTTATTTCACATTAGTAATTGTTATGCCAAATTGGGCTACTTCCTAGTCATCCTTTGATTGTGAAATAGCCTTCGACCACTTGAATGCATTTTCACAGGCTGTATTTTCTCCACTGCCACCTTCAGCCCCCCAATTCTGCCTTCCACATTTCCTCCCTTCAAAGCTCAGTTTAGGTGTGCTGCATTCTTTACTTTGTATCAATACCTATCTCTCTGATAGACTGGAAATAACTGGAATGCCAGAACTGTTTAGGTCTTTGTTTCTTCAGCACAATGGACTATCAACCTAATGCTGTACCTGGTACATAGCAGTAACTTTATGTAAGTATCTGTTAAATTAATCTCAAATCTCCGCTGTTTCCTTCCAGAGGATTGTTTTTCCTATAAAATATTCTTTCAGCGACATTGATATTTAAGGAGTCTAGAAGTCCTCGTTCAAGCCTTACCTCTTATACAGACTGACTGAGTGACCCTTGGCAGGTCATTTAATGTGCCCTAGGCAGTTTGGAGACTTCATTGCAGAATTAAGTACCGATCTACTTTCGTTTTGATAGGAGTTGCTTACCATGGACTCCCATTGCCAGTGAAGTTACAGGTCCAGTGTCTGTCTTTGTCTCTGTTAAAACTTATGTGTTAGAGACATTGTGGTATAAGAGAAAGGGGCAAGGAATGTGGAGTCTTAGGGACTGGGGCTGGAATCCTCTTTCTGCCATTTGCTGTCTCTGTTGATTTGGGGTAAGCCCTGGGCTCCTTTTCACTTATCTTTAAAATGAAGGAGTTGGAATTGACGCCTTTAAGACCCCTTCTGGTTTTAAAGTCAGAATTGTTGTGAGGGTTCTACTTAGTAATAAATAACAAGCAAGTTTTAAAAATAGCCTTCAACTTTGTTGAAAGGCTGTTAGCAAACTTTTTGCCACATGTAAAGTCAGCAAGCATTTATTAAGAACTTAACTGTACCAGGGACACAAAGGCAAAAACAAGCCTTGCTCTCAGGGAACTCCATCTAAAGGGAGAGCTAACATATAAACAACTAGGTAAAAACGGGTATACAGGATAAATTGGAGATTACCAATGTAGGGAAGGCGCTAGTTTGGGGAAGGGGAAAGGAACAGGAAAGTTTGCTTTTAGAATGAAGATAGGATTTTAACTGGGACTTTTATGTTAGCATTTTACAGTGTGAATGTGATCTTATCTTACCATTCTTACCTGGATTTCTTCTTCCAACAAATAGCCTTAAATGAAAAATTGAAATATCATCAGTAAAAATTATCTTTATTCATTCTTTGTATGCCAGTCTTTTCATTATCTTGTCCATGACATGTCTGTCTGTGGCTAGGTCTCCCCACCTCACCCAGGCTGGAAATGTAGCAACCATTCACTGGCCCATTTGGTTGGGTTGGCCCAGAAGCTTTGACCTTTTCCTTTTCCAATCTGGATTGGTTTTCCCCTCCTTAGGAAGGCTGCTGGCTTCCTGTGCTTGGGGGCTCTACCTTGGTGTGAACCTTAGACCTGTTGTAGCTCAAGAGTTCCGCTGGCCTCAGCCTCCCTGGTACAAAGATTATTACTAGTCTTCACCACTGTACCTGACTTAGAAGTTGTTTTTGACTGGTTATCTCACTTTATAATTTCCAAGAAGTCTACTGTAGGAAGAACAGTAACAATTGTTGTAGCTTCCATATTCTTTTGAAGATCTTTGCTTATTTTCTATGGATCAGTTAGGCTATTTCCCAGCAGTACTTTATCAATTTTTGACTTTTATTTTTATCCATATTTTTCATTTGAGCTTGAGTTTAAATAATCTAATTTTTTTGTTTGTTTGTTTTTAATGGGCTTGAATGATCCTTGAAATGCCTGACACCATACCAACTATCACTGCATTATCTTTGTGGTTATTAAAGTATGTTCTTTAAGAGCTACAACTTTTGCAAAATTTTTGCATATTTTCTTGGAATAACAGCCATTCATAAAAACCGTATAATTAAAAACACCACGAAAGAGAGCAGTGACTTAAGTGTGTGTAGCATAAAATCCAGCACTCGTTTGACAGAGAACTAAGCAAATTTGGGGAAATTAGTTCAGTCTAATTTCACCTGGTTACGGTCAGCTATTCTTGTCAGCTTCCTGTCAGCAGCAGCAGCACAGGTGTGTGCTGTGGCCATTTTGGTCACAAAATGAAACCATCTCAAAATCAGTGCTTGTCCAAAACAATTTGCACAGCACTTTAAACGGTGGTCTTTCAGTCTTCTTCCAGTTTACAATCTATGGTCCTGTAGTAATATGCTATGATAAAAAATTATCACTAAGGTCCCTTTCAGTTCTAAATTATCCTAATATTGTAGGGGTAGCAAGTATAAAAGATTATTCCTGATTCCCTGACATGCATTGCCTAAGTGGTATTTTTCTTGGTGTGGATTGTGAAGCACATAAATACATATATAAGTAACAGAATCTGAGAATTGCTAAGGGACTTAAGTGGTCATTTAGTTCAACCCATACATGAAAGAAGTCCCTACTCATCTCTTTTCAAGTGATCATTCTGCCTCTGTTTGAAGACTTCAAAGAGATGACTGGAACCATCCCCTCTCTCGGGGCAAATACAAAGAAGTAATTTCACTTTTTTGCCAAACTGTTTACTTTATATTAATTTTAGATAAGCAGAGCTTACACAAAGACCAGCTGGCCCTTCACCTGTATCCTGCTTTTTGTCATTTTGTCTCATTCATAATATTTAGATCCAGCAAAAAGTAGGGAAAAGATTTGTAAGTTATTGTGGTAGAACTAGAGTAGCATTTTGATACCTTGATAAGTCTTAGTCCTAATATTTTAGGTGTCTTTAAATTTTGGCTCAGTTAATAGATGTTTAGTTCTGAGTCTGTCAGAATTATTAATAACTAATAATTTATTTTTTCCCCATTTTATTGCCTAACTTTTCTTTCCCTGATCTATCTTTAAGGAAAGCAAAGTGAAACTTGAATGGATGTTTTTACTGACATTTGCAAGTAAGCTCTGGTGTCCTAAAACATTAAAAGTTATTATCAATATTAACCTTTGGAAATTTAATCTGTGATTTTTCATTTATTGATGTTCTGTTCATTCCATCACAGAATCTGGTGCCTCCTGTTGGAAGTAGTAATCCTAGGTCCTTGAAAACTGTGTCAACTGAACACATACTCCAGCAGGTCCTAGATTGTAAAGATTGACACAGTTCTTAGAAATCTAAACATTGATGTCCTGGAATTAGTTTGTAAATATGTAACCTTTATACAGCAACCAAGTTGATACAGTATTGAAGGCCCTGCAACATCGATGTTGATGACCACATTCATTATATAAATGAAATAAAATACAGAAGTTGCAGGTGAATGGAAGTTTAATGACCTCTTTAGAATTATGCAAATAAAGTGGCAAAGTTGGTTTCTTTGTACACCCAGAGGGCTATAAGAAAGAAACAACTTCTCTTTTAAGACTTGGTTATCACTCTTTTAAGTGCTCCTGGTGAGCATGACAAAGAGAAACTGCAAAGATAATTATGCACTAACATCTTTTTCAGAAGATCAGAAACTTGTGAAGATCTAGACAAGATCTTCCAAATTTAAGTCAGTTTGGCTTGATACTTCATGGCTTCAGTGGTGGACACAGTGGGGAGAACAGTGAAATTAGTTTTGGGAAATAGGACTAAAAATATAATAAATGATTTTTTAAAAATGAAAAAGATCAGGGGCCAGTTAATTCAAAAGCATGAGGCTTTAATGATAGTTCTTCCTAGAAGTTGGAAGTGTTGGATGAACAAACCATTGAATAACATGGAATAGGAAATTGAACAATTATGTCAAGTCTTAAGGCAGGAAAGACTAGTTACTGACAAGAAAGCAATTTCAGATTCAGCTTTTTGTGTGAAGTCAAGTCATGACCAATTAGGACAAAGGTAAACAAAGTTGACAAAAAAATTAAGGATGAACAGGATAGATAAGCCCGGATTCAACTTCACTGTTTAAATAGACTTGTTCTCTTGGAAATTCCACAAAAGGGGAAAGTGCCAAAGTAAAAATAACTTAGCGTGGCATGCTCTTGGAGTTGAACTGCTCCAGGAATCAGCTGCTGCCATCCCTCTTCCTTAAGGCTATAAGATCTTGCTCTGGCTAGGTGTCTCTCCAATTCTAGTTCTATAGCCAAATAAAAAGCTGCTTGTAACAGTGTAACTAACCTCCATGTGTTCTAACCCACCCACTTCTCTCTGTTAGGATCTCCAGTGATGGATGCCTGTGAAGTCTCAGTCATTTTTGAGGAGTAAATGAGTTATTAACCTTTTTTCTTCACAGTATATAATATCTTCAATATGCTCAAATCCAAGAGGCAAAATTTCCTGCAGATACCTCCTGTTAAGGGCTAAAATTCTAGCTAAACTGTCTAAAATATCTAATGAGTGGTCGCCAATAAATTATAAGCTTTAGCAAGAGTTAGACTTTTAAGCATTTATTAAGGAGAATAAGAATTTGGTAAAGAGAGAGAAAGGCCTAGATTCCTATCTATTAAAGGGAGAGCACATTTCTAGCTCCGCTCTCCACCGGAGTACAAAGGAAAGAGAGTCAGAGCGAGTGCCAGTCTCTTCCTTCCTCCTCCCACTAGCCCGCGTCACTTCCTGACGCCAAAGAAAAGACTCCTGGTCTTGCCCTCAAAGACCTTCGCTTCATGGGCGGAACTCTTCTACAGTAAGTCTCCAGCAGGTGGCGTCATTCCAATCGTTACACTCCTTTTATGTTATTTATGCCTGATCTAGAAGAAAATTTAACCAATTCAATTCTCTTAACTTCCTAGTAAATATCAGTTGTAAAGAGTTCAGGAAAAAGTGGCTAACATCACTGGGAATGTGTTTTGATTATTGGTGGTGTCAGCAGTAGGAGGCAACTGGATCTTACCTAGTCACAATAGCATCATTTATTTCCTTTCGTTGCTTTGATGAATATAATAATTTACCAAATTTCTAAGCGATTTTGGCTTTCTTAATACAGAATTTTTTAAAGCATAACTGTTAATAGTAGATTTTTTCAAATTTTTATCTAAAAGCTTGTATACATTTCTATGAATTCAAAAGGTTTTTCACATGGAAAGGAAAGGTACCAATCATTTTATAAGGAGTAGTTAACCTGATAATAGAAATAATTGTTATTCCATTTTCTTGGTAATGAGAACCTAACACAGAGACTTGTACCTAAAAGTTTAAAAGGGGGGGGGGGGAGGTCTGTTGAACTTAGAGTGACAGGTAAACTTGTAAAAAAGTTTCAATCCTTGTATTTTTTTGGGGGGGGGGGTGAAGCAATTGGGGTTAAGTGACTTGCCCAGGATCACACAGCTAGTGTTAAGTGTCTGAGGCAGGAGTTGAACTCAGGTACTCCTGAATCCAGGGCCGGTGGTCTATCCACTGGGCCATCCCCATAATCCTTGTATTCTAATAATGATGTCTAAACTAAGGGGCTTTACTTGGATCATGCCACTTTTTAAAATAAGATGTGAGCTACTTTAAAGAATTGGAAATTGAAGGGATGCCTCTCAAGTGGGGAATGGCTGATCAAGTTGTGTATGTGATTGTGGTGGGATATTATTGTGATACATAGAAATGATAAGGGAGATGGTTTCAGGAAAAAAAACAACAACTTGGAATGACTTATATGAACTGATACAAAGTGAAATGACCAGAATCAGGAGAACATTGTATACCAGATAGCAACAATGATCAACTGTGAAAGACCTAGCTACTCTAATAAATCTAAGATAATTCCAAAGGGCTCATCATAGAAAATGCTATCTACCTCCAGGGAGAGAACTGGTGAGCTCTGGATGCAGATTGAAGCATAATTTTCTTTTTCTTTTAAAATTGTATTTTATTTTCATCCAGTTACATATACAGATAGTTTACAACATTCATTTTTGTAAGATTTTGAGTTCCAATTTTTTCTCCCCCCTCCCCAAGACAGCATGTTAAACATATTTCACTATTAGTCATGTTGTGAGAGAAGAATCAGAACAAAAGGAAAAAAAAACACAAGAAGGAAGAAACAATAACAGCAAAAAACCAAAAGTGAAAATAATATGCTTCAATCTGCATTCAGACTCCATAGTTCTTTTTCTAGATGTGGAGAGCATTTTCCATCATGAGTCTTTTGGCGTTGTCTTAGATATTGCATTGCTGAATATTACAGTTGATCATCACACAGTATTGCTGTTACTGTGTACAATGTTCTCTTGGTCCTGCTCATTTCACTTAGCATCAATTCATGTAAGTCTTTCCAGGTTTTTCTGAAATCTGCCTGCTCATTTGTCTTATAGCACAGTACTATTCCATTACATTCATTCACCACAACTTGTTTAGCCATTCCTCAATTGATGGGGAATTCGCTTGATTTCCAATTCTTTGCCACCACAAAAAGAGCAGCTATAAATATTTTTGTATATGTAGGTCCTTTTCCCTTTTTTTTAATGATTTCTTTGGGATATAGACCTAGTTGTGGTTTTGTTGGGTCAAAAGGTAGAAGCATATTGTTTTTCATGTCTTTTGGGGGGGCAGGGAAGAAGGCAACCTAGCTGATACAGAAGTCTTTTTCATGATTTCATGAATTAGGAAGTATTGTCTGCCTTTTCAAAGGGTGGGGGAGAGAGGTAGAGAGAATTTGGAGAGCAAAAAAAGAGTGTTATTTTTTCTTAAAAAAGACTTATGTGAGACATTTAATCTCTGTACCTTTGCTTGTAAAATGGAGTTGCTATTTGAAGATTGTTACATGAAAATTACTTATTGGAGACCAGATTTTAATCATAATATTTGGTTATTTTACTGTAGGAAACCACCACCACTCCTAACCCCCCACCTGCAGAAGAAGAAAAAACTGAAACCAATCAGGAGGTTGCCAACCCTGAACACTACGTTAAACATCCACTACAGAACAGGTAAACCTTTTGAGCGTGGTTTGTTTTGTGCAAAGCTCTAGGCCTGTGACTTCATCAGTGTAGGGCAGACCTGGTGTGACAGCTCCCTCCATTTACCTGTACTTGATAGACTTAGAGAGTTACCAGACTTGAACCTAGATTGTGAAGTTTTTCCTGCCTTCAAAACTACTTCTAAAACTTGTATGCCTTTTAGGAGTTTATAACCAATAAAAAGAGAATCTTTCAGTCCTTAATCTTTCGTGCATGTGTCTCCTTCTGTCTTGTCATCTCCATCTCCCTTCTACTCCATAAGTAATTCGTGTACATTAATAGGATCATACAGTTGTCTAAGTTACTTGAACTTTTAAAATTATAGGTTAAGTGGTTCTGGTGACAGTATAGGACATTCTGCATGACCCATGTACAGCTTGAGTGTATTAGAGCATGCACTTAAATGGCTAACTTTAAATAGTGCATATTTTGAGTTGAACAATGTTCTTGTTAGGCACTAGAGATACAGATTTTTTAAAAATAAATTTTTACTGCTGTTTTTATATAGCAGTCTCTTATAACAAATAATTTAAAAAAAAACACAAGAAGAGATAAATATCAACACTCAAAAAAATGACACTTTATGTAGTATTTCATGCTTGCAAATCCAGATTTCATTTCTCTGTAGGAGTAAGAATGGAAAGGAGGTATCTCCATATATGTCATCTTTGGGACCATGTTTGTCATAATTTCATAGCATTTAGTTTCATTTGTTTTGTGCTTATTCTTTAATCCTTATGAAGGTATGGTTTTTGTGACTGCTTATTTCATTGCATATTCTACTATACTTGAGCATCATGCTTTGCTCAGCAATTTTCCAGTGACTGTTATGTGCCATCCCAAAATGTGCTGCTGCGGATATTTTGGTGTTTGTAGAGCCTTTTTTTGTTAGTAACCTCTTTGGGATATATGTCTACTAATGTAATCTCTGGGTCAAAGGACCTTTATTGACATAATTCCAAATTGCTTTCCAGAATGGTTTTTATAAGTGAACAATTCTAACAATGTGTTAGTGGTATATCTCCACACACCCTCCAATGTTCATTGACTTCCTGTTTTTAATTTTTGCCAAGTTAGTGGGTGTTGGAAATAGAAATATTAAAAAGAATGCACTAATTTTGCTTTAAGGAGCATATATTCTGGTGGGTGGTGGTATTCAAATAAAAATGTTATATGGTAAACTGTGATAAAGACAAAAACATAGTCTATAGCTGATGGCCAAAGGAAGGTAGTAATCCAGGGAAAGCAACTTGCATTAAGCACCAGATGTCTGCCAGAAACTGTATTATTTCCTTTGATTAGAAGGGATCTAGTTATTTGGGAAGACTAGAGAGATAGTGTGGCATAGTGAAATAAGTCAGCAAACATTTATTATTATCTAAAAAGGGGTGTGTGTGTGTGTGTGTCTGATCTGAATCATTGATAATATGCTGAAGGTAGGAAATACTACCAATGTTGTTACTCTTACATTTGTCTTCTTATGGATTATAGGCCTCAAAGTAATATACACCTGGTGTCAGTTCCGTAATAACTAGATCCCCAATTCAAGGTTCCAAATCAAGTAGTCTTTCCTGATCCTCAATCCTATTGTATTTTCTTTTTTTTTAAGTGAGGCAATTGGGGTTAAGTGACTTGCCCAGGGTCACACAGCTAGTTAAGTGTTAAGTGTCTGAGGCCGGATTTGAACTCAGGTACTCCTGACTCCAGGGCCGGTGCTCTATCCACTGTGCCACCTAGCTGCCCCCTATTGTATTTTCAAGGAGGTATAGTAATGCACACACCCCGCCCCCCAACTTCTCCAGCATTGTCAGAGAATGAAGAGTTTGCTTACATTTGTGATTCAGGTAACTGACTTAAAGTTACATATATACTATGTTGTGCCTCACAATATAGAGGCTTTTCCTCACAGTCCTTTGAAGTAGGCCATATTATCCCCATTTTATAGATGATGAAACAAGTCAGAGAAGTGAAGGAACTTTGCCAGTCTTATAATTGGTAGTATTAGGAATGACAGTTGAATCTTGGACTCCCAAGTCTAAGGTGTTTGTTGTACTTTGACACACTTAAGCATGATGACCTTCTGGTCTCTGTATCATTGAGAACCTCCTAATACTTAATGAATGACACCTTTAAATATAAAAGCACTTTTTAAGTAAATTAATATGAGGCAGATGCTTTTGTGGACTGGATTTGTGTTTTCCATTAATTAGTATTGAAGCAGATCACCGACTTCTTTGTTATAATCTGGCCATGTTCTTTGTGTCAGAATGGTTAAAGTTACTTGACATGGCTACACAGCCAGTATGTGTAAAAAAATGAAGGGCTCCAGATTAATGAATTTTCCAGATTCTTAACTCAAGTAGCAGAACTTTTTTTTTTTTATGTATAAGGTATTTTATTTTTTCCATTACATGTAAAGATAGTTCTCAACTTTTGTTTATACAAGCTTTACAATTTCAGATTTTTCTCCCTCCCTCCCCTCCCTCCCCCCTCCCCTAGACAGCAGGTAATCTGATATAGGTTATATCTATATATCTCTATACATATAGATATAGATATATACACACACATATATATACACATAATAACATTAATCCTATTTCTGCATTAATCCTGTTACAAGAGAAAAAATCAGAGCAGTGATGCAAAACCTCAAAATAGAAAAAAAAAACAACAGCACCCAAAACAAAAGAAATAATATGGTTCAATCAGCATCTATACTCCACAGTTCTTTCTTTTTTTTTCTTGGATTTGGAGATCCTCTTCTATCATGAGTTCCCTGGAACTCTTCTGTACCATTGCATTGGTGAGAAGAATCTAGTCCATCACAGTAGGTCAACACTCAATGTTGATGATACTGTGTGCAATGTTCTTCTGGTTCTGCTCATCTCACTCATCATCAGCTCACGTAAGACCCTCCAGGTTTCTCTGAACTCTTCCTGCTCATCATTTCTTACAGCACAATAGTACTCCATTGTATTCATATACCACAACTTGTCCAGCCATTCCCCAATTGATGGGCACCCCCTCAACTTCCAATTCCTTGCTACCACGTAAAGAGCAGCTATAAATATTTTTGTACATGTGGGTCCCTTTCCCCCCTCCATGATTTCTTTGGGAAAAAGACCTAAAAGTGGAATTGCTGGGTCAAAGGGTATGTGCACAGCTTTATCGCCCTTTGGGCATAATTCCAAATTGCTCTCCAGAATGCTTGGATCAGCTCACAGCTCCACCAACAATGCATTAGTGTTCCAATTTTCCCACAGCCTCTCCAACATTTATTATCTTCCTTTTTTGTCATTTTAGCCAATCTGATAGGTGTCAGGTAGTACAATTTGCATCTCTCTAATCATTAGAGATTTAGAGCATTTTTTCATATGGGAATAGATAGCTTTGGTTTCTTCATCAGAAAACTGCCTATTCATATCCTTTGACCATTTCTCAATTGGGGAATGACTTGGATTCTTATAAATTTGATTTAATTCCCTATATATTTTAGAGATGAGGCCTTTATCAGAAGCACTGGCCTCAAAAATTGTTTCCCAGTTTTCTGCCTCCCTTGCAATTTTGGATGCATTGCTTCTGTTTGTACAAAAATTTTTTAATTTAATATAATCAAAATCATCCATTTTGCATTTTATAATATACTCTATCTCTTGTTTGGTCAAAAACTGTTTTCCTTTCCAAAGATCTGATAGGTACACTATTCCTTTCTCTCCTAATTTACCTAAGGTATCACCTCTTATGTCTAAATCATGTATCCATTTTGACCTTATTTTAGTATAAGGTGTAAGATGTTGGTCTATGCCTAATTTCTGCCATACTATCTTCCAGTTTTCCCAGCAGTTTTTGTCAAATACTGAGTTCCTATCCCAGAAGCTGGAGTCTTTGGGTTTATCAAACACCACATTACTAGTGTCATTTACTACTGCATTTCCTGAGCCTAGCCTATTCCATTGATCTACCACTCTATTTTTTAGCCAGTACCAGATAGTTTTGATGACTGCTGCTTTATAGTAAAGCTCCAGGTTTGGTACCGCTAACCCACCTTCCTGTGAATTTTTTTTCATTATTTCCCTGGATATTCTTGATTTTTTGTTTTTCCAGATGAATTTTGTTATTATTTTTTCTAGCTGTATAAAATAATTTTTAGGTAGTCTGATTGGTATGGCACTGAATAAGTAAATTAGTTTAGGCAGTATTGTCATTTTTACTATATTAGCTCTGCCTATCCATAAGCAATTGATATCTTTCCAATTATTTAGATCTGATTTGATTTGTGTGAAGAGTGGTTGGTAGTTGTGTTCATAGAGTTCCTGGGTTTGTCTTGGCAAGTAGACTCCCAAGTATTTTATACTATCTACCGTTACTTTAAATGGAATTTCTCTTTCTATCTCTTGCTGCTGGACTTTGTTGGTCATGTATAGAAATGCTGATGATTTATGTGGATTTATTTTATATCCTGCTACTTTGCTGAAGTTGTTAATTGTTTCAAGTAATTTTTGACTTGATTCTCGAGGATTCCTTAAGTATACCATCATATCATCAAGTAGCAGAACTTTTAAAGGGAGTATTCAAAACCCTATTATAATCATAAAATATTGTACCAGACAATAATACAGCAATATTTTCATATGCACTAAGAGTCATATTTTCCTTTGACTGTCCTTTTCTAGCTGACATTTCACAACTGATTCCCTCACTATAGAGTATCACATTATTAAATTGTTGTGTTTGCTCTCTTTCCATTTGTGGCTTCTAATCTATGACCCATCATAAGAACCGATAAGAAAAGGCTAGGAATATTAATTTTAAAGTATAATATAAACAGAACTTAGAAAGAAATTTTTCTCCTTCTGGTCAAAGGCTCTTTTCAATGGACTTAAAGTTTCCTGGTTGTGCTACACATTATCTGTATGTACATAAAATACTAATGAACTACCTCTGGGGCAATTCTTTTTAGTCAAGACTGTATTCTTTGTTGGGTGTTCTTATCAATGGCATGGAACCAACTAAAGCTGGGATGGTCAGTAAATTATTTTAGAAGGACTGTTGCTACTTTGTATTTGATTATTATTAAAGTGTGTAACAATCATTATGAGAGGGGGAAAAAGGTCATGGGAAAATGGGATTTTAAGTATGTAGAAGTTACCTAGGTGTAGCTACAAACACTAGTAAAAGGCTGTTATCATGATTGATAAGAGGCTCAACTTTAGATTCAGGAAGAAATCTGGGCTTAATATATGAAATTTGAGAAATTACAAATATTTGTAGGATAGACTAGAACTCTTATAGTACAAAAGTCAACATCTCATTTTCCTTAACTCCTGTATAAAGTTCTTGTCTATTAGTTTTCCTTATTGGAATAAAAATATATGTTCCTTACTACATTCATCTCTGATTTGAGTTAACTTTTAAATTTTTAGATGGGCGCTCTGGTTTTTTAAAAATGATAAGAGCAAAACTTGGCAAGCAAACCTTCGTCTGATCTCTAAGTTTGATACTGTTGAGGACTTCTGGGCGTAAGTAATCTTTTTATTTTGGGGTTATTTTAAAACTATAATTAATTTTTATGGTGATGTTACATTGGTCGTATTCTTATGCACTTTGGGGCCATAATTTAAATCAGTCTTGTAATTTAATTCATGGTCTGAATAATGTGAATATTAAAACTTTCCTAAGAACTGCACATGGAAGTCCTGGGAATCTGCCCTTTTTCCCTGACAAGAAAATATTTGACAGTGGTAATTAAAATCTGTCACTATGTCACATATTTGTCACTATATGCCTTTTGACTAGGAGTTCTAGAGAAGAGAGGATGGGAGAAGACAGGGGGCTACCTAGTGGTTTGAATCACCCTTATAATCCTTTTCATGTGTTACTGCCCTCAATCTGGGAATCCTATATGTGTTACCCGGGTTTTTGCCTCAGTGAAAAATAGTGACCAAACTTGTAAGAGAGGTCAAATTAATGGCCATAATTTGTTTTTCTTTTGTACTTGTGGGTAGCTTCTGGGAAAGTTGATGATATATTTCTTCTTTTTTTTTTTTTTGTGGGGCAATGAGGGTTAAGTGACTTGCCCAGAGCCACACAGCTAGTACATGTCAAGTGTCTGAGGTTGGATTTGAACTCTGGTCGTCCTGAATCCAGGGCCTGTGCTCCATCCACTATGCCACCTAGCTGCCCCCGATGATATATTTCTTAATTCTTTTCACTGTAAAGCAAAGAACTGGGCAAAATATAACTGGAGTAGGACTTTAGTTTCCCACAAGGTATAAGTTGATCAAGAGTACTTACTATCTTAGAATTGTCTGTTGTTTCTAGGAACTTAGCTTTGGAAAGAACCTGTCTGGACATATAATATAATTCAGTCCCTTATCTACTCCATTTCTGACAAGTATCCTCCCACCCTCCAGGCAGTTCAGTCTTTAGGTTAAACTGATACCTGATTCCCTCAGGGCTTCTTAAATTTTTTCCACTTGTAACTCTGAATCCTTTTTGCCTGTGGAATTTTTTGTTTTGTTTTGTTTTTTTGGTGAGGCAACTGGGGTTAAGTGACTTGCCCAGGGTCACACAGCTAGTAAGTGTTAAGTGTCTGAGACCAGATTTGAACTCAGGTCCTCTTGACTCCAGGGCCAGTGCTCTGTCCACTGTGCCACCTAGCTGCCCCCAGCCTGGGGAATTTTTAAGCCACCCTGAGTATATAGGTATATTTGAAGACAGCTGTCCTTTTTTCTCTAAGGTCTTCTTATCTTCAGGCTTAACACTCAGTTCCATCAACCTCATATGGGATGTTATGACTCCTCTCTTTTAGATCCTGGCCATTCTTCACCCCCAAACAGTGACCCTTCTAAACTCTACTGCTCTATTCAGTTAGTGCTACTGAAATCGAATTAGCTCTTTTAAATGTCATATTATTCTGCTGACTTATTTTATAGTCCATTAACATCCCTAGATATTTTCTCTTTTTTTTCTCAATCCCATTTTGGGGGTGAGGGTAGTATGAGGCATAACATTTAAATAAGTGAATGTAAATAAATGTTTAAAAATTTTATTATGTAGTTAACATAAGTTTTTTTTCAGTTGTGTTTTTTAAGACTGTCAGGATTGTTATTTACTTATTTTTTTTAATGGTCATAATTAAGCATCATTGTTCATCTGGTTCTCATTGTCCATATTGTATTTCATAGGTGGCCTGATTCCTTGTACTTGAAGATATTTTATCATAGTATATTGCTTTTTTCCTCCCCTGTAATTAGAAATACTATGCCTATGAAAATTTTGTAGTAACTTCTTTTTATTTTTTGTTTTGTTAAAACTCAGGGTCTCAATGGTGATTTAAGCAACATAATTATTAGATTAATAAGTGTAATTGCTTTATGCCTTTTTCTTTTTGGAAAACAACCTTGTTTGTTATACAAAGATTGTATTGGTTTGCAGTTGTACTCAGTGAATGAATATGTAAGACTGTAACCCTGCTAGCGTTGTATTTCATTGCTTTTAGTTATTTTTGCTAATTTGATGTGTAAGATGGAATCTCAGAAGTTTTACTTGGTGTGTGGTTATTTTTGAAGTTGAACTTATTTTCAAATAACTTGATAATTTTTTATCTTTGATGAGTGACCATTTCATTTATATCATTTGACTGTCTAAAGATTTCACTTATTTAAAGAATTTAAAGAAATTTACCTTTGTAAATTTTTAATAATTCTGTGAGATGCTAGGTTGCTAATATGACATTTACCATAAATTTTTTTCCATTTGTTATTTTTCCATCGGATTTTTAAAAAACAGGTTTATTTTGCTATTGATATGTTCCTTATTAATTTTGTTTGTCCAACAAAACAAAGTAATTGCTAGTCCATTTTCTTTCCTTTATGTAGTTTGTTGTTTTTGTTTTAGGCTTATCATTCAGCATAAGTTGAGAGATGTAGGTTTAAATCACCTAGGTGGTGCAGTGGATAGAGCACTGACCTGGAATCAGGAAGACCTGAGTTTAAATCTGACCCCAGATACTTACTAGCTTTATGACCCTGGGATAGTCATTTCACTTCTGTTTGCCTCAGTTTCCTCAAATGTAATGAGATAGAATTGGTTAAGTGCTTGGCACAGTGCCTTGTACCTAGTAAGTGCTATATATAAATGCTTAATCCTTTCATTTCTCCCTTTAAATCCATTTCCCACCAAATTCCTTAGACATAGTCCAGATTCATTTGTTAAATAATAATTCCTTATATAGATATATAGATATAACCTATATCAGATTACCTGCTGTCTGGGGGAGGGGGGAGGGAAGGGAGGGAGGGAGAAAAATCTGAAATTATAAAGCTTGTATAAACAAAAGTTGAGAACTATCTTTACATGTAACGGAAAAAATAAAATACCTTATATGTTAAAAAAAAATAATTTCTTTATCCTGTTATATTTTGGTTTATCAAGGTTGCATTCAGTTAAGTATTTTTTCACATACTTTTCCCTTGCTATTATAGTGTACAGTTGTTGTTTTAGCCAAATGCAAGATTTTACTTGGGGGGGGAGGGGCGGGGCAGTGGGGGTTAAGTGACTTGCCCAGGGTCACACAGCTAGTAAGTGTCAAGTGTCTGAAGCTGGATTTGAACTCGGGTCCTCCTGAATACAGGGCTGGTGCTTTATCTACTGTGCTACCTAGCTGCCCCCCAGGATTTTACTTTTTAACCATGTTTAAGTTTTATCTTCTTATTGTCAGCCTATTATTTCAGTTTGTCAGGATCTGTGTTGGGCTCTGAAATGGTAACTTTTGGTCACAACTTCTTGTCATTTGCAGATTTGATGAGCATGTCACATGCTGTCATCCAAATCACTGTTTAAAATTTTGAGGGGCAGCTAGGTGGCGCAGTGGATAAAGTACCGGCCCTGGATTCAGGAGTACCTGAGTTCAAATCTGGCCTCAGACACTTAACACTTACTAGCTGTATGACCCTGGGCAAGTCACTTAACCCCAGTTGCCTTACAAAAAAAAAAATTTTTTTTTAACAAGAAAAGACCCTCTCTACTTCCACTAGAATATTTCCACCATTTGGGGAGGTCAAAAGTTTGTGTCTCATCAGTTATAAAATTCTTAACCCAGCTAACCATTTTACTACGTAGTATATCCCTCCCTCCTTTGCTTGTTCTTTTCTGTCTTTTCCTTTTCCTTTCATAAGGATAGCATGAGAGATTTTGGTCAGATACCTTGATGAAATCCAGGCATGTCCATGACTTTCCCCTGAAAAGCTTAATAGTCTTTGAAATCAAAATAAGAAATTAGTCAGCTTTGTTATGACTTGTTAAGATCATCTGCTGTCTTTGAAATGCTCACAAATTTAATAATTTGCTCTATAATCTGGACTCTCACATTTGATCCTTTCTCAACTTAAACAGCTATCACTTTAACTCAGGCCCTCAGTCTAGATTATTGAACAGCCTCCTAAAATTACCTCCACCACATCTGTCTAATAAACTACACACTATGCCTCTCTGATCATGTCTTATCAGCTCCTTAGTGGCTCCTTATATAAACTCCTATTTAGGAACCCTTCACAACCTGGCCATCAGCTACTTGATATTACTTCCTCTCTTAAACTAAACAATCCAGCGATACTGACCATCTTTCTGTTCTTTCATGCCACTTATACAAATTGCCTGGAATACATTCCCTTTCTCACTTCTTCTACAGAATATTTCTCTTCCTTCAAGACAGAGCTCAGAGCCTTTCCTGATTCTCCCAATTGCTGGCGTGAAGACCCTTTCCCCATTTATTTGTATGTGTATTCTCTTTATCTTTATTTTACATAAAGTTATGTACTCCTCTCTCCTTCTTTTGAATATAAACTACTTATGACTAGCGGCCTTTTTTCTTTTTATTTGTATCTTCAGTGACTAGTACAGTGCTTGGCAGATAGATAGATAGATAGATAGATAGATAGATAGATAGATAGATAGATAGATAGATAGATGCAAATGAGCATTTATTATATGCCAGGCATAGTTTAAAATACATAAGCATATTTATAAATCCTTTGTTTGCTTGCTGACATTCAGTTTGGGATTTACATCAGTAGGTCACTACTTTATTGTTTGAAGTACCCACATCCTTTTTGAAAATGAGGACATTTGCCCATCTTTGGTACAGTGGTACCTTTCCCTTTTATTGATTCTCAGAGTTCATTGGCAGCTCTTCAGCAGTTAGGTTAGCAAATACCCCCAAGGTGTTCAGCTGTGCCAGGTAACTTAAACTCATTGAGAGCCCCTACATATGCTCTACTGTCTCCTCAGATGCCTTGGTTTTCATTTTTCTATTAACTATTTATTTGTATTCTGTCTTTCCCAGCCTGAAGGGGATTTTCTACTTATGGAGAGGAAGCAAATATAAAAAAAAGTATTGCCTAATGTTTTCTCCATTGGTATTACTGTCATACCATTTATTCCAAATAAATTTTGTGTCCTTTTTGATTTTAACTATTCTTCCCTCCTCATTGTGGTGTAATGGAAAAAGTACAGGAGCTGGAAGACCTGGTGCCAAACCCTGCTCTGCCACCTGCTACCTGTTTGACCTGGCAAAATACTTAATCTTTTTGAGTTTCAGAGTTTTTTATCTTTAGCATGAAAATATTTTCCCTAAATACTTAACTGAATTGTTATGAGGGAAATCTGTATAAATAATCTTGTTTTCCTATCTTAACCTGTTTGGTCCAAGTATGACATTTTTCTGAAGCTATAAACTAGTTTTTCTCAGATCTATAGCTATTTAGAAAGCAATGTTCAACTTTCAGTATATAATAAAGTTTTGAAAATGAACTATTTATTATCATTTTCCCTTTAAAATTTAAGCTGAATCTTATGTTAAATGTTTTTTTTAAAGATTTTCAACAGTCCACTCTGCTGACCCTTCCTTGTACCACAAGCATTTATTCAATGCCTGCTGTCTGCCACGTATTGTGCTAAGTGCTGAGGGTACAAAGAAAGGCAAAAGACACAGTCCCTGCTCTCAAGAAGCTCCTAGTTTAATGGTGGAGACAACATGCAAAGCACTACATGTGAACAAGCTATATACAAGAGAAAGAAGGCATGAGAATTAAGGGGGAATCAGAAAGGCTCCCTATAAGAAGATAGGGTGTCAGCTGGGATTTAGAGGAAACCAGTAAGAGATGAAGAGGGAGAACATTTTATGTCCTTCTTAAACAGACAGTGAAAATACACAGACTTGGGAAATTGAATATGTGAGGAACAGCAAGGAAATAGTGACCTTGAATCACTGACTATGTGGGGGTGTGGTATAAGAAGACTGGAAAGGTAGGAGGCAGCTATCTTTTGAAGAACTTCGAATGCCAAACATGGGATTTTGTGTTTGACCGAGGAAGAATTGGAGAGCGATTGGAGTTTATTGAATAGGGATATACGTAGTCAGACTTAGGCCGAGTAGAGGGTGGACTAGAGTCAAGGGGAGGGAGTTCCTCCAGTAGGCTGTTGGATCAGGATGGCGACAGTGTCAGAGGCCAGAGGACATATAGGACAAATGTTGTGAAAGCAGAATCAACAATATACTTGAGAGCTGATTGGATATGGGGAGTAAAAGTGAGAGTCAAGGGTGATATTCAAGTTTTTAGTTTGAGTGACTGGGAGAGTTGGGGTACTCTCAACAGTACTAAAGAAGTTAGGAAGATAAAAGTTTGGGATGAAAAAGATAAATGAGCTCAGTTTTGGACACATCGAGAGTTTAAGATGTCCGTGGTGTTCTGACATATGTGATAGACATTTGGAGATTGGGAGGTTAGGGCTGGATAAGTAGATTTGAAAATCACCTAAACAGATGATAATTGAATCCGTGGAAACTAAAGCAGTCACCAAGTAACATAATATATGGAGAGAAGAGGGCCCAGGACAGAGCCCCGGGGGATGTTCACCACCGACTAGTGTGACCAGGACGAAGGAGACTGAGAAGGGGCAGTCAGAGGAAGTATCGAGAAAACAAGGAAGAAGGGGGATGACCAGGATGGAGAAATAACCTTTAGATTTACTAGTTGAAGATCATTGATGATTTTGGAGGGAGCAGTTTCAGTTGAATGATGAGGTCAGAAGTGAGACTGCGGAATTAAGAAAAGGAGAGGCCAGGAGTAAATGGTCTTCTGGAGGATTTCGGCCGTGGTTTCTCATGAAGCAGTCGTCCTCTTTCATGCTCCCTTTCCTCCATTTATTGACACCCTCTTTCTTCCCCTCCCCTCCCCTGCTACCACACAGTCACAGAAATACTACTACAAACATTTTGGTATGTATGCTTTTCTTTTGATTTGTGACCTCCTTTAGGCTATGTACCTAGGAATGAAATTATTGAGTGGAAGTCAGAATTCAGTGCCTTTTTCATAATTCCTTTTTTTTTTTCTATAGGTAAGGGGCTAAACCACAGTTCCACTAAGAGTGTATTTATTAAGGATGCTTGTCTTCCATTGGCCCCTCCAACATTGACTATTCTGTCCTTTATCATCTTTAATTTTGGTGGATATGAGGTGACCCCAAAGAGTTGTTTTAATTTGTACTAGATTTGAAGCATTTTTTCCCCATATGGCTAGGGATAGTTTATATTTCTTCTTTTGAAAACTTTTATACCTTTTGATCTCTTTATCTGTTAACCACATAGGTTTCTTCCCCTGTTTTTCATTAATTTACTCCTAGCTGTTTTCCGGAGAGGCTAACAGTTGTGGCCATAGGGCCTTACATTGTTGGGACCAGACACTTGGCTTTCTAAGGGTGTGGTGAGTTTTCCAGGATTCCTCTAAGACAGTTCATGCTCATGAGAAAACTATAGGGCAGGGAGAAGAAAGGGTAATGTATTTTGTCCCCTTAAGATACGTGAGGGACACTCTATGCCCCTCTCTTAAAGCATAGCAGTATTTATATCTATCACAGTTACAAGGTCCCCTTCACTTCCAGAATAGTGTTACTTCCATAAGTGTCTCACCCAGAAGTGTTTAGTGACACATGAACCATAAATTGCCAAATTCCTGTCCTACACTTGTCTAAATTGTCTAGAGAAACATATAGAGCAGTGTTTGTATTCTTTAATTCTTTGAGGCATTTTCCTCTAAGTTAAATTTTTAAGGAAAGCCATCTGAATCTTTTTCTTTAGTGATGGTTCATCCTGGCATGGAAATAACCTTGATTCAACTTGGCAGAAGGCAGGCTCCAGCAGATTCCATTAAGATGGAAAAATAAAAGCCTGGTGACAGACCTTTTCTGTCCCTCATTCATGGACCAGCCTACCTAGGGTGGAGAGATGGTATTACTACTTTTATCAAAGAGTGATTTAAGGCCATAGCAACCAGCTTGTGCTGTTGGAGGGAGTATCTGCACTACTAATAAAATCTTAGGTTATTTAAATATTTGAAAGCTTTTATGTAGAGCTTCCACTCTACATATGAACCTACTATTATAGTCATCCTTTCTGTATAGCTTTTATTTTTAATCTGTGTGAAATATATCCTCCCCAAAACTGTCATATAGGGAGTCCCTAATTCATTGACAGGATCATATAGCTGAAAGGGGCACATCAGGAGATCATCTAGTTCAGCCCCCTTTTTCCAGCGAAGTGAGTTATCTACATCATCTCAGATGCCTGCTCTCTGTTCTGGTTTTGGTTATCTTTGGGAATTGAGTACCTTTTCAGTGTTCAAGATAATCTTCCTTACACCCATCAAAATATTTCATTTTATGTCCTATTTCTGGTGCTTTCTTCCAACATAGGCTAATACTAAATCACTACTCAGCATCTTCTTGTAAAGTTAATTCTTATCTCAGTAGTATGACATGTCAGCCAAAAAAGAATGCAGACTTAGGCTACGTGAAGAGAGGCACGGTGTCCAGAATACCACAGAGCATAGTTCCATTGTGTCCCCTTCGTCAGACCACATAGTAGTGATCATTTTGTGACACATTTTGGGATGTACATTAACAGAGCCTACAGAGCATCTAGAAGAGGTTGAGAAGGATGGTGAGGGTCCTAGAGGTTACACTCTATAAAGGATCAGTTGAGGGGGCAGCTAGGTGGTACAGTGGATAAAGCACTGACCTTGGATTCAGGAGGACCTGAGTTCAAATCCGGCCTCAGACATGACACTTACTAGCTGTGTGACCCTGGGCAAGTCACTTAACCCTAATTGCCTCACCTCCCCCCCCCAAAAAAAAAAAAAAAAAGGATTAGTTGAAAGATCTGAAGATGTTTAGCCTGAAATAGAAAAGATTTGATCAGGAAATGATAGCCACTTAAAGGATTTGAAAGACTGCCATATGGAAGGAGCTAGGAACAATTTATGTGTTGCAGAAACAAATTTTTAGGCTTGATTTGAGGAGAAAGCTTGTTAACAAATAGAACTATTCAAAGGTATAATGAGATGCATTGGCTAGTGTGAAGGGGTGTTTTTTAAATCAAAGTCTATGTGACAACTTGTTAGGGCTTATTGTAGCCAGGATTTCTAGCCAGGCATCTGTGATGGGCTCTCAGGTCCTTCCACTTCTTGAGAGTTTGTGATTCTACATTATAAGTTTAAAAACAGGAATTGTCGCTGTATAGCTCTCTCTTCTGCTTCAGGCTCAATAATTCATTTTACTTCAATCTTTAAACCTTCATGGGCATGTAAACTCATACATATACCAGGTTAGATCAGATGTTGTGATAAACTGATACTCAGCATTACAAACAGTTTGCACTATTAGAAGAAAGTTCTTGAACTTCATGAAAGAAAATCTGATTAATAAACCCATTTAAATTGATTTGTATGAATTTTAAATAATCTAATTTTGTGGTTTATGTTTTCAGCATAGTCTTTAAAGGTGATACTTAAAGCTCTTGACTGTGCCTCATTTTCTTTTGTTCATAACTGTCATTTTCTTTTATGTAGTTTATACAACCATATCCAGCTGTCTAGTAATTTAATGCCTGGCTGTGACTACTCACTTTTTAAGGTATGATTTATTAATTGCTGACTTTAAAAATAAGTGGACATGGATCAGATGATTTAAGCTAGGAAATATTGTTTGTTGTAATACTGCTTTGAAACGTAGCCTAATAATATGGAAATATGTCTATAAATACATATAAGCATTGCCATTTAGTTTTTGTAGGTATATTTTAGAAATAAGGATCTAATATCCTTTTTCTCTATGTAGTATGTAATCATGATGTAATTTCAAGGGACTGTGCATTAATGGAGTAATTTAAGTTCCTATTCTGTGGGAATATTTATGGAAATTATGGAGACCAAGGAAGTTTTTGTTTTGCAAAACTACATTACAGGGAGTTATTTTTGAAATGTAATGATTTTTTGAAACAGTGTCTGATAATTTGCCCTTTGATTTTACAGGATGGGATCGAGCCTATGTGGGAAGATGAAAAAAACAAACGAGGAGGACGATGGCTAATTACATTAAACAAACAGCAGAGACGAAGTGACCTCGATCGCTTTTGGCTAGAGACAGTAAGATTTTTAAATTACAAATAATATTTCAAGAGGCAATTTTAGAATACTGGTTATATTCCAATGCTTTGGAAATAATGTTTCATTAAAATAATGTCTTTCCCTTGTTTGAAAAGAGAATAAGAAACTTCCATTTGGGAAAATGTGAATAATTGCTAATATAGTATATTGGATATATACAGCAATTGGCTAATGTAATCCATGTAGCTAATACATTTTAGGAGGTATGTTTGCTTGATTAGTGAATCACCCTAAATATCCTGAGATAAGTACTTTGCCTTTAACAAAGATAACTTACCTTTTCTTTTTATAAAGATATATAGTTAGGGATTATGATAGGTGTTCTCATATTTAGAGATTTTGATCTTAAACTCTTGTCTTTTTTCTTGATAGTCTAATTATTTCTTTAATACGTAGTTGAGATAGGCAAGAGAGGTTATCAGTTGAAAGCAGTTTAAAATGCAAATTTAAAAAAATTCTTTTCAAAATCACAGGAATAGGGTATTATGTTAATTTGTAAGCTAATAAAACTTTTATTTATATATATAAAACAATTGCCTGCTACATAAATAGAATTGCTATTCTTTTCTTGAAAGAATTACAAACTAGCAGTTTATATAGCAGGTTTTCTTGTGAGTTGAATTTCATTGGTTTCTCAGTCATCTGAAGAATTGTACTAAATGACTGAATAAAAGATTAATTTAAAAGCAGTAGAGTATCAAGTGGCTTAAAGTTTGAAGCGCTATCTCTATGTGTAACATGTACAGTTTTATGCGTCATTTGTAATGGAGGTTTTTTCTTTGTTAGCTGCTGTGCCTTATTGGGGAGTCATTTGATGACTACAGTGATGATGTGTGTGGAGCTGTTGTTAATGTTAGAGCTAAAGGCGATAAGATAGCAATATGGACTACTGAGTGTGAAAACAGAGATGCTGTTACACATATAGGGTAAGCTGCATTTCAAAATATTTATTAATATTACTAGGGTATTAAAAGATGAAAAAGGAAATTTTTATTTATGGCTTGAGAATTAACCTAGATATGTGGACTTGCTTTCCATTGGCTTTCATAAACACTTGATCTTCATTCTTAGAAATTCCTAAGAATTTACATTGTCCTATTCTCACACTTGATTTATTGTTCTGTCTCTATAAAACATTTATACAAAATCACTTAAATGCTCTGCCATTGTGTGGAGTGCTATTATAACAAAATTTAGTTCAGCAATGCTTTCCACACTTATTTTAGTACACATGGTTGTATTTTTGAAGTCATTATCATTGATAATGATATTCATCAATATCATTAATATCCTTGATAGTCCAAAAAAGTCATATATACCTTACCAAAACAGGACTTTGAGCTCTGGGTTAGTTAGGGGTTGATAGGGGGTGGTGAGGAGGGTGGGGAGTAAAGGGGTAGTCAAAGAAACCAAATTATGGACTAATTCCATGCTAGATTTTCCTTCAGAATGTTTATTACTTCAGTTTTGATTGTTGCTACAGATCGATGATCACAGGTATTTGGGCATTTTGTTATAGATACATCTAAAGGAATACTACTATTACTTTAAAAATCGAACAGGAAATTTTATTTAGGATAACCTTTATACATTTGCTGAAAGTAATAAATAAATGAGATGTAGTCATGGCGTGGTTCATAGAGGCCTTGAAGTAAGACGGACTTGGGTTGAGTCATACTTCTGGCACATACTAGCTGTGACCTTATTCAAGTCATTTTCTCAGTGCCTCATGTACCTCTCTTAGATTCTGAGTTATAGATGACTTGCCAATCTGCATTGGTGAAGGCACTTCCCATATACTAAGGCCTTCCCTACATTGAAAGAATCACAGAGCCATCCCCTCCCCACCCCTAAATATAAATGTGGTGGTGTGTGTGAATTGGATGTCTTGGTTTTTATTTTACACACACACACACACACACACACACACACACACACACACACATATACACACACACACACACACTATTAAAATTAATATATGAAAACTTTGGTAGTAGTGTAACTCTCATCCCACTCAGTCATACCTAGGTAAATGATGTTAGATCCCATCACAGTTGAATGTATGGCAGTAGTTGTGGTTGGTTTTTTAGGTTTTGTTTTATTTTGTATTTTTTTTTAAGCCTCCTAATGTCTTAGTGTGTGGCTTTTTTTTTTTTTTTTTTGAAACTGAACAATTTGGGGCTTCCTTTCCACCCCCACCCCTTCAAGTTGCTTCGAAATTCACTTGATTACGTAAACCTCTTAGCTTAATTTTCCAAGGAAAGATTTCATTCCTCATCTTTCATTGTTTGATGGTATTCCTTTGCATTAATATGTTAATGAATTTAATATAACCCAAGACCTGCATGACCAAAGAAGAAAGAGGTATGGCATGGTAATAGTCCAGACAGCCACCAATTTATATATATACTTTCTGTCGAGAGGAGATGGGTGTTATAGTGTGTGGCAGGGAAAAAGGCATTTGTTGCAACAAAGTTTTACAAAGTTTATTAATCTAGTTCTTCAGGAAATGCTTTGTCAGAGAACCATATTTTTAAGGATTTAAAAATTTTGAACCATGTGGAAACCACCAGCTCATGAATCTTTTTTTTTTTTTGGCAGGGGGGTGGGGGGCGGCTGTAGTTTGTTCTTCCGATTTCCCTGATAGAACAGTTTCATACAAATATATTCCTCTTGTCTAGAATTTTGCTTACTCTGCTCATGTATTTGTTATAGCACTAGATTTGGAAACAGAAGAAACTTGGTTCAAATTATATCACTATTAGCTGCCTTATTTTCCTCTTCTGTGAAATAGTGATAATAATACGATAGCAATAATAATGCCTTGACCACCTGCTTTACAAGGTTATTGTGAGGAAAGCACTTGTAATTCTTGAGCTGCATTGTTATTTTGCTTGCTTGTTCTTACCTATTGATAAAATTGAGCAGATTGATATGAAACAGAAATAATCAGCACTAGAAGTTAACATTAACATGTAAGTGTGTATCAATAAATGGAAAAAGAAAATGCATGCATTTGTCTGTTTTATTCTGTTTCTAATATGTTTTCTCGCCTAGAAGAATGATACATAAAATATTTCTCTTTGAATACAAAAGTAATGACATCCTTTTTCTTTTTTTCCCCCTTTCAGGAAGGTATACAAGGAAAGGTTAGGACTTCCTCCAAAGATAGTGATTGGTTATCAGTCCCATGCAGACACAGCTACTAAGAGCGGCTCCACCACTAAAAATAGGTTTGTTGTTTAAGAAGACACCTTCTGAGTATTCTTTCATAGGAGACTGCGTCAAGCAATCGAGATTTGGGAGCTGAACCAAAGCCTCTTCAAAAGCAGAGTGGACTGCATTTAAATTTGATTTCCATCTAAATGTTGCTAAGATATATGAGAAGTCTCATTCGCCTTTGTCTTGTACTTCTGTGTTCAAATGTTTTTCTATTTTGACTAGAGTAACCATTATCCCAATCAAAGAATTACAGTACACATCATCCCCAGAGTCCCTAAATGTGTCCCTGGCCCACTCTGTAATTGCTTAGTAGAAGCATTACTATTACACAAACATCTATCTATCCACAATATTCAAAAAAGAACTTGCATTTCTTTACCTTACAGAGAATTACTTCTGTTGTACATTGCATTATATGCAGTAACATATTTTACTGGTTTGAAAGAGTATGATGCATACCATTTTCTAGCAATTTTCTTTGTTTCTTTTTTACAGCATCAATTTTTGCTGTAATCTATGCTGATGGCTGCTAGATTTAATTTATTTGTTTCCCTACTTGATAACATTAGTGATTCTGATTTCATTTGGTTTTTTTTGTTTTGTTTTGTTTTGTTTTGTTTTTTGTTTTATTTTTTGCTCATGTAACATTGGTGAAGGATCTGGGAATATGACATAAAGGTGGAATAAACATTAATTTTGTGCATTCTTTGGTAATTTTTTTGGTTTTTTTGTAACATTAGAGCTTTGCTACAAATTTATGCATTTCAGTCAAATCAGTGATCTATGTTTGTGTGATTTCCTAAACATAATTGTGGATTTTAAAAAATGTAACATCATAATTACATTCCTAACTAGATATAGTATGTCTGTTTTTGTATCTTATGCTGTATTTTAACACTTTGTATTACTTAGGTTATATTTTGCTTTGGTTAAAAAATGGCTCAACTAGAAAAAGCGGTCCCATTCATATTAAGACAGTGTACAAAACTGTAAATAAAATGTGTACAGTGAATTTGTCTTTTAGACAACTAGATTTGTCCTTTTATTTCTCCATCTTTACAGCCAGTATTTGTATGTTTTTGTTATGAGGCAGTCTCTACTGTGTCTTCTAAGAGAACAGCATAAGTTTGGAGCTCTAGTTTATTATGTTTATTAAAATTTTTAATAAATCAAATAGGTAGTACCATATGTATGGAATTAAATTGATGTGGCTTATCTTTTTTTTAAACCAATGTCATTTTCATATTAACTTAGTGTATTTTGATGCTACTTGTTTAGTACTTAATTTGTATGAATATTTTGATTCTTAAAGTGCATCATTGTCAGATTTGAGGCAATAGCTATTATAATGGCTAGTTGCTAAACAGTGATAACATAGGAATGTAGTGAAAAGGGAGAAAAAATACCCCAAGAATCTAAATTGTTTATTTTTCAGTCCATTAAGTTTGTTATAAATAGGTATAGAGTTTGGTTTTTTTGAAAGATGACATATGGAGTATATTAAAGTTCTTATATACTTTGAAAACTTAATATCTGTAAAAGTAAAATATTAAGCTTAGGAAAATTGTATTGTACTGTTTAGGACAGTATAATAAAGTTATTTCAGAGCCTATGAATTGAATACGACTGCCAGAAATGAGGATATAAACTTTATATAGAATTAAAATGAGAAGAAAATTATATTCCTTTAAATATAATTTATAACCTAAGCTGTTAAACCATAAAATTACATATAGACTTTATAAAGCTCCTTGTACACTTAAAACTAATATGGAATTTGTAGTGGAATGGTAATATTTTAAATTTTTTAAAAATGTTTCAAGATTTTAAAGAATATTTTAGATTAGGGATCTCAAACTCAAGGTCATACCAGCTTGCCATCCCCTTGTTCAGACAAATATGTAATTTTTAAAATTAAGACTTCTTTGTAAAGAGAAACAAAGAATTAAATAATGGTGGCATAAATACATGAGTACAACATAATTTAGTCAAATATATAAAATTTTAGAGCATGGTTGTAAATTAGGCTAGAAAAATTATGCCAGTGCCTCAAACTTATTTTCTGTTCTAGACTTGCATGGTTTAATGGAAAGGGCATTGTGTATCGAGGCAGAAGGCTTGGGCCCAAATCCTGGCTTTTTCGTTTACTGACTAAATTACCATGGCAAGTTATCTAACCTTTGAACTTCAGTTTCTTCATAAAATAAAGGAGTTGGACTTGATCACTTCTGAGGTTCCTTCCAGTTCTAGATTCCTATATCTTTGATATGTATAATTTAGTTAAATATCTGTTCCCATTGAAGCTTATTATGGACTGTGACCCTCATAGGGTCATAGGTGATCTTGTTAGCATATTCATCCATGCTTTAATATGATATATTGGAAATACTGAGTAAGTTGTTTAAAAGGATAGAATGAATGTGTCTATACATTTTGCTATATTGTGGGAATACTGAAATCTTGATGTCACAAAATACCTAGGACCGAATTTGCTCAGCTAGTACTTGAAGTAATCATTCGTTTTAGGGGAATTTAGAAGCATTGTTTGTAGTGGCAGCTATTGACACAATATTGCAAGCTATTTAAAGTTAGGGAAAAAAATTGTCATATAACTATACCTACTGCTGCTGAGACCTCATCTATCCACTTAAGTGGATAGAAATCAATTTCTGTCTACTAGCAACTGGTTGAATAGTTTAATAGCTGGTTAGATATGCACATTCACAAGAAGTATAGGCTAATGAGTTAAATTCTTTGTATACTATTTCAGATGCATTCCACTATATGTTGAATTGTCTTATGTCCCAAGAATATAACAGAATATAATAGAAAAAGACTTTCAGTATAAGGACAGTTGTAACATAATGTTAAATGAACAGTTGCATTTAAAAAGAAGCATCTGATTTCAGTTGATAAATGATGTGAATTTGTGAGAATTACACATTTTACTTTTTGAAAATACCCTGTCAGAAGTAGCTGCAAAATTTATGACTTCTCATTGAAATTGTTGCTCAGTATTGACTACATATCCCCTTTACCATATTACATTTGTGTTTCCATCAAGCCCAGCAGTAGTCTTTCAAACCCAGATAACTTAGGATAGTGCATTTTAATGCAGAAAGAGTGTTTCCCTCCTGTCACAGAGTTGGGAGTAGGGAGTGGATAGTTCAATTCCTTTAATAAAGGAATACCTTTATTAAAGGTGTCATTTTAAAGTAAACTCTTAAAATTCTAAAACTAGTCAGTTCAGTTCTAAGATACAGCCTATGATGGAATAGTACATGGAATCTGCCCCACATGGACACATTTTTAAAATAGCCAATGTACACCGAGGAACTTCGCACAAGACATCGTCTCTGATTGTCATTTACAATCACCAGTAAGAATGAGGACATCCATCATGCTGAGATGAAATTAAGTGTTTATTTTTCACAGCTATGCCTGCGTTTCAGAAAATTTTTGCTGGTACTTCAATACTTAGGTGAATCTCCAACTTGTAGATCCAGCAATGCAGACCACAACTCATCAAAACCCGTTTGATATGTGATGACTAATCCATGTTCCATTGTGAATTTCCACCATGTGTCCCAGTGGGCCTTTGTCCTATAGATCTGACATTTTCATGGATACTAATAGAGTATGCAAGTTGTGCTGTGAGTGTCCTGACTGCCCATAGTTTTGGTTATATGTTGCTTCTCTTATGTAGTTCTTGATTGGTAATAGTAATAGCCCCACATGCACCTCTCTCTATTTCTCCTTTGGTTAAGCTTCAGCTTTAATTCTCAGGTGCATATGTTATGCCATAACACAGTGATGTATTATCATTGGGAAAATATTGGTATTCAGCCTTCATTTCAGTGAGGAGCTTGGAATCATTAAAAGAACCATACGTTTTCCCAAAAAAGATTTTTAAGGAGGCTTATTAGTGTTTCCAGTCTTGATATAATTAATACAATATCATCTATAAATGGAAGATTCTGGAGACTTATATTTGTACTCTGCCTACACATAATCGTATTTTATGGCTTAGCTCTTTTTTTGCCACTGTTGCGTCCTTCTGGGAATCCTTGTGATTTTGACTTAAGGCATGGGAGACAACTTTGTTGAAAAAAAGCGTTTAAGGTGTCATTTACTCCACCACATCTTTCTTTTTGGTTTAAATAATGAGCACATTATTTCAATTCACTTTTGAGTCATTTTTACTTTAAAGATGTGGTCTACTATAAGGGCTTCTTAAACTTTCCACTTGTGACCCCTTTTCACCTGAGAAATTTTTATGTGATCCTGGGTATATAAGTATATAAAGTAGGTATACAATTAAGACTTTTACTACCTATTTTTTTGTAATCCCATATGGGTTCCCGACCCACAGTTTAAGGTTTGTACTATAGAATGATGAGTACAAAAACCTGCTTGTGACTTTCTTATACCTTCATCAAACCCTATGTGCATGCATATATAGATTTTTTTTCCTCAAGTAATAGCCATGTGGGCTGGTAGTTATTAGTATTTAGATTTTTTTCTATGCCTTTTACAGTTACAGAATTGGATCATAAGTTTTCAACAGTCATCTAGTCCAATACCTTCATTTTGAAAACAAGGAAACTGGGGCACAAAGATGAGGCATGGGTTGGTAGGATTTGTACTAGGATCCTCCACCTGCAAATGCAACAACCCTTGATGTTTTCAGCTGTCACCTGCACATAGCCTTCCTCTAGATGTACTTTTATCTAGGTAACCTGCTCTTTTCATTTTGTTCTTTGTATTACATTGGAGATGGATTTTAGAATCTAAATGTAGTTCTGTTGTCATTGATGGAGGGAGTTAAATATTTTCAGATCTTTTCTGTTTTTCATCTGTTGCTTTCAGTTAAATGCCCTTGGAATGGTTTTGCTTACTGGTGACTCTTCAGCCCACCAAAAACCTCTACTGCCTTTTGTTGTTTTATGGGCTGTGATACTATTACCACTGTTGTTTTTAAAGAGAGTTTATATTTTAAACTGATGTTGCCCTTGGCTATAATATTTCACCACTTGGCAAAGAGATTGTGTTTGCTGGCTCAAGTGGTTTTTAAGCTGTCTTTCACATTTCCTTAGAAAATATCTGTCAATATATACTAATGTATTTCTCTCTTTTCAACTGTTTACTTAAATTGGTTAGGTTAGAGTTTCTTTAGTTCATTGTCTTCTCGTTTTTTTTTCCTTCTAGTTTGGAACTTGTTTTGACTTTTAAGTCCATTTTGTACACAGCTTATTTGGAAATGATTGCCACCTACATTAACCACAAATCCTACTCTGTGTCAAAAGGTTTGGGTGGGAAGGAGTGTTTTCTTGGAGAGACTTTGGTCATTACAGAATTTGTGGTTCACCATGCTTCACTTTTTTGTTAATAAAAATCCATTTTCTCCCTCATGTCCCTCCTCCATCTGGAAAAACCGAAACAAAATCCTAATAGCAAATGAGTATGTATAGTCAAATCAAATTCTCACATTGATCTTGTCAAAAAATAATGATTCAAACTGAACCCTGAGTTTATCAAACTTCTTTCAGGTGGGTAGCATGTGCTTTATTGGTCCTCTGGAATTGTGGTTGGTTGTTGCATTGCTTATTCTTATTAAAGAAAGTGTGACATGGGCATGAGGCTTTTATATAGTCTATAAACCTTTGAATTTTCACATTTCTTACTCCTGATCCATTTTTCCTAAGCATCTTTTTGGGACAGGGCACTGAGACTAATCCAGAGTCACACAACTAGTAAGTGTCAAGTGTTTGAGGCTGGATTTGAGCTCAAGTCCTCCTGAATCCAGGGCCAGTGCTTTATCCACTGCGCCACCTAGCTGCCCTTAGACATTTAAAAAATGTTGTTTCATGCCTACTATTGCATTGAAATTAGAATAACATTAACTCGTGTTAATATCAAGAGTATTACCATGTTCCTTATGACTGTCTCTGCCTCATTCAGATTTCATTGGTTTTCTAGGGGTTTTTTGGTTTGTTTTTAATAATTATTGAGGAAAGTTTAGACATGCAACCTCAAGATTTTGGGTTGTCTCATCTAATGAAATAATTGTTTCTATGATTTTGGGGGGGGGGTTAAGGCAATTGGGGTTCAGTGACTTACCCAGGGTCACACAGCTAGTAAGTGTCAAGTGTCTGAGGTGGGATTGGAACTCAGGTTCTCCTGACTCCAGGGCTGGTGCTCTATTCACTGTACTACCTAATTGCTCCTATTTCTATGATTTGTGGCTTTGACTCATTCTTTTATGATTAACTTGTTTAGTCTCCAATTGATTTTTAGTCTTTGTTTCAAAGGCCTTAATTTAATATGTTTTGTCTTGTGATCTGTAAAAGTTTCATTAATTCTGTTTTTCTACATTTGTTAGTAAGGTATTTTTGTCCTGATAATCAGTTTATGTGAAGATACCATACATAAGCTGGGAAATGTGAATGTTCCCCTTTTTATTCCCATTCAACATTCTCTAGGAATCTATCATTTAACTTCTGAAATTCTATCCAGCTACTTCATAATTTTTTTGGTTAGATTTTTTTTTTTAAAGTCTTGGAGTAATTGAGGTCTCACTGTCTTTCTCTCCGTAATTCATTCTTTTGAGAATTTAGATACCATGCCATTTGGTGCTTATATGTTTAGTATTTCTATTACCATTTAGTATTTATATCACTGTCGTCTGTGGCCTAGCTTTTAAACTCTGGGTTGTGGAAAATTTGGCAACAGTAATAGGTTATGTATACCGTTTATATGTCTATCTACCTGAGGTCATGTAAAAGTTTCTCAGGCAAAAATTCTCAGGGGAATTGAAAAAGTTTAAGAAGGCCTGGTCTATGGTACTTTTCAGCCTTGATGTAGTGTTCTATTTCTCTATTTTTGCTTTGGCTTTGTCTAATATGATTGTAGCCTGTGTTTTTTTTTTTTCCTTTAGCTGAAACATATTTTGCTCTAGCTCCTTTTTAAAAAAAACGAAACCGCGTGCATCTTTTTGTTTTAAGTGTGTTTCTTGTAAATATATTATTGGATTCTGGTTTCTAATCCGCTTGCTACCCTCTTCTTTTAGGTGTAAGTTCATCACATTCACATTCTTCTAATTAATTATGTCTTTCTGTCCATTTTATTCTCTTACACTTCTTTTGTTTCCTGGCCCTTCTTTAAGAATTTGTTCTACTTCTGACTAATCCCTGCCTTAATCTGCACTTCCTCTTTTTTCCACTCTTTAATTGCAGGTTTCCCTTTTGAGTGAAATGTTATTTCTGTACTCAAGTGTAATATGTAGGGGTGTGTGTGTGTGTTTCCCCTCCCTCTGACTAGTTTATAGGAATGAGGTTTGTGTCATCTGCACCCCAATCCTCACTATGCCGATTTTTTTGCAGACCCCGATTTTATAAGATAATTTCCCCCAACCTTCATTCTCCCCCCTGCAAATGACATTTCCTTTTTCATTCTTTTAAGATTGTCAGAATAGAACTACATTCATGACTTCAGATGATGTTCTGTGGGACAAGTATCTCCCCATATAAGAGAGTAAATAGTTTAACCTTGTGCTAACTTCTCATTCACCCTTTTATGCTTCTCTAGACCTGCTGTGTTTGTATTTCAAAATGTCTGTGCAGTTCTGGTCTTTTCAACAGGAATGCTTGGAAGTCTTCTGTTTCATTAAAAATAACTTTTTGCCCTCTGGAGCATTTTCATTTTTGCTGGTAATTTATTCTTGGCTGTAAGCCTAGATTTTTGCATTCTAGAATGTTGTATTCCAAGTTCTCTGCTCCTTTTATTTGGTGGTTGCTAGATCTTGCATGATCCTTGCATTATTTTTGCTTTGAGCAGAAAGCTCTGTATTTTGATTACCTTCCTGGGGATTTTCATTTTGAGGATTTTTTAGGAGGTGACTGGTAGGTTCCTTCTCTTTCTCTTTTTGCCTCTGGTTCTAAGAGATCTGGATAGTTTTGTAATTTCTTGAAATATAATGTCTATACTCTTTTTGGCCATGGTTTTCAGGTACACTGATGATTCATAAATTATCTCTGATCCATTTTCCAGTTTTTCCTCTGAGATGCTTTACATTTTCTTCTGTTTTTAGTCTTTTGGCTTTATCTTGAAATTTTTTGATGTATTCTGAAGTCACTGGCTTCTATTTGATCAATTTCCAAATTTCAGGGATTTGTTTTCTTGTGTAAGGTTTTTACACAAGTTTCTGTAACTTTAAAATTTTTAACTCCTGCATCTCCTTTAGGAGTTCTCATTGAGTTTGTACCCAAGCTATGTTTTCTTTGAGGCTTTCTTCTACATGTTTTGGAGTTGTTCTTTTCTGAGTTTGTCTTTTGAGTGCTCCTTTCACCGTAAATAGCTATTTATGGTGGGATTCTTGCTCATTATTCCAATCTAGTTCCTGACTTTAGGCTTTATTGTTAGGACAAGGCTTTGTAAACTTGTGTGTGTGTGTGGGGGGGGCAGTATTTGAGCTGAACTTTTGTCCTTATAGGATCTCAGGGACAGCTCTGGCTGGGGTCCTAAAAACTAAGTGCTCCCAAAGTGGTGTGATCTAGTGCAGTGTCTGCTCCCTGCCTTGACTCATGTTTGGGTTTGGGCTTTACGTCTGTGGGCTTGTCCTTGTAAAGGAGTTGCAGTGACTCTTGCTGGATTCAGTCCCTGAGGAGCTCTGCAGGTTCAGAGCAGCTGAACTTCAGGCTCCCCTTTGGTCTGGGTTTCCTACCCTGGTTTATTCTGCTGAGTCTTCAGCCTGGCCCAGAGACTGGAACTGAGTTCCTACTCTGTCCCTGGGGCTAGAGCCACACAACTGTGTTTTGTTTCTGCTTAGTATACTCTCAACCCTGCCAGGCACAGACCCTTTCCTCAATCTGCCCTAGATCTGTGACCCAGAAATTAGTAGTGAGCAATAGAGCTGTCATTTGGCACCTGTTCCTCCTACACCTTGCATTAGAGCCTGGGAGCCTCTTGGACATCTTTGTGCCCCAGTGCACAACCTTGGTCCTCAGTTCCTGGGTGCTGGAATTCTCTGCGGTTGCTTCTGTCCAGACCTTATCCCCAGTATCCATGGATTTCTCTGCCACTCCTTATACTCAACCTGGACTGGGGAAATGATGCACTAGGATTTTTCCCTCCAGATTGTCCAATCAGGACTCAGGTCTAGTACATTTTAAGATCTTTGGGAGAGGATTGTATTGGGAGTGGTAAGATATATTTCTTGCTACTCCAACATTTTGACTCCACATTCTTCAAAAGATTCTGACTTATTTCATGGTGGTGGTTTTACATTTTTGATTGAGTTCCCCCAGGAATTTTCTTGGACAAAGATCAAGAATTCCATATTTAGAATACTGATGACAAAGTTAATATTTATGTTTATAGGTAGTGTTGAGACTGGTTTTTAGCATCCTCTTTCCCCCTCTCCATTCTGTCCCTGTCACTGAAGAGTCTAAAGGATGACTTTTAGAATCTTTTCTTTGTCTTGTGGGGTACTGTGGAAAAGAATCCATTACTAAATGGTCTACCTGCTGAGAAGCCAATGAGCTTTTCTGCCCATTTAAGTTAATCCTTGGAAAACAGACAAACACCTTTTCTAGGACCGTGCTTGAAACCGATACTTTCCAGAACTCGCTCTCCACTGACTTAGCTTTCCTGAATTTTGAGAGTCCCCACTCCCGTGATGATTGAAGTAAGATTTTCCACAACCTTCAATAAGTCCTTCAGTGAGGATGTAAGCTACATACTGGAGATCTTTCTCTGGGTTTTCTGATATTTCATGGTTATCACTAAAATGCTTGGGCTGTGCCAACCATTTGTCTCCCACTTTTGTTATGATTGACTAGTTAGTCATCCTTACACTTGCTGCTTCTGTGGCACTTAGACATAATCATTGGTCTGCTGTAAACTCTTTATACCTCCCATGTATCTTTTCAGCGCATTTTTAAACTACTTTTGATTTTTCTGAAGTCATGGTGTTCCATAAGCTTTCTTGGCAAGGGAAACAGCATGGGATTATTGGCATGACTGTGCAATTCCTAAAATGCAGTGCCACCCACACTTTTGATTTGGGGCCTAACTCATTTTCCATTTGTAGTCTGTATGATATTAAAATGCCAGTTAGACTCTAATATTCCTTGATCCACTTTTTTTTTCCTATATGGTTTTTCAGTCATAGTTTTATGACTGACTATATCTTGTTGAGGAGTCCCTGTGATGTTTCTGAATTCAGGGTCGCCCATAAACAGCAGCACATCACCTCACCTTCAATAGGGAAATCCTGTTCCATTTGGACTGCCTAGGACTGTGACACTGGTGAAACACATTTAGGATCTCTTCGATTACATCTGATATTTATACTCAATACATTGTCAGGGGGTCTTGTATGTTTTTAACACGGGAGATGCCCTTTTTTTAAGGGCCTTTTGACTGTTTTTCTAAATCAATTTTTTATTAAAATATCAAAAAGTAAAGAGCAGGATCTTTTTTTTTTTTTTTTTTTACTTCATGAGTCACTTGTGTGTGACTGAAGGTAGGATCTGCTAAACTGCCTGTATACTGATCAATTTTTTTTCAAGAATATCACCATTACGTTCATGGATTTTTATATAGGCAAGAAGGCAGGATGGGTAAATCAATATCTTACATGAATGTAATGGAATACTTTTGCACTGTAAGAAACAACATGAAATTCAGAAAAGCATGGGAAGACTTAATGAACTAATGGATAATAAAATCAGCAGAAACAGAGGAACTATTTGCCCAATGACTTTAATAGTTGTAAACAGAACAAATTAAAAAAATGAGCATTGTGTGATTATCGTGGCTGAGCTTGGACCCAGAAAATAGATGAAAAAATGCACCTCTTGGCTGAAGAGCTTGTGAACTGTGGCTATGGAATGTTGCATGTTTTTTCTAAATTGTGTTTTTTCTCAAATCTTGTTACGTGGGAAGGAAGACTCATTGGTTAGGGAAGAGGGAAGTGTGATTTGGAAATCAATGTAATGTAAAAGTTAAGAAAAATTAATAAAATCTGTATAAAGAATAAAGAGTTCCATCCCCTCCCCCTCAAAGTAGGTACATGAATTGATAGTAACTTGTCTTAAGTTTATTCGTTCATTCAACAAACAAACATGTACCAGGCACTCTGCTGTCCAGACAGTGGGAATACAAAGGGAAGGATAGGGAAGGGAACAAGCATTAAGTGCCTGCTATGCATCAGGCACTGTGCTAAGTAATTTACAAACATTTCATTTAACCAAAGACAAATGCTTGTTTAATACGATGACAAAAATGGAAGTTCCTGCCCTTAAGATAGTCTATTCCGATATTCTAGTGGAGGAAGGGAGAAAACTACATGTACACAAAAGACTAATAAAATATATGCTGAGTTATTTCTAGAAGGGGACCAACTCAACTGGGGAGGCAGTGACCCTCTTCTGTTAACATTTATGTATATTTTCTTACTCTTTGGAAATCTTTGGAATAGCTTATGTCAATCATGAGTGCCTTTAAAATTATTTATGTTTCAGTTGTATCTGACTTCATGATCCCATTTGAGCTTTTCTTGACAAAGATACTAGAATGGTTTGCCATTTCCTTCTCCATCTCATTTTCCTGATGCTGAAACAGGCAAACAGGGTTTAGTGACTTGCCCAAGGTCACATTGCTAGTAGGTGTCTGAGGCTGCATTTGAGCTCAGGAAGATGATGAGTCTTCCTGACTCCAGGCCTGGCGCTCTATCCACTGGACCATGAGGTAAAAGTGCTGGATGTCGAGTCAAGGGACCTGAATTTTAACTCCTTGCTATATGTCATTTAGCAAGTTTGGCCTTAATTTCCTCATTTTTTCCTTATTTAAAGAAGATGTGGTGGATTAGGTAACCTCCAAAGTCATCCATCTCTGGTTCTAAATCTGCTCTAGAATCTCAGGCACACATTAATTGTTAAGACCTATTTGGTCTGATCCAGTTGCTTTTTTCCACATTAGGTGCCTCTTCATCCTCCAATCCAAACCAGCAAACATTTATTGCCTACTACTATATGTGAGACACTAAAAGGTTGAAGACAGACCATCCCCTCCCCACAAAGTCCCAAAACAAAGCTCATATCTTTAAGGATATGAGATACACACACTATGAGGAACAAGAGCACCAACAGTTGGGGGGAAATTAGGAAAGCCTTGCATTGGTTACTTAAGTGGTTAAAGAGCTACTTCTTTTCAGTGATGAGAAGAAATTGCTATAGAAACATTGACAAAAGGGTTTTGTTGTATTTGTTGTCCTAGTTTCCTCAAAAGAAAATGTTTTGGGTCAATCTGGCCTACTTGGATTTCTTTCCAAGATTTCTTCAGGTTCATTTCCTGGCAATCTTTTAGCTTCCATAATATCTTACAACCAGGCCTTTCTCTCTCTCTCTCTCTTCCCCCCCCCCCCCCAAGCATCATGTAAATAAATGGCTGCTATCTTTGAGTTGAATTTTAATCTAGAATATAGCAACTATGGATTTACAGTATTTTCGGTGAAAATGTAATCATGAATAATAAACTAACACACTTTGAGATGAATCTGAACATTGTATAACAAGACAGGTATATGTACATTTAGTGATTTCACAGTTGCAAACAACTGTTCAAAAGCAAATTGCCTGAAATCATCCATTTCATCCCCCTTTTTTTTTCTGAAGCGAATTGCTAGCAACTAGTCATAGAAATAATTGACTAGTTTCTCTATTTAAGAGGAAAAAAGTGACCTAAGCAAGCTCAGGAGTATAGGGACAGCATGGAAAGTGACCCGAGATGGCCTATAAACTCCTTATAATCATGATGAAGATGAAAAATTTGGAGTTTGATGTCTTGTAGTAGTTAGTAAAAGCTACTGGAAATTTGAGGAACCTGTTCTCTAGAATTTGCTTAGAAACAACAAAATGTTTTTGTGTAGTGCTATATGAAGGTTGCTCAGACTGTCATTTGGACTTTGTATTTCCGTCTCCTAACACAGTGTGCTGCACACATTTATAGGCCTTAATAAAACTATTGGACTGAATGGATGACTTTTCTCATTGAGTATTCAAAGGAACTACTTACCAAGTTGGGAATCAACAGGCAAAAGAGGTATTAGCAACCCAATATAAATGTTTAGAAGCAGGTAATGTTGGATTTATTATTGAAAACTTTTCAATACATGTCACTGGTTGAATGTAAAGGGTTATTTGCTTTGGGGAATGTTGGGTTGGATGTCAGGAGACATCAGGGGCTAGGAACTACTGTACAAGTAGGTCTAGCCATGTAACCATGGGCAGGTCTCTCCCTATACCACTGCAAAAGAAGGACTATGTAGGGTTGCAAGCATAAAAAGGATAAAATGTTACCCTTTCATCTTAATTACAGAGATTACTTTGTCCTGCTTGAATCTTTTTAATGCCCTTAGGTGGCTAGAAATCCATGTTGATGCAGCTGCCATCAACAACAGTGTGGTTCTAGCCTTGGCACCAAGGAAGTCTTGAAGACAGCTTCCTTCTAGGGGAAAAAAATTAGTCTAACCTACGAGGGAATCGTAGGTAGATAGTGATCTAATCACATTCCTGGACCAAGTCAAGGATAGTTTTATTGCTGTTGGGTGGGGGGAGGGGAGGGACACCCTACCTATGTTCTTAACACCTTGGTGACAGGGACCACAGGCAGCAATGTGAATGGGCCTTACATTAAGAAAAGGGCCATAGTGCATCTGACTGCCCTGCTACCTTTGCTGGTGCCTGAGTATTGTCACTTCTCCCCCTTGCTGGGAGCCAAATACTACTATCCCCCTTTTTCCCAAGGCAAAACACTATTGTGGATGTCCTCCCCAACCCCTGTGATGGATAATCAATCACATTATTGGTTCAGGCAATTCCAAGGGGATCCGGGTAGTCACGGCTGAGCTTGGACTCTTGTCAGTGGTCATTGTCTCTAATGAAGAAGCTCTCCCTGACAATTCTGAGGGCCCTGGGAACTATAAACTTCTGGAGCTGTACCAGGCTTTTGCCAAGAACAGAAACATCCATCTCAATATCACTACTCACTCATCTATGATCAGAGAGACACAAAGCAACAGAGGTGGTCAGACTCATGTTGGTTTATACATGTGTGAGAGGTCATCAGCAGTTTACTAGAGGGGTGGCAGCTGTTATGGCAGATGGCAGATGGATCCACTAGCCCTTGTTATAGTGTCCCCAAATCCTTCATCCCTGAGTTTCATTCATGGCTGAAGATCCCTTGGATCACAGAAGGAGATTGACATTGAGAGAAATTATTTCTCTTTTCTATTAAATAGCCAATTACTATTGGAGAAATGGAGGATTATTTTCCCTCTTTCCTCATTCTCTATTAGCATCTGAAGAATAGGGCTGATAATGAGATTGGATTTAACCCACCCAACTGGGAAAGTTTAGATATGATCAAAAGGTAAAGAGTTTTTAGCCTAGGTGAATTCTGGCCCATGGTGTTCTACTCAGGCCTGGGGGAGGGAGGTGTAGATCCTTTATCTAGATTCCTTGGGGATGGTCTGGGAAGTCATATTCCCTCAACCCCCGCATTAGAATAGGTCCGCCTCATAATATTCATTTTCATTGTTAACCAATTATCCACTCTTCCAAAGGTATATAATCATCAATAAGCCGCCATGATCCATCTTTGGTTTATGAGAGATGGCCAAATGACCGTCCTTTTATTAATGATTGAATAGCCATAGTGTGAGGGAAAATCAATCCTCTTCTCAGTAATTGTCAGGAACTCAACAAGGATGTGACAAAGGCTCTTTATTTCCTTCTCATGAGGAGGAGGCACCCTAGCATGCAGCTAGTGGGTGCAAAGAAAGGGGGCTCGCAGGCCCTGTTTTATACCCTAGTCCCTAAAGTGAATGGACCCTCCCCTTTTTCATCACTGGTCCAACAAGGGTTACAATCTACAGCAAAACTAGCTAGTCTGAACGCAGTTATTCCCACCCCTCTTCCTTGTACAGGCATAACTCAGGAGTGAACCTTATACTTCCTTATATGGACACAACTCTGGAGTGGACCTTATTGAGACCAAGGCTCCTTGAACCTTGTGATTTTGTTAACCTGAGGGGGAGGAGGGGATCTGAGACCTTTGTCCTACAAACAGGTCAGGAGGAGTATGACTGTTATATCCACAATGAGAGGAGACAACTACCCATTTTCTCACAATAGTTAATCAAATGATTTAATTACCCAGAAATTCTCTCAAACTTTTTTTTTGGTCACAGCCTTTCTGCTCTCATTATACTCTTCCCCCTTTAAACATTTGCAAACCCCCCCCCCTTTTTTTTTTAACACTTGTAATCCTTAACCTGGATTAACCTTAACAACCTCCCCTCTTCCTAGGGAGCATTTGTTCAAATTCCCAATACTCAAAAAATGTCTGTGGTCCTGGAGAGGCTCAAGGATTATGCTTTTAAATACTTACCCCAGTGTCTTGTACAAAAACCAGGCACAGTTCTGAATGGCCTCCCAAATGTCATACAAAGAGTGCTTCAGTCCATTCAGAATAATTTTTAGACAATCTCCAAATTAATGTCCACTGCTGGTGGGTGTGGAAATTACAGTCATTCCTTGAAACAAATTTATTATATCTTGATCTATCCAATGATATAACACATTTTTGTGGCATGGTTCTTGAAGTCCCAACACACTTTCACATCTGTTCAGTTTCTGAATGCTAGCAAATAAGTTGCAATTTCCTAATCCTACTGGTTCCATGGAGCCCCCCCCCCCTTCAACTGTGTTCCATTGGGAAGACTAATACTAATAGAAACATGGTGGCCACAATGTGCAAGGTTGTTATATCTGAGCATCCTATCACCCGGGACTCCCTTTCCTTCATCTTGCCCTGTTTCAAGCACAAGGTAAGCCATAAGGACATTCGGATACAATCAAGCCAACTTTGGCAGAAATTCTGGACCAGGCCTGATTGAGGCCAGATCAGTGGTTCAGGTTCAAGGATTTGAACTAAATGAGACATTTGTAGAACATCTAACTTAAAAAAAAAAAAGGATTTACTTAATAGCAGGGAAAGGATATTCAGCAAGAATAAAGCACTGCATCTAAGTGCAGCTCCCACATCTCCCTACCTACATTCATATGCCACAATCTGTTCCTCCATTCCCCCAATCCATGTGCATTGATGTTATTCCTAGTTGTTTGTTTGTTTGGTTATCATGGAAAGTGCTTCTGTGAGTATTGATGGAGCCTTTCTGCCATTAACCTGTTTAGGGTATAGATCACCAGTAGTGGAACTCAATGGGTAAGAACAATTTAGGAACTTTTCTAACATAATTCCATTCCTTTCCCGCCAATAGTAGGACCATGTTCACAGCTTCAACAACAGTTATCAGTGTTTCTACAGTCTGTTCCATATTGATTCTGTTGAAACCTCAGAGTTATTTTCATTTGAATTTTTCTTGGTGATTTAGGGCATTTTCTCCATGTGATTATTAATAATTTTCATTGGGGGCGGCTAGGTGGCGCAGTGGATAAAGCACCGGCCTTGGATTCAGGAGTTCCTGAGTTCAAATCCGGCCTCAGACACTTGACACTTACTGGCTGTGTGACCTTGGGCAAGTCACTTAACCCCCATTGCCCCGCAAAAACAACAACAACAACAACAACAACAACAAAAAATAATTTTCATTTGTTCTTCTCTGTTCATAGCCAGAAAGTTGCCAAAACTGTGTAGGCTCAGATACTTACTAGTTGTGTCTCTGGGCAAGTGACTTAACTTCTGTCTGCCTTATTTCTTCTCAGTTGTGAAACGAGGATCATAATCGTGCCTACCTCATAGAGTTGTGAGAAAGAAAGATCATATCAGTACAGCACTTAGCATAATGCCTAGCACAAAGTACCTTAATGAGTATTTATTCCTTTCCTCCTTCTCTACCCTTTGATACAGCTAAACCTACAGTCCTACACTCAAAGAAATGAAAGAAGAAGAAAAGCATCTATATATACAAAAACATTTCTAGACTCTCTTTTCTTGGTAGGCAAAAATTGGAAACTAAGAAATGCCCTCTTACTAGTCAATGAATAAACACATTATGGTTATAATGTAAATGAATATTATTGTGCCATAAGAAATTATGAAATGCACAATTTCAGAATAAATTTGGAAGACTTTTATAAAGTGATGAAGAGTGAACAGAACTAGGAGAATATTATAATAACAATACAGAGAAAAACAACTTTGAAAGACTTTAGAACTCTGATTAATGCAGTGATAAACAGGTCCAAAAGAATGAAGATGAAATATCTCCTGACAGGTGAACTGAAAATGCAGAAAGTGATATAGTTTTTAACATGGTGTTAAGGGCTAAAATTCTAGCTAGTCTGTCTAAAATATCTAATGAGTGGTCGCCAATAAATTATAAGCTTTAGGGGGCGGCTAGGTGGCGCAGTGGATAGAGCACCGGCCCTGGAGTCAGGAGTACCTGAGTTCAAATCCGGCCTCAGACACTTAACACTTACTAGCTGTGTGACCCTGGGCAAGTCACTTAACCCCAATTGCCTCACCAAAATAAATAAATAAATAAAATTATAAGCTTTAGCAAGAGTTAGACTTTTAAGAATTTATTAAGGAGAATAAGAATTTGGTAAAGAGAGAGAGAAAGGCCTAGATTCCTATCTATTAAAGGGAGAGCGCATTTCTAGCTCCCCTCTCCACCAGCGTCCTAAGGAAAGAGAGTGAGACTGAGCCACCAGTCTCTTCCTTCCTCCTCCCACTAGCCCGCGTCACTTCCTGACGCCAAAGAAAAGACTCCTGGTCTTGCCCTCAAAGACCTTCACTTCATGGGCAGAACTCTTCTACAGTAAGTCTCCAGCAGGTGGCGTCATTCCAATCGTTACAGTGGTTAATGTGGGAATTTGCCAGACTGTGTAGATATGATTAGAAGAATTTGTTTTTGACTAATGCAGAAATATGTTTAATATTATCTATCTATCTATCTATCTATCTATCTATCTATCTATCTATCTATCTATCTATCTATCTATCTATCTAAAACCTGTATCAGATTACCTGCTGTCTAGGGGAGGGGGAAGGGAGGGGAGGGAGGGAGAAAAATCTGAAATTGGAAAGCTTGTATAAACAAAAGTTGAGTATTGTCTTTACATGTAATGGGAAAAAAACTAAATAAAATACTTTAAAAAAAAAGAATTTGTTTTTCAGGGTGTTTTTTAAAAATTTGCTCAGTTGGGGGCGTGGGGGGAGACAACTAGTTCCAGAGGCAGAGCCAAGATGGTGGAGTGAATCCAGGAAGCTGCCTGACCTTTCCCAAATTTCCTTCAGAAACAACATTAAATTAAGCCTCTCAATGAATTGTGGAGCTGCAAAACCTGCAAAATGATGGAGTAAAACAATCTTCCAGCTTAAGATAACCTAGAAGGTCTTCAGGAAAGGTGTATTTCATCTGGGTAAAAGGGTGTCTGGGCAAGCCAGCAAAAGACTCTTAGCTGGGCAGCTAGGTGGTGCAGCGGATAAAGCACTGGCCCTGGATTCAGGTGGACCTGAATTCAAATCCAGCCTCAGACACTTGGCACTTACTTGCTCTGTGACCCTGGGCAACTCATTGTCCTAAAAAAAAAAAAAAAGACAGCCACAGCACAGATTGGCAGCTAAGGACACTCGGTCCTAGCTCAGCAAGCTAGTGGCACAGCAGTCCCAATGCAGAAGGCAATCTTCCAGTTGGGGTATCTGTTACCCAACAGGCCCAACTAGGCTGTAAGCAAGCTACAAGCAGCTGAGGCCTTGCAGCAGAAAGCCAGTGACTGGGCCTCTGGCCCTCAGCAAAACAAGTTTGGAACAGTGCACACTGTACTGCAGGAGTAGAACTCAACTTTATAAGGCATCAAAGAAACTAAAATGTGAATAAGAAACAGAAAAGAACCTTCACTGTAGAAAATTACTATGGTAACAGGGAGGATCAAAACATAAACTCAGAGGAGGACAATAATGTTAAAATACCTACATGTGAAGCCTTGAAGGGGAAGGAAGAGGAATTGGTCTCGAAACCAAAGAGCCCTCTTGGAATAGCTCAAAAAGGATTTTATAAACCAAATAAGAGAGGTAGATTTTTTTTTTAAAAGTGGCAAAAGAAATGAGAGTTATGCAAGAGAGACTCAATAGCTTGGAAAAAGAAGGAGAAAAATTGAGGAAAACAACTCATTAAAAAAATGCAATTGACCAAATGGAAAAGTAGGTCCAAAAGCTGGCTGGGGAAAATAATTCCTTAAGAATCAGAATTGGGCAGATTGAAGCTGATGATTCCATGAGACAATAGGAAGAAGTAAAGCAGAAACAAAAGAATATAAAAGTAGAAGAAAACATAAAATACCTCTTCAGAAAAACAACAGACCTGGAAAATAGATCCAGGAGGGACAATTTAAAAATAATTGGACTGGGGAAAGCTAGGTGGCACATTGGATAAAGCACTGGCCCTGGATTCAGGGGGCCCTGAGTTCAAATACAGCCTCAGACACATGACACTTAGTAGCTGTGTGACCCTGGGCAAGTCAATTAACCCTCATTGCCCCTTGGCCTCTTTCCCCCCCCCCCCCCCCGACAAAAAAAAAGGGAATAATTGGACTACCTGAGGAGCATGGTCAGAAAAAGAACCTGGACAGTATATTTCATGACATCATTAAGGAGAACTTCCCCAATGTCTTAAAACCAGAGAGAAAAATAGTCATTGAAAGAATACACTGATCACCTCCTGAAAAAGACCGCAAAAGGAAAACTCCAGGGAACATCATAGCCAAATTCCAGAATTATCATGTAAAGAAGAAAATACTGTAAGCATCCAGAAAGAAACAATTTAAATTTAAAGGAACAACAATTAGGATCACACAGGACCTGGCAGTTTCAACATTAAAGGATCAGAGGGCTTGGAATATGATATTTCAGAGGGCAAAGGAACTTGGATTACAACCAAGAATGTACCACCCTGCAAAATTATGCATAATCTTTCAGGAGAAAAGATGGGAATTCAACAAAATACGGGATTTTATTTTGCTCAGTGAACATGATGATAGTGATGGTGGTGAGGAACAACAAATCAAATTTTTAAAACTTAGTTTGAAAAATAAAAATTAAAAAGAAAATTTGTTCATATTCTCTGGTCATTTGCCTATTTGGAATAGCTCTTGATCTTATATATTCATGTCAATTCTTGGATATCAGACTTTTATCAAAGATATTTGATGTAATAATTTCTTCCCTTCCCCCAACTGTTAGCTCCTCTTCTTATTCTAGCTTTATTGATTTTGTTTGTGGGAGGAAAAGTTTTTAAATTTTATGATAATAAAAATTGTCTATTTTATCTTTTATCATTACCATTATTCCTTGCTTCATTAAGAATTCTAGCCATTGATCTGATAGGTACCTTCTCCATCATCTTCTAATTATTTTAATATGATGTTTTTATATTTAGATCATGTATTTATTAGAGCTTTTATGGCAAATATTATATTAAAGGCTGATTTAAACCTAATTTCTGCTCAATTATTTTTTTGCTGTTTCCAATAGACTAACCTTTTCTCAGTGGTTTGTATTTGTGAGTTTACCAAAGGCAGACCTACACAAATGTGTTTGGTTGTTTTTTATTTTTGCTTATCTGTCTACTTTTCTATTACCAAGAAACTTTTGCCAAATATTTTTTAAGATTACCGTTTTATAATAGTTTGAGATCTGGTAATAGGCCCCTTTCATTCCTACTCTCGCCCCCCTCCCCATTGTTTATTTCCCTTGAGAATGTTTGTTCTACCAGTTTTGTCTAATTTTTACCTTCAGGTAGTTTGACTAGCATCACTTTCCAAAGGGAAGAAGGGTATCTGCTTTATTTGTTATTTTATTTTATTTTTGTGGGGCAATTGGGGTTAAGTGACTTGCCCAGGGTCACACAGATAGTAAGTGTCAAATGTCTGAGGTTGGATTTGAACTCAGGTCCTCCTGAATCCAGGGCCGGTGCTCTATCCACTGCGCCACCTAGTTGCCCCCGAGGTATCTGCTTTAACTTTGATAATGAGTTATTAACATTGACTATTGAGTTTGTCCATCAGTTTTGTGTTGTTGTTCTTTCCCATGTTACCATCTTTTAACTGGTGATGGTGAAATAAGGTTTTACCTATTGCTCCCATTCTCAGTATTATGCTTTGGGATGTTTGAACGTTACAACTGGTTGAAGAGGTAAAGGAAGATTAAGGATTGTAGGACAAAGTATAAATTACCCCCTGGATGGCCTTGCAAATTTCTTTTTCACTCCATAGAGACACAGGGATCTTTTCTAATGACCTTGTGCTGGGTCTGTGAGACGTTTTGTTATCTTTATGTTCCCAGAGGCAAGGGTGACAAATGGCAACAAGAAAATCAAGATGTTCTTGTTTGTCAATGGCCCCAATTTCACATAACTCTCCCAAGCCAATCTCCAAACTTTAAGACACGCTATAGAGGCACAGCTATTGTTTACCCATTACTTTTATTGAGGTACTATGAGATGAATCAGCAGGCAAGTTCAGGAGGCCAAATAGGCTCCCAATTTACAGCATCAAAACAATCTCAAAGGGGCAGCTAGGTGGCACAGTGGATAGAGTACTGGCCCTGGATTCAGGAGGGCCTGAGTCCAAATCCGGCCTCAGACACTTGACACTTACTAGCTATGTGACCCTGGGCAAGTCACTTAACTCCAATTGCCTCACCCCAAAAAACAAAACAAAAAAAATCTCGATATACTAGAAACTGGGATTCAATTTTATGTTAAAATGTAATGTTGTTTGTCCTTCATTCTCAGAGAGACCATGACATTGTGGTGATTTCTTGATTTGCAATGAATTGGATTTAAGTGAGTGAGGGCTGTGCAAGGTCACCAACCTCACTCTCTCCTCCTGAGCCATCTGGAGCCAGTGGCAAGGTATATATCAGGATGACTGGAGATGGCCCTGGATACTTAAGGCAATTGGGGTAAAGTGACTTGCCCAGTTAAGTGTCTCACCTCAGACATTTACTATCTGTGTGATCCTGGGCAAGTCACTTAACACCAATTTCCTTTAAAATGTAATAGGAATAGGGGCAGTTAGATGGCGCAGTGGATAAAGCACCGGCCCTGGATTCAGGAGTTCCTGAGTTCAAATCCGGCCTCAGACACTTGACGCTTACTGGCTGTGTGACCTTGGACAAGTCACTTAACCCCAACTGCCCCGCAAAAAAAAAAATGTAATAGGAATAGAGATAAGCACTTGGATTTAAAAAATTGATTTCCCAAGTACCAAATTGAAGAAGCATAGTGATATAGCAATTTGTCTATAAAAGATCTGAGGGTTTAAGTGAATTACAATCTCAATATGAATCAACAGTGTGATATGACAATTAAAATAATCTTGACCATCATAGAGAGGCATGGTATCCAGGACTAGGGACATGATTGCTCTGTCATTCTCTGTTCTGGTCAAATCACATCTGGGGTATTGTGTTCAGGCTTGGACATCACATTTTAAGAAAGATCTTAATATGCTTGGGAGCACCTAGAAGAGGTCAGTTGGGGTGGTAAAGGATTTTCAAAGCCTAGTATTTGATGATTCCCTTGAAGGACATGGGAATATTTAGTTTGGAGGAATATCGAAACCACATTGAAATATCTGAAGGAATGTCATGTGAAAGAAGGGATTAGATTTGTTCTAGTTGGTGCTGGAGGACAATACTAGAATAAAAGGTGGAAACTGCAAAAAAGCAGATGACAACTGTATCTACACCAATGAGATCTTTCTCATTATTGGAAAGAAGTCTTCAAACAGAAGCTAAATGGCCACGTGTCAGGTATGTTATAGAGGGAATTTTGTTGTGATGCAAGATGGTTGGACTAGATGATTGCTGAGGTCCTTCCAGATCTGCCATTTTCCAGTTCTGATAAATCTTCTATTGTAATAAATCCATCCTACTGTGTGCATGTGCATGTGTGTATATGCATACATATATGCACACACATACATATAGCATATGCAGGTGTGTGTCTATGGTCTCCATGTAGTATGTCCATACATGTATGTATTTGTATACATAGGTATAAGTATTGTGATCTCATAAAATATAGTAATTTCTATTTTAATTCTGAAGTATTATGCATTATTTCCTAATGTTGTTAGTCCTAAAATGTTATCCAGATTATTTATTCTTTTCCTAATGGACCAAAATGATCACAAATGTTTCTTTCTTTCTTTTTTTTTTTTCAGGGAAATGGGGGTTAAGTGACTTGCCCAGGGTCACACAGCTAGTAAGTGTCAAGTGTCTGAGGCTGGATTTGAACTCAGGTCCTCCTGAATCCAGGACCGGTGCTCTATCCACTGCGCCACCTAGCTGACCCGCAAATGTTTCTGAATAGAGCAATCCCATTTTCTAACTTCTGTGTTTCTTCAAAAATCAAGTTATTCTATAGACCAACTTTTTATGAGGACAATCCATTATTAGTTTAATCTACAACCTGGGTCTTTGAAAAGCTATCCTTCAGATGCTTAGTCATTTTCCATCCTGTCTTTTTGAGTCTCCTAATACTCATGTAACCTATACTCTTTTTTTTTAAAAATAATTTTATTATTGCATCCTGATGCATCTTTTTTTTTTTTAGGGCAATGAGGGTTAAGTGGCTTGCCCAGGTTCACACGGCTAGTGAGAGTCAAGTGTCTGAGGTCGGATTTGAACTCAGGTCCTCCTGACTCCAGGGCTGGTGCTCTATCCACTGCACCACCTAGCTGCCCTATTAGTTGAATTTAATTACATCAAGAGTATAGGTGGAGGGCAGCTAGGTGGTGCAGTGGATAGAGCACCGGCCCTGGAGTCAGGAGGACCTGAGTTCAAATCCGACCTCAGACACTTGACTCTCACTAGCCGTGTGAACCTGGGCAAACTACTTAACCCCCATTGCCTCACCAAAAAAAAAAAAAATCAACTAATATTTCTTAGGCAGCTATTATGTATTATGTTGGGTTGTATAAATGTTCAGGAAAAACAAGGACCTCTGGTGTGAGGGCTACTTTCCACCTTTCATGTCGACCTGACAACCAATTCTCACCTGTGACTCCAAGAAGCTGTAGCATGTGCAGTAGCCACACCCTGGTAAACTGGGCTCAACCAGGTTGAGGTAACTGAGGACCTCAAACCCATCAGTGAGTTAGGGTGGTTGCACATGGGCAGCCCAGACCATAGGGTCCTCTTCTCACTGGAAGCAGCAGTGGGATTCAGCAGACCCCATGGGAGCCTGAGAAGCCTTTTTAAAGGACCACGCTGCTCACCTCTTGGCATAGAGAAAGATGCCCTAGAAATTGTCTGCTTCACCTAACCTAACTCTGGATTGCTTACTGCAGCAGGCAGGATTACTACCCTGTGGTTGAAAAAAAATAGAAATAATTTTTGCAAAGATGATTCCCCTCACCATTGATAAATGGAATGTCCACATGCTTATGGAGAACATGAGATCCAGTAGACCTGAAAGACAAGCACCTCTCATTTCAAGAGAACTGCGTAGGTGTCGCATCCAAATAGCAGCACTAAACAAAGCTGACAAATGAAGGCCAGCTTAGCAAAGCAGGAGCTGGATACATGTTTTTCTGAAGTGGCCAACGTGATGAGGAGCACTGTGAAGGTGGCACAAGTTTTTCAATGAAACTAATCTAGTCAACAAGCAGGTATGCCTACCAAAAGGAGTGAATGACGGGTTCATGACAATGCAATTGCCACTTTCAGGAAGGCACCACACCACCACCATCCGTGGATTGACAAATCCCAATGATGTCAAAGAAAAATTTTAGGAAGACCTGGAGATTCTCATCATCAATGTACGAAAAGAGCACAAGCTTTTTAACATGATGTTCTCAGCAACGTTGTCAGATGCCTTCAAGGAGGACAAAAACAGCATCAAGGTCAGGTACCACACTGATGGTCAATTATTTAACTTGAAAAAGCTATAAGCCAAGACTAAAGTGGAGGGAGAGTCGGTATATGACTTTTTGTTCACAGGTGATTATGCACTCAGTGTAATCTCTGAGGCTGAGATGTAACAGAGAATGGATCGGTTCTCTACCACTTGTGCTCATTTTGGCCTAATAATTAACACCAAGGAAACAGGTTTTCCACCAAACAGTACCCCACCATCCACACATGGAACCATCCATCAGTTACAGCAAATGGAGAGATTTTGAATGCTATGGCTAAGTTCACTTACCTTGGCAGTTTGCTTTCTAGGGATGTACCCATAGATGATGTGGTTGAGACATGCATTGCCAGAGATAGCTTAGTATTTGGGAGGCTTAAAGCTGTAGAAGAAAAGAGGTATTAGGCTGCCTACTGTACTGAAGGTCTATAGAGCTGTTGTGCTAATTTCGTTGTATGCCTGTGAAACTTGAACAAAACCATGCCAAGAAATGGAATCTCTTCCATTTGAATTGTCTTAGGAAGATTCTGAATATCTCCTGGCAAGATAAGGTACCAGACACTGAAGTTCTTCTTCAGCTGAACTGCTAAGTATTCAAACTCTACTGAAAAAAAGCAAAACTTAGATGGGCTGCCTATGCTGTTTGAATGCCAAAAGTATATGTTTGCCTAAAAGATTATTTTACAGATAACTCACACAAGGCAAATGTTTATACAGAAGTCAGAAGAAGTGATACAAGGACACTCTCAAGGTCTCTCTGAAAAACTTTGGAATAGATTGTGAGACATGAGAGATTCTGGGAAAAGACTGCCCAGTGTGAGAAATAAGTACTTCTCTCTTGTATTTAATAACTAATCATTGTTTTAGGACCAAGGTTTTTTCCCTTTTCTACTTCCTCATCCTGGAATCAACCAGTGTGGGAAATTTCTCTTAAAGATTTACCAAGGCCAAGACCTAATCAGGCAGTAAAAGAAATTCTAAGTTTGGGCTAATGGGTACATTCTGGTTTATTGTGTTTGCTCAGACAAGTCTAGGAAAATGTGGCTTCTCCCTTTTGTCAGACAGGTGATAATGGAAATTGATGTCTCTTTGACCAAGACTGAGTGACCCAAGTCACATTTCCCAAGACCTTCATTTTAATATAGCCCACCTCTCATTGTAATATTCATTTTCTCATGAATTTCTCATAAATTGTTAACCAATCAGAGTTGATTGTCACCCCTCAAGAACACCTAGACATATAAACTGTGAGCCCACCACCATTTAGGGGTCTATGGTCTAAGAGAGACAGCTGAATGATCATCTTTTTATTAATGTGAGCCGATTTTATTAAGAAAATTATTAAATTACCCAGAAACTATGACTCTTAGAATTTTTAATCATCACACCAGCATGTTGTGCCTGCATCAAAGAATGTGATGTGCTCTATGAGCAAAGCAGAATTGCAGTAGCTCAAAAGAAGCATAAGACATTTAAATTTAGAGACATGTCTACTCCAAATCTTTATATGGACTATTTGTACCCGACTTATGGTAGAGCCTCCCAAGCCCATATTGCTCTGATCAGCCACAGTCAGACACACTGTACATTGGCCCCAACATAATGATGTCATTTTGGTCCTCTTTGAGAATGAAGGACAACAATAAACCACGTATAGTGCTAAGTGCTAGGGAAATTCTTCAATTTTTCAACGGATCTGTGGGTTCTAATCAAGATAAATATTCCTTCCATTTATATACATTGCAACCTATCCATGCCCATTCATCCTAAACAATTCTTCTCTGTGTTTTCCCATAAATACTTCATATTGTATCTACTCGGCACTCTGTAGACCACCTTCTGGTTCTTCTAATATTTCATGGATTCCAGGAAATCAGTTAGCCCTCATTTACAACATGTAGATTTTCTTCCCTTTCAGGTCATACATGTCTTTGATAATATCTTTGATATTTTTCATGGGCAAGTCATCCTTGGTGATATGTTGTAGCCTACCTACCAAGCATATTTCCACTATGGATGCAATGATTAAAAAAAAAAAAGTTCTTGGGGGCAACTAGGTGGCGCAGTGGATAAAGCACCGGCCCTGGATTCAGGAAGACCTGAGTTCAAATGTGGTCTCAGACACTTACACTTACTAGCTGTGTGACCCTGGGCAAGTCACTTAACCCTCATTGCCCCACTCAAAAAAAAGTTCTTAATGCCAAAGAGTTTGTAATTTAGTCTGGGTTAGAGGTGAGAAAGAGAAGAAGACATATTTACAAATAACTATGTTACATTAGAATTTATTATAAGAATGGGAGGATAACTGATGGGCAGCCCATCTGCTCTGATGGTAGCCACAGAATGTTAACAGACATAGAAGAAAGTCCCTTGAATATTAGGAAGGCCCTCTTTGGAGGATTTATGGGAAGATATGGACAACGGATGGATAATACAAAAAAGGTGTGAATAGATTAATTTCTATACTAATAGAGACAGTGTCCATTTGGGTTAAACCACTTGAAATGCATTAGAATATTATGAATTGCATGACGATGTCAATCAGAGGCATGATAGATTTTGGGAGTCAGGAGGGATTACTTTTAGCTCTGGGGATCAGGGATATTTTCATGGAAGTGGTGGCATATGAGCTGGGTCTAGAAAGGAACGGGAGAATTTCAATAGGTAAAAATATGAATGAGGGTACATTCTGTGCATGATGGAGGCCATGCAAATAGACATAGAGGCAATGGGAGCCAGGCTGCCTGAGTCATTGGAGTGGGAAAGGGGAAGAGGAATGAAGGGGGTGGGGGTGGGGAGGGAAGGGTGCTCCCTCTGCCCCATGTGTTCTCTGCAGCTTGGGTAGGTGGAGGGAAGGGAATGAAACGTGCTAGGTTCTGTAGGTCACTTGTCAGATGTATACCCAGATTAGTCCCTCACACGGAATGTCCCAGCTGGAAGCCATTCAGCCACTGAAAGCGGATCTTTAGCCACCTCAGCATATAATGAAGGAGCAGTGGCTGAGAGAAAATCATACATTGTGAATAGCAGTGACGTGTGTCAAGAAAGAAACTAATTTCCACATCATCTATTCATGCATGACACTTTTTAAGAGCATTACATTGTTGTCTATTGGCAACTGATAATTCTCCTATTCAAGAGAGTTAATCTCTTGTAACAAAAAACACTCAGCCTATAATAGACTTTTTAAAATAATTTCCAAATCCTTTAGAAGATAATGTGAAAGATTTGAGAACTTTCCTCATTATCTTTATTTATTTATTTTTTTGGCGGGGCAATGTGGGGGTTAAGTGACTTGCCCAGGGTCACACAGCTAGTAAGTATCAAGTGTCTGAGGTCAGATTTGAATTCAGGTCCTCCTGAATGCAGGGCTAGTGCTTTATCTACTGCACCACCTAGCTGCCCCCACTTTCCTTATTATCTTAAGAGTTGGTACTCAAAAGAGTGCCTGAAAAGACCCATAAGTTTCTTTTTTTTCTTTCTTTCTTTCTTTTTTTGTGTGTGAGGCAATGAGTGTTAAGTGACTTGCCCAGGGTCACACAGCTAGTAAGTGTCAAGTGTCTGAGGTTGGATTTGAACTCAGGTCCTCCTGAATCCTGGGCCAGTGCTTTGTCTGCTGTGCCACTTGGCTGCTCCCCATAAATTTCTTAAACAAAAAAAGTTCATGAATGTCTTTTTTTAGGGAGGGTAAGAAGGGGTGATTAGAACCTGTGATTTTATTGGTGTGGAAAAGTACTAATGTGGAAACTCCTTCTACCAGGCAGATTGGCAGTTCCTTTGTTTTAAAGAATTTCCTGGGACATTGAAAAGTTAGGCCTTGAACCCATCCTGACTCTAAAACTAGCCTTTTAAAATCAATCAATCAATCAATCAATCAATCAATCAATCAACATTTATTAAGCTCCTGCTATGTGCCAGGCACTATGCTAAGTTCTGAGGATACAAAAAGAGGCAAAAGACAGTCCCTGCCCTCAAAGGACTTAAATGTAATGGTCATTATGCTGCCCCTCAGGAAAGGCCTTGTTGTTGTTCCACCACCTCCCAATCTTTGCGACCCTATTTAATGTTTTCTGGGCAAAGATGCTGGAATAATTTGCTATTTTTGTTCTCCAGCTCATTTTACAGGTGAGGAAACTGAGGCAAAGAGGGTTAAGTGACTTGCCCACGGTCACACAGCTAGTAGGTGTCTGAGGCCAGATTTGAACTTAGGAAGATGAATCTTCCTGACTCCAGGTCTAGCACTCTATCCACCATGTCAGCTTGCTAACCCTAGGAAAGGCCTTATTGTTGCTAATTCTTACAGCTAACCTTAGCAGTAATTCGACTAGAGTAACTAACTCTATTTTTTCAAATCAATATTGAGACCTCTGTATGAGCTGACAAAGGTTATATAAGGCATAACTGAAGCTTTCTTTTTCCCTTCATTTCATGGATTGTTATGGGCAAAGAATTCAAATCCCAAGTGTCAAGATACTGGTGATGATCCTTTTCTAACTTTAGATTAGTCCTCAGATGATAGGCAGTCTGTCACAAGAATAATACTTGGAGCTCTTCAAACTTGTTAGAACCCATAAGAGCTTGAGGATTTCGGGCATGACCCTGAAGAATTCAAGGGTCAACTCCATGCCACAATGAGGCACTTACATGGACACAAAATATGAACATGAGTATACTTTTAAATTTCCTTTTTTTTTTTTTGCTTTTTTTTTTGTGAGGCAATGGGGGTTAAGTGACTTGCCCAGGGTCACACAGCTAGTAAGTGTCAAGTGTCTGAGACAGGATTTGAACTCAGGTACTCCTGACTCCAGGGCCGGTGCTCTATCCACTGCGCCACCTAGCTGCCCCATGAGTATACTTTTAAAAACAAGAAATGACTACTTTAAAAAGCAGCATTTCTGAATCAGCTTTGCATGGTTAGATCATTAACTAGTTAGATCAAGGGTCAAGAACTTTTAAGAAAAGTTAAACAGGAAAAGAAGATACTAGGTTCAGTTACAATAGATCCAGCTTACCCTATTCAAATAAACTATTGATGCTGAAAAATGGGACATAGGTAAAGAGAAAGACATTGACTCTGAAAGTATTGTGTACTATCAAAGTTTGACATATATAAAGCAATTACAAGAAGCCCAGAAACCACTTCAACTACCTTTTTACCAAAGAAATACTTTATTATAGTATCTCCTTGTTAAGTAGAGAAACATGGGAAAATTATTTAGAATTATCAACTTAATTTATAAATGTTATATTGATATATTATATTGATATTTCCTCCCCAAGCAGTGAAAAGCTATGACAAAGAAAAAGAGTATATTTAAAACTTGGTGTGAAATTCAACTTATCCAGATTATCCCAAGAGCCTTTATTAATGAAAATGAAAAGAAAGACAACACAAAAATGGAAAGACCAAATTTGCCAATATTTTTATAGTAAATTATTTTTTTCCATCAATGACAATAGAACCATGTTAACTCAAACACCTCTGTCACGAATGTGACATGTGAAGAAGTAGAAATGGCACCTAAGAAAATGAGGTGGAATTATACAAATTACAAATGAAATTACAAATAATTTCCAAAATTTTCGTATCATTTGACTCCCACTCTGTTTTAAATTTCTCAAAAGAGGTTAGTGACAGAGAAGAACCCAGTTGTATACAATTATAATAGCACCCCCCCCCCCAAAGTACTTGAGGCTGATTTGAACTCAAGTCCTCCTGACTCCAGGGGATGGTGTTTACTGGGTCACCTAGCTACCTCTCAAGTAATCATTGCTTTTTTGGTGAGGAAATTGGGGTTAAGTGACTTGCCCAGGGTCACACAGCTAGTAAGTGTTAAGTGTCTGAGGCCAAATTTGAACTCAGGTCCTCCTGACTCCGGGGTCGCTGCTCTATCCATTGCGCCACCTAGCTGCCCCTCAAGTAATCGTTTTAAATTAATTAATTAATTCCCAAATTAAATTAATTAATTAATTTAATTAATTAATCCCCAAATTGAAACTGTATTGGTACAAAACTCATGTTTGAAGTGAGCAATGTATTAAAAAATACTGAAGTAACCACTGTTCTATGTTGTGCATTCACTGTGATTACTATCTTATGTATATTTTCCTTGTTAGCAAGTATTAATTATCATGTATGCTGTGAGCAGTTTGGAACATTCATTCATTAGCTGGTTATTATGGAGATAATTTATTATCTTCACACCAGGAAATCTGTAGGAATGAAATGAATATATATTCAAGTTTTCATTGTGATGGGAACAACTATTAGAAAGAAGAGGTTGGTTTGTCAAAAAGGAAAAGGTCTTTAATAACAAATTAGCTTCCTCATTCAACCTTTCCATCTAATTTGGTGAGTAATCATTTGCACAGCATTTGCAAATTAAAAGGATTATTTTCACACCTGCTCACCTCCTTCACTGTCAAGTTTATTTTTACACTCATTTGAATAGGAAAACACTCCAATCCACTCTCAGCACCTGTTATTGAACTTGGAGCTCTCTGTATTTTCCCTGGGCCAGGACTTTTAGACCTGTTCAGGGAAGCAATATCAGGAAGTGACCATGGTCTCATTGCCATACAGAGAGGAACTCCCCCGGTTGCTGAATGCTTGATGGGTGGGAGGCTTAGTAAACAAAAGTGTTTTGCCTCTGGACCCCCTGCCTAGCTGGTGGCTGGCTGAGAATGTAAAATAAATGTTGTTGTCCATCCTTTGTTCTGGACCAGTGAAATTAGGAGGGTGAGGTCTTAACTTGCAAGTGATTTGGATTTAAGTGGGGCAAAGTCACAAGCCTCACTCTCTCCTCCAGGGGCATCAGAGTGGCAAGACGTTGGTCAGGATGACCAGAGATGACCCCAGATACAGTGGGAGACCTTGGCGTTTTAAAGTTAAGGTCCCTCCCAGTTTTCAGTTTGTCTGAGGCAAATCCATTCAGTGATTAAAGGCTAGGTAATGTCATGGGAGGATTATGGGCCCCGGTCACCCCAACAATTCTCTGGGGGGTTCAAGGAACTTTTTCCTTGAAACCTCAGGGGTTTTCCCTTGAAATCAAGTAGGCCTCTCCTTGAACACAATCAAGGACACACACACTCACCTAACGGAGATAAGTGACACAGATTGAACTGAGCATGCTCCAGGACCATCACCCTACATTCCAGTCATTCTAAGCATCTGGATGAGGTAATCCAGGAGAAGACCACCTGGAACCACCCATCAGCAGACTGCTTAGACCCATCAGGACAAAGTTGACACCCAACACTAGATCTCTCACGAGGGATTCTTCCAACCCCAGCGCAACTCGGGAAGACCACCAGCCCCTCATGCAATAAGAGACTCTTACCCACCCCCATCTAAACCCTATAAAATGGCACCCCACAAGTTAGCTGGGGGGAAAGCGTTTTGTTCTGGCAAAACCTTCCTCCCGGCCGGTTTCTCTTGTACCCCAATAAACCTGTTCTCTTATTCCTGATTAGGTCTTGTGCGAGAGTGTAATTCTTTACAGAGGAATCCTAAGGACCCACGTGCATTCTCCTATCGGGTTTCCCCCCCCCCCCCATATCAGTAAGAATTGAGACAAAAGATGGCTTAGTTTGACTCCTCAAAAGAAACAGTCTGAGAGGGGAAGACCCTCAGAGTTTCTGTCCAGAACAGAAAAAAAATTGCTATTTACACTCACTCTGAGCAAAAAAACATGAAAACCCAAGCAATGAGCGAAACTTGAAAACATGTGAGAAGGCGGTTGTTCCATCCATCCATCCATCCATCCATCCATCCATCTTCAGAGCACATTGGAAGCCGAAAGCCAGAGCCCTCCAGCCCCCAGAGGCAGTGGGGTCTGACTTCAGTTCATCCTAATGGTCACATTTGGGCTTTATGTATTTCAGGAAATTCCTTCCCCCACCATCCCAGGGGGTCTGACCAGAAGCCAGGGAAGATGCCTTGTCCTGTCTTCTTTGAGACTTTTCTAGGTGCCACAGTGAGGTGACCTCAGGCAACCTGTTGAGAATGTGTAATCTTCCAGTGTCTCATGATGCAGCAGTTTCTGGAGTCAGATGGTTATGGAAAAATCTTGATCGTTCAACATTGGCTTTGACTTCACAGACTGGGGGAATATCTGAGCTGAGCCTTGAGGGAAGACCAGGGTTCAGAGAGAAGAAAAAGGAGAGGAGAAAAGTCACTGCAGGCTGGGGGAACAGCTTAGGCAAATGTGTGTTGATAAAAAATGGGGTGTTGAATTCTATGAACAGTTCAGTTTAGTGAGAACATAGAAAAATCAACAAGCATTTATGGAGTGCCTATGAGAGAAATGATTATTTCTCTCATATTAATAACCAATTACTATAGGGGGATCTAAGATTTTTTATTTTGTTTTGTTTTCTTTTAAACTTCTATTTCCTCATTCTGTACTAGGTCAAATCAGCCTCTGAAGAATTGGGCTAACAATGAGATTGTATTTAGCATTTTCCTCAATTTTACTCAGACCCCACCCAACTGGGAAAGTTTAGTGGTGATTAAAGAATAAAAATAATCTAATCTAGGTGAATTCCAGCCCGTTGTGTACTACTTGAGGCTTGAGGGAATGGGGGTGGGGTAGATCCTTTGTCTAGATCAAAGCTTCTTTTTTCTTCTTTTTTTTTTAGTGAGACAATTGGGGTTAAGTGACTTGCCCAGGGTCACACAGCTAGTAAGTGTCAAGTGTCTGAGGCCGGATTTGAACTCAGGTACTCCTGACTCTAGGGCCGGTGCTCTATCCACCTAGCTGCCCTTTCTATTTTCTATCTTCTTTTTTTTTTCTTTCTTTTTCTTTTTTTTGTGGGGCAATGAGGGTTAAGTGACTTGCCTAGGGTCACACAGCTAGTGTCAAGTGTCTGAGGCCGGATTTGAACTCAGGTACTCCTGAATCCAGGGCCGGTGCTTTATCCACTGCGCCACCTAGCTGCCCCCTAGATCAAAGCTTCTTAAACTATTCTTAATTGAATGAGGGTCAGTGCAAAACTTGGCAACAGTAAAAGGTTAGGTTATGTATACCTATTTTATATACCTATATACCTGGGATTGCATACAAATTTCTTAAGTGAAAAGGGATCGATAGTGGAAAAAGTTTAAGAAGCCCTGGTCTAGATTGCCCAGGCTGAGGGTGACCTAGGAGTAAGAGTGACATAATCAAAGTCACATCCCCCCAGCCCCTCATTGGAACAGGCCCACCTCTCATTATAATATCCATTCTCTCATTAATTGTTAACTAATCAGATCTGATTGCTGCCTGTTGGGAACACCCACTCTTCTAAGGGTATAAAAGCCTTAAGAGAGGGCAGCTTGGTGGCACAGTGGATAAAGCACCAGCCCTGGATTCAGGAGGACCTGAGTTCAAATCTAACCTCAGACACTTGACAGTGGTGTGACCTTGGGCAAGTCACTTAACCTTCATTGCCCTGGGAAGAAAGAAAGAAAAGCCTTAAGAGGCCTCCAGGAGGGGTCTTTTGGATTATGAGAGACAGCCAAATGACCAGTCTTTTATTAATTTTTCATTGGTCATAATTAATAAAATAATTAATTACCCAGAAACGAAGTTTCTCAAACTTTTCATTTGTCACACTTAGCATGTGCCAGGCCCTGGAGTACAAAGAAAGGCAAAAGACAATCCCTGTTTTCAAAGAGCTCACAGTCTAATCGATGAGACAAGTAAAGTACGTACAAGTTATGTACAAACAAGCTAAATACAGCATAAATTAGAAAAAGGCAACAACAGGGAAGGCACCAGGAGAATGGAAACCCTTTCTGGAGAAGGTGGAATTTTAGTGGGGACTTGAAGGAAACCAAGGAAACCAGTGGAGGATATCAGGAGGGAGAGCTTCCCAGGCTTGGGGAACAGTCAGCGAAAATGCCTGGAGTCAGAAAGGGGAGTGTCTTTGGTGAGCGACAGCAAGGATTCCAGTGTCACTGGATAGAAGAGTGAGGTGGAAGAAGACCGGAAAAGTAGGAGGGGTCCAGGTTATGAAGGATTTGGAAAGCCATATTTTATTTAATACTGGAGGTGATAGGGAGCCATCAGAGTTTATTGAGTGTGAGTGTGTGTGTGTGACATGGACTCCCTATGCTTTAGGAAGACCCCTTTGACAGCTGAATGGAGAATAGACTGGAGTAGGGAGAAGATTGTGGCTGCTGGAATAGCCCAGACATGGACTAAAACAACACCAACCAGGAGATCGTTGCAATAGTCCAGACATGAGGAGATGAGAGCCTGAATCAGTGTGGCGGCAGTGACAGAGAAGAGAAGGGAGCATATACATGAGAGAGATTACAGAGATATAATCAATAGGCAAGAGAGTGGATATAGGAGTGAGGAGTCGAACATCTCAGTGAAACTTGGAGGATGGTGATAATATGGAAATTAAGAAGAAGGTGGGGACTAGGGGGAGGGATCATGAATTCTGTTTTGGACACGTTGAGTTTATGATGTCCATGGGGTATCCAGTTTGTGATGTCCAATAGGTAGTTGGAAAAGCAAAAGCAGTAGAGCGGTTAGCGTTCAGGAAGTGGAATAGTATGAAGTCATATTGCAAAGGACCAGGAAAGCCAGAATGTGGAGCATGTTGAATGCCAGGCTAAGGGGTCTGTATTTACATGCCTTTCTTTATATCCCCACTCCTTAGCATACTACTTGGCATGTAGCAGATGCTTAATAATTGCTAACTGATTGATTGACTGACATGATTAGGGTTCTGCCTTAGGATAATAATAATAACTAGCATTTATATGGACTTTAAGCTTTGCAAAGTGCTTTACAAATATTAACTCATTTGATCCTTACAACATCCCTGAGAGGTAAGTACTATTATTACTCCTATGTTACAGAAGAGGAAACTGAGGATGGCAGAGGTTAAATAAAGGAAGGGAGGGAAGGAAAAGAATAAGCCTTTATATTAAGTCTACTATATGTCAGACATAGTGACAAGCACTTTACAAAAATCACATTTGATCCTCACAACATCTTTGTAGGGTAGGTGCTGTTATTATTCCCATTTTACAATTGAGGAAACAGACCAATAGAAGTTAAGGGACTTATATAGAGTCACACAGCAAGTATTTGAGATTAAATTTGTTTTTTTATTTTGTTTTGTTTTGCGGGGTAATGAGGGTTAAGTGACTTGCCCAGGGTCACACAGTGTCAAGTGTCTGAGGCTGGATTTGAACTCAGGCCCCCCTGAATCCAGGGTCGGTGCTTTATCCACTGTGCCACCTAGCTGCCCCCTGAGATTAGATTTGAATTCAGGTCTTCCTAACTCCAAGTCCAGGATGCCATCTACTGCATCAGCTACTTGTCTCCTTTTCGGATGATTATTTTTTGTTTTAAGTTATTATTGTTATTTTGTGCTTTCATATCATCTTTATTTCTAAGCATATTCGGTTTTCCCCCCACTCAGTAAATTTTCTCACGTTAAAAAAAAGATTTTTAAAAAGAAGAGGAAAAGGTAGTTTAGCAAAACCAACCAACACATTGACTACATCTGACAGCAAAGTCCCCTACTTCTGCAAAGAAGGGAAGGAGATTAATTTTTTTTCAACTCCCCTCCAGGACCAAACTTCAGGATCATCAAAATTTAATAAGAAAATAATTTTGGCAACTTGTTCTGTAGACTACTCAAAACAATTTTGCCTACTCAAAACATATGCTTAAAAATTATGTAATGCATGTCAACACCAACTCTAAATGATTTCTTTCTGTTTTTTGAAATTATGCTAATCACTATTAGTGAAGGAAATTACAAATCACACATGTAGGGGTGGCCCTCTTCAGTAGCAGGAACAGCCTTATTTTCAAGCATTAGTCTCTGTACACGGTAACTAATTATATTCCAAATTTATGAGATTACTCTGTTAATCGTCTTTTTCTGTGTGTCCATACATGTGAACTGGGACCAATGTGCTTACTAACCAGTTTTCTGGCTGCTGATTTTTTTCTTTACCAAACTAATGTGGGGAATGAAGACACTGAAGCTAAAAAGCCAAGTGAGTGTTGGTAGCTGAAGCTGAATCAGTGGGGAGAAGAAAGAAGAGAAAGGAAAAGGGATGCAGTAACTGGACCACTCCTTGGTATCCTTTGCAGGATTATCATACTCTTCCTCTCCACTGAGTGGGGGATCCTGCAAGACCTTGGCCCTCCCCTCCCCATCTCTTCTTTTTCTCCCTCTCCTTTCCCTCCTTCCCCTCTCCTCTTTCCTTCTTCCTCTCCTCTCTTCTTTCTCTCAGTAACATCATCAGCTCCCATGCTGATGATGGACATTTCAATCTAGGTGTCCCATTGGTATCTCAAACTCAACTTGTCCACAAACAGAGCTCATTTTCTTTCCTCCCAAACCCTATCCTCTTCTGAATTATCTTATTTCTGTTAAGGGCACTACCATCCTTCTAGTCACCTAGGTTTGCATCCTCAGAGTCATCCCTGATTCCTCACTCTTCCTTACCCCACCAATCTAATCCATTTTCAATCACCAACCTCTTTCACATCTGTACCCTTCTCTTCTCTTACATGGAGAGGTTTCTAGCCCAGGTCCTCATCACTTTTTGCCTGGACTATTGCAATAGCTTCCTGATTATTGCTCCCCTGACTCTTCTCCAATCCATTCTCCATCCAGCTGCTGAAATTATTTTCCTATAAAGTGTGAACCTGACTATTTCATTTAGCTTTAAGCCTTTTCAGATTGTTGGAGAAGCTTCATGCTCTACAAATGTCCTTTCAGCCAATGTACTTGTAATAGGGTATGCAAAGAGCTACTCCGGATGCTTCTGGCTCACCATGTGCTAGCTCAGTGCTCGGTACTATAGGGCTCAATACCATCATCAATAAAAGCAGGCCTTTTATTGGCCACTGAGCAGGAAGAGTCAGTTACTCAGTAGACTTTGAAAAAAGGAGTGACTCCACCCTTATGTCTCCCTTCCTCCTACCTTCCAGGTAGCATCATGCAACTCTGGGACTTCCTGTGAGGTGTGGTGGAGGGATAGCCCTTCTTCTTTTCCCATAGCATATTGGGTCTTTCCATGTGGCAACTAGGGCAGGGGAGCTCAACTGAGATAGCTTTAGCCTGAACCTCTGGCTACTTCTCCATTGTGTTTCTTTGCCTGATCCAAAGTGACCAAACGTTTATCTTGAGATGAACATATCCAGGGGCAGCTAGGTGGCGTAGTGGATAAAACACTGGCCCTGGATTCAGGAGGATCTGAGTTTAAATCCGGCCTCAGACACTTGACACTTACTAGCTGTGTGACCCTGGGCAAGTCACTTAACCCCCATTGGCCTGCAAAAAAAAAAAAAAAGAGATGAACATATCCAGGTTTGGAGGTAATCTTGTGAGTATGACTGGAGATCTTGGGTTTTCAGTCAGTGCTGGCTACACTGTGGAAGAAGCCCTTGGCAACTATCCCATTTTCATTGTAGATGAGAACCACTTACTTGCCTCACTGTGAGTGAGATGGTGCAGAGCCAAGGTGAAATGTAAAATGCCTATTCAGGAGTTCCAGCAAATTCTTTGTGTTTTGAAGGGTTTTAGTTTTAACCTCAACTAGAGTAATTGCTGCTGTTTGTTTAACTTTTTTTTTTTGTCAGTGTCCATTCGTGAGAGCCCTTCTGGGTTGTATTCATTTTCCTCATAGAAATACTTGTTCCACATATGAATTACATTGTGCATTTAGTACCTTTCTGCTTTCCTTTCTTTGGGTAGACCCTAGGTACGAGCCAACTCCTAAGCTTAAAGTAAATTTTTACTTGGGAGTGGTGGTGGTGGGGTCAGGTCCATGGCTGGAAAGAGCCAAAGAGTGTGAGAAAAGGGGCTTAACCTGTTCCATCTGAATTCAGGTTCCCCATGGACTATGTGTAAGAATCCAGAGCTGAGGGGGCCCTTTGGCAGAAAAGAAGAGCATGCAGTGTCTTGGGTCTCTCTGTGCCCAGTAGCAGTTCTAGTGCTAGAGGTTGAACAAGACAATAAAGACAAGGAAAATCTAGCAGAAAATATCCCTCTGCAGTTGCTGCTGACTGCAGGTTCCCATTGTTCCTTTTCCGTAGTCACGGCTTTCTCCTGGAAAACAAAAAAAAGCACGTGTGGTATTCTCTTTGTCTCTTCCTCATCTTCCATTCTGTGCTGTTGCAGCCCAGAGCTTCATGTGATTAAGCTTGTGAATACTTCCATGGGGCCATCCTCTGTTTCAATAATTTAGCCCCAGAAAATGCAGGATGCCTTTGGAATTGTCAGGGAATGGGGTGGTTGGAGAATGATGACAAAAGTGTACATGCAAAGAGGGATTCTAATAGGAAATGAATTCATAATAGGTATCGGTCTCTCCAAAATCTGCCATTTTCCAGTGTTCCTTTAAGTTTTCTGATTATATCAAGGAGAATGTCTACTGGATTTATGGAGGGCTTGAAAAGTTTTGTTTTAGTCTTGGCTTTGATGGAAGCTGTGATTTCATCAAAATCAGGAACCCTTCCACTGGGGAAGCTCCTACCAACAATTGATACCTGCTCTGTGATTTATAGTAATAATTATAGCTAATATTTATAAAGCACCTACTACATTCCAGGCATTGAGTTAAGAACTTTGTAAATATTATCTCATTTGATCCTCGCAACAACCCTAGGAGGTAGATGCTATTATTATCCTCATGTTGGAGTTGAGGAAACTGAGGCAAACAGAGGTTAAGTGATTTCCCCAAGATCACACAGCTAGTAAGGATCTGAGGCAGGATTTGAACTCAGGTCTTCCTGACTCCACACCAAGTTCTCTCTATCTACTGTACCACCCATCTGCCTTTGAGAGATTTCCCTGGAGCAGAGAGTTAAGTGATAGTCTCAGGAACATAGGTGGTATGTGTCAGAGGTAAGACTTGAACCCAGATCTTCCTGATTCTGAGGTTTACTGCCATGCTGCCTGTCTGTTATTGCTCTGCAATTTTCAGTCATAGGCAGTTTCCTAGAACACTGAGAGATTTGTTCAGGGCCACTATCTAGCTTAGTCAGACTCACCTCCCCCTAACCCTACCTCAAAAATACACCACCAAATACCACCTCATAGCACACTGATGCACTGGCACTTGTATTCTTCTTGTATCATCACCCTTGAGGAAAGAAAAATGGATACAAATGTTACAATTCTATCAGGTAGTACCATGGAGATTAGAAATACAGGCATCTTGAAAAATAAAATATTATCTCTTAAGCATTATTTCTTAGATGCTGTCTTAGAGTCATTGGATTATACTTTTCCAGATGTATGTATGATTTTCTTTGTCATAAATAACAGACTTAATTTTTTTGTTTGTTTTTGGAGGCAATCAAGGTTAAGTGACTTGCCCAAGGTCACACAGCTAATGTCTGAGGTCAGATTTTAACCTGGGTCCTCCTGATTCCAGGACTGATGTTCTATCTACTGGACCAACTAGCTGCCCCTTACATAACACACTTACATTCTTGTAACACATATTGGACTAGTCACATAGAAATTTGGAGAGTTGTTGGTCTATGCTCTTCCCCACCAAGAGATGAGCACTTAAGGCCAATTTCAAAATTTGGTTTCTATTTCCTAATCACATGAGTTTACAGATGCCTTGGTCCTACTTTCAGATAGCTGTATGACACCTAGATACCATGGAATATGCCGAGCCCCTTCCTGTTCTACTACTATGTAAAACAGGATTTCTAGGGCATAGGGCATGGAGCCCCATTATAAGGAATAGGTTTTCCTGTAATCCTCAACCATAAGCAGGATTCATTTGTACTCATAGTTCTTTTATTCTCTAAACAGCTGCAATAGATTTCGCCTTGTGGCAGAGCCTCTCTCCTGGCATGAAAGGTTTCTATATACTTTGGGTACCTGTAACTTTTCTGGCTCATTTTTCTTGCCCAGGTAGAATTCAGCAATGTCAGCATTTGACAGTTCCCCAACGATGGCTACCAGTTCCCCTCATAATCTCTCATATTCACAAGGCTTGAAAACATGGGAATACATAGTAAAGGACAAAGAAAGATCTTTCTTCTGTTCAGGGGCAGGGTGCTTGCACCCTCTCCTTTAGGGATCTGCACAGTCTGTGACTTACAGTACTTCCTTTCATTGGCTTTCAGTAAGGGGCAAGGCTGAGATTTACCTCCATAGCTGTGCTTTGTGGCTTATTTTGTTTTTGTCAGTAATTCTCCTCCCTTCAGTCCTCTTACCTCTCATTGGCCTTTATTTGAAGCAGAGGTCATGAGTCTTTTTTTTTTTTTTTAAATCACTGTCTATGTCCTCTGCTCCTGGAAGATAACATTTAAAAATTATTTTATTACACAACATATGTCTTAGCAATAAGATTTAAAAATACAAATTACATCCATGTTAAATCCTGTGTATTTTTCATACTTTAAAAAAGAAATGCTCCCTATTCATTCTCATTCATTTTGTTTGTTTGTTGGGGCAATGAGGGTTAAGTGACTTGCCCAAGGTCACACAGTTAGTAGATGTCAAATGTCTGAGGCAAAATTTGAACTTGGGTCCTCCTGAATCCAGGGCCAGTGCTCTATCCACTGCACCACCTAGCTGCCCCTTCTCATTTGGTTTTGATGTTAGGATGAGATGATGCACTCAGAAGTCTTTGAACAAAGGAGGTTTATTTTGTCTAAACCCATCAAGAATACAGTGGTACTTAGCTTAGGTCTGGTCAGTCAGTTGGGTTATAGCAACTCAAGAGGTCTCAGAGTACCACCAACTCTGAAAGGCACTAGCCACTTGTAGGTGAGACCTTTCATGCCCCCAGGCTAGGAAGCTACATCAAGGGGTTGGATCAATCAGGTTATATGGAGAGAGGAAGTCAGAGAACTCAGGGATACTGAGTCAGGAAAACTCTGATCTTATCATAGTGAATTGAAATCCTTTTTAAACAAAATTGTTTTTTAGTAGAAAGATATGTATTTTCATCTTCTTTTTCTTTTTTCTTTTTTTTTTTTAGTGAGGCAATTGGGGTTAAGTGACTTGCCCAGGGTCACACAGCTAGTAAGTGTTAAGTGTCTGAGGCCGGATTTGAACTCAGGTACTCCTGACTCCAGGGCCGGTGCTCTATCCACTGTGCCATCTAGCTGCCCCCTCACCTTCTTTTTAAGCAGTGTGGTTCGGTGCCTGAGTTTAAAATCAACCCAACAATGTTATATTGAAATAGATATGAAGTATCACATCATAAATATCCTGTCTTTTTTAAAACCGATTCCTCCCACAACCCTCACCCCCCCATTTTAGCAAATACAAAAGGCAAACCCCCCAAAATAAGGCCCTATGAAGGGATCATGGATGAGGTACCAAGAAGGAACATAGACCCTTAAAGGATCACAAATTAGGCAGTTTATTACTCACAGATATGTGTGTGTCTCCCCAGCCCTACAGTTTCATAGTGAGCATACAGTGGGAGGCATATCCCAGTCAAGAGTCCAGATCTCTGGGTCTCTGCCCTTAGGTATGATTGTTGTTGCTGGGCAGGTTCACAGGGACTACGGGGGAGATCTTGGGGAGCAGTCAACCAGCAGGTACCCTAGACTGATCAGCCATGTCTAAAAAATATATGCTTCTTTCTGCGTTTTAAGTCTGTTACCTCTCTAATGTGAGGCAAGTGGCACATTTAATCCTTCTCTTTTGGATATGTGGTTAATAATTGTATTAATGAGAATTCTAAAGCCTTTCAGTGTCCAACCATCATCATGAGTCCTTGTCAGTGTCACCATCCGAAGGATGGTCTTTGTCGCTTCCCATTGTTCACATTTCCTCCAGTAGATGGTACTAATTACTTTCTCTCCATTCAACCATTGGCAAGCAGGGGGATTTCCCTGAAGCTTCAGCAGACAGTGTTACAGTTCTTTCTCACTTCTGGATGACTCGGGGCCTCTACTCTTTAAACCTTTTGCTGTTTTGTCCCCAGGTTTTGTATCTTCAGGTAGCTATGGCAATGATTCTCGGATAGCTCAAGGGGGTCATTAATGAATTGGTTCCATGTGACTCAATAGCTTCCTTTGCCCAGCACCTACCTATGCAGGGTCACTTCCTCCTCACATCAGCAGTCAGTCAATAAGCACTTATTAAGTACCTACTATGTGCCAGGCACTGTATTAAGTGCTGGAGATACAAAAAGCAAAAAAAAGGAGCTCACAGTCTAATGGAGTAGCCAATAAACAAATATGTACAAACATTATATTTAGAATAAATAGAAAATACTGAACAGAGGAAAGGTACTAGAATTAAAAGGGAAAACAAGAATTAAAAGGGGTTGAAAAAGGCTTCCTGTAGTAGATGGAGTTTTAACTGAGACTTAGAGGAGGGCAGGGAAGTCAGTGGGTCGAATTGTGGAGGGGGAACATTCAGGCATCGGGTTTAACCAGAGAAAATTGCCCCTCTCACTGAATAGTGCTGAAATCAGCACCTGGGTCAGCGCTGAATTTTTGTGTGAAGGAAATGACATTGATAGGATCGGAGATTTAAAGCTAGAAGGGACTTTAGATGGACCCTCATTTTATAGATGAGGAGCCGAGGCTAAGAAAGGCTAAGTGAGCTGCGCAGCATCACACAGTTAGTAGGCATTGGAAGTGGGATTTGAGCCTAACTCTAAGGCCAGCACTACCCCCCTACGCCATGATGGCGCTAAGCACTAGTCTTGTCTTTCTCCCACCTTTCTTTTCTTTTCTTTTCTTTTTGGTTGTTGGTTTTTTTTTTTTTTTTTTTTTTTGGTGAGGCAATTGGGGTTAAGTGACTTGCCCAGGGTCACACAGCTAGTAAGTGTCAAGTGTCGGAGGCGGGATTTGAACTCAGGTTCCCCTGAATCCAGGGCTGGTGCTTTATCTACTGTACCACCTAGCAGCCACCTGAGTTCAAATGTGGCCTCGGACACTTTTACTAGCTGTGTGACCCTGGGCAAGTCACTTAACCCTAATTGCCTCCAAAAAAAGTGGTCTACTCAAATTGTTAGAATTCCTTATCTTCCATTTCTTAACTATTAGCACTATGTCTTTACTTTACTGAATTTATGGTATCTAAGGTCTCCAGCAATTATAATTGACAATCTCAGGTTGATTTTCATCCTTTTCAGGTAAATTGACCCTGGCCTCTCTGAATTTTTCAACGTTATGACCATCCTTCTGTTTTGAAACCCTGGAACACTTCACTACCACTCTCCTGGTTCTTCTACCCTCTTAGCCATTTCTCTACTTCCTTGAGTTATTCATTATTACTATGGTTTGGTCATTAGCCCTGAGCTCTGGTCCAGTATCTCCAAGTGTGCACTGGATTTCACCTCTATGGTGTCCTACTGTTACACTAAGCTCAAAATCTTTATACCCTAATAAATCATCTCTCCCAAATGAGATTCCCGTCCTGTTTACCCTGTATCCTTCAGCGGTGCCAGAATTCTCCCCGTTAACTAATCTTGAAAATTCTCGGTCATCTTTATGATTATGCCAGCTAGTGTGGGGCCTGGAGTCAGGAAGACTCATCGTCCTGAGTTCAAATCTGGCCTCAGATGCTTACTAGCTGTGTGACCTTGGGCAAGTCACTTAACCCTGTTTGCTTCAGTTTCCCCATCTAAAAACGAGCTGGAAAAGGAAATGGCAAACCACTCCAGTGTCTTTGCCAAGAAAACACCAAGTGGGGTTATGATGAGTCAGACACAACTGAAAACAACCGAACAATAACAACCATTGTCCCATCCAATCAATCACCAAGTCCTGCCCACATTTTCCTTCATGATGTCTCTCAAAACTACTCCATCTTTTCCGTCACAAACTACCATGACCCCAAGGCAGAACCTCATTACATCACATCTGGTTTTTCTCACTCCTGTCTCTCCTCCCTCCAATTCATCTCATGTTGGATGAGAACAAATGTTTTTTACGTGAGAAAGGCCATTAGAGATTTCTAGTCCAATTCTTTAATTTTACAGCCTAGCCAAAATGTCCTTTCTTGCCACCTTCCATTTCTGTACTTTTGCACAGGTTGTCCTTGAAGCCAAGAACTTACGTCCTCTTTTGTCTCTCTCTCTCTCTTTTTTTTTTTTTTTTGCAGGGCAATGGGGGTTAAGTGACTTGCCCAGGGTCACACAGCTAGTACCAAGTATCTGAGGCCAGATTTGAACTCAGGTACTCCTGAATCCAGGGCTGGTGCTTTATCCACTGCACCACCTAGCTGCCCCCTTTTGTCTCTTAGAATCTGTGGATTCTTCCAAAATTCAGTCCCAGTTCCACTTTCTACATGAAGCCTTTCTTGATTTCCCAGCTATGAATGTCTCCCCTTCCAAAAATAAATTACTCGGCCTTTATTTTATGCATACTTATATGTGTACATCTAATCCCTCTTAATAGACTGTAAATTCCTTGAGGACAGGATAGATTTATTTTGGCTTTTGTATTACCAGGACCTAGCAGAGTACCTTACACACACAGGAGACACTTAATAATAAATGCTTATTGATTGGAGATGAGTCAAAAATATTTCGACTTATCTAAAGTTATACAGCGAATTGAGGCACCTAGGTGATACAGTGGGTAAAGTATTGGGCCTAGAGTCAGGAAGACCTGAGTTCAAATCTGGCCTTAGCCACTAGCTATGTGACCTTGGGCAAATCACTTAACCTCTGTTTGCCTAGGAGTATACTAGATGGCTCAGTGGATAGAGTCTAGAGTCAGGAAGGTCTGACTTCAAATCTGGCATCAGATACTTAACTGTCTCTGTGACCCTGGACAAGTCATTTAACCTCTGATTGCTTTAACCCAATGGAGAAGGGAATGGCAAACCATTCTAGTATCTTTGTCAAGAAAACCCCATGGGGCAGCTAGGTGGCGCAGTGGATAGAGCACCGGCCCTGGAGTCAGGAGTACCTGAGTTCAAATCCGGCCTCAGACACTTAACACTTACTAGCTGTGTGACCCTGGGCAAGTCACTTAACCCCAATTGCCTCACTCACAAAAAACAAACAAAGAAAAAATCATTGGCTCATAGAGTTGAAACATTGGAAGGGACTCTAAAGGCCAACCAGCTCAACCTCCTCTATGAAGAATGAATTCTCCCAAGAACATTTACCACTGCTTAAATTCTTCTAGTGATGGCAATCATTTCATAAGCCCATTCTGCTTCAGGCATCTTCGGGCAAGAATTTCTGATACTGCATTGGAATATATCTGCCTATACTGGTTAGTCCTGGTTCTCCCCTCTGGTGCCCCTCATTTAGCCCTTCTCATAAACTGTTGGGGCAGCTGGGTGGTATAGTGGATAGAGTGCCAGCCCTGGAGTCAAAAAGATTCATCTTCCTGAGTTCAAATCTGGCCTCAGACACTTACTCACTGTGTGGCCCTGGGTGAATCATTTAACCCTGTTTGCCTCAGTTTCCTCATTTGTAAAAGGAGCTGAAGAAAAAAATGGCAAACCACTTTAGTATCTTTGCCAAGAAAACCCCAAATGGGGTCATGAAGAAAGAGTTGGACGCAACACAAAACGACTGAACAACATAAACTGTCATATTACTATCTTACTCTTTTTTTCCATATGTCTTCTCTTCTCAAAATGATGTTGTAAACTCCCTGCATCTCTTGAGTTTCGGATTGTGGCATGTCTTAGTCAGTCTGACACTTGCTGTTAGGCAGGAAGGGATCTTACTCCAGAAAAGAGGGAAAAAAGCCTTATTTTATTGTTTCCTTTCCAGTCTGTCTTCTCACAGAGAAGCCTAGACATTCATTGGCAGTGAGAGGCTGGGCTATGTGCCAGCCTACCAAGGAAAGGGAGAAAACTCCACTAAAGCTTTCGAAGCAAGTCTTGACCCCTGCTCCACTCTCCGGAACTGGCAGCACTGTCTCTTGTTATCAGGCCCCTGAGAAGAGGTGAGCTCATAGCTTTAAGGTTTCTATGGTGACCAGCACTATGGTATGGTCAGTTAGCAGGTGTTTTCATATATTTGTCAGAAATCCCAGGATCCTGTTATGGTGCACAGTCTGTTGCTGGTGCAGTAGTTAAACTCTGGGGAATTTGCACTCTGGTGAAGTACTCTGCATCCTTCCTTGCAGATATTGTCACCAGCAATGCATATTTCAATACTTACCCTTCCCTGGCAGGCCATCCCACACTCAGCTGCTGGTTGAGAGCTTTGTCACATCAGGACGCCCAGGTCCTTGCAGACACTTATTGCTAAATAGCACGAATTCTGTGGCTCCTTGCAGTCCTCCATTGTAAATCCCTGCTGTCAGCATGTGTATTTTCTTGGAACAGACCTAATTCCTTCTACTATTGAAACTACAGCCTATATAAGCAGAGTGTCCTTATCTCAACTCTCACTCTCATAGATGATTCAGGTTCCAAAGCATTGCTGCATCATCCCTCCATGAGGGTTTTAAGTGTACCCCATGTGGAGCTGGGAGTGATTATTTAATGCCACTGTCTCAAGCCCCCATTGGTGTGCTTCTTTGCAAGATTATTAACTTCAGAATCAATTTAGTCAGCCAGCCTTAAATATATTTTTTCATTCTTTAATAGAGAATATTTTATTTTTTCCCTAATTACATGTTAAAACAATTTTTAACATTTAAAAAAGTTTTGAGTTCCAAATTCTATCCTTCCCTCTTCAAATATAAATTATACTTAGATATATTTTTGAAAGGCATATTTACTAAGGTAAGAGCATTAGACACAAAACATTACCCCCTGCCTCAAATTTGTGATATACTCTCTCACAGGCACATATAGAGTTCACATGAAAGTGGCTTCAAACTTGTAGGAAGGTAGGTGGCAGAGCGGTTAGACTTGAATTCAAATCTGACCTTAAATACTAGCTGTGTGATCCCAGGCAAGTGACTCACCAGTTTGCTTCATGGGGATAATAATAGCACCTACTTCTCCAGTTATTGTGAGGATCAAATGAGATAATAATTGTAAAGTGCTTAACACAGTCCCTGGCACATAGTAAACCCTAGATACACGTTGGTCATCATTATTATTAGGCACATGCTAGAAATACTGTTCTCCCAGATGGGCACAAAATTTTATTTCTTAAGCATGGTGAATCTGTCCTTGATTAGGAATGGATATGCCGCAACTAACTTAATCACTGCTATTTTAAGGGGACAATATAAGGATACTAATGAAAAAATGAGAAGTACAAATTCCTCCAAACTTTTGAAGTTTGAAATGTCCTCCTCCAGTCAAAATTGGAATGGAAGGAGGAGGGAGATAGTGAGGAAACTAGTCCTTCCCTTCCCTTCAGGCATTTCCGTATCAGGGAATGCTGGCATGCTCTCTCTCTCTCTCTCTCTCTCTCTCTCTCTCTCTCTCTCTCTCTCTCTCTCTCTCTCTCTCTCTCTCTCTCATTTGCCACTAGTTGAAAAACCCTATTTCATATAACTTTTTTATACAGGAACCAGAGAGCATGATGGAATAGAATTTCTGTCTGAAAAAATTTCACTTCCTCCAATGGCTTTCAAAGACTTTTCACACGTAATGTAAATCCTTTGGTTGAGATTGATTGATTGATTGATTGAGCATTTTAGCATTTATTTTTAGTGGGGATAGGATGACTTGATTGGGTAAATATCACTCAAGTCCACCCTTATATAATTAAGGACTTTCTATAATTAGTATCATCAGGAGGCTTTACTTTGTTTTCCAATTAAGACATCATCCTAAGAGGTTAGTTATTTTAAAAATGGAATCTGTTGTCCCTTGTTGCTCCAACCGTTGTTGCTATTCTGCTCTGATTTGGTTGTGTCCTTCAGGGTATCTCTATATTGTCCACAAATTGGCCTAGATGTATTATTGCATTGTGTGTTTTCAGCTGTATCAATAACCTTTTCACACACAACTGAATAGATTAGCAACATGAAGATTCAAATTGGATTCTGAAGGGACTGAAATAACCAGACTGACCATATCACTGTAGTTATTTCATCTGAGTTGAAATTGTCAATATATTCTTCTTAGAACATTCATTTTATGAAAACAGAGAACTTTTCTCTAATTAATTTCTGTAATATGCCCCTAGTGCAGCACCATCTGTATACAGAGCAAGTGCTCAGTATGCTTGTTGGACAGGATTATTACAATTTAACCATTTCTTTATTTGGTTCCTCCATAAAAGATGAAAGTGTTTTTTATAATTTCCTTTTCATCTTCCCTTGATGGTGGTGGTGCTGGTGGTGGTGGGGTGTGTGTGTGTGTGTATGTCTGTGTGTGTGTGTGTGTGTGTGTGTGTTTGTTGGAAAGGAGGAGAGAGGATGACTTCACAAACTGACAGGAGTTTTTCATAGAAAGAATAAATAATTTGCTTAATAGAAGGTTAATAAATGTTTAGTGAATTGAATTCTCATAGAAAATTTGTTCTTGGCCTTCCTAAAGAAAATGAGGGATAATGGCAAGGTGACCATTCTGAATGTTTAATTTAGTACCTAGGATGTGACTGAGTTCTAAGCTTTGTTTAAACCTTGTCACAGCTCAGAGGATTATATATGTATTTGTATGTGTGTGGGCAGAGAATAGTTTCCCAGCATTGTATGTATAGAAATGTGAGAGTCCCTCAGGGGCACCATGACATGATATGACATTAACCAGTCCAGGAAACTGGGCAGCTTTAAATAGATGAAGGCAACATTCACCAACAGTTTGGAGGGGAGTGTGCTTTGGAAACAGGATACTGATTTTCTGGTAAGGTTATAATTTAGGGAAGGGTCGAATCAACCTACTTCCCCCAAAGTATAGAAAAAATGGGACAGGAAAGGCTCTTAAAAATTAATATTATATATATATATATATATATATATATATATATATATATATATATATATATATATATATATATATATATATATATATATATAATCTTTGTGTCTCCTCCCTTCCCTACCCAGAGAGTCATCCCTTGTAAAAAAAAAAAAGTAAAAAAGGAGAATAATAAAGTAATTGGTTAAAACCAACCAACACATTGACTATGTCTGACAATATCTACATGCTTTATACACACATTCCCCTACCTCTCCAAAAGAGGTAAATTTTATCATCTCTTTTTCAAGTCCAAGTTTGGTCATTATAATGAGAGAGCATTCAGTTTCATTTTCCTTTTGGTCTTTCAATTTACATTGTTGTAGTTGGCATATATTGTTTTCTTGGTTCTACTTACTTCACACTGCAGTAGTTCATATTTCTTCCCATGCTTCTCAATACTCTTCATATTCATAGTTCCTTATAGCAGATTAATCTTCTATTCCATTAATGTATCATAATATTTAGCCATCTCCAATAGACAGGTTTATTTTGAATTCTTTCCAGCTACCAAAAATGCTTCTCTCTCTCTGTATGCATATGTGTGTGTGTGTGTGTGTGTGTGTGTGTGTGTGTGTGTGTGTGTGTGTGTGTGTATATATATATATATATATATAAACACTTTTATCTTTGGCATCCTTGGGATATATGACTAACAGTGAGATCTATGGTCAAAGGCTTTATTGTTGCTTTCTTTGTATATTTCCAAATTGCTTTACAGAGTAGTTGAAGTAATTTATAACTTCATTAAGTGTATTAGTGGACCTGTCTTTCTGTAATTCTTCCAACATTGACCATTTCTACCTTTTGTCAGTTTTACCAGTTTACTGGGTGTGAAATAAAGTTAGGAGTTGTTCTGATTTATTATTAATGACCTGTAGTTGCCTTCTATATGGTTGTTGATAGTTGGTAGTGCTTTTGAGAACTGTTTGTTCATATTATTTGACCATATATCCAATGGGGAAAAGTTCTTGGTCTTTGGAATTTGCATTAGATATGTGTGTGTATAAACACACACATATATAATGCAAGTACATGAGACCAAGAGCTCTATATGTGTGTACATCTATCTATCTATCTCTGTCTATCCACACACAGATACCTCTTGCATGTATATATGTATAATATAATATAGCATATACATATATTACATGCATGTATATGCACACATAATACATATATACACATAAATGGTTCATGGTCTTATGTGTGTGATAAAATAATGTAATTTGGCAGATGCCCAGGGGCCCCACCTGATTGATTTAGTATTGTTTGAATTGGGTGAGAATGAGAAACTGACTAAGTACCTGCTCAAGGATGATTGGATGGAGGCCACACCTGACCGGCCCTGAGTGACTTGTTGGTATACTATTGACGTCAGCAAGAGACCACTCTCAACTAACCAGCTTGAAGAACCTCCCCTTTGGGGGAGGGATAGAGGAACTAGGAAGTGGACGCTTGCTCATAGAAGAATTCTCTTTTTGGTAAAGAGGAACCAGCATGGTGGCAGATGGAGAACGGGGGGGCCACTCTTAGTTGTTCAGACACCGGCTCGAGGGTGAGAGATTTCACGTGGGCTGCTAGGAAAGGGAATTGCTTTCTTTATCTCTGGCTATATCAAATTATATCTGAGCTAGGATTTCCATGCTATAAGGAATCTGTTCTCAATCTCTCTTCACTAACTTACAATATATATTTTAATAAATCTTTAAAAGCCTAAACTCTTGCTGAATTTATCAGTGATTTTAGCCAGATTCCCCCCAAGACTTGGAGGGGCAGATTGGAACCCACAATTTAGACTTTAAACAACACATGTGTATATAGACACATATGTGTGTCTATATACATATGCATGTACACATATATTTATATTTACATATACACATATCTTGGATATCAGAACTATTTGATGTGAAGATTTTTTTCTTAATCCATAGCCCCTTTCATCCTGGTCACATGATTTTGGTCTTGCTAAAGCTTCACATAGTCAAAATTACCGATTTTTTTCTTTTGTGGCTACCTCTCTCCCTTGTTTGGTTAAGAGCTTTCTCTCTAGATTTAGCTGTGAAACATATGACACGGTTCCCTTCAAAAAACATTTTTCATGGTGGCCCACTGTTATTTTAGCCACTCTGCTTTCCAAGTCACTTAGTTTTGGATAATTGCTCCTGAAACATTTATTTTTGAGGCCTCTTCTAGGTTTGAATGAGGAAGTAAGTTTCTGATATTCAAGGAAAAGGAGACATCTGAGAAAACATGACACCTTGCCACATAAAGCACTTATAAGAGAATGCTTTTAATATGGGTTGTATATCTGAAAACAGTTGGTCTTCAAGATGTGTTGAAACTTCTCACTGGAAGAGTAAATCTCACTTGGGACTGTTGTGAAAAAGGACCCATAGCTTATAATTTAGGACAAAAGTCAATTAAAAAAAACCCAGTGATTTCATCAACAGTTATAAGCCACAACACGGAAAATGATGGATAAAGTGAATGAATAAGCATTTATTAACCACATACTATGCGCTAAGCACTGGAGATAGAAATAGAAAAATCAGGACAATCCCTATTCTCAAGGGGCTCGTCCTTTAGTCAGGGAAACCAACATACGTAAGAAAGTTTAGCTACAGAATAGATGGAAAGACCTGAGAGTCTTAGAGGTTCAGCATTGGTGTGAATTGGTCCAGAGGTCCTTAGGTTACACCTGTAGGTCAGGTGATGGTTCCAGGAGTCCAGAGGCTATGGAGGTAGGTCAAATGGTAAGACTTTCAGGATCTTAGGAGGCAGTGGAAGGGCAGAGGGTGAGGCGCAGTGATCCTCTGTCTCACTGGAATGAATAAAGCTGGTGATTCGCATCACATCCAAGCCATGCTAGCAATCAAGCCACTTTGATGGGTTCTGGAAGGCCTGGACCAATGGAGGGGGGTGAAGGTAGAAGGCAAGGGTTATGATGGGTCTTTATGATATCTGGTGTTCCACAGTTGGTATTGTGACTTCCTGGACCAAAGGGAAAGGGCAAGTGTGGTGGTCAGAGGAGGAAGGGTACCCCCAGTGGCATTAGGACTTCCCACTGCCCATGCCTTTGGGCTCCTTCTTTGAACAGCCTGGGATTGGGACAGGGTTCAAATCAAGTATGGAAGGGCACTCTTGGTAGTGCCAGGATTTCCCAACACTGAGCTGTCCTAGAAAAGAAGATTGTTTATTGTTCGTCATTTGTCCTTCATTCTCAAAGAGGATCAGGAAGGTGGTGTCATGACTTGAAAGTGAATTGGATTTAAGTGAGGAAGGGCTGTGCAAAGTCACCAATCTCACTTTGTTCATCTGGATTCAGTGACAAGATATAGATCAGGATGACTGGTGATGGCCCCAGATGCAGTGGAGACAAGAAGAGAAGTCTTTATGGAGGTTGAATTCAATTCAGAAGAATGTAAGCCAATTACTACAAGTTTTTATAGACTATAGAAAATGCTGGGTTCATAAACAGTCTGACACTAAACTTGAAGTTAGGGGGTTTTTTTGTTTTGTGTGTGTGTGTGTGTGTGAGGCAATTGGGGTTAAGTGACTTACCCAGGGTCACACAGCTAGTGTCAAATGTCTGAGGCTGGATTTGAACTCAGGTCCTCCTGACTCCAGGGCTGGTGCTCTATCCACTGTGCCACCCAGCTACCCCAGTTTGTTGTGTTCTAAGGAAAGAGAGACAGACAGACAGACAGACAGACAGACAGACAGACTGAGTTCCTAATCTACTAGTCTGCCATTGGCTTTGGTCTCTGAGACAGGATGGATTTTGTCGACCTTTGGACTAGCCTTGTACAAGAACTAAGAAGAAAGCAAAACTACAAGAGTTCAATGTGACTGCTCTGAAATTTAGCTCATTTTAAAATGGCATCAGTCATGTCCAAAAATGGAAAATAAAGGCTCCCCCCTCCACCCAGTGTCACCAGGGAGTTGTATAAGTAAGTATTTCTCTGGGATTTGATATTTGGTTCCATATACTTTTTCTCTGCTTGAGATTGATTTCTTTAGCCAACTGAGATTTTTCAAGTACTGAAGAATTTGGAGGTTCTGGCAATGAGTTGTGATTTCCCCTAGCTCTGTTTCTGTTGATATTCCTTTTGATCAATAGCTTATGCTGTACTTCCTTTCAAATTTGGTTTTGGGGTTGAACTCTGAACCTTGGCAACTAAGGACCATAGTAAAGAGAGTGTTGGACTTGGAATCTGGAAAACTTTTTTAAAAAATAGTATTTTTTTCCAGTTACACGTGAAGATAGTTTTCAACATTCATTTTTGCAAGATTTTGACTTCCAAAATTTTCTCCCTCCCTTTCTTTCCTCCCCACTCCCAAAGCCAGCAAGCAATCTGATATAGGTTATACATTATAATCATATTAAACATATTTCCACATTAATCATGTTGTGAGAGAAGAATGAGAACAAAAGGGAAAAAACCATAAGAAAGAAGAAACAAACAAAAAACCAACAAAAAGCGAAACTAGTATGCTTTAATCTGCATCTTCATAGTTCTTTTTCTGGATGTGGAGAATATTTTCCATCACGGGTCTTTTGCAATTGTCTTGGATCACTGTATTGCTGAGAAGAGCTAAGTTTATCACCGGTGATCACCACATGATGTTGCTATTACTGTGTACAATTTTCTCTTGCTTCTGCTCACTTCACTCAGCATCAGTTCGTGGAAGTCTTTCCAAGTTTTCCTGAAACCTGCCTGCTCATCATTTCTTATAGCACAAGAGTATTGCATTACATTCATATATCACAACTTGTTCAGTTATTCCCCCATTGATGGACATCACCTCAATTTCTAATTCTTTACCATCACAAAAAGAGCAGTTATAAATATTTTTGTACATGTGGGTCCTTTCCCCTTTTTTATGATCTCTTTGGGAAATAGACCTAGTAGTAGTATTGTTGGGTCAAAGGGTATGCACAATTTTATAGCCTTTCGGGCATAGTTCCAAATTGCTTTCCAGAATGCTTGGATCACTCCACCAACAATGCATTGGTGTTCCAATTTTCCCACATCTTCTCCAACATTTACCATTTTCCTTTTTTGGGGGAGGGGGTCATATTAGCCAATCTGATAGGCATGGGGTGGTACCTCAGAATTGTTTTAATTTGCATTTCTCTAATCAATAGTTATTAAGAACATTTTTTTTCCATATGGCTGTAGATAGCTTTAATTTCTTCATCTAAAAACTGCCTATTCATATCCTTTGACCATTTCTCAACAATTTGTATTATTATAAATTTGATTCAGTTCTCTAATATTTTAGAAATTAGGGCCTTATTAGAAACACTGGGGAGGAACTTCTGGGGCGGAGCCAAGATGGTGGAGGAAAGGCAGTGAGCTCCTGAACTCATGACATGATTGCTCCAAAAAACATCCAAACAACGCCATAGGAAAATGCCTGGAGCAGCAAAACTCAGAAGAATGTGCTGAAATCATCTTCTAACCAATAATGGCTTGGAAGGTCGGAAGGAGGGAGCTGCTGTGCTGAGACAAGAGTGGAGCCCAATCCCACAGTCACCCTGACACAGATCCAGTCCCAGGAAGGCCTCACCAGAAAAGCAGACCCCCAGAGCCTCTGAATCAGCTGAAGCACCAGTGTTGTCTGGAACTAAGCTCACAGTCTGGTGAGTGGGATGAGTCCTGGGCAGTGGGGAGACTACAGGGGTCTATGCTGGTGCTAAGGCAGAACTTGGATTTTACACCCCTGCTGAGAACCAGGAGGTAGGCTTGAGTAGAAGTGGCCCAGGTTGGGGAGGGGCACAGGCTCATCAGAGCTAACAACCACAATACACAAAGCTGGTTGATTGGCAAGTTGGTCTGGGGTCATCTAGGACTGGGAAACAGGCCGGGCAAGGGAAGAACCTGATTCTCCTTAAATCATACCACCTGGGACTTCTTAAGCTTGGGATACTGCAGCCTGGAAACAGTGCCCCACTTTAAGGAGCTAAAAGTCAAGTAAAAGAAAGGCAAGATGAGCAGACAGAGAAAGGAGAGGACCATAGAAAGTTTCTTCAGTAACAAGGAAGACCAAGGGGCACCCTCAGAGGAAGATGTCAACATCAGGGTCACTATATCTAAAGCTTCCAAGAAAAATACGAATTGGTCTCAGGCCATAGAGGTGCTCAAAAAGGACTTTGAAGATAAAGTTAGAGAGGTAGAGGAAAAAATGGAAAGAGAAATGAGGGTGATGCAGGAAAGACATGAGAAAAAAGTCAACAGCTTGAAAAGTCAAATGGAAAAGGAGGTACAAAAGCTCTCTGATCAAAATAATTGCCTAAGAATTAGGTTGAACAAATGGAAGCCAGTGACTTTTATGAGAAACCAAGACACAATAAAGCAAATCCAAATGAATAAAAAAAATAGAGGGTAATGTGAAATATCTTCTGGGAAAAACTGCCAACCTGGAAAATAGGTCCAGGAGAGATAATTTGAAAATTATTGGTCTACCTGAAAACCATGATCAAGGAAAGAGCTTAGACACCATCTTCCAAGATATTCTCAGGGAAAATTGCCCTGAAATTCTAGAAGAAGAAGCTAAAATAGAAATTGAAAGAATTCACCAATCACCTCCAGAAAGAGATCCCAAAAAGAAAACTCCTAGGAATATTATAGCCAAATTCCAGAGCTCTCAGGTCAAGGAGAAAATATTGCAAGCTGCCAAAAAGAAAGAATTCAAGTACTGTGGAGCCACAGTCAGGATAGCACAAGATCTAGCAGCTTCTACATTAAAGGACCAGAGGGCATGGAATATGATATTCCAAAGGGCAAATAAAATGGGATTACAACCAAGAATCACCTACCCAGCAAAACTCAGCATTATCTTTCAGTGGAAAAAAGAGGACTTTAATGAAAAAAGAAGACTTTCAGATATTTGTGATGAAAAGACCTGAACTGAATGGCAAATTTGACTTTCAAATACAAGACCCTAGAGAACCATAAAAAAAAAAAAAATTGTAGCTGGGGGACATACCTGGGGTCATACAGTGGGCGACTGTCTTGTGTCTGAGGCCAGGTTTTGGCTGGGATCCCCCTGGGTCCAGGGGTGATGCTTTGTCCACTGTGTCACTTAGCTAGGTGATGACATCTTTAGGGTTAAATTGAGGGGTGAAGGGAATTCATTGGGGGAGGGGGAAAGGCAGAAGCGAAATCCTACATTGAAAGTAACAGGAAAAGGCTTATGGAGTGGGGAAAGAGATGGAAGAGGAGCAGGGCAGTAAATGAATTTTATACTCATCAGAAAAGGCTCAAAGATCTTAAATTCATTGGAGCTGCCTCAAGGAGGAACTAACCTCCTTGACACACCCAACTGGGTGGAGTAATCTATTTAATCTGGGCAGTAAATGATCCTAACACTCATCAAAATTAGCTCAAAGACCTCAATCTCATTAGAATTGGCTCAAGGAGGGAATAATGTACACACTCAATTGGGTGGAGTAATCTCTATAACCCTACAGGAAAATCGGAGGGGAAAGGGATAAAGAGAGAGGGGCAAAAGAAGGAAGGGCAGAGTGGGGGAGGGGATAGACAGAAGCAAATCCCTTTTGAAGAGTGATAGGATGAAAGATGATGGATAATAGAATAAATATCATGAAAGATGATGGATAATAGAATAAATATCATGGGGAAGGGAATAGGATGGAAGGGAAATAGTTAACAATAGTAATCATGAAAAAGAGAAAAGGGGGAAAATTGTACAAAAAATATTTATAGCAACTCTTGGTGGAGCCTAAGAATAGAGAATCAAGGGAACGTCCATCAATTGAGGAATGATGGAAAAAGCTGTGTTATATGATTGTAGTGGAATGGTCTTGTGCTACAGGAAATGAAAAACAGGATGATCCCCCCAAACCTGGAAAGACTAATGAACATCTATGTATAGTGAAGTGAGCAGAACTGGGAGGACATTGTGCATAGTGACAGCAGTATTGTTCAATGAGCAATTGTGAATGACTTACCTACTCTCAGCAATGCAACGATCCAAGACAATCCCAAGAAACTAATGAGGAAGCTTACTATGCACCCCTATAGAAAGAACTGATAAAAAGAACACTTGTGGATTGTACATATATAACCTGATTGCGATCTTGTGGAGGGGGGAGGAAAGGGAGGGAGGGAGGGAGAAAAATTTGGAACTCTACATCTTATGAAAATGAATGTTGAAAACTACCCTTACATGTAACTGGAAAATAAAATAAATGTTTGTTGCTAAAACAAACAAACAAACAAAAAAAAAAAACAAAAAAAGGAGACACTGGGGGCAGCTAGGTGGTATAGTGGATAGAGCACCGTCCCTGGATTCAGGAGGAACTGAGTTCAAATCCAGCCTCAGACACTTGACACTTACTAGCTGTGTGACCCTGGGAAAGTCACTTAACTCCCGTTGCCTCATCCCCTCCCCCACCCCAAAAAAAAGAAAGACAGAAAGAGAGAGAGAAAGAAACACTGGCTGTAAAAATTGTTTCCAGCTTTCTGCTTTCCTTCAAATCTTGGTTGCATTGGTTTTGTTTGTGTAAACCCTTTTTAATTTAATGTAATCAAAAAGATCCATTTTGCATTTCATAATGTTCTCTATGTCATATTTGGTCATAAATTCTTCCCCTTGCCATAGATCTGACAGGTAAACTGGAATTGAGAAAACTTCAGGTCAAATCTTTCTGACCTATGTGATTTTGGACAAGTCATGTAACTGCTATCTGCCTCAGTTTTGTCATCTGCAAAATGAGGATAATAATGGCACGTACTGAGAATAGTAGCACCCAATGAGAAGATAGGACTCATTGGAAAAGACCTTGATGTTGGGAAAGATTGAAGGCAAAAGGAAAAAAGGATGGAAGAGGATGAGATGGATAGATAGTGTTATAAAAAAAATTAACATGAACTCGGATAGACTTTGGGGAGATAGTGGAGGATAAGGGCCTGGTGTGCTATGGTCCATAGGGTCATGAAGAATTGGACAGAACTGAAGAACAATAATAGCATCTACCACCCAGAGTTATTGTGAGGATAAAATGAGATAATATTTATAAAGCACTTTACAAACCTTAAAGTGCTCTATAAATATTATTATTTATTATCAGCACTGTATCATATTTTCTATGCAATAAAAGAAATTATACTCTCTTCTGGGAAAAAGTTAGTGGTTCCAGCATGAGAGCTATTCTACAACTAAAGAAGTTTAATTTTTTTCCTTTTAATTGTATTTTTAGTAAAAAAAAAATTTTTTTTACAGGGATAATTTGAAAGAGGAAGTGATCAATCTCTCCTAACTATACTATTTCCTATATTTAAGAGTGAATGCTTCTATAAGGAATGGTTCTTCTGTTAAATCAACAGTCTTCCTAAAGAAGAAAAGAGAGTCTGTGCACAAAACAAATATATCAAAGGGAGATTTACTAAAGGATCTTCTTTAGAGTTGACCAAGGCTCAGGCAGGCTCAAAACTGGGCATTCTATAAGTCTTCAAGTCTGTGTCTTGAGGTAGACCTCCACTGGCTGTCTGGGTAGATGCCTGTGATGGCAGAACAACTCATGGGTGTGTGGCAAACAACATAGCTTCCTAGTATAATTTAGGGACAGCTAGGTGGTACAGTGGATAGAACACTGGACCTGCAGTCAGGAAGACCTGAGTTCAAATCTGGCCTCAGATACTTACGAGTTCTGTGACCCTGGGCAAGTCACTTAACCTCTGTTTGCTTAAGTTTCCCCATCTACAAAATGGGGATAATGATAGCACCTACCTTCCAGGGTTGATGCAAAGATGGAATGAGATAATAATTGCAAAGCACTCAGTGCAGTGGCTGGTGCATAGTAAGCACTATATAAATGTTAGTTATTGTTATTACTGACACTTTATAGTTTATTGATGAGTTAAGTCTTCTCAGATTTCTATGAGAAAAAAAATTGAAGCAGTTACCTTCTGACTCAGAGGTCTGAGATTGTTATTACTGCTGAGATTTGAATTTCACAAGCTGATGTATACTGGTGAGATATGGATGACAGAACTGTTATAGGATTATTGAATAAATGTAATTTCTCAAATTATGGACAAAATAGTGGAATTTGATTTGTAACAATAAGCTATCAAAGATGAAGAAAAGTCCATACAAGAAATATGAGGAGAAGGAGGAGGAGGAGGAGGAGGGGAGAGAGAGAGAGAGAGGTAAAAGGATTGATTTCATGATTACATTAGTTAAATTTAGAGCTGGAAGTGTTAGTGGCTGTTGAGGAATGTCCAGATGACTAGAGGAACAGTTTGGAAGCAGAGGATCAGAGAAGTCATTTGGTGGTCAATTAGCTTGATTGAGATACCATTGCCTAATGACTTGTTAGTCAAGCACAGCTTGGATCAACTCAGTTTAGCAACATAGAAGCTATTTTCATTAAGGAACTTTTTGTGGACTGTTCCTGAGATCTAAATAAAACACAAGTTTATAATTCCATAGTTGTGAGTAATTCTGAGCACATCAATTTCCTTACTCATGTGCTTCCTTGTCAGGTTTCTATGTATGAGTGGAAATGTATGACTCAGGTTCATGTGTGTATTGTGAAATATTTTATTATTAATGTACTTGTTTTGATATATGAGTATGTGTGATGCTATTATTATTTCTTTTGACTTTATTGTTAAGTTCTAAAAGTATCATTATTGTGAGTGCCTAGTTTTGTGTAAATGGAAGCACATTAGTAGGGGCTCAAGAGCTAAAGTGGTGATTAGAAGAAGTATATTCCATCAAAATAGGCTTATGTTCCAAGAGATAGAGAATATTATAAAATGTAAAATGGATGATTTTGATGACATTAAATTAAAACGTTTTTGTACAAATAGAAGCAGCGCAGCCAAAATTAGAAGGGAGGCAGAATGCTGGAAAACAATTTTTATAGCCAGTATTTCTGATAAAGGCCTCATTTCTAAAATATATAGGGAACTAAATCAAATTTATAAGAATGCAAGTCATTCCCCAATTGAGAAAAGGTCAAAGGATATGAACAGGCAGTTTTCAGATGAAGAAATCAAAGCTATCTATTTTCATATGAAAAAATGCTCTAAATCACTATTGATTAGAGAAATGCAAATTAAAACAATTGTCTTGGATCACTTGGATCACAATTCCAAGGTACCACCTCACACCTATCAGATTGGCTAATATGACAAAAAAGGAAAAGAATAAATTTTGGAGAAGCTGTGGAAAAATTGGAACACTAATACACCTTTGATGGAGTTGTGAATTTATCCAACCATTATGGTGAGCAATTTGGAACTGTGCTCAAAGGTCTATGGGACTGTGCATACCCTTTGACCCAATAATACCACTACTAGGTCTGTATCCCAAAGAGATCAAAGAAAAGGGAAAAGGACCTACATTTACAAAAATATTTATAGCTGCTCTTGTGGTGACAAAGAGTTGGAAATTGAGGGGATACCCATCACTGGAGAATAGCTTAAACAAGTTATGGTATATTAATATAATGGAATACTATTGTGCTGTAAGAAATGATGAGCAGGAGGATTTCAGAGAAACATGGAAGGACTTACATGAACTGATGCTGACTGAGAGGATCAGAAACAGGAGGACATTGTACACAGTAATAGCAACATTGTGTGATGAACAATGGGGATAGACTTGGCTCTTCTCAGCAGTGCAACGATCCAAAACAATTTCAAATAACTCATGATAGAAAATGTTCTCCACATCCAGAAAAAAGAACTGTGGATTCTGAATGCAGATCGAACCATACTGTTTCTACTTTTTTTTTTGAGGTTTTTTTCCCTTTTGTTCTGATTGTTCTTTTCCAACATGACTAATGCAGAATTAAGTTTAATGTGATTGTACATATATAACCTATATCAGATTGCTTCCTGTCTTGGGGAGGGGGGAGGGAAGGAAGGGAGGGAGAAAAATTTGGAACTAAAAATCCTATGAAAACAAATGTTGAAAACTATCTTTACATGTAACTGGAAAATAAAATACTTTTATGATAAAAAAGGGTTATGTTCCTGGAAAATTTTAGGGTAAACTTATGGTGTTATCTCCTTCATTAGAATATGAACTTCTTGAAGGCAGAAATCATGTTTTTGTTTTTTGTCTCTTTAAATCACTAGTATTTAGCATAGTGCCTGACATATAATTAGCTCTTAATAAATAAATGCTTGGTGATGGTGGTGGTGGCGGTCCTTCTTTGGAAACATATCTACTAGCATAAGAGCAGAATGGAGTGAGTCTCTTCTCAGGGAGGAAAAAAATATCTCCAGTTTCTTCAAACATTCTTAATAGGAGATTTTCAGACCCTTCATCATTCTGGTTATCTGTCTCTAGAGCTTCTCTGGTTTGTTATTGTCTATCTTAAATTATGACTTAAAAATTGAATACAGAACTTCTTACATGGTCTCACTAGTTTAGAATACAGTAAAATTATCACTTAACCATGAACTGGATGCTATTTCTATTAATGCAACCTGTTTCAGGCAGGGACCAGAGTTGTTACAGTGAAACATTTGGAATTTAGGTGTGCAAGTGATATGGGATGGAATTTAGGGTCAAAAAAATGATAAGACTCAGTGACTCAGTTTCCCAAGTTTTATTACAATACTGTGAGTGAACACAGGGAGAGAACCAGAAAAGTGGAAAGATATCTCTCAAATAAGGAAAGATAGAAAGTTATATTTATAGTTTGGATAAATTGATTATCAGTCTCATTATAATAATCTCCACCTTAAGGAGGTGCAGGGGAGGGCTTATTCTAATTTGGAGTTCCTGGGGGCTTAAGCCAACCTCCAAGGTGGGTACCTTTTTCCATGGAGGTATGTTTTTGGGGTTTACACATCATAAGGTGAATCTGGGGACAAATTTGGCCTTTTCTGTGCATGTCACTTTTTGATTCCCATGTTCAGTTTTCAAAATATCTTCATTTATCAGTTTGAATTTCTATACCCTGTCAATGTATCATTGTTATGGTTAAAGTCTCTATGACCTGCCTCTTTATGTTCTTGTTATGGGTACTGATTAATGGGGGTACACGAAAACCTAGGACTTGACTTATATTAATGAAGACTCAAGTCTTAAATTATCCATTAACCGGGGTCTGAATCCCTTTTAGAGATCTTATATAAATTAGATCTTGGGTCTTAGGTTTTTCTGTTAACCCTTTTTTTACTTCCTACATCACAAGTAGGTGGTTTACTGAACTAGAAAGAGTATGGCCCTCAAAAAGAAGCACAAATACAGTGTAACATACATTATATATTCTCCCACAGTTCTGTGGAGATGTACTCAATGACCCCAGATGGAGATGGTCCAAGCAGAGTGTGTCTGAGCATGTCTGAGAAGTCCAGGAGGTGCTAGGGTGATCCTTATATTCTCTTTGGGAAGCCCCTCCCTTTTGTATAGTCTCTTACCACACTTATACCTTAAGTCATTCCTGTGGGGAAAATTTTTCATTGGCTCATGTTAGCTCTATTGTGTCTGTTGTCTAACAACTTTCCAGCTTAACTCAATTCCTACGGCTATAAAACCTAAGATTATGTTAACTTTTTAAATAGCAGCACCATACCATTGACTCCTTTTAAACTTAAAACCTCCACTTCCCTTTGGTACTGCTAAGACAAGTATCCTTGAACTTGTACTGGTACAGTGATTTTTTTTTTTTTTTGGAACCTCAGTGCCAAACTTTTTTTTTCTCTGTTAAATTTCATCCCATTCTTAGAGTCTCAAGTTCACAACCTCTTGAGAAATTAAAGACTTTGAAAGTAAAAATGTGATCTTTTGTAACATCCATAATTCTAGTCTAGTGAGGCAAGTCTTTGTAGCAGCTGGGTTGCAAGGCCAAAAAATTTCACCTTGTCATCCTGCTCATCGGTCTAATAACACTTTTCAAAACACTCTCTGAGCTGTAGATGAAAGGTGGTAGGTGAGTACAAATGTTAATTAACTCAAATGCTTACTTATTCAGGAATGTTCAATATTATTCTATCCCCTCCTTTTTGAACATGACAGTACTCTGACAATGACTCAGATCTGTGTTCTTTGTTGAAACTTCAAACATAGAAAAGGTAAAATGATACTCCAGTCTTCTCACAATAAACCTACTTCATTCCATAGGTGATGGGAACATGTCTGACGTGGCACCATCCATTCTGAAATGAAAAGCAATCACTACCGGGAGTGTTGAAGTGCCTGAAACTTCTTTGAATAGTCAAATTCACAGTGATCAACAGGAAGACCAGTTTGAATGAATACAAAAATCTAAATATAGAACAGTTTAAAGGAAAGGATTTTTAATTCATTTAGGTAGCTAAACTAGGCTAACAGCGTGGACAATATAGGAACTGATAGGTATCTTTTGTAATTAGTGAATTACTTGTGAACAATTTAGTTTTTCTGAGTACTTTGAATAGATTTTTTGTTTTGTTTTGTTTTTTGTTTTTGTTTTTTGTGGGGCAATGGAAGTTGAGTGACTTGCCCAGGGTCACGAAGCTAGTAAGTGTCAAGTGTCTGAGGCCAGATTTGAATTCAGGTACTCCTGACTCCAGGGCCAGTGCTTTATCCACTGTGCCACTTAGCCGCCCCCTTGAATAGATTTTTTAAGGCAGGTCAAACACGTTTTCAGGAATTTATTTAGATAATTTTCTTTGCTAGCCTACATTTCATATGTAACCAAAAACTTCTCCAAACAATCACAAATATATTAGCAAATTCTCTATATAAAGCTTTATTGTACAGGCATATACATTTGTTCCATGTATTATGTTTTTCCTTTCTCTTTCTTGGTTCTTCTCCAAGATCTCATCAGTTCCAATAGTTTCAACGGCAATCTTTACACAGGTGACTTCCAAGTCTACATATCCAGTTTTCAGTTATCTCCTGACTTCCAGTCCGATATATCGGCTGGATAACTTTACTTGAATGTCCCAGAAGCATTCCAAATTCAATGTCTCCAAAACGGAAGTTATTTCTTTCTATTTAAAAGCACTCTCCAGCTTCTTTATTTCTATGAAGGCATCGCCATTGTTCCCCACTCACATTCAAAATCTTAGTTGTTATCCTCATCTCTTGATTCTCCCTTGCCATCCATATCTTTTTTTTTCCTTTTTTCTTTCTTTTTAAAATAAAAAAAAATTTTCTTGCCATCCATATCTAATTCATTGTGGTCTTATTAATTTTACCTCCAAAATATCTTTGGCATCTGTTTCCTTAACTCCATGCACATGATCTCCATCCTTATCACCTATCACAAAGACAAAATAGTGGGGGCAGCTAGGTGGCGCAGTGGATAAAGCACCGGCCCTGGATTCAGGAGGACCTGAGTTCAAATTCAACCTCAGACACTTGATGCTTACTAGATGTGTGACCTTGGGCAAGTCATTTAACCCCCATTGCCCCGCAAAAAAAAAAAAAAGACAAAATAGCTTCCTAATTGTTCTCCTTAGTAATAACAGTTCATTTTATATATAGCTTTAAGGTTTGTTAAGTGTGTTAACACATGTTATCTCAGTTAATCCTTACAAATAACCAATGAAGTTGGATCTTTTATTATTACCCAATTTATAGATGATGAAACTGAGTCTCATAGAATGACTTGCCCAGGGTTATTAGCTAATAAGTATCTTAAATGGGATTCAAAACCAGGTCTACTGGACTCCAAGTCCATGCTGTCTATTACCTTATGGTCTTTCTCCACACTCTCTATAGCTACCAAATTAATATTTTTTTAGGTTTATATTTTCCTCTATCTGTCGCTAATATATATATATATTTTTTGCGGGGTAATGGGGGTTAAGTGACTTGCCCAGGGTCACACAGCCAGTAAGTGTCAAGTGTCTGAGGCCGGATTTGAACTCAGGAACTCCTGAATCCAGGGCCGGTGCTTTATCCACTGCGCCACCTAGCCGCCCCCACTAATATTGTTTTTTAAGTAATAATTTCCCTCTTATTCTGTAATCACAATATTATATTTCTTAAGTTACTTGACTTTTTTTTTTTTGGCGGGGCAATGGGGGTTAAGTGACTTGCCTAGGGTCACACAGCTAGTAAGTGTCAAGTGTCTGAGGCTGGATTTGAACTCAGGCACTCCTGAATTCAGGGCCAGTGCTTTATCTACTGTACCACCTAGCTGCCCCCTACTTGACTTTTTTTTTAAGGTGACTCTGATCCTCCTGGCTCTCTTCTCTCACCCCAATCCCCTCTTCTCTTGTCTTTCCCTTTGGAGTTTCATTTGTTAGTTCCTTTTTCTCTCTTGCTTTTATCTGGTTATGTAAGTCTTCCCTCACTTTTTCCTTTTCTGTTAGTCAAGAAGATTTTCCTTTCCTAACCTCCCCTTCAACTTGTCTTATTCATTTTTTTTTTTTTTTAGTGAGGCAATTGGGGTTAAGTGACTTGCCCAGGGTCACACAGCTAGTAAGTGTTAAGTGTCTGAGGTTGGATTTGAACTCAGGTACTCCTGACTCCAGGGCCAGTGCTCTATCCACTGTGCCACCTAACTGCTCCTCATTATTTTTTTAAATTTCCTTTTTATGTGTGTCCCTTTCCAAAAAAAGGATTTCTTTCACTCTCTTTCTGTCTACTCATTCTATGATTTATGACTCCTATAGTTATCTGGTTTCTCTCTTTTTTCTGAATTTCTCATGCAATCAAAGCTTCCAAGATGTTCATTCTAGTCTTTCCCCTCCAGATGCTTTCTGCCATTGCCCTGTAGGGCTTGCCCCATGGATTCTCCTTTTCCATTGTGTCTCACACCCAGACTAATAACAATTAATTATTGTAAGTGTCAGAGAGGACACTGCCCCATAGTGGGGCCCCCTCCTCCACTACATCCTTTATTAGGTAGTCCACCACTGATCTATACTCTCCCCTGGTTACCTTTCTTCCCCCACATTTAACTCAAAATCTCTTCCCTGGGTACATGCTCTCCTATACCCTCAGGTGTCACTTGCCCCCAGGGGTTCTAAATTTCCCAACTTCCAATGCAGGTACATTAAGCCATACCCAGTGTAAGGTCCCCATCTCCCTTCATAGACTACCTCTTTTTATTCATAGGAGCATTCATCTGTGGAACCCTCTTCCACCAGCAAATAAGGCCTCCTTCCTTTCCTCCCCTTTTCAATCTTCACTCCCTCTTTCTTACCGGCTCTCCTATAGGCTCTTCTCTTTTTGAGACCACAAAGGTTACCTTTCCCTCATTGCTATCCTTTGACTTGATCCCAAACATATCACATATTCCTCTCTATCCCCCTGCTCCCCTCCCCACTTTTATGTCATCTCTCATGTTGTAATGCAGTCCTATTGTAGGTTGGGTGTTGCCCCTGTGCACCTCTTCACTGTTATTTCTACCAGATTTCTGCCTTTGCTCCTGTCTCTTTGTGTACTTTTAGAAAGAAGTCTCTTACCAGGCTCTGCTATTACTCTTTTGATATTGTCCTTGCTTGCTACATTTATTCATTCTTCCTGCATTTCTGTTGTTTGGGGTGTTTGAGAAGCTAAGAATCTCTTCAGTTTTGGTTTTCTTTCTAAAAGTATTTCAAATTCTATTAGTAAATATCCATTTCTCCCCTTTATGGTTAAATTCATATTTGCAGGATAGGCAACCTTGGGCTACATCCTGACCTCCACTGCTCTATTCCCTCCCGTGTTTTCTAGTGGGTATAGAATAGTCTTGTGTTATTTGAATTTTTTTTCCTTTGTATTTGAAAAACTTTCTCCTGATCACTTGCAGAAATTGTTGTTTCTGAACCGAATTGTTCAATCTAACCCCTATATGTCTTGGAGTTTGTAGCTTTGGATTTTTTTCTAGTCTAATTTCCATATCATTGCCTTTGTATAGGATACGATCTTCCCTCCCTCTGCCATGCCTGGAATGTTCTCCCTCCTTGCCTTTCTCCTCTTGGAATTCCTAGCTTTCTTCAAGACCCAGTTGAAGTGCCATCTCCTATAAAAAGAGATGCATTCTTAGTGCTCTACATCCTATTGTTCCCCTCTACCACCACACTGCCCCTTCCCAAATCTTTGTACAATATCTACTTCATGAATGTAAGTCTTGTTTGCTGAGACCCAAGTTCTGTGATCTGGGACTTTGGAGGACCTTCCCAGGCTGAGAGAGAATGCCAGGGCTAGACTGTTCAAGGTCAGTTTGTTTTGCGAGTAGATAATCTATTGGATTGGCAAATTAGAGAAGAGAAGACATCAGTAGTTGTAGACTGGAACTGAGACTAGACTGAGCGGGCAATTGTGAAAGTAGATGAGAGTGAAGTCTAGCTAATATCTTATGTCTTCCTCCTGCCTTTTCCAGGGTAAACATCTCCATCCTATTCTTTGGAAACTTCCCTCAGACCAGATGGAAGAGGGTTCAAATACTTTTTAACTAACACTGCTAATAGTTTACATGGTCATTAATAGCAATTTTTTTTTTTTGCAGGACAATGGGGGTTAAGTGACTTGCCCAGGGTCACACAGCTAGTAAGTGCCAAGTGTCTGAGGCCGGATTTGAACTCAGGTAATCCTGACTCCATGGCCAGTGCTCTATCCACTGCACCACCTAGCTGCCCCCAATTAATAGCAATTTTATCTAAGCCTATAAATCTTTCTTTCTTTCTTTCTTTCTTTCTTTCTTTCTTTCTTTCTTTCTTTCTTTCTTTTTCTTTCTTTCTCTCTCTCTCTCTCTCTCTCTCTTTCTTCCTTTCTTTCTTCCTTCCTTCCTTCCTTCCTTCCTTCCTTCCTTCCTTCCTTCCTTCCTTCCTTCCTTCCTTCCTTCCTTCCTTCCTTCCTTCCCTTCCCTTCCCTTCCCTTTCCTTTTTTCTTTCTTTGCTTGGGGTTAAACGACTTGCCCAGGGTCACACAGGCCTATAAATTTCACAGTTCAGGATCGAGAGTGGAACCTAGTTCATCCACTGATCTGCAGATGATGAAATGGAGGCTTACAGAGGTTAAGTGACTTGACTGTGGTCAACAGCTATTAAGTATCTGAGGCAGGATTTAAATTCTGATCTTTCTGACTTTAAATCCAACACTCTACATTACTCTACCCCACTGCAGAACAGGAGAATGGAAGACAAAAAAACACAAGTAAGTAGGTCAGCTTTGAAAGTTACATGTTGAATTTATTTTTTAAGGATTAATTATAATACAATATTATATAACAAAATGAAAAGTAAGCTGTATGTCAGATTCCTAGTTTTATGAACAAAGCCTTTTCAGTTTCTTTTCTTTTCTTTTTTTTTTTTTGCGCAGGGCAATGGGGGTTAAGTGACTCACCCAGGTTCACACAGCTAGTAAGTGTCAAGTGTCTGAGGCCAAATTTGAACTCAGGTCCTCCTAAATCCAGGGCTGGTGCTTTATCCACTGCACCACCTAGCTGCCCCCTTCAGTTCCATTTTGTATATAGAAATGCCCATTTTTATTTGGTATTTAAGTTTAGAATTTTTAAATCAAGGAAAAAAAGAAAATGAATAGAAATCAATTTGAAATTATGCAAATAAAGTATCTAAAATATGCATGTAATATGCTTGAAATTTCTTTATTCTATTAAGTTTCCCTTTTTCCCCTTGTAGGATTATTTTGATATTCACAGGGTAAGTTATTCTTGGTCCTAAGTATTTAATTTTTGCCTTTTTGGAATATCATAGGCCAAAATCTTTATGATGACAGCTGCTAAGTCTTGTGTTATTCTTCGTTCCTTAGTTGAATTCTTTCCCTCTGGCTGTTTGTGGTATTTTCCCCTTGATCTGGAAGCTCTGGATTTTGGCTATGGTTCTAGTTCTAATAGAGCTTAGCAGTTTTTGTTTAAATATAGAATCAGAAAGACCTGAGTTCAAATCCAGTCTCAGACATTCAATAGACAAGTGACTCTGGGCAAGTCACTTAACCTCTGTCTGCCTCTGTTTCCTCACAAAAAATAGGAATAATAATAGCACCTCCCTCCCTGGGTTGTTGTGAGGATTAAATGAGATAATAACTGTGCAGCACTTTGCACAGTGTCTGACACATAGTATTTTCTATATAAATGTTAGCTATTATTATAATTCTATCTAGAATTTTTATTTGGTCATGGTTTTCATGTAGTCCGATGATTTTTAAATGATCTCTTTTGGACCCATTTTCCAGGTCAATTGGTTTTTTTTATATAATATACCTTATACTTTCTTTTATTTTTTTATTATCTTTTGAATTTTTCTAATACGTTTTGTATCATGGAGTCATCAATTTCTTGGGTAAACATTATGTTCTAAGCTATTAATTCTCCTTCCACGTCTTTGTTTTATAACTTTCATTTAATTTATAACCTCCTTGCTTCATTTACTCCAGGTACTCATGGATAGTGCTTGTCATCTTTTCTGAGATTTTACTTGTAGTTATGGTGTTTTTCTCTTCCTCTGGGTTTCCCTCTTTAGTCTTTACTTACAATATTTCTGCATAGTGTCCAGTTTTCTTTTATCTTTATTCATACCTTTAGTCTCAGTTCTTGATTTTGGATTTCCTGTCAGGACCAAGCTCTGCCCTTTCCCACACTCTTGGATGGAGTGAGATGGATAGAGGCCCAGTTTGGTCCCATTCTTGTTTTCCTGGGTTCCTATATCTACCTCCTGCTTCCCTTTGTGCTCCTGCTCAAAGAGTTCTAGCATTACATAAGTGAACCATTCCACAAACCTCTACATAAAGTGATATTTATATAATGTGAATTTGTCCTTACCCACCCACTTCACTTAGCCTATATAACAAAGGTATGCACAAAATAATACCTTTATGCAAGTTATAAAATGTACTAAAATGCAGACATTAAATACTGTATCATGATAAATGGAATTATGAAATGAAAAGTAAAGTTAATGATAACGTATGCATAGTACTGTACATTAAAAGTTAACATAAGTGTGCAGTATATTGCCCCTTCCCCAGCCACTGCATGTAGCCTTTATCACTGCTGGTTGGCTGCACAACTTTTTTTAATGAAACTATTGAGAAATGTTTGGACTTTTCCCCCTTATATATCTGATGATAGCAAGCGCTATTCTCCTCAACTAGTCTTTCATAATTCTTTACATAGAATTGAATTTTCACAATACAAATTTACAAAAAGCAAGAACTGTCCAAACTTCACATGACCCCTGGTCAGAGTTTTGGCATTTGTGGTCCCTGATCAGAACACTGGACAGTGTTCTGTCTCTCCTGAAGCTTTCTTGATCAGGGCACTTCCTATTCTGTGTTTTCCTGAGGTTTCTCTAGTTAGGATACTGTTGTGTCCTACACCCTCCTCCTCCAGGGCTTTTAATGGTCAGAGGGTTGCCTCTTCTGTACCCACTGCGGCCCCCCCCCCCCCGCCCCCGGTCAGGGAACTGCTTCTGTCTTCTCTTCCTTCAGGTCAAGGTGTTGTCATAGTTTAACACCCTCCCTGGGGATTTTAAACTCAAGATGCTGATGGAGACCTCCATAATATGGTTACGTAAGCTATTTATCTGTGTTCATGCTGGCTTCTTTGGCAAGACTCCTCTCCCAGAGTTTGTAGCTTCTAATTTTATTTTAATTTTTTCTTGTGCTGGATGAAGGAACCTGTCGAAGTTTTCCTTTTCCTTGTGGTTTTTGGTCATTGTTCAATTGGGCTCTCTTTGTAGATCATTATTTGGGATAAAAGTGGGAAAATTGGGTTCCTCTCTACCTTACTGCCATCTTTTTTTTTTTTTTTTTTGCGGGGCAATGAAGGTTAAGTGACTTGCCCAGGGTCACACAGCTAGTAAGTGTCAAGTGTCTGAGGCTGGATTTGAACTCAGGTCCTCCTGAATCCAGGGCCAGTGCTTTACCCACTATGCCACCTAGCTGCCCCTCCTTACTGCCATCTTAACTGTACCTCCATAATCTATTGATTTCCCTTCCAATTTTTTTCCTTCAAGAGCCCTACTTACAGTTATAATTTTATTTGTTATCTCCTACATCTTTTCTTCCAGCCATTCTTGGAGTCTTCATGGTTAAACCATTCTTTTTTTCAGAGTAATTACTTCTGATTATTGTGAAACCCTCATAGGTTTTTCTTAATTCACAGTATTTCTTTATTATATTAGGTATTTTTTCCCATTTGCTCACATTTTCAGGTTCATTTTCCAGACTGGAACTTCTATTGGCACCAGATGCCGCTCTCTCTTGCACTCTTGGATGGAGTTAGCTTGCTCTGCTTGCTCTTATTCCCCCGGATGCTGTTACTGATGAGGTTCTGGAGAGGGGAGTCTGTCAGACTCTCTGGCTTTGGGGTCTGTTTCTGAGTTTCCTAACATGGATTTAAAAAAAGTATTTATTTATTTTACAGGGCAATGAGGGTTAAGTGACTTGCCCAGGGGTCACACAGCTAGTAAGTGTCAAGTTTCTGAGGCTGGATTTAAACTCAGGTCCTGTTGCATCCAGGCTTTATCCACTATGCCACCTAGCTGCTTCCTAACATGGGCTTTTGCCTCATCCCTTCTTTGTTTCTTCTCTTTGTGTAAACCCTCAGCAGGAGCTGGCTCTGTCCCATTCTGTGGCCTCAACCATATTGTATATAGATTGTGCTGGTCATAGGCCTCCTGGGGGCTCCTTGCAGGGCCAGTGCTTGTTCCTGTGCTGTCCCTGTCCTTTGAGAGAACTCTGAGAAGCCACTGACCTCAAGCTTCTTCCAAATGCCTTTTGCAGGGGCAGCTAGGTGGCACAGTGAGCACCAGCCTTGGATTCAGGAGGACCTGAGTTCAAATCCAGCCTCAGACACAACACTTACTAGCTGTGTGACCCTGGGCAAGTCACTTAACCCTCATTGCCCCGCAAAAAAACAAAAAACAACAACAAAAACAACAAAGCCTATTGCAGGTGCTGCCTGGGTATGGCATGGACTTGGACTCTGGCTGGCCTTGGGTCTGAATCTGATTTATTCCAGTACATGCTGTTGAGGACTTGCTGTGATTTTGTCTCCTGTTGTGGCTCTGGTACGGGATGTCAGGGTGCTGGTTCCAGGCTCTTGAGAGTAGCCAGGTGGGCACGTACTCCCAGGCTCTTTCTCCCTGTGCAGTGAGCTATGAGGATGGTTCTGTTCTGGTTCTGTTCTCTGTTGCTGTGATGTACCAGGGCCAAGACACGGTTGGCTTTAGTCCCCAGCTTCCAGCAAGGGCATTCTGCTTCTTCTCTGCTAATCTCCATTTAGAACACCTGCATGAAATGAGGAAGAGTGAAGTGAGCAGAAGAACCAAGAGAACACTGTATACAGTAACAGCAATATTGTTTTAAGAACAACTTTAAGCAACTAAGTCATTTTGACTATTATAAATACATAAATTAAGAGTAAAGGACATAGGAAGAAAGATGCTATCTGCATCCAGAAAAAGACTTGATAAATAGAAGTATGTATAGAATATTTTACACACACATATATGTAAATACATGTACACACAACATATATATTTTATTTGTACATATGTGCATACATACACGTACAATATATTATACAAATATGTGTATATGTGTGTGTATACCTGCTTGTGTCTAATGGTAGCCATCATGGGGGGGAGGGAAGAAAAAAGGGGGGAAAAAGAAATTCACATGATAACTCTGTTGTGTATTTGGAAGGAATAGCAAACTGTACTTGGTAGATTTGCAGTTTCATGTGCAATCATCTTTTTTGTTGTACTCTGTTATGGAAATGCTTGTTTTATTTCATGAATTAAAAAAAAAAAGGACACCTGCAGGACTGCAGCTGTGTGCTTGTGTAGTCCTAGACTGCAGAGGAACTTCTTGCTATCTATGTTAGGGTTTTCTTTATCATTCTTCCTTTCGGTGCATTTTTAGAACTTCATTAGGGGCATCTAGGGGGCGCAGTGGATAAAGCACCGGCCCTGGATTCAGGAGGACCTGAGTTCAAATCTGGCCTCAGATACTTGACACTTACTAGCTGTGTGACCCTGGGCAAGGCACTTAACCCCCATTGCCCTTCAAAAAAAAACTTCATTAGAATGTTTGTGGGGGTGGGGGTAGCTAGGTGGCGCAGTGGATAAAGCACTGGCCCTGGATTCAGGAGGATCTGAGTTCAAATCCGACCTTAGACACTTGACACTAGCTGTGTGACAGTGGGCAAGTCACTTAACCTTCATTGCCCTGCAAAAGAAAGAAAGAAAGAAAGAAAGAAAGAAAGAAAGAAAGAAAGAAAGAAAGAAAGAAAGAAAGAAAGAAAGAAAGAAAAAAGAATGTTTGTGGGGACTCCAGGGAGTTTTCATGACATCATCTTCACTAGAAGTCTGTCCTAATTATTTTCTCAAAGAAAATACTTATTATGTATATGTGCAAGGCTTCTGTGTAATTAATCTAAAAGCCTTTAATTTTTCACGTTCCTTACTCCTGAACTGTAATTTCCAAATATTTTGTTTATTCACTTATGCTCACCTTTATATTGATATCATCATGTATAAAATGGCATGTTCATTTAATTTGTATTCTGGCTAGGCCTAACTCAGGCCAGTCCCCTGCTGGTCTAGGTTCAATATTGGAATGAAATGAGAGGCCCAAGTCATTCTACAGTAAACAAAAAGAGATTAATTTAGCTATAGCAGAAGAACATTCAATGAGGCCGAGCCTTGAGGGGTTGATTCATATGAGGAAGCCCTCATCGTCATTCATCAGTCAAGCATCTGGGCTCCTGATACCCCTCGTGGTTGCTTTGTACTCTGGTGATAATAATAATTATAATAGCAGCTAACATTTTTATTGTGCTTACTATATGCCAGGTACTATGCTATGTGCTTTGCAATTATTGTCTCCTTTTTTGTTCCTCACAACATTCCTGGGGGGTAGGCACTATGATTATCCGCTTTTTACAGTTGAGGAAGTGATGTCAATCGTCTGAGTTCCTTGAGTCTTAATGAATGTCTCAATACCTTGTAAGGGAAAACTGGCCCAAGCTGCATGGAGTGGGAGGTTAAGATATTGCTCACAATCTGGGGCCTTGAAACACGTTCATCATGAAATTTTGTTACCTTCTTATCCTCCATAGGAGATGCTGGCCCCAAAGATGAGGTTATTTTCATGTTTGTCTTTTAGTGATGACCCATCATGAGCTTCACATCATGAACTGATCATATATGACATGAAATGAATGATATTTCTCATTGATTTGGGATGCACAATAAAATCAACTCCACCAACTACTTCATTTTCCTTTTCTAGGAGAACCTGAGGACCATCATCCCATTTAGCTTCTACTTCCTTTTGTCTTTTGGTTTCATTTATCTGGAGCGGTGAAAAACAAGCAAACACCACTTTGAGAGGAGCAGATCAAGATCCTAGAGTGAAGCTACCACTTCTTCCATCAGGCTCCTAAGAATTATCTGAGATGCCTGGGGCAGGCGAGCTGTGTCTTTTGAAAATTGTCACTTCTTGAGTTCTCATCTAGTGTGTTACCCTCCCACCCCATCCATATCATTCCATCAGTTAACAGCTCCCTAATATCATGTGACCAATTAACATCAGTTAGAAGGTATAGCAAGAACCAAAGGGAGACAACATCCCAAACGGGAGCACATTCTCCTCTACCATGTTGGTCCCTGAGGAAAGTAGGGTGATATTTAAATTTGTTGCTGCAAAGCTTAACCCCCTTCACTTACCCCCACCCCCATCCCTGCATCCCTGCCCCATCAGGTTCTATTCTGGTTTGGTTCACTGCTGCGATGAGTGAGCTATGCAGTCTTCTGCTGCTCAGCAGACTCTATGGACACTGGATGTAGGACCTCTGGATGCTCTTCTGACTTTTGAAGCTCAGGAGGTCATAACCTGATCTGTTCTGTCTCTGAAACACATTCCCCTAAGGTCAGGAAAGAATAAACAGCAGGGAAAGCAAAAACAGAGACACCATGCATTCAAGGTCCCGTGGAATCCAGATGGGGAGAGAGGACCCAAAACCTTCCCCCACCCCAGTTCTTGCCAGGAAAGAGTCAGATTTAGTCTCTTTGTATGCATCCAATTAAAAGGGCTTTTCAGCATCGTGAAGGAAGTTGATGGGAAACAAAAGTTATCTGAACTTGCTCTGAATCAGAGAAAGAAAGGGCCCCTCCATCATACGCTTCCAGAAGCAAGCTCAGCAAGTCTCCATGTGGGTTTTCTATGCGCAGATAATGTGCATGCTCTGAGAACTAGTCTCTCATTTGTCAGTCTCCCAATTATATGAGAAGGTCAAGATTGCTATAATTCAGTTCCTCCAGTAATATTTCCACTCATTGTTCATTGGACCAGAATCTCATATTTAGAGTATCGACCACTCAGCTGATGTTTACAGTTGGGCTAAAAATCAAGGGATTCTTAGAACTCTCTGCCCCCTTTTCTTCCCCTTATCATTATTCCCAAAGATGAAGAAACAGCCTACATAGAACTGAGAGACATCTCACCTTTTTCATAAACTGATGGTGAAAAACTTAGTCATCCCTACTATTACCATATTGATACCAATGTCAGAATATTCCCTTTTAAACTACATTATCATCATTATAAATGCTAGCAATTGAACTGAATAAAGCTTAGATTTCGTTTACTTTTTTCCATGGGATAATGCATCCATCATTACAGCTTACCATTAATAACACTGTGGTTCTTCTGTCATGAACAAGAGGGCCTTCAACAAAAAGAGTTCAAAGGTTACACATTTATGGGAATTCCCCCCTGCCTCCCATTTTTCTTTGTTTTTTGAATGAGGCTTCAGTATTAATCCTCTTGGACCAGCTCAACAGTAGAGTATGACTCACCCCCTCAAGCTTCTGGGAAAGAGGGGTGAAGTATAAGTTCCGATTAAGATGTCAGCTCTGAGCAGCAAGAAACTGTAATTATTTCTTGTAAGCACTCCTGACTGTCACTCCCACATTTTAGAAATAAAGGCTTAAGATTTAATGGTTGATTTTGTTGTCCACACTCTAGGAAGGAAAAAAAGTATTTAATGTGAAGCTTCTAGTGTGTTCTTAAAATACCTTTTGTTTTTAAGGCAAGAGTCAAAGGACTCTTTGTCAAAGAGTCAAAGGGGTCAATGTGTTGGCTATAGAACCAAGACTGGTTAATATTTTGGTGAGATATCTTTAGGCTCTTAAAAAGCAAGGGGAAAGAAAGATGTAAGGATGACCTATGCTCAAAAAGTGGTGTAAGGCAGAGATATAAAGCACCCAATCAGGGCTGTCCTTTGCCACATTCAGAATGTGGCTTGTACCAGATTAAAAGGTCATTGAGAAACATTTTAAAAAATAAACAAAAATACATTTAACAAAATAGACAAAAATACAATAGAATGTAGGTATTGTGTGACATTCTAAGTTAATGTATGGCCTGCTTCTGTTTGAGTGTGAAACCATTGGTGTGAAGCATATCATTGAGGAAATGAATTATGGAACAAGAGTAGTCTTATAATTGGACTAGCCAAGTCCTCCACTGATACCCTCTAAATGTAAAAAAGAGAAACCCTAGAGGAATTCCTTCCATCATATTGAGTGAATCCTCTGTGGAAGATACTGAGATCTTCCTGGTTCTCTCTTCTTGTCTTTCTCTCAGTTGCCCCACTCGATTTCCAGAGACCTTGTTCTCAGGGACTTAAACCTTTAAGTTCAGAAACTCCCACCCTGAGACTTATGCTATCCCAATTAGTGAATGGGTGATATGGCCTTTGGTGTGCTAGGAAATGTTTAATAATTGTCTGGGGTTAGGGTGGGGAGTATAACTTTTTTTTTTTAAATCACTTTGAAGTTTGATCTGCACTAACATTTTCTCCATAACTTTTTTTTTTTTGGTGAGGCAATGGGGGTTAAGTGACTTGCCCAGGGTCACACAGCTAGTGTCAAGGGTCTGAGGCCAGATTTGAACTTGGGTCCTCCTGAATCCAGGGCTGGTGCTTTATCTGCTGTGCCACTTACCTGCCCATTCTCCATAACTTTTAAAAGTCTAGACAATAAGGGGTGGCTAGGTGGCACAGCGGATGAAGCACTGGCCCTGGATTCAGGAGTACCTGAGTTCAAATCCGGCCTCAGACACTTGACAGTTACTAGCTGTGTGGCCCTGGGCAAGTCACTTAACTCCCATTGCCCCGCAAAAAAAAAAAAAAAGTCTAGACAATGAACAAAATAATAAATCTAGCTCTGGTTTGTATTATTTACCGATTTCCAGGCTGACATACTATTATCTAACTGGTTCCAGCCATAGTTTACATTCTGTGCTGGGCATTCTATGTTTTCTTACCATCCCCCCCTTTTTTTTTTTGCCAGAGGATGACCACTTCACAGAAAAAAGACTTTAATTAAATTATATAGCAAAATATACAACATATGATAAGGAAAAAATCCCCACCCCAGATACAAGGAAAAGAGAAAAGTGGAGTAATAGGTAGATAGTTGGCCTTGGAACCAAAAATATGTATTTTCAGGTACCTCCTCTGATAGTGTGACCCAGGGCAAGTTATTTCTACCTTTGTCATATATCTAGTATATGTTCCTTCTCTTCTTCTCACACAGATACTCCCCTGGTGACTTGTTATCTTGTACTTGGATTATCACAGTAGCCTTCTAGGTGGTTGACTTTTCTCAAGTTTCCCTGCCTCAAGTCTCTTTCTCACTTGAGTCAATTCTTTATTCACCTGCCACAGGGATTATTCCAAAGCTCAGCTCTGACCATGTCACCTCCCTATTTAATGAAGTCTCCCTTTTACCTCCAGGATCACACATTAACTCCTATGTTTGCCACTTAAAGCTCTTCACAACAAGGATCCTTCCTGTCTTTCCAGTATTCTTATACTTCGGCCCCCTCTATGTATTCTGTGATCAAGTGACACTGGGCTCCTTGCTCTTCCTTGAGCATGACATTCCATTTACTGATCCCATGTCTTTCTGTTATTGTTTTTTTTTTTTTTTACAGGACAATAAGGGTTAAGTGACTTGCCCAGGGTCACACAGCTAGTAAGTGTCAAGTGTCTGAGGCCAGATTTGAACTCAGGTCCTCCTGAATCCAGGGCCAGTGCTTTATCCACTGTACCACCTAGTTGCCCCCCTGATCCCATGTCTTTTCATTGGCTGTCCTCCATGTTCTCTCTCCTTGACTTCCCTTTCTGGCTTTCCTTTGTGATTGATCATTTTATTAATAATGCTAGCATTTTATTTTAAAAAAAGGAATCATCATTTGGCCATCTTTCTTGGACCAAAGATGACTCACGGTGGTGGGCTCATAGTTTATATGCCCTTGGAAGAGTGGGGGTTACTGAGGGTGGCAATCAACCCTGATTGGTGAATAATTAACAAGAGAATGAATATTATAATGAGGGTCTTAGGCTATGTGACACTGAGAACCTAAATCTTGGTCAAAGAGATTATTAATATCCATATCATCCATCTGACAAAAGGGAGAATCCACATTTCCCCAGACCTGTCTAAGTAAACACAATAATCAGGAATCTACCCATTCACCTGAATTAAGAATTTCTTTACTGTCTTTCATTTGAGGTTAGCCTGGGTAAGTCTTTGCCCAAGATTTCCCATAACAGTTGATTTCTGAATGAGGAAGTAGTAGGCCTCCGTCAGTCACGGACGACCATGGATCAACGCCTTGAAGAACCATAGGCCATAGTGTGGCTGTGCTGGAGTGTCCTCTCCAGGGCGCTGGCCTGGGCAGATCAATATGGAAAACAAGCTGTTGCCCATGCAGCAGCTTGAATGAGGAAGTAGAAAATAGGAAAAAACTTGGTCCTAATTCAGTAACTGGTTTTTAAAAAAAAAAAAAATTTTTTTTTTTGGTGAGGCAATTGGGGTTAAGTGACTTGCCCAGGGTCACACAGCTAGTAAGTGTTAAGTGTCTGAGGCCGGATTTGAACTCAGGTACTCCTGACTCCAGGGCCGGTGCTCTATCCACTGTGCCATCTAGCTGCCCCCCCAACTAGTTCTTAAATACAAGAGAGAAACAATCATTTCTCTCACAGTTATCTAAGACAATCTCAAAGGACTTATGATGAAAAATGCTATCCACCTCCAGAAACAGAACTGATGAACTTCTGAGTACAGATTGAAGTCTACTTGTTAATTTACTTTATTTCTCTTGCCCTGTTTTTTGCAATATGACTAATATCAAAATATGTTTTGCATGATTTTACATATAAAGTTGATATAATATTCCTTACCCTCTCTCAATAGTTTTGGGAGGGCCTAGAAGGAAGGAGAGGAATTTGTAACTCAAAATAAAAAAATGAATTTTTTATAAAAAGAACCCCTAATCTCGCAGGTCAGGACCTGAATGCCGAAAGTAGGGAACTCTATCTCTCTTCTCTGCATGGAAGCCTAGATTCCAAGATCATATTGCCTAGTAAACCCTAAATCTCTCCTTTCTCAATATTCATTTGTCATTGTTGGGCTTCACCAATGTTATGAAAAAGAATCTTACCTAAAGTAATTTACAGATTTAATCAAACTGAGGAGGGGGAATACTTTATAGAAGCAGACAAAAATCACAATTCATTTGGAGCAACAACAGGGATAGAATCTTAAGGAAAAAGTAAAAAAAGAAAAGTTAAGGGGCAAGCAAAAGAGGGTGAGAGATTGAGAGAAGATGGAAGTGAGAGAGAAAAGTCAGATAGCTAATTTTCCCTTTTCCAGTCCATGGAGAGGGGCGGCTTCTATGGCATACCTATCCACCTGATTTTTCAAGCAACCAATCAATCATTAAGAATTTTCTGAATCCTCTCAGCTATGTGCCAGGGAACAGGCCTGCATTCCTTGGGAAGAAGTCTTATTCTCAGAGGCCTTTAAACAAAGGCTTATACTCTGCTATCTAATCAAGTTGCCCGAGGAACTCAAAATTCATCAGGGACATCCCTCATGAACCTACCTTACAGTTGGGACAAGAGAAAACATCTCTAGAGATAGTGAGACCCATTATAAGGACAACCCAGAGAAATTAAAGAGTTTAAACTACTTTACAAACACCAGAACCTGTAGACTTGATTGATTATCTTTTTCTTTTAAAATAGTATTTCGTTTTTCTAATTACATGTAAAGACAATTTTTAAGATTAATTTTTTATATAAAATTTTGAGTTCCAAATTTTTTCCTTCCCTTCCCACCTCCCCTCCTAAAACAGTAAGCAATTTGATATAGGTTATACTTGTGCAATCATGTAAGACATATATCCATATTGTCAAGTTGTGAAAGAAGAAACAAAACAAAATGAAAAAAAAACATGAAAAAAAAAGTGAAAATAATATGCTTCAATCTGTATTTAGACTCCATTAGTTTTTTTCTCTGGAGGTGGATAGCATTTTCCATCATGAGTCTTTTGGACTTGTCTTGGATCATTGTATTGATGAGAGCCAAGTCAGTCCATCATTCAATGTTGCTGATACTGGGTACAATGTTCTCTTGGTTCTGCTCACTTTGCTTTGTATCAGTGCATGCAAATCCAGGTTTTTTCTGAAATCTGCCTGATTGTCATTTCTTATAGCACACTAATATTTCTTTTTTTTTTGGTGAGGCAATTGGGGTTAAGTGACTTGCCCAGGGTCACACAGCTAGTAAGTGTCAAGTGTTTGAGGCCAGATTTGAACTCAGGTCCGCCTGAATCCAGGCCTGGTGCTTTATCCACTGTGCCACCTAGCTGCCCCAGCACACTAGTATTCCATTGCAATCATATACCACAATTTGTTTAGCCATTCCCCAATTGATGGACATCCCCTCAGTTACTAATTCTTTGCCACTACAAAAAGTGCTGCTATAATTTTTTTGTATGTGGAATAGACTTAATAGTTTATTTATTCCTTTTTTTAAATTGTATTTTATTTTTTCCAATTACATGTAAAGACAATATTCAGCATTCATTTTTTGAAAAATTTTGAGTTCCAAATTTTCCCCCTCCCTCTCCTTGCCCCTCCCCAAGATGGCAAGCAATCTGATATAAGTTTTTTTTTCCCATTTTATTTTTTTTAAAGTAATAAACATTTTTATTTGTAGTTTTGGGTTCCAATTTTTATCCCTCCCTCCTCCCTGAGGCAGTAAGCAATCTGATATAGGTTCTGCGTGTGCAATAATGTAAAACATATTTCCACCTTAGTCATGTTATAATAGAAGAAACATAACAAAAGGAAAAAAATCACACTCAAAAATCCCAAAGCCACCCCAAAATGAAAATAGTGTGCTTTGCTCTGCATTCAGATTACATTAGTTCTTTCTCTTGATGTGGGTAGTCCATCATGATAGCCTTAAGAGTTTAAAAGGAGGTGTCCCTTATCCAATTCCTTGGAGAATACTTTTATATGTTTTCTTTAAAAAAATAAATAATACAAATAAGTGGTAAATCTGTAAATTAATTTAGGTACAAATAAGTACTAACCAGAAGAAATCAGCACATTAGACATGTTTAAAAATGCATGCCTGGGCAGCTAGGTGGCGCAGTGGATAGAGCACTGGCCCTGGAGTCAGGAGTACCTGAGTTCAAATCCGGCCTCAGACACTTAACACTTACTAACTGTGTGACCTTGGGCAAGTCACTTAATCCCAATTGCCTCACTAAAAAAAAAAAAAAATTGCATGCCTAATTCTGCCTCTCTATTCTACCACCTTTCTGCTGAGGAAGGAGGTCTACCATCAGTCAGTTGGCCTTTTCTTTTTAAAAAACACCACCTCAGGGGCAGCTAGGTGGCCCAGTGGATGAAGCACCTGCCCTGGATTCAGGAGGACCTGAGTTCAAATCCGGCCTCAGACATGTGACACTTCCTAGGGGTGTGACCCTGAGCAAGTTATTTAACCCTCATTGCCCTGCAAAAAAACCAAACCAACAAACAAAAAACACACAACCTCAAGTCGTCTAGTCTAAGCCACACCTGGACAGGAAACCTCTCTATAATAATCTTTTAGTCAGTAAACATGTATTAAATGCTTAATATGTGCCTGGCGTTGTGCTAAGTGCTATGGGTACAAAGAAAGGCAAAAACATGGTCCTTGCCTATCAAGGATCTCATGCTTTAATGGGGAAAACAACATGCAAAAAACTATGCAGATACATAATATATACAGTGTAAATGGGGAGGTAACCTCAGAGGGAAGGCACTGGGGAATCAGGAGATGACCTCTTGCAGGAGGTAAATCATGGAGTCTTTTTTTTTTTATTTTGGTGAGGCAGTTGGGGTTAAGTGACTTGCCCAGGGTCACACAGCTAGTAAGTGTTAAGTATCTGAGGCCGGATTTGAACTCAGGTCCTCCTGACTCCAGGGCCAGTGCTTTATCCACTGCGCCACCTAGCTGCCCCTCATGCTGAGTCTTGAAGGGAGCCAGGAGGTGGAAAAGAGAAGAACATTCAAGGCAAGAATGACACCAGCAAAGGAGTATTGTTGTTTACCAAGTGAAATAGTATAGAAGAGAAGTGGGTTCAAGACAGGGTCTCGCAGGTCACCCAACTTTAGCAGGCATGGCCTGGATGAAGATCCAATAAAGGAGACTTACTAGGGATGCTCAGATAAGAAGGAAAATCCAGAGACAGCAGTACCATGAAAACCTAGAGAGAAGTTATTGATAGCATCAAAGGCTGCAGAGGACTCAAGAAGGATGAGGTTTGAGAAAAGGCTATTAGATTTGACAAATAAGAGGTCATTAGTCAATCTGGAGAGAATAGGTTATTATTCTTCACAAAATACTTCCTAAATAAGAAGGCTGAGCAATGTGCAAAGAATATGTAATTCAGGCTGACCAATTGTTTCTAGCAACTCATCTTAGCTGTTCAATTCCTTTCCTCCAAACTTCAGTGTCCAGGATCAGTTGAAACTCCAGATTAATTTGAGATTCATGACTTTGGGGGAGGGACAAAGGAGAGGTTGAGGAAATATGGAAAAAAGAAGGAAATACTAAAAGTTAAAATGGATTCCTCTCCTTTCAAGTTTCAAGAAAGAAAATGTCTTTTGCTCATTGTGTAAGAAGTAAAATAACAAGTCTAACTAGCCCTCAACAAAATCTAAGTATAACTTTAAAAACTGGTACTAGCTGCAGACTTCCAACTCGGCCAGTGGTGATGTACCTAATTAGAGGAAGAAAATGCTGCCAACTTTGAAAGGATAATGTTAATAATTTTAGTTACACAGATGGAATGTGTATACACACAGACTTGAACATGTTCGGAGGGCATAGATGGAAAAATATCTTTTCAACATTATTGCTTAGTAACATACTTTTTATGTCTTTTAAAAAAATTATTTTAAACATTTTTATTTAAAGTTTTGAGTAGCAAATTCTATCGCTCCTTCCTCTTCCTCCTTCCTGAGACATTGAGCAATCAGATATAAGTTATACATGTGCAATTATGTAGAACATTTCCATATTAGTCATTTTGTACAGGAAGATGCCAATAAAAGAAAAGATGAAAGAAAGATAGTGAGAACTAGCACACTTCAGTCTGTATTCAATCAATATCAGCTCTTTTCATTTTTACTTTTTGTATGTGTGCATGTACGCCTATGTGAATGTTTTGGGATTATCTGCCCGGATATATCAGCAGGTTTTAAATGTTGTTTCTGCCTTTGGCCATTAGAACTTTATTCAAATTTATTCTACTCACATGACCATCCTAAAGAAAAAGGAAAGCAGCCAGTTTACCTCCCTAGTTTATAGGCATAGCATCCACTTAAATGCCTTGACACTCAAGACAAAGCAATACCTGACATTTTAAGCAAGAAGGTGTGAAATTGAAGTGGACAATTGAGCACCTGGTTGACCCTAAACATAGTCCTCATTTTATTCAGCCTCTCTATCATCCTGTGAAGTTTCAGGTAGGGGCCCTAATATTTTGGACAAAGCATAGCCTTTACGATGAACCTTCCTTGTGTCCTTTTGAAACCAGAGATGGTCACTTCTGGTCAGCCCCTTTTTTGCAGTGGGATTTAGATTTTTCTTTTTTTTCTTTCTTTTTTTGGTGAGGCAATTGGGGTTAATTGACTCCAGGACCAGTGCTTTATCCACTGTGCCACCTAACTGCCCCAGGGATTTAGATTTGTTTTCCCTACTTTTCTGTCTCTTGTTGGCGATGGATGCATGTTACCTGCTAATGGCACCAAGGGGTCACATCCTATCTCCTTTCCAAATTAAACCTTTTTTGTGCTAGTCAATTCATAATTAAGCACTTCTTTTAAAAAATTTGTTTAAGCTGGCACTGGAACTTTATACAAATAACTCTCTAGAAAATGTTTCCTGCCTTCCCTCTCTCTCCTCAATTTAATCTGCTGAGTTAATTTTTGGCTTGGAAATATTATAGGTTTTATTTTATTTATTTATTTATTTTTACTAATGCTGGTCTTTACTGTTTTATTCTATTTCACTTTAGTTCTGTAGTTCACCCTGTACAATAATATTTTTGCTAGATTGTAGCAATGTATATTTTGTCTGTTTAAAAAAAATAAAATGGGGGCAGCTAGGTGGTGCAGTGGATGAAGCACTGGCCCTGGATTTAGGAAGATCTGAGTTCAAATCCGGCATCTTACTAGCTGTGTGACCTTGGGCAAGTCACTTAACCCTCATTGCCCCACCAAAAAAAAAAATCAAAGGGAGCCTAAAAAATATCAGCTCTTTCCCTGGAGACAGATAGTATGCTTCATCATTAGTTTTTTGGAAATGTCTTGAATCATTGTATTGCTGAGAATAGCTAAGTCATTTACAATTCTTCATTGAACAATATTGCAATTACTGTGTACAATGTTCTCCTGGTTCTGTTCATTTCACTATACATCAGTTCATGTAAGTCCAGGTTTTTCTGAAATTATCCTGCTTGTCATTTCTTATAGCATATATGCATATATTATAAGAAATAATATTCCATCACAATTATAAACCACAGCTTGTTTAGCCATTCCCTAGTTGATGGACATCCCTTTGATTTCCAATTCTTAGCCACCAAAAAAAGAGCTACTAAAAATATTTTTGTATAAATAGGTCTTTTCCCCTGTTTTGGGGGTATCTTTGGGATATAGACCTAGCAGTAGATTTCTGGATCAGAGGGTATGCATGGTTTTATACCCCTTTGGGCATAGTTCCAAATTGCTCTCCAGAATGGTTGGATCAATCCACAGCTCCACCAACAGTGAATTAGCGTCCCAGTTTTTCACGTCCCCTCCAACTTCCAATGTTTCCTTTTTTGTCATATTAGCCACTCTGATAGGTGTGAAGTGGTACCTCAGAATTGTTTTAATTTGCATTTCTCTGATCAATAGTGTGATGTTTAAAATCTAATGTGGGTTCTAACCTGCCCACCCCCACCCAAGTTTTGGGGGGAAGCTGGCTAAAATTACTGATAAATTCAGCTAGAGTTTAGGCTTTTAAGTATTTGTTAAAGTGTATGAGAAGTTAGTGAAGAGAGAGAGGTTGAAAACAGATCGCTTATAGAATAGAAAACCCTAGCTTAGATTTATTCAGTTTAGCCAGAGGGAAAAACCTTCCTTTCCTAGCAGCCCACATGAAGTCCTGGACGAAAAGAGCAATTCCCAGCAGCTTCTCCCAGAAGCCCTCTGTGAAACAGGAAGCAGGGCTGTCCACACACACAGATCCAAGCTAATTGGCTGGTAGCACTGATTGACATGACTAACAGGCAGTAACTTTTGGACACCAGGCAGCTTCCGGACACTAAGTCACATGTTTTCTTTTCAGGGCAGAGCTGCCCTGGTTCTCCCAATGTTCCTCTCAGCAGGGGGTGGCACTCTGATTCTCACAAAAGTGATTTAGAGCATTTTTTCATATGACTATAGATAAACCTTTTATTTCTTTCTAAATCTTTAGTAGTTCTTTTTTTTTTTTTTTGGTGGGGCAATGAGGGTTAAGTGACTTGCCCAGGGTCACACAGCTAGTAAGTGTCAAGTGTCTGAGATCGGATTTGAACTCAGGTCCTCCTGACTCCAGGGCCGGTACTCTATCCGCTGCGCTACCTAGCTGCCCCTAGTAATTCTTAACTAACAAAATTTTACTTCTTGATCACCTGCCTTATTATTTTTTCTTTTTAAAGTGGCAGCAAAGCCATCCCCCAATTCATAAATGGTCAAATGATACGAGGAGGCAGTTTTCAGAAAAAGAAATCAAAGCTATCAGTTGTAATATAAAATGCTCTAAATCACTAATGATTAGAGAAATATAAATTAGAACAACTCTAAGATAAGACCTCATATCCATGAGATTAGCTAGGATGACAGAAAAGGAAAATGACCAGTGCTGGAGAATATGTAGGAAAATTGGGACATTAATACACTGTTGGTAGAGTTGTGAAGTAATCCAACCATTTTGGAAAACAATTTATAACTGTGCCCAAAGTGCTATGAAACTGCATATCTTTTGACTCAGAAATACCACTACTAAACTAAATATCCCCAAGGATATTTTTTTTAAAAAAGGAAAAGGGTCCATATGTACAAAAATATTTATGGCAGCTCTTTTTTTGGAGGCAAAGAATTGAAAACTGAGGGGATGCCCATCAATTGGGGAATGACTGAACAAGTTATGGTACATGAATGTGATGGAACATTATTGCTCTATAAGAAATAATGGATAAGATGGTTTCCCCAAAATCTAGGAAGACTGTATGAATTGATATAAAGTAAAATAACCAGGAGAAAAATCTACACAGTAATAGCAATACCATAAGGAAAATCGATTTGGAAAGAATTTGTAACTGTAGTCAGTGCAGCTATGTACCATAACTTCAAAGAACTTGTATAAAATGCCATCCAACTTAAGACAGAGCTGATGGACTTGAAGCACAGATTGAAGCTTATTTTTGCCTTTGTCCTTCTCAGTTTTTAAAAAGAAGGTTAATATGGAAATGTGTTTGAATAACTATATATATGTATATAGTTACACACACACACATATATATATATATATATGTGTATGTATTTCTCGCCTTCTCAATGAGTGGGAGAGGGACAAAAGAAGGAAAAAGTATGGAACTGAAAATAAAATGAAATTAATATTTTTAAGAGATTGCTTTAGCATAAAAAAGGAGAAAGGGATCTGTTTGTACAAAAACTATTTATAGCAGCTCTTTCTGTGGTGGCTAAGAATTGGAAATTGAAGGAACGCCCATCAATTATGAAATGGCTAAAGAACCTGTGGTATGTGATTGTGATGGAATACTATTATGCTATAAGAAACGACAGGCAGGATGATTTCAGAAAAACCTGGAAAGACATGGACTGATACAAAGTGAGGTGAACAGAACCAAGAGAATATTATACACAGTAACTACAATATTGTTTGATGAAGAATTGTGAATGACTTAGCTATTCTCAGAAATACAGTGATCCAAGACAATCCCAAAGGACCAATGATGAAGCATACTATCTACCTCCAAAGAAATGACTGATAGCGATTGAACAGATTGAAACATGCTTTCTTTTGTTCTTTTTCTTTTATTCAAGTCTTTTTGTACATAATGACTAATATGGAAATGTTTTACATGATTGCACATGTATAACATATCTGCTTACCATCTCAGGGAGGGGGGAGGGAAAGGAGGGATAGAATTTGGAACTCAAAACTGAAAAAAAACCCCAAATGTTAAAAAATCATTTTAACATGTAATTGGGGAAAATAAAATATATTTAAATTTTAAAATATATTGCTCTATTTTTTTTAAAAAGCACTAGCAAAAATTTTAAATAAGAAGGCACCAAAGTAAAGAGCATAGCAAACAGAAAACTCAGTCACATTGGGTGTGAGCTTTCCTGTTCTAACTTTTTTCATTCCACATTAAATTAGTGTGTATGATTTTCCATACAGTTAAGGGTTATAAGATGGTATCATAAGATCAGTATCTACCAGATTTTCCTCCCTTCCCTCATGTAGGTTAGACCAGCTCTTTCCTTAACAAAGAAGCTGTCCCCAAGAATTTATTGGCCCAGGGTAGTCTACTAAGGTTCAAGACAAAGGTGGCCTCTTGATATATTGTGTGGCCTTCTGGTCAGCTGAGGGCATAACTGGTGATCCATATGGAGTCTGGACCCTTCAGACTGTCTTTCCAAGCTAAGTGTTTTATTGAGTATTCTTTCTATGTGATTGCTGAGAAAACCTCTTGTTAACTGTTGAATCATCTACAGATGTCTCCTTTTATTTTATTTTATTTCAATATTGGACTTACGCTACTGGAGGACCAGCTTGTGTCATGCCAAGTCAACATCATATGTGCAAGATGATCATAACTTTAGGATTTTCCAGGCTGCTCAAGGTGGGGGAATTATATAAATGGGGGTGGGGGAGCTATGTAAATGGCAAAGCTTTTTAAAAAATAGTATTTTTCAGTTACATGTAAAGATAGTTTTCAAAATTAATTTTTATAAGATTTTGGATTCCAATTTTTCTCCCTCCCTTTATTCTCCCCTGCTTAAGACAGCAAGCAATCTGATATGTTATATGTGTACAATCATGTTAAAGAAATTTCCACATTAGTCATGTTGTGAAAGAAGAATCAGAACAAAAGATAAAAACCACGAGAAAGAAAAAACAAAAAAGGTGAAAATAGTATGCTTCAATCTGCATTCAGACTCCACAGTTCTTTGGATGTGTATACCATTTTCAATCATGAGTCTTTTGGAATTGTCTCTGATCATTATATTGCTGAGAAGAACTATTTATCATAGTTGATCATTGCACAATGTTGCTGTTACTGTGTACAATGTTCTTCTGGTTCTTCTCGCTTTACTCAGCATCAGTTCATGTAAGTCTTTCCATGATTTTCTGAAATCCACCTGCTCATGGTTTTTTATGGCACAATAGTATTCCATTACATTCATATACCAGAATGGCAAAGCTTTCAAGGAAAAAAAACCCAAAAGCAATCTTTTCCTGGATATGCCAAATAGAGACATACTTTCTGTTTGTTTGTTTTTTGTTTTTTTGCAAGGCAATGGGGGTTAAGTGATTTGCCCAGGGTCACATAGCTAGTAAGTATCAAGTGTCTTAGGTCGGATTTGAACTCAGGTACTCCTGAATCCATGGCCGGTGCTTTATCCACTGCGCCACCTAGCTGCCCCCAGAGACATACTTTCTAATGAACTTAAGAAATGGCAGATCTGAGATATTTTAAGGCCTCCATCAATTTATAATTGATATAGAAGAAGTTACTGTTCTCCTTTTGGGAATTCAAAACACATACTTAAACACTTATGACTCTCTGCAAGCCCATGACCTTTATGACTTTCAAAACTCAACTTGAGGGGGGCAGCTAGGTGGCGCAGTGGATAGAGCACCAGTCCTGGAGTCGGGAGTACCTGAGTTCAAATCCGGCCTCAGACACTTAACACTTACTAGCTGTGTGACCCTGGGCAAGTCACTTAACCCTAATTGCCTCACTAAAAAAAAAAAAAAGAATTCTAGGGGCTAGAGCGCCTTTTCTCTTCCCTTTCCCACTCTTAACCACCAGGAACTAGCATCACAGTTCCATTTAGACAATACCAAGAAAACAGAAATTCTCTGTCAGCTAGCAACACACTATCTATATGTGGAACCATTGGTTACAGCATATTGAGACATTTTGACCACTGTGGATAAATTCATTTACCTTGACAGTATACTTTCCAGGGATGTCCACATAATGATTAGGTTGATGCACACACTTGCCAGAGCTAGTTCAGCATTTGGTAGGCTCCAAAGGAAAGTGTGGGAGAGAAGAGTTATTAGGCTGTGTCCCAAACTGACCGCCTACAGAGCCATTGTACTGATCTCATTGTTGTCTGCCTGAGAAACCTGGAGAGCATACCAGCACCATGCCATAAAATCGAACCTCTTCCATTTGAATTGTCCTAGGAAGATTCTGAAGATTATTTGACAAGATAAGGTACCAGACACTGAGGTCCTCTCTCAAGATGCACTGCTAACTCTACCGCATCTCAAATGAATGAATGAATGAATCTCAATCTATTGCAAAGAATGCAACTCTGATGGTCTAGCCATGTAGCCTAAATACCAAATGTACTTTACTCTCACTAGGCAATCACTCAAACAGAGGTCGGGAGAAGTGGTGCAAAGGTACTTTCAAGGTCTCTCTGAAGAACTTTGGAATCAATGTGTGACATGGGAGACACTGACAAAGGACCATCCAGCATGGTGTACCCACACTAAAGAAGGCTCTGTGTGCTGTTCAAAAGAAATGTGAGATATGAAAATCTAGAGACATCTCCATCCCAAATGGACTATCTGTGTCCTACCTGTGCTAGAGCCTTCATATTGGACTGATCAGTCACAGTGGAACACTTTGTACCCTGACCCTAACATTGTGATGTCATTGGTCCTCTTTGAGTATGAAGGGCAAATAACAATTAGACATTAGAATTAGAAACTTAATTAGAATAGAATTAGAAAATTAACAGCAATTAACATTTTAACACATTTACTTCAACAATATGACAAGAACAGAAGTACAAACATTTCTCCCCAAACACCTTAGGGCACATTTTTCCCCTTCTTTTCTTTTTTTGGTGAGGCAATGAGAGTTAAGTGACTTGCCCAGGGTCACACAGCTAATAAGTGTCAAGTGTCTAAGGCCAGATTTGAACCCAGGTCCTCCTGAATCCAGGGCCAGTGCTTTATCCACTATGTTACCTAGCTGCCCCTGGGCACATTCTTCTCTATGTCATCTCAATCTCTTGGGAGAGTGATCTCAAACTTAATGCCATTTCTACATAATACTGGTCACATCAAGTTCATATCCAAATCTAGAATCACTGTTGGATGAGCCATCATCTCAACTATCCCTTGGCTGGGTCTTTAAGGTCATTTTTTGATCCTTAAGACTTCAAATCCCAATAATGACTGTATTCTTGGAACTCTTGGTGGTTTGCTTTCCTGACCTGTTAAAACTCATAAGGCCATTGCCTCCAGGCTGAGACAAAAACCAAGGCCTACATTCATAGGCCACAAGTGAATATTAGTTGAGGAGGGCTCAAGGCCTCTCCTCTCGTAGCATTGTCTCTCTTCTGTGCCTGGAATTCTACACATCTGGAAGGTCATAGAAAGAGAAGGAGCCAACACTCTGGTTGCCTAGAGCCTTTTGAATGCACTCCCACCTCTAGCTGTGTATCCATAGCTGACTAAAGAAGTTCTGTTCATCTAGCAGACTAGAGCCAGTTACAGAACTTCTTCACATGGTCCATATCTTTCCAAGGCATTTCTATTACAAATCATCACAACTCTTCTGGATGGAGGCTTCCCAGCTTCTTTCACATAAGTAATTATATAAACTACACTCTGCCTTTGCTCATAAGGACTGGTTTTTTTAGCCAGTTCCCCATTATGTATAAAATGAGGAAACTGGAAAGATAAAATCTTTTTTTAAAATTTAATTTTTTTAATTTATTTTTTTCCAATTACATTTAAAGATATTTTTTTGAATTCCAAATCCCCCCCTTCCCTCCTCCCCTCCCGAGGACAGCAATCAATCTGATATAGGTTATAGATTACAATCATGTTAAACATATTTCCACATTTGTCATGTTGTAAGAGAAGAATCAGAACAAAAGGGGAAAAAAACACAAGAAAGAATAAACAACAACAAAGCAACAATAAAAGGGAAAATAGTATGCTTCAATCTGGATTCAGACTCCATAGCCCTTTTTCTGAATGTGGAGAGCATTTTCCACCTAAGTCTTTTGGCATTGTCTTGAATCATTGTATTGCTGAGAAGAATTAAGTCTATCACAATTGGTCATCACACAATGTTGTTGATAATGTGTACAATGTTCTCTTGGTTCTGCTCATTTCACTCAGAATCAATTCATGTAAGTCTTTCTGGGTTTTTCTGAAATCCATCTGCTCATCATTTCTTACAGCACAATAGTATTCCATTAGATTAATATACCACAACTTGTTCAGCCATTCTTCAATTGATGGGCATCCCCTCAATGTCCAATTCTTTGCCACCACTAAAAGAGCTGCTATAAATATTTTTGTACATGTGGGTCCTTTTCCCTTTTTTATGATCTCTTTGGGATATAGACCTAGTAGTAGTATTTCTGGGTCAAAGGGTATGCACAGTTTTATAGCCTTTGAGCATGGTTCCAAATTGCTTTCCAGAATGGTTGGATCAGTTCACAGCTCCACCAACAGTACATTAGTGTTCCAATTTTCCCACATCTTCTCCAACATTCATCATTTTCTTTTTTGTCATATTAGTCAATTGGATAGGTGTGAGGTGGTACTTCCGAGTGGTTTTAAATTGCATCTCTTTAATCAATAGTTATTAAGAACATTTTTTAATATGGCTGAAGATAGCTTTAATTTCTTCTTCTGAAAACTGCCTCTTCATATCCTTTGACCATTTCTCAATGACTTGTATTCTTATAAATTTGATTCAGTTCTCTAATATTTTAGAAATGAGGCCTTTATCAGAAACACTGACTGTAATAATTGTTTCCCAACTTTCTGCCTCCCTTCTAATTTTGACTGCATTGGTTTTGTTTGTGCAAAACCTTTTAAATTTAATGTAGTCAAAATGGCCCACTCGGCATTTCATAATGTTCTCTATCTCATCTTTGGTCATAAATTTTTCTCCTCTCCATAGATCTGACAAGTAAACGATTTCTTCTTTTTCTAATTTGCCTATGGTATCACCCTTTTTGTCTAGATCATGTAGCCATTTTGCTTTTACTTTGGTGTACAGTGTAAGATGTTGATCAAAGATAACTTCTAATAAACATCTAATCTATGAACAATGATCTATCAGATATATTGTAGAAAAGATTTCTACCTTGGGAAGGAAGGACTAGATGACCTCTGAAAATGCTTCAAATTTAATATTTCATGATTCAAAGTTTTATATTTGTAGGGTTTGTCTCCCTCATTCCTTATTAGGCTTCTTGTAAGCCTCGAGGTTGGACAATGGTCTTCTCTTTCTTTGGTATCTCCTAATAACTTCTAAGGTATCATCCCCATGATATAATAATATATGATTTTAAAACACATACTTTAAAATCTCTGATCAATTTATTTTTATTATTAGCAATATCTTTTGGCTTTCTATCACCTCTATAAAGAATCATTGAGCTTCATGGTAGATGGAAGGACCCAGTGGTCCTTTAGGTGCATCAGCAGGGTAGGTGGCAATGTTTGTTAGTAACCATATCCACTTCTCCAGGCCTGGAGGGACTAAGACCACAATCATTGGGAAGGAAAGATCCTTGTAAAAGTCGAGCAGGATATGGGTGGTGCTAGTCTGGAGAGCTCTAGTGGGATGCTGGGTAAGAGGGGTGGGGCTTGGGCCATTGTTACTATTGATTTTTTCTATTTAAATTATAATTATTGTGCATGTTGTTTTCCTGGTCCTTGCTTACTTTACTTTGCATCAGTTAATGTGAGCTCCATCTTTCCTTAAATTCTTATATTCATAGTTTCTATATGTTCATGGAACAATATAATCAACAAGTATTTAATGAGCCACTATTACATACCTCATAAGAGACTTCACTTACCAGTCATTGGCCATTTCAGCTATTTCCATGTAATTGCACAAATAACTTACTTTCCATAAACTCTTTTTTAAAAATAATCGCATTCAGGTCACGATTACCATTTTACCACAAGGTATTCCAGAAATAACAGAATGGAAACATTTTATTCCATGCTGATTTTATGAGTGTTATACAAGCTACATATTAGACATCTTATTGAAGAATGCCCAAGGGCAATCTTATGTCTTCTATTAGCAAACATCAACTGCAAATGAGCTGTGTTAAAAAAAAAAATTCTGAAAAAAAGACCTTCTATTTTTCCACTCTCCCTACATCATTCCCTTGATGATCATTCTATAACCAAAGGTATTTGTGGACAATATTGATCTTGGGAAGAAGGAATGCAAAACAGGAGGAGTGTAAAATATGATGCTGACCTCACAGCATAGGATGAACAGTGGGGTTTTTTTTTTTTTTTGGCGTGTTTTTTTTTGGTTTGGTTTGGTTTGGTTTGGTTTTTTTTTGCAGGGCAAATGGGGTTAAGTGACTTGCCCAGGGTCACACAGCTAGTAAGTGTCAAGTGTCTGAGGCCAGATTTGAACTCAGGTCCTCCTGAATCCAAGGCTGGTGCTCTATCCACTGCGCCACCTAGCTGCCCCTGAACAGTGTTTTTTTTTTGTTGTTTTTTTCCCCCAGAGTACAGATAATCCAGGATCTGTTCTGTATCCCTGAGAAGATGATCTTCCTGTCTATGGTGAATGCCTTGATTCATGGTTCTCAGGTTGCCATCCCAGGGTCCTGTTGCCATGGTGAGACTCTTGAGACTCACCTTTACCCCCAGCCTCTTTGGACTCTCAGACTTCCTTCTCTTCCACAACTGTATCCATGATGGTATGGATCCTTTGAGTCTCCATTACATCATCTCCCCTTCCTACTCTTCAATTGAACTTTGGCTAGTTAGAGAGGGAGAGAGGGAAGAAGTGCCAAGGAGAGGACATTAGCTAATTACACCAGCTTCACTCACTTCTATGGAATATGAACAAAAGCATCTTCCAGCCCAGATTCAGCACATCTATGATTTTGTTGTTGTTCTCATAGTCTACATTGTTGGAGTCTACCAATGATCAGAATGGGAAGAGATAATTTCCTTTACTTTCAACTGCTGGCTCACGTCCATGCCTGTACTCATCTAAGAGTCATCTCCAAAAACCACTCAAAAGAAAGTTTATGGAAAAGAGAGTATGGTAAAAGCAACATCCAGTTAGGAAACAGACTGCCTTCTTTGTTTCCATGGAAATGAAAACCAGTAGCTATTGACTGAACTTGACAGAATGCTAAACTCCTTTTTCTCCTGGTGCTTTCTGTCTGGGGGAAAAGAGCTCGGGTAGGGGCAGTTTTTAATTTGTTTTTAGAATCTATCATTTATGAAGTAAAATATTTCCTCTACCTCCATCTTCTCTCTTCACTAACATTAGGGCTTGAAAATGGTTTGTCTGTCACATGGTTCATATTACATGAATTTTTTCTTTTTCTTTTTTCTTTCTTTTTTTTGGGGGGGGGAGTGGGCAATGAGGGTTAAGTGACTTGCCCAAGGTCACACAGCTAGTAAGTGTCAAGTGTCTGAGACTGCTTTTGAACTCAGGTCCTCCTGACTCCAGGGCCGGTGCTCTATCCACTGCACCACCTAGCTGCCCCTCGTATTAGATGAATTTTTAAAGAAAAGTGGCATTCATCCTCCCATAGCCCATTTTATTAAGTCACATACTATGCATCTGAATTCATGGCAGAAAATACTATTACAATATTTTTGACAGTTCTTTGCAATACCCTAACTCTCAATGCCTTCTCCAATCACTTTAATTAAGCTTAAAAATGTTCCCTGCTGTGTTAAAGCTTCCATATTTATATTCAGCAGCAGGCTTTTTTTACCCCAGGGAAAGATTGAAGAAAATTACTCTTATTATTAATGGGTAATGTTGAAGTTATTCAAAGATTTTGGTTCATGCCTACACTTACCTCTATTTGGCTGGCCTGAGTATATTTTAATTTATTATTTCAGATATTGCATTATTACTTTGGGGCAGAGGAACTGATTGGAAATTGAGAGTACTATGCCCATGATAAGATTTGTATTGGACACAGATGTGCAAGTTTGGTGGCCCTAGAGACATCTTTGGGACAGAAAAGAAAAAAAGCTGTAGAGCCTAGATTGAGCTCTTACTATCCTAGTCTCTTCTCTTCCCTCCCCTGCCTGCTTCTTCCCACCTCCTGCTAAAATTGGGAGGTATTCCTTGGAAGCTAACACAGTGCAATAATTCCTCAGATCCTTAGATTGTGTACAAAATGGATTGTTCGAGGTAAATACCTGCAAGTTAATCAGAAAACAACTTTTATTTCTACCCTTATTAGGTGAAAGTGACAAGTTTAGACCTGTAGACCAGTAGAGTAGGGAAGGTTATTTAAATAGATGCATGAGGTTGGAGAGGGGAGAGACTGAAGTCAGAGAGACTAATTGATTTGTCAATCAGTTAATAAGTATTTATTGTTGTTATGAGGGCAGCTAGGTGGTGCAGTGGATAGAGCAATGGCCCTGAGGCTGGTAGGGCCTGAGTTAAAATCTCACCTCATACACTTACTAGGTCTATGACCCTGGGCAAGTTCCTTAACCCCAATTGTCTTAAACATCTGGGGCCATCTCCTGTCATCCTGATATTTATCTTGCCACTGGACCCAAATGGCTCTGGAGGAGAGAGTGAGGTTGGTGACCTTGCATAGTCCTCCCTCATTTAAATGCAATCCAGTGAAAGTCATGAGATCACCCCAACATATGAAAAATGCAAACTATCAACAGAGAAAGAACTGATGGTATTTGAATACAGATTGAAGTATAATTTTATTTGTTAGTTCCTTTTACTAAAGTTATTCTGTCTATTTTCTTTCACAACTTGAGTAATGTGAAGATGCTTGGCATAATTGCACATGTATGACTTATATTGAATTGCCTGATTCCATAGGGAGGGTTGAGAAGGGAGAGAGGAGGAAAATTTAGAACACAAAGTTTTTAAAAAAATCAATGTGAAGAAACGATAAGCAGGTGGATTTCAGAGAAACCTGGAAGGACTTACATGAATCGATACTGAACAAGATGAACAGAACCAGGAGATCATTGTACACAGTATCAATGACATTGTGTGTTGATCAGCTGTGATAGATTTGACTCTTCTCAGCAACACAATGGTCCAAGAAAGTTTCAAAGGACTTACGAGGGAAAATGTTCTTCAAATCCAGAAAAAAAGAACTGTGGAATCTAGATGAAGATTGAATCATGCTATTTCTACTTTCTTGTTTTCCTTTTATGAGGTTTTTCCCTTTTCTCTGATTCTTCTTTCACAGCATGACTAATGCAGAAATATGTTTAATGTGATTGTACATATACAACCTATATCAGATTGCTTGCTGTCTTGGGAAAGGGGGAGGGGGGAGGGAGGAAGAAAGATTTGAAACTAGAAATCTTATAGAAACAAATGTTGAAAACTATCTACATGTAACTAGAAAATAATAAAATACTATATTAAAGAGGGAAAAAAGTTTAAAAAATGAAAATGAAGGGTAAACAACAACAATAACAATTTGTTGTTGTTTGTCCTTTTTTTCACAAAGAGGACCAATGACATCAAGAAGGCTATATCTTGACTTGCAAGTGAATTGGATTTATTTATTTTTTTTTTTGGGGGGGGGGATAAGGAGCTTGAGAATAAAAATTTATTTTGGAAAAGAATTACATTTCAACCTTTCCAAAGTTGAAAAGTCACATAAGTTACCAGCTCAGAGATTTAGATTTCCAAGAAATGTGTCATTTGACACTAAAGTCATCACTTCTTCTTGCCAGCTTTGGGGGCCTTTTCCAAACCCTTGATATATTTTCGAGGGATGTTATATTCTTCAAGCAAGAGCCGACTTAGATGATTGATCTGATTCCCCTGGATTTGGACCTGAATGGCATCCTTAGCCCCAGGGACAGGGGTGATGGTGGCACTGGCCTGGCACTGTTGCTGAAGGATGGCAGCTACAGAATATGGATCAAGACCAAAGACCTCCAGGTTTCGGATCAAGGTCACCTTTTTATTGTATTGTGTTTTATTTTCTTGTATTTTATTGAATTGGATTTAAGTGAGGCAGACCTGGGCAAAGTCATCAGCCTCACTCTCTCCTCCTGAGTCACCAGAGTATAATGGCAAAACATAGATCAAGACCGCTGGTGATGATTCCAGATGCAATGGGAGACCTTGGCTTTATTAAGCTAAGGTCTAATTTTCCAAGCACTGTGCTAGGGACTAGAAACACAGAGGCAAAAATTAAACAGTCTTTTCCTCATAGAGCTTACATTTTATCAGAGGGAGATAACCAGTGAGGAAACTACTTCAGTAATCCAGGTTAGAGGTGATGCCCACCTGAACTGGAGTGGTGCCCATGAAATCTGAGAGGAAGCCATGAATGGGATAGATATCATGGAGATAGAATAGACAGAATTTGGAAACTGATTGGATATTGGAGGAAAGGGAAGAATCAATGAAGGCTGAAGTTTTGAGTCTTGGTGTCTGGGGAAATGGGAGGTATTAGCAACAGAAAATAGTGAATTTTGGAGGAGAGAAAATTAGGTTTAAGGGAAAAGATGAGTTCTTAGGCAGAGGGAAAAGGTGGGAAGGGGAGAGGAAAGAAGAGAAGAAGAGAGAAGATGAAAGAAGGATAAAGAGACAAGAGGAGAGAACTGATTTTCAAGGACACCCATATTTTTCTTGCTAGAGAAGGAAAATGGACCATTTAAGGAGACTGAGACAGGTAGATAGTAAAGATCAATGTCATGGAAGCCAAGGAAAGAAGAAAGCTTTTTCACAAGTAAGTATTATTTAATGTTAAATGATGCAGAATGCCAAGAAAGATAAAAATCTTTCTGAAATATCTTACTTTTCTACCTTTGTATTGAATGTGATTGAATTAAATAAATGAATTTAATTTTTGATGATGGAAGATAGAAAACAAGATTTAGAATCTAAGAAACCTGGGTTGTAGAGTCCCAACTCTGACATTTCTGTGGGATATTATGGTAATAACTTAACCTCTTGCCAAGAAATGGTATATATTAATGGAGAAGCTACAAGAAATTTAAATAAATCTTTATTGACTTAAAAATATAGCTCAGGAGTTGTTTTTTTTTTAACCTAAACCACTGAAAATGCAGAGAACCAGAAAAGTTGGCAATTAGACCCTTTCCATGGGAAGATTATATATACATGTATATGTATATGTATATATGTAATAAATTTAGATCCCTTCTTTGAATTTGGATCTATATATGGTACAGGAACCTGACTAGTTACAAGTCCATTGGTAAGATCAAATACCCAACTGCCAATAACACTGGATCATGAAGAGGACTAAAATAACCAGGCTATTTGTAGTTCAATGATTTCACCTGCCTTCATGGTTGTTGGTCAATTTGACACATCAGAGCTCAAGCACCAGGACAGCTGAAAAATCTTATTTGGCCATCTTCAAAATTGTCCCAGTTGACTATAGAGAAGTAGTTTCAGACTGAACAAACCTATGAGGATCTTCCCCTTTTTGTTTCCTTCCTGCAGATAACAAAAATCACTATGAGAGTCTCTTAGTCTATATTGCATTGAATTTTTCTGCTAGATGATTATTGGGACCTCTTGCACTTATCATTTTGCCACCATTTTAGTTAAACTCATTCTAGAAAGAAATGCAATGTGCCCTTTACACCATTCCTGATGGTAAGGAAAGCAATGGCTTCATCTACTCCTGTGACAAAGCTTATACCCAGAGCCATAACTAGGCATTTTTTTCTTCCTGGGCCAAGCACCATAGATTGTGCATAAGAAAACATGTCTTCAGTTGGAGAGTGGGATTGAGGAGGAATTCACTTAAATAGCTATCTATTTTAAATAATTATTCTTGCTTATTAGCTAAGTTTTAAAGCTGTACTGTTTCTCCACTCCTGAAGAGAATGTAAATTTTGTCAATGACTTCTAAGTTTGATACCTGGCTCACCAATTGATAAATGGTCAAAGGATATGAACAGGCTTTTTGTTGTTGTTGTTGTTGTTGTTGTTGTTTTTTAGTGAGGCAATTGGGGTTAAGTGACTTGCCCAGGGTCACACAGCTAGTAAGTGTTAAGCGTCTGAGGTCAGATTTGAACTCAGGTACTCCTGACTCCAGGGCCGGTGCTCTATCCACTGTGCCATCTAGCTGCCCCTGAACAGGCATTTTCAGAAGAAGAAATTAAAGGTAACAATAGTCATATAAAAAGTGCTCTACATCACTATTAATTAGAGAAGTGAAAATTAAAATGCCTCTGAGGTACTGCCTCATACCTATCACATTGGCTAACATGACAGAAAAGGAAAATGACAAATGTTGAAGGAAATCTGGGAAAATTGGGACAGTAACGCACTGTTGGTGGTACTATGAACTGATCCAACCATTCTGGAGAACAATTTGGAACTATTCCCAAATGGCTGTAAAATTGTGCATATCCTTGGACCCAACAATCCTAGGTGTATCCCAAAAAGAGAAAAGAAAAAAAATGACCCAAATGTACAAAAATATTCATAGTAGCTCTTTTGGTGGTAGTAAAGAATTGGAAATTGAGTGTATCTCCATCAATTAGGGAATGACTGAACAGATTGGTATATGATTGTGATAGAATATTATCGTGAATAATATAATGGAAATGACAACAGAGATGGTTTCAGAAACACCTGGAAACACTTATATGCACTGATGCAAAGTGAAGTGAGTAGAAACAGGGGACTATTGTACACAGTAACATCAATATTGTAATGTTGGTCAACTGCAAAAGACTGAGCTACTCTCATCAAGACAATGATTTAAAGAGGATTCTGGAAAAATGGCAGAGTAGGTTAGAAAATTCCAGACTCTCCAAATTTTCCTCACTAAAAAGACAGAACATCATCTCAAAGTGAACACAGAGTGGCATAAATAAATAAAAGTAGGAGTAAAGCAGTTGTCCTCCTAAGACAACTTGAGAGGACCCCAGGAAAGACCCTTATTTCCATGGGTAGAGGTTCTGCCTGAGTGAAGAGCAAACAACTCCAGGCTGACTCTGATGAAACAACAAACAACAATCCCTGGGGTAGGTGGGTTGGGTCTCAGGAGCTTTCACCTCCTGGACAGTGTCTGGTCTGACAACTGAGCAGAGGAAGATTGAAGGACTCTCTGCTGTCTTGCTATTTTGGGATGCCAGTCACAGCTGTATTGACCAGACTGTCCCAAGGTATCGTTGTGGGTGAGAAGGAGTGAGCACACACGTAGTGAGTGTGTCAGCAGAGAAGCAGGGACTGCTGTCTGTGGGCACTTATAGGAAAGTGTAGTCCCTGGTTTCACTTCCAAGACAGAGGGGAGAGCTCAAGTTTGCAGTTGCTAGAGGGTCCACATTTGTGGGACAGCTTGGCTGGGGGTGGAACACATAGACTCCAAGCTTGGCTTGGAGGTGGAAAAAAGTGCCCAAGGTTGGGTCTCCAGACAGAGCTCAGAAAATAACTGTAAGAAGGATCTGAGGCCTGGGGCACCATTCCCCACACCTCAGGACTAGAGGCAATTACAATAACAAGCTGCTAAAAATAAAATAAAATAAAATAAAAATGAGTAAGACAAGAGAAGTGATTTTTTAAACTGTATTAATAACTAATTATTAGTATCAGGATCCAGTTTTTTTTCCCTTTTTATTTTCTCATTCAAAACCCAGACCCTGTGAGCCAGTCTCTGAAAAATATTTCTGATATCTTAGATTGCCCAGGGACATTCCCACCTAGAGATTCTAATCTGGTAATTCCATCCCTAAAAGCATTAGGCTCACTCCTTAGAAACCCCTATGTTCAGTAGGAGTGGTCTTGAGTTTTGCCCAAGATGAAGAGTCTAGGATGGATTCACTGCTACCCAAGACCCACACCAACCTTGGCTGGTCCTTTCTTCATTACTTGTTTTTTCTGTTAGCCTATGGCCAATCTAACTGTCCAAGAATTCTATACGGCACCCCCCAGAAGGTCATCCTCATTGATAGCATCCATGACCTTTTCTGACACCAGCCTTATCAAAACTCATCTGGCTTTTGCCCAAGTCCTTGAGGTCCACCCAATAAACTTTCTTGATCTAAGGTGTTAATGACTAATAATGACTTGCCACTCAAAGATGAGACATGCATCATTATAGCTGAATTTGATTCCTTAAAGCAAAGAGTAATGTGTAAAGACTGAAAGATGACAACATATGAGGTTGTTCTCTCTCTTTTTTTTTTTGTGAGGCAATTGGGGTTAAGTGACATGCCCAGGGTCACACAGCTAGTAAGTGTCAAGGGTCTGAGGCTGGATTTGAACTCAGGTACTCCTGAATCCAGGGCCAGTGCTCTATCCACTGCGCCATCTAGCTGTCTCATGAGGTTGTTCTTAACAATAGCTTCTCCTTATCTCTACTTAAGGGCAGGAACTTGCTTCCCTTCATATACATACATATACACATACACATACACATACACATACACAGACACATACACATACACATACACAGACACAGACACAGACACATATATTTATGTGTGTATACATATATGTAATGAAGGTATAGGCAAACTTCATTAATGCTCCTTTTATTACCTGAGTGGACCTTGGCTCAGAATTTATCCAGGTAGTTAATGGCTTTTCTTCTATGTTTGTAAAAGCTTTCAAATAATGGATTCTCCCAACTCCTGTGGCCAAACTCTAGTTCAGCTTGTAGGTGTAATATCTAGGTGTGGCTTTGGAATGCAGCATGTGCTCACCTCATTCCCTGTCTCACAACCAGAAAGGCCATGGGGTCAGAATCTTTACAGATCATGCCAACTGGAGTCAGGCTGGGGTGAAATCTTCCCTCTTGGCCTTCACTCGATTCTCCCCTCCTCTTTTCTTCTTTGGGGCAGCCTTAGCCTCAGACACAAGGTCATCCTCTCAGCCACCTCCTGGTTACCACCAGCTTATTATTCTAATGGGAAATTAAAGTGATGGCCCAGATTCAGATTTTAAGATTTGGCTTGTAGGAAGCCTTCTAGAGTCATTCATAAAAGTAAACTGCACACTGCTATTTTCTGGTGGTGGTGGGATGGGGGAGCATATGGCCTCTGCCAACTGGAAACCAGCTCACTGTGACATAGAGAGACCCCTCCAGGACTCTTTCCCATTGCACACTCTGATTATAAGTAATGCTTTGTCCCCAGACAAGGAGAATAAATTAATTGATTTTATTTATTTATTTTTGAGGCAATTGGGGTTAAGTGACTTGCCCAGGGTCACACAGCTAGTAAGTGTCAAGTGTCTGAGGCTGGATTTGAACTCAGGTCCTCCTAACTCCAGGGCCAAATAAATTCATTTATAAAAAGAGAATTGGACTTTCAAATACTGTTATTGATGGTGTTGGGTGCTGGGATTAGGAAAATAGGAAATGAAACTTTTCCTCATCTCTATTCAAAAGTATGGAGGAGAGGGAGGGGAAGAGAAAGTGGAATGGATGAAGAAAGGTGAACCCCCACCATGGTGGGGGTTGGGGGGGAAACTTCCCAGTCCAATCACTGCAGGGTGCCATGTCTCCCAGGGAGGAAGCTTCTGGCTGCACCCACTATGCTGCCAGCCCCTCGATTTTAGCTTCCTCTCCCTCCCTTTATGCTATCTCCCCTGGGGCTGCTGCCTCTGCTCTGATGCCGCCCCTTTCCCTTTGCTGTCAACCCTCACATTCCACAGCCCCACAAATCTCTCTCTTTTGTTTTACATTTTGTGATACCCTCCATCTTCTCCTGAGCTAAGAAGGTGGGGGCCTACATCTCCCGAGATGCTTTTCCATCCCCTCCCTGGATCCTCCCTTGAGACTTGCAGCCCCACTCTTTTTTTTTTTTCTTCGTAAGGCAATTGGGGTTAAGTGACTTGCCCAGGGTCACACAGCTAGTAAGTGTTAAGTGTCTGAGGCCAGATTAGAACTCAGGTACTCCTGAATCCAGGGCCGGTGCTTTATCCACTGTGCCACCTAGCTGCCCCTGCAGCCCCACTCTTATCCCCTGGGGTTGGTTCCTCTGTTTTCTTGGGCTTTGGCAGTTTTGCTTCGGTGGGAGTGTTCTACTCTGCCAAGACCCAGGGAGCCGCTGTTTGTTTCTTGACAGAGGACAGCCCCCAAGTGTCCTCTCTCACCCTCTGAGGATTCTGAACCAAACAGCCTTTAAAAGCCCCCCCCCCTCCGCCACAGAGAGAGGCCTTGAGTTCCCAACCCAGAGAAATACATGGGGTGCAATTTGTGAAGTCACGAATTGCAAATGGAATCATCATGATTGGAACAGAGGGAGGCACGAGTCTTCACTTGGCACAAAATTGTCAGTGGCACAAGGATCTAGGCCAGCCTGCAGCTGTTCCAGTTCTTGTCTTGGAATCAGAGTGTGACTCATGATGGGCAGCCAATGACAGAGAATTCCTAAAAGAACTGGGAACCTGGCTCCTGTCCTGGTGAGGGAATCGTCATTGTCAGGAATCATCCACGCAAGAGAACAGTGACAGGAAGAACGCAGCCAAGTCATGTCCCCCAAACTGAGCAGAAGGTGAGGTGCAGCTTAAAAATGAGAGGCAGCATGGCCTAGGGGATAGGATGCAGGACTTGAAGCTGGAAGGATCGTGATTTGAATCCTGCTTGCTATCTGCATCACTTATACTCTCTATGCCTCGGTTGCCTCATTTACAGAGCAGCAGAAGTTATGCTGAGCTGTCTGTTTTGGATAAATTTAATTATCAGAAATAAGCCTATATCTGTTTGTCTGTCATTTCCACTCACTGCTTGGAGTTTTACCCTTTGGATCCCCTCTTTTGTACAACAGCCTTCTGATGTCTTAAAGACTAGGGGCAACTAGGGGGCACAGTAAACAGAGTGCCAGCCCTAAAGTCAGGAAGACATCTTTCTGAGTTCAAATCTGGTCTGAGACACTATCTGTATGACCCTGGGCAAGGCACTTAACCCTGTTTGCCTCAGTTCCCTTATCTATAAAATGAGCTGGAGAAGGAAATGGTAAAAACCACTCCATTATCTTTCCCAAGAAAACCCCAAATAAGGTAATGAAGAGTTGGACACAACAGAGGACTGAATGACAAACATTCTTTATTCTCTAAGACTTCCCTTCTCCTGAATTAAGCACACCTAGTTCTTTATTCATTTATTCATTCACTCATTCATTCATCTATCTATCTATCTATCTATCTATCTATCTATCTATCTATCTATCTATCTATCTATCTATCTATCTATCTATCTATCTATCTATTTATCTATCTATCTATCTATCTATCTATCTATCTATCTATCTATCTATCTATCTATCTATCTAGTGGGGCAAGGATGGTTAATTGACTTGCCCAAGGTCATACAGCTAGTAAATGTCAAGTGTCTGAGGCTGTATTTGAACTCAGGTCCTCCTGAATCCAGGGCTGTTGCTTTATCCACTTTGCCACCTAGCTGCCCCCTCTCCCCCCACAGTTCTTTAACGGATCCTCACATGGAATGATCTACGGTCTTCTCACTACTCTAGTTACCTTCTTTTGGTCATACTTCAGCTTCACAATAGCCTTCCAAAAATATGTTGCCTAGGACTTCACCTAAAGTCCGACAAGGAGAGATTAAAATGGGAGCTATTAATCAACCAATGAATGTTTTGAGGCCACTTTGTTCCAGTTCTAAAGACTGTGCCTGTCTACATACAGCCCGAGGCTCCTTTAGCTTTCTTGGCCACTGAATCACAGTATCAAGCCGTGGTAAGCTTGTGGTCCACTAAAACCCTTTATTCTATTCAATTCAGTTCATCATGCTTTCAGAATTAGAAAGTTTGCCCATTCCTACTCTTCTTTCTTACACTATCAGGGGAAAACTGGATGTTCTGAGGAATTAATCAAAGTTCAAGGCAGTGTAAGAAAGGACAACTCGACAAGATGTGGGAGTGAAAATCTAAGGGACAAAAAGAAGTTAATGTTCCCTTCGGATGATTTCATATCACATATGCTGAACACTTGCCACAGAATAACCTTTGCATTTGCAGACATAGCCCTGGGTCTAGCAGAAACCTCTGGGCTTGCCAACGTTCCTGGGTCCCCTTCTTGCCTAACACAATCCTGGCTGCTGCCCCTCTGTACCCTGGCTGTGTTGATGACACATCACTTTCAGGATTGCCAGAAACATGATGCCCATTGCCCACGGAGCTAATGTCAGGTGGACATGTGGTTTGAGTTGCTTTTCTGATACGGGACATAAATTGTGCTGATTCATCCCCACACTCACCCATTCTCTCATGACCCAGAAAGTACTTGTGTGAAGTTACTGAGCAAGGCAAGCAATCTGTTGTCATGGGACATAGTTTTTCTATGCCTCTTGTTATTTCAGAGATCAAAATAATGCCCTTGGTCCTATGAAGATCATATTGCAAATGACAGTATGCATTCTCTAGAAGCCTTGCTAAAGAGCCAGCGTGGACAAAAGTATGCTTTCATTGACAAGAAGACTAATAGCCTATGGGTATGCCCCTACCCATGGCCAATGTTCCAAGTTTTACATGTGGCTGGATTGAAACCCCCAGGAGCTCATTCCCATAATACACATAAAGGATTTGCTATTCGTTGGAGACTAGACTATGACAAGCCTTGACCTGTTCATCTCATAGGGATATAAAACCTGGGGTCAAGCCTGAACATTTGCTCTATTCATTGGTAGAGAGATTGATTACTGGATACTAAATGCCTGCATGGGGGGCAAGTTGATGAGAGTTTAGAAGAGATGCTTCTTTCTTCTGTCTTTGAGAGGGGAAATATGATGATCCAGCTCTCCTTCTGGAGAAGCCCTTGAAAGGAGGAAGAGAGATGGTCCCTGATTTCCAGGTTGTCACTCTGAAGATTTCAGGGAATTTTCCTCTTTAGTGAGATGGGCAGAGAGAAATGGGGCCCTCTCTGTCTCTTTCTCTGTCTCTCTCTTTATCTCTCTCTTTTTCTGTCTCTCTCTCTCTTGAACTGGCATATCTCACTCCCCACTGGGAGAGCTCATTCACCATATGTTTTTTGGTATATTGTAATCTGTATAATTTCCTTGATTTCTGTTTGCTATTAGCTTGGATAAATGATTTTATTTGCTATTCATTATGTATGATGGTCTTTGTATAACTAGCATTTGGTAAGAAGGGAGTTAAGCCTTTGGATATCACTTGAGTCATTTTTTCCTCATTAAGGGAAAGCAACCAGGTGAGCAGCTTGGACCTAAAATAATTTCCCCTAGACTAGCAATATTTAGGGTTGCTGATAGAAATAATTCTCATCTAATATCCCCTCTCCAAGGAGAGCGGAGTGAGTCACCTCACACATGGCTCCAATCTCTTAACTCTTGCAGGCAAAAATCAAAATCTTCCTTAGCTTGGGGTGAGTGAGATTCCAGAGATATTTATTCAATCTTCCCTGAGAGCCACATTTAGACAAATCTACGTGGACATACATATAATCTACAGTGACAATGCACACACTCCATGTACATATATATACTGGGTATTGGCCCAAATATTTTGTAAAAATGTTGAGTTATCAAAGACAGGGCAGGGGGTTGATAGACAGTTGATTACAATTAAATTGCAGATTCCTAATAAGGAGACTAGGATTCATGAGCCCTAGAAGGTCTAGTTGGGCCCTCCAGTCAAGATTAATCCCTCCCCCCCCCACACACCCTAGCTCTAGCCTTCCTTGCTTCATAGCTGTCTGATTGCTGTGGGGCAGCTCAAGTTAGGTAAAGATAAGAAGTAGTTCAACTATTCAGAGAATTTGAAGTTTTGCTGTTCTTTCTAAGCAGAAAGGAGTGTCCAAACATTGCTTACCACTTCAACAGGAGATAAATTTTTATTAGTTTAGTACTTGACCTGTTCATCTCCATAGGGATATAAAATCTGATGATCCTAAAGCACCACAGAAATGTGTTATTACACTGAAGCCTTGTTATTATTCCATTCTCCTCTCTCTCTCTCTCTCTCTGTCTCAGTCTCTCTCTCTCTCGGTCTCTATCTCCCAGGATTGGGATTCTCCAACGAGATAATATTTTTAATGTACTTATCATAGAATGGGGCACATAGTAGGTGCTTAATAAAATATTATTCCCTCTCCCCATAGTATAAGGAAATCTTAGGAAAGAGACTCCCTCTACCAATGCAAGGCAACACCTTAAGAGAGTTGCCTGGGTCGCTGAGAGATGGAGTGACTTGCCAAAGATAGGACTTGACCCCAGGTATTCCTCGCTCCATGGCTAGTTCTTTATCTAGCTTGCTATGTTTTCTGGTATTTTATATATATATATATATATATATATATATATATATATATATTGAGCATAATGTCTTTTGGACCAAGAGTTGAATATGTCATCCAGTTCTCTCTTTTGTACACACACATATAAGCACATTATAAGCCTATTTACTTCTGCTGGGTTTGGAGATAGGAAGCTTTGTTAAAATCCTGCCTCTGACAATTACTATCTGTGAGATCCTGGGCAAGATACTTAACCTCTCTCATCCTCAGTTTGCTCATCTATGAAATGGGAATGATAATTACACCTACCTCATGCTGTAAGGATCAAATGAGAAAACCTATAATAAGCTTCAAAAATCTTAAAGTTAGCTGTTAAATGTTAGCTGTTATTGTTATTATTATTGGAGTTGGAATGTATCTTAACATTCAATATCATGCATGATTAAATAATTACATTGCTGAAAATGAAATGGAAATGAACATTTTTTGAAAGAGAGAAGGGGTTTATAACATGACTAATGCAGAGATATGCTTAATGTTATTGTACATATATAATCTATATCAGATTACCTGCTGTCTTGGGGAGGGGGGGAAGGGAGGAAGAAAAATTTGAAATTAGAAATCTTATAAAAACAAATGTTGAAAACTATCTCTACATGTAACTGGAAAATAATAAAATACTTTTATAATAGAAAAAGAGAAAGAGAGAGAGAGAGAGAGAGAGAGAGAGAGAAAGAGAGAGAGAGAGAGAGAGAATGAGAAGGGGGCAGCTAGGTGGTACAGTGGCCTTAGAGTCAGGAGGATCTGAGTTCATATCTGGTCTTAGACACTGTGTGACCCTGGGCAAGTAATTTAACCCCAATTACCAAGAAAGAAAGAGAGGGAGAGAGAGAAAGAAAAAGAAAGGAAGGAAAGAAGGGAGGGAGGGAGGAAGGAAGGAAGGAATAAAGGAAGGAAAGAAGGAAATGAAATATTCGAGAACTCCTCACTTTACAAATGGGGAAACTAAAGGTTAGATTAGTTAAATGCTCTATCCAACCTCACCCTGGAAGCCAAGTCTTTTGATTCTTTATCCAATGCTCTTGACATTTTTATTTTTTGTGAGGCAATTGGGGTTAAGTGACTTGCCCAGAGTCACACAGCTAGTGAGTGTTAAATGTCTGAGGTCAAATTTGAACTCAGGTCCTCCTGACTCCAGGGCCAGTGCTCTATCCACTATGCCACCTAGCTGCCCCTAAAGAAGCAACAGTTATTATTATTGTTATTTTTTTTTTGCAGGGCAATGGGGGTTAAGTGACTTGTCCAGGGTCACACAGCTAGTAAGTGTCAAGGGTCTGAGGCTGTATTTGAACTCAGGTACTCCTGAATCCAGGGCTGGTGCTTTTTCCACTTCGCCACCTAGCTGCCCCCTCAATGCTCTTGACTTTTAAAAACCAGTCATCAAACATTTAAGTGCCTACTATGTGCCTGACACTATGCTAAGTACTGGGAATACAAAGAAAAGATCCTGGCTTTCCAGGAGCTCACAGTCTAAAGAGATAGATGACATGTAAACAACTATGTATAAACAACCTATAGACAGGATAAATGAGAGATAGTCACTAGAGAGAAGAAACTAGAATTAAGAGGAATGAGGTGGATTGAAGAAGGTAGATTTTAGCTGGGACCTAGAGGAAACCAGAGAAGCCAGGAAGCACAGATGAATAGAGAGAGAGAGAGCATTCCAGGCATGGAGTCTATCCAGGGAAAATTCACAGTCTGGAGATGGAACAAGGAGACTAGTTTCACTGGACATCAGAATGTGTCAGGGAGTGTAAGGTATCAAAAAACTGGAAAGGTAGGGAGGAAGCATTGTTTATCAATTTGTATCTTTTCAATGTTGAATTTGGATGTTGGTGCCATATCAGTAGCAGACTCTAAAAGCTCTTTGAAAGACATATGGGTTATCCTGGCTTTTCTTTCTTTCTTTCTTTCTTTCTTTCTTTCTTTTTTTTTTTTGTGAGACGATTGGGGTTAAGTGACTTGCTCAGGGTCACACAGCTAGTAAGTGTTAAGTGTCTGAGGCTGGATTTGAACTCAGGTCCTCCTGAATCCAGGGCCAGTGCTCTATCCACTGCACCACCTAGCTGCCCCTTTTCTTTCTTTTTTTAACCATCATTGGAATCCTCTTACTGCACACAATTAGTAAGAACGGTTACTTGTCTTCATTAGTCAGTCTTAGAAACAGAGTTGTTCTGGAAAGACTTACATGAACTGATGCAAAGTGAACTGAGCAGAACCAGGAGACCATTGTACACAGGAACAGCAACATTGTGTGATGATTAACTATGATAGACATAGCTCTTCTCAGTAAACAACAATCCAAGACAAGTCTGAAAGACTCGTGATGGAAAATGCTCTCCACATCCAGAAAAAGAATTATGGAGTCTGAATGCAGAGCAAAGTATACTATTTTCACTTTATTTTTTCTTGACATTTTCCTTTTGGTCTGTTTCTTCTTTCACAACATGACTAATATGGAAGTGTGTTTTACATGATTGCATATATGTAACCTATATCAAATTACTGTTTTAGGGAGGGGGGAAGGGAGAAAATTTGAAACTCAATTTTTTTTACAAGAATGTTTTAACATTCATTTAACATTAACATTTAACAGTCTTTACATGTAATTGGAAAAAATGAAATACTATTTTAGAAAAGAACAGGAGTTGTTAACTTTTTTTTTGTCTTATGGATCCTTTCCCAGTTTAGGGAAATGTAACACCACTATATATATATATATATATATATATATATATATATTTTTTTTTTTTTTGCCTGGATTCCTGATTAAAGGAAATGCTGAATACCAGGTTTACCAACCCCTGCTTTAGAGAAATGAGTAAGTTGCTGCAGTGTGATGTAGGTGATAGAGAACTGCACTCAGAATCAAGATGTGACTTCAAATCTTGCCTTTGATCGAGTGATCCTGAACAAGTCAATTTCTCAGTGTCTTGAATAACTCTAATATTAAATTCATGGTTTCTCTTGGTAGAGAACGTTTCTCTCTGGGAGTTTCTAAGATCAATGAAACCACAGACAGAGAACAAAAAATCAACAACCTCAGACCACTTTCTTATTTCATGTTTTAGAATTTTAAGATTTCCAAATGTAGAATTCATTGCTTTTCTACAAGTGTTTAAAAATGACAGCTCTCTGGTAATAACTTTGCATGTCCCACCTGGCTGGAAAATTAGGTTAAAAATAACATTTATCTACCACTTTAAAGTTTACAAAGCATTTTATTTGTAAAAGCCTAGAAGGGTAAGTTGTTATAATAATAACAATAATAACTAACATTTCTATGGCATTTTAAGGCTTAGCAAAGCTCACTCTCTATATATTCTCTCACTTGATCCCTACAACTCTGTGAGGTAGGTCTGATATTTTTATTTTGCAGGTGATTTCAGCTGAAGCAGAGAGAGCTTGTGATTTTTCCATGCTCACTCAGCTAGTAAGTATCTGAGCTGAGATCTGACCTGGGTTCTATGACTTCAACACCAGCCTTCTCACCATTACAATCTGCTTTTTGTAAGGTGCTGGCAGACAGACTGTGGCTTAGACTTTTGTATCCCCTGCAGTGCCTAGCACTTTATCGGGCACAAAGTAGGCATTCAGTAAATACTTATTGATTGTTTGAAACTATTATATATGCATGGATACTCACAAGTAATCCCCAGGAAGCTGGTTATCAACTTCAACTTGAATACTTCCATTGAAGGGAAACTTACTACCTCATGAGGCAGTCTACCCTATTTTGGGCCAGCACTAATTGTTTAGGAGGAGTGTAGTTGCGGGGGCAGATAGGAAGTACAGTGGATTGAACGGATGGGCTTGGAATCAGAAAGACTCATCTTCATGAGTTCAAATCCAGCTTCAGATATTCATTAGCTGTGTGATCCTGGGCAAGTTATTTAACCCTGTTTGCCTGTTTCCTCATCTGTAAAATGAGCTAGAGAAGGCAATGGCAAACTACTGTAGTATCTTTGACAAGAAAATCCCAGATAGGGTCATGGATAGTTGGATGTGATGGAAGAACAACAACAAAGTATAATGGAAAGATTCCAGGGACCTACGTTCACATTAGGCAAATCACTTAAATTTTCTGCACCTCAGTCAAGGATAACTAACATTTACATAGCCCTTTAAGGGTTGAAAATACCTTTATATTTATTAACTCATTTGATCTTCACAGTAACCCTGAGAGGTAGATATATTATCCCCATTTTACAGATGAGAAAACTGAGGTTCACAGAGTTTAAATGACACACCCAGGGTCATACAGCAGGTATGTCTGAAGCGGAATTTGAACTCTAGTCTTCCTGCCTCCGTTACCTATAAAATGAAGGGGTTGGTTGGATTAGATGATTTCTAAGGTTCCTTCCAGCCCTAAATCCTATGATACTATGAATTTTTGCTTAGAGGAAACTAGGACTGAGTGCCAGGCCTGGAGTCAGGAAGACCTAACCTCAGACACTTTACTAGCTGTGTGACCCTGGGCAAGTCACTTAACCTTCTCAATTTCCTCAACTATAGAATAGTGTTAATAAAATAGTTTATCTCCCAGAGTTGTTGAAAGGATCAAATGAGGTAATATTTGTAAAGTGTTTAGCACAGTGTCTTGCATAGACTGAGTACTATAAATATTAGTAGTTATTATTTGTTATTGTTTTGTTTACTACTACTACTACCACCACCACCACTACTACTAATACTACTACTACCACCACCACCACCACTACTACTACTACTACTACTACTAAGACTACTACTACTACTACTACTACTACTACATTGAACTAAAATATGTCTCTGAAATATGTCTCTACTGTTTCCATCTACTGTTCTGGGTTCTACTCTCTCATCACATAAAATAAATCTAACCCCTCTTCCATACAAACTCTCTTTCTATACTTAAATTCCTCTGTTGTGAGTCACTCTCCGCAATGTTTTCCTCCTGGCTTATGGGGCACCCCCTCATATGACTCACCAGTCTCACAAGGCATGCTCATCCTCCTGGTCACCTTCCCCTGGATGCTTGTCAAATGTCACCTTGTCAATGTCCTTCTTTTTTTTTTTAAAATTTTTTTTAAGTGAGGCAATTGGGGTCAAATGACTTGCCCAGGGTCACACAGCTAGTAAGTGTTAAGTGTCTGAGGCCGGATTTGAACTCAGGTCCTCCTGACTCCAGGGCCGGTGCTCTATCCACTGTGCCATCTAGCTGTCCTGTCAATGTCCTTCTGAAAACTGAGTAACTGGAATTGAACACAGTTCTCTAGAATGGCCTCGGATTGTGACTCCCTACTTGTTCCTTACCTTGATCCTTTCCTTGTTTCCTTCACCCTCCCCTACTTCCTCAGGAAAACTATGGGGGGAAAGTTCCAATCACTTCTTCTTTCTAAATAGCTTGAACACTCTCCCCTCTTTTCCTCTTTCATTTATGGAATATGACTTGTTGACACTGGCTGGAGTTCACTCCCAATCCAGGGCATGGATGTCCACTAGCACTGCTCATTTTCCCAACACTTGGGGCTTGGCTCACTCCTTTAGTAAAGATAAGCATCAGCTCAGTGTTGTTTCCTAACCTAGGAAAGCAAAGGTCCAGAAGACAATGGCACCTTTTCCTTTGATGAATGCCGTCTTTTGTTTTTGCATTTCCAAAGCATCTTTTCCTCTCCCTTACCCAGAGAGATGATACTTATAACAAAGAATTTTCAAAAAGACACTGGAGGGGCAGCTAGGTGGCACAGTGGATAAAGCACCAGCCCTGGATTCAGGAGGACCTGAGTTCAAATATGACCTCAGACACTTGACACTTACTAGCTGTGTGACCCTGGGTAAGTCACTTAACCTTCATTGCTCTGCAAAAAAAAAAAAAAAAAACAAAACCAAAAAACCAAAAACAAACAGCAACAACAACAAAAAAGACACTGGAAAAAAAGTAGTCCAGCCAAACTGCCCAGTGCATGGGAGGCAGGGTGGTGTATTGGGAAGAATAGATTCACTGGAACTTCAGTGTCTTCTAGGAGTAGCCAAGTCTCATGGAGGCAGCATGGTCCAATGGAAAGAGCACTCTCTCTAGGGCCAAAAGTTCAAAACCCATCCTGGGAGCTTACTACCCTCAGCCTCAGTTTCTTTATCTGTAAAAGGAGGGCCTCTGAAATTCCTTCCAGCTTTTAATCTACAGCCCAGTGATCACCCGAGTCCAATGTATGAGTGGTGTTCCATACTCATAGCTCCCCAATTTTGAAAACAAGGGAGAGAGGTAACTTCTCTTAGCTCTTCTTTGGGATGGAGCTTGGTGTTTATAATGTCAGATTCAGTGAGATGGTGACACAACTAGGTGGTGTGGTGGGTGAAGCACTTCGTCTAAAGTCAGGGAGACCTGAGTTCAAATCTAGCTTCAGCTACTAGCTGTGTATCTGCCTCAATTTCCTCAACTCTAAAATAGAGATAATAATAGTACCTATCTCTCAGAGTTGTTGTGAGGCTCTTTGTAAAGCATTGAGTGTCATGCCTGGCACATAGTAGGTGCTTGATAAATACTTGGTCCTTTCCCCTTCTACATTTATATTGTTTCATGTTAGACCAGACTTGGAGGCAGCTAGGTGGCTCGGGAGATAGAGCTGCAGGCCTGGAATCAGGAAGACCTGAATTCAAATCCAGCCTTAGTCACTCATTAGCTGTATGACCCTGGGCAAGTCACTTAGCTTCTGTTTGCCTTAATCCACTGGAGAAGGAAATGACAAATTTCTTCAGTGTCTTTGCCAAGAAAACCTCTTTGGCATACTATGGTCCACAGGGCCACAAAGACTTGAACACAACTGGACAAGTACTAGAACCTTTCTTAATGTTCTTTCCCTGTGACTCCAGTGGTAGGGAGGAACCAATAGTGGCCTACCATCTTTGGAAACTCAGCTTTGTGGGTCAACTTGCCAGGAAATCATTTGTTTTGAGAATTTCTACAACCTCAGTAAGGCCTGTAAGACCCTCTTCTCATTAGAGAAGCTTTTAGCAACGAAGTCTCAAAGCAAGATGTTCTGTATGTCCCTGGTTCCGGGTGAATGAGCTCCCACTGATCAGCATGGGAAGAGAATTGACTCTAAACATTATCAAGTGTGCCTTTTGGGTATCTTTCCACGCCCCCCCTCCCTGGCTCTTGGCACTCGACTTCTCCCACAGACTAGGGGTCGGGCAAACTTATTTTCTTGTCCTGGTGCTGTTGATGACTTTGTTGTATGACTGGGGACTTCTTAGTGCCTCAGTTTCTTAGCCTATAAAATAAAACAAGAGGTCTAGACAGGAGTCCATTCTGGGCCTAAAATTCTGTGATCCTATTCTGTGAAGGTCTTAGATTTCCTACTGAAATTCATAGGATCAGAGCTGGAGCCCCAGAAAGGCTCTCAGAGGACATCTAGTCCAGTCCTTATTTTATAGATGAGAAAACAGACTCAGTGAGTTGCCCAAGGTCACACAGCTAATAAGTGTCCGAGGTGGGAAGTGAATCCAGGTCCTTTTACACTAGAACCAATGCACCCTGGGTCTTGCCTCTGTTACTTATTGTATGAGTTATTTAACTTCTCCAGGGCAATTGTGGATGGCTTCTAAGGAAAGGTGTTCCAGGCCCAAAGAAATGACTCTTGGGGGGGGGGACGGACAATGAGGGTTAAGCTAGTAAGTGTCAAGTGTCTGAGGTTGGATTTGAACTCAGGTCCTCCTGAATCCAGGGCCGGTGCTCTATCCACTGTGCTACCTAGCTGCCCCCAGAAATGACTCTTTAATGGAAGAATTTTGGGTACCTTGGGAGAGAGTTGTGTGAGGAGTTCCTGACCCTTCCAACCACACCTGGAAGGCATTTTCCTTCTGGCTCAGCCATCTCCTAAGGTCCTTCCTTGCCTCGGCAAAAACCACCTCAGATACCTGTGGAAACTTGTTAGAGAGACAAGGCAGAGATGAGTTTCCTGTGTGGCTGACTCTGCAAAGCTGGGAGATCTTCAGGGGAACCTGCCTTCCTGCCTTCCTGCCTGTAATTGGTGGTGTGCAGTGGGAATGACTCATGCAGTTTATGGGCAGGGGAGCAAAGGCTGCTGAATGTGGTTACTTGCAGAATTTTGTTAGAGGCCTCGCGGGGTTAGTCCTTTCCTGGTCCGGCCCATAAATCTAAGCCTGGGAGCGTTTGATTGCTTGTTAGTCATTGTCCTTGCTTCCTTCCAAAGGGAATCCATTGTGCCCCAAACTCAAGTTATGAAGAGTTCGTAGCATCATAGAATTAGGTCTGAAATTGATTATAGGGGCCACTGAGTCCGACCCTCTAATTCTACAGTCGAATTTCATTCATTAATTTAGGGCGTGAGGAGCTGGTTATGGACAGACCACTGAAAATCGTGTCAAAGTATAGAATTCTAGAGTTGGAAGGGACCCCAGCCCCCTATATCTAGTGCAACCTGTATCTGAAAAGGAAAACCCTACTACAACATAGCTGGCTGGGGCAGCTAAGTGGGGCAGTGATCTTTGGTCAGGAAATTGTTCTTCAATCATTTCAGTCCTGTCTAAGTCTTCGTGATCCCATTTTGAGGTTTTCTTGACAAAGATACATACTTGGAGTGGTTTGCAATTTTCTTTTCTCTCTCTCTCTCTCTCTCTCTCTCTTTACAATGAAGGCATCTTAATATATTATTTTAAAAAATGTATTGATACATTTTGTTGTGACAAAACACTTTCCAATAAGCCTGCAAAGAAACCCCCTTACAAAATGAGCTCATTTTGCAGATGAGGTAAACAGGGTGGAGTGACTTGCCCAGGGTCACATAGCTAGTAAGTATCTGAGGCCAGATTTGAACCTAGGTCTTTCCTGACTCCAGGCTCTATCCACTGAATCACCCAACTGCCCAGGTCAGGAATACCTGAGTTCAAATGTGACATCAAGACATTTTTACTAGCTGTATGACTCTGGGCAAGTCATTTAACCTGTTTGACTCTCATTGCCCTCATCTACAAAGCAGGGATTAATAATAGCACCTGCTTCCCAGGGTTGTTGTAAGGATCAAATAATTGTATAGCAATTAGCATAGTGCTGGCACCTAGTAAGCACTCTATAATTGTTAGCTATTATCAGTCTTACTAATATGACAATACACTTGACAAGTATTCATCCAATGTCTGCTTGAAGACTTCAAATGGGGCAGGACCAACCATTTCCTGAGATAGCCCATGCCTTTTTTGGACCAGTTCTAATGGATGGCAGAAGGAAGTTTTTTCTGCCAACATCAAGCCCAAATTTCTTCTGCAGCACCAACCCTTAGTTCCTGGTTCATCCCTCTTTTGCCAAACAAAATAAATATGATCCCTTTTCAAATACCTGATGACTGCTACCCTTAGTCATCTCTTCTCTAAGATAAACGTTTCTCCATGTTATCTCTTCCTTCACTCCTGTCTCACATAATCAGGTTTGCCAAGGCAAAACCCTCTACCTGTACAAGTGATCCCACTCGGGGCAGCTAGATGGCGCAGTGGATAGAGCACCGGCCCTGGAGTGAGGAGTACCTGTCAAATCTGGCTGTGTGACCCTGGGCAAGTCACTTAACCCCAATTGCTTCACAAAACAAACAAACAAACAAGTGATCCCACTCTATCCTGTCTTCTCCTGCACATTGCCCCTTCTCTGAGAGAAATGATTATTAATCACCAATGATTTGGGGAGATCCAGAGCTTTCCCTTTTTCTATAGTCCTCATTTCAAAGTTCAGTCTCTTGAAGGAAATTACCATAATGAGATTCAATTAACTCTCCTCAATCTTGGTCAGGCTCCACCCAATCTTGCAAAGAATTTAAGGTGAAACTCCCAGCTCATTGTCTTCTACTCAGGCTTGGGTGGGGGATAAATTCTTTGATTAGATTGCCCAAGGCTTGGGGTAATTTAGAAGTAAATGACACAAGCAGAGTTCATTAGAATAGTCCAGCCCCTCATTGTAATATTCATTAACTCATTAATTGATAACCAATCAAAGTTGATCGCCACCCTCAGGAACATCCCTCTTCCGTGGACATATAAGCCATGAGCCAGTCACCATGATTGTCTTTGGCATTCGAGAGTGCCATGGACCTCTTTATTAAAATATTAGCATTATTTGTGAAATGACTAATTCCCCAGAAATTATGTCTCTCCAACTTTTTAAATGTCACATCTCTCATCATCATTTCGTCATTAAATCTTCAACCTTCTTCTGTTTACTATGCTTCCCTTCTGCCTACAAACATGTCCATGTCTCCCTCATCCTCAAAATGCTCGATGAGGGCATCCTTTCTAGCTCATCCCATATTGCTCCTGTCTTTTGTGGCTAAATTCCTTGAAACACCTACAATAGGTGCCTTCACTTCCTTTCCTCTTCCTTTCTTCTTCACCTTCGAGAGTCTGGTTTCCAATCTCATCATTCAACCAAAACTTCTTCCTCCAGAGGTACTAACAATCTCTTAATGGACAAATCTGGTTTCTCAGTCCCCATCCTTTTTGATGGTAATCTTCTCTTTGATTTTTGTGATGCTGCTTTCTCCTGTTTCTTCTCGTCCCTCCCTATCTGACTTCCATGGCATTCTGGTTAACCATGAGTGTCTCCCAGGGCTCTCTCAAGGGTCATCTCATCAATTCCCATAGGTTCAATTATCATCTCTATGCTTATGATTCTGGAATCTATTGATTATCCTTAACCGCTCTACTGACCTTCAGTTTCACATTTCCAACTGCAAAATGGACATCTCAAACTGGATGTCCTGTAGATATCTCAAACTTAAAATGTCCAAAATGGAATTCATTATCTTTCCTCCTAAACCTTCCCCTCTTCCTAACTTCTCGATTTATGTTTTTTTTTTTTTTGAGGGGGAGGCAATTGGTGTCAAATGACTTGCTAGGATCACACAGCTAGTTAGTGTCTGAGGTCGTGTCTGAGGTCATATTTGAACTCAGGTTGTCCTGACTCCAGGTCCAGTGTTTTATCCACTGTGCTATTTTTTTTTTTACAATGAAGGCATACATCTTAATATTATTTTAAAAATGTATTGATACATTTTGTTGTGACAAAACACTTTCCAATAAGTCTGCAAAGAAAGCCCCTTACAAAGTATACTCTCTTTTTAAAAAATTACTTTTAACTTATGGAATAAAGCATTTCCATAACATAGTGTAATAAATGAGATGATTGCACATGAAACTATAAATCTATGCACAACTTGCTATTCCTTTTAAATATTCAATAAAATTATGTAAATTTTTTTCCTTTTTTTTCTTCCCTCTCTACCCCCATGCTAGAGATGGCCACAATTAGACACAAATAAGTAGACACACACACACACACACACACACCCCTATTTATCATTTCTTTCTCTGAATGTAGATACTCTTTCTTTATATGCCCTTTTTAGTTAATTTGGGTATTTAGAATAGACAAAAAAATTTATGCACTCAAAGTTGTATTTTTCTTTCTTTCTTTCTTTTCTTTTTGTGGGGCAATGAGGGTTAAGTGACTTGCCCAGGATCACACAGCTAGTAAATGTCAAGTGTCTGAGGCTGGATTTGAACTCAGGTCCTCCTGAATCCAGAGCCAGTGCTTTATCCACTGTGCCACCTAGCTGCCCCCAAAGTCATTCTTAAAAAAACATAATAATGCTTTTACTATATACAATGTTCTTTTGGTTCTGCTCATTTTACTCTTCATTACTTCATGCAAGTCTTTCCATATTTTTCTAAAATCATTAAGATCGTCATCATTCCTTATAGCACAGTAGTATTCCATCATAATCACATACCACAACTTGTTCAGCCATTCCCTAACTGATGGGCATCTCTGCAATTTCCAGTTCTCAGCCACCACAAACAGAGCTGCTATAAACATTTTAAAACACATAGGTTCTTTTCCTTTTCCCCTAATCATCTTTGGAAACAGACCAAGCTTCCCTATCAATATTGAGGGCATCATCATCATCCCAGTCCCCCAGGCTTGAAATCTAAGTGTAATCCTTTACTCCTCACCCTTCACTCTTGCCCTGCATATCCAATCTGTTACTGTGCATGAGGAACTAAAAGAAGGCCAGTTTTACTGGATGGTAAAGTGTGTGTAAAGGAGAATAATGTGCAATAAAACTAAAAAGATTGGCTAAAGACAGGGTGTGAAGGACTTTAAATGCCAGAAGAGTTAGTATTTTATCCTGGAGGCAACATGGGACTCCTGAAGCTAGGGAATGACATGTTCCGACCTGCATTTTAGGATTATTATCACTTTGGCACACCTGTGTGGAAGATGAATTGTAAAGGGGTGAGACTTGAGGAAGGCAGATTAGTTATAAAAGTGCTTCCTTAATGGTGGTGTCTGGGACTGAATACAAAATGTATTTTCCCCAGAGAGTACTTTCTTGTGCCTCGCTGATGAAATTGGCCCCACATTAAGATAACACGATCATCATTTTGCATACATTTAAGATATAGGCTGTCTTAATACATTACACAAAGAGAGATGCTCTTTAAATAGCCAGAAATGGGATTTCAGCTACTAGACTGTACACTCAAGGGCAGAGTAATGTTTTTTACTCTCTGACCTCCCCCCGCTTCCCCCAAGTGATGAAAAATATAAGTGAATGAGGAGAAGATGAGAGAGGAGATAAGGTCTGATCTAAAGGGAGGTGGACTTTGTTCTCTCAATTCAACTCAGTTGTGTAGGTACTTCCTCTGTTGCAGATACTATGCTAGGCATTGAGGATAAAAAGACAAAAATAGCCTCAAGAAACTTACATTCTATAAGGAAAAATAATATGTGCCCAGAAAAATAATGTATAATAAACCTGAAAAGGTAATTTGGAACCAGATTGTGTAGAGCACAGAGGAATTTGTATTTTATCTAACCTCAACCGGACCCTCACTGCTGCAAGGCAATAATTTGACCCCTTTGGAATTGATTATCTACCCCACTCCCCAGAGAGGCTGTTCCAAATGCTCTTTTCTGACTTCAAACCTCTCCACCTCCTTCCCTATCCATGAGGGTCCATGAGGACCTTATCTCCTAATTTACTGAGAAAATAGAAGGTGTTTACTGTGACCTCCCCCTTTTTCTTTCTGATCATGAAAAAGGTCTTGACATCATCTCCCCATTCTATCTTTTTTTTTTTTTTTAGTGAGGCAATTGGGGTTAAGTGACTTGCCCAGGGTCACACAGCTGGTAAGTGTTAAGTGTCTGAGATTGGATTTGAACTCAGGTACTCCTGACTCCAGGGCCGGTGCTCTATCCACTGTGCCACCTAGCTGCCCCAATTCTATCTTTTTTTACCCTAATGGTTGATATTGAGGTGACCCTTCTAGACAAGACTCTGGATCCAATCCTATCCTGTCTTTTCCAGAAGATTGCCTTTTCAAACATCTCCCAATTCTCAAATCTTAAATCTCTCCCTATCTATTGGTTCCTTTCCTGCTGCATAGAAACATGTCCAAGTCTTCCCCATCCCAAAACAGCAACAAAACCTCCCACCTTAATTATACACTACCAATCCACACACACTATTGTCCTATATTTCTCCATTTTTTCCTCATCCAAATTCCTAGGAAAAGCTGTCTACACTCACTTTTTCCATTTCCTCTCTTTTCATTTATTCCTCAACCCTTTGCGATCTGTTTTCCAGCCTCAACATTCAGTTAAAATTGTTCTCCAAAGAGTTACCAATGATTTCAGAATTTCCAAGAAATGATGGTGTTCTTTCAGTCCTCATGCTTCTTGACTTCTCTATGGTATCTAACATTGTTAACTATCTATCCTCTCCTTCTAAATATTCTTTCTTCTCTGGATTTTTTTGGGGGGGGATGGCAATTAGGATTAAGTGGCTTGCCATGGGTCACACAGCCAGTAAGTGTCTGAGGCTGGATTTGAACTCAGGCCCTCCTAACTCTAAGGCTGGTGCTCTATCCACTGTGCCACCTAGCCGCCCCTTTATTTTGTTCCTTCCTTCCTTCCTTCCTTCCTTCCTTCCTTCCTTCCTTCCTTCCTTCCTTCCTTCCTTCCTTCCTTCCTTCCTTCCTTCCTTCCTTCCTTCCTTCCTTCCTTCTTTCCTTCCTTCCTTCCTTCCTTCCTTCCTTCCTTCCTTCCTTCCTCCCTTCCTCCCTCCCTCCCTTCCTTCCCTCCTTCCTCTCTGCCCCCTTTCTTCCTTTGGATTTTTTGAAAAGTGCTCTTCACTAATTCTCCTTCTACAGCCTGATGGCTCCTTTGCTGGGTTATTATCTATGCCCTATCTCCTAACTAGGGATATGCCCCAATGCCTTGTCCCAGGTCTCTCTTTTCTTTTCTAAACTATGTGTCTTTTAGGCATCTCAAACTCAATATTCCAGAACAGAACTCTTTGGTTGTAAACATAACCCCCAAATAACATAAACATGTAAACATAACCCCCAAATCCATCCTTCTTCCAAACTTCCTTTCCAGTTACCCAAGATCATATAACCTACATATTATTCCCAACATCTGACTCTCCTTTACCCCCTACATCCAATCAGTTGCCTCTTCTACATCTCTCTCTTCCTTGCTCACATAGCAAGCACTTGGTCTCCTAATTGGTCACCCTGACTCACATCTTTCTCTACCTCAATCCCATCCTTTGTACAATTGCTAAAGTGACTTTCCTTAAGTGTAGATCTGACCATATTACTCCCCTATTTGATAAATTCCAGTAGCTTCCTATTGCTTCTAGGATGAACTATAAACGCTACTTGGCTTTCTTTCTTTCTTTTTAAAATTACATTAAAGGACAGCTAGGTGGTGCAGTGGGTAAAGCACCAGCCCTGGATTCAGGAGGACCTGAGTTCAAATCCAGCCTCAGACACTTGACACTAACTAGCTGTGTCACCCTGGGCAAGTCACTTAACCCTCACTGCCCCACAAAAAATTACATTAAAAAAGTTTTTATTAAGTGCCTACTCTGTGCCAGGCCCTGTAGGAACTAGAGATACAAAGAAAAAACAAAACACTTCTTGTTCCCAAGGATCTTTGTTATTGTTGTTTGTCTTTGAGAATGTGACATTGATTTTATTTCTTAAATTGTTTTAATTTAGATTTTTTTCATTCATCAAAAATTGTCATTTCTCTCCCCTGCATATTCCTTATTAAGAAAGAAAAACACAATCCTTGTTGCAAATATGTATATGTATAGTCAAGCAAAACACATTTCTCAATTGGTTGTGTGTGTGTTTATGCATAGATGTAGATATTGATTCTTTTTGTTGTTATTGTTGTTGTTGTTGTTGTTTTGGTGGGGCAATGAGGGTTAAGTGACTTGCCCAGGGTCACACAGCTAGTAAGTGTCAAGTGTCTGAGGCCGGATTTGAACTCAGGTCCTCCTGAATCCAGGGCTGGTGCTTTATCCACTGTGCCACCTAGCTGCCCCTGATGTAGATATTGATATCTAGAGATAGAGATATAGACATCAATATAGACACATATAGAGATATGGATATAGATTAGATCTATAGAGATATAGATAGAGCCATGGAGATATGAAAATAGATATATCTATAGATATAGAGATAGATATATCTATAGCTAGCTGATACAGTAGATTAAGTGCTGGCCCTTGAGTCAGGAAGACTCATCTTCCTGAGTTCAAATCTGACCTCAGACACTTACTAGCTGTGTGACCCTGAGCAAGTCACTTAACCTTGTTTGCCTCAGTTTCCTCATCTGTAAAATGAACTGGAGAAGGAAATGGTGAAATAGCTCTAGTATCTTTGCCAAGAAAACTTCAAATGGAGTTACAAAAAGCTGGACAGGACTGAAACAACTGAACAACAAATAGATAGAGATAAATCTGTCTATCTCTATATAAATCTGCCCTCTAAGCTTATCACCTCTTTTAGAGCTCTTCACAACCAGGTTCTAGGCTCCCTTTCAAGAATCATTCTACATCATTCCCTTTCCCACATTTTATAGTCCAGTCAAAATAGTCTTTTTATCTTCCTTACACAACACATTCCATCTTCCTGTTACATCAATGCCATCCCTTACGTCTTAAACATCTTACCTCTTTCCCTATTCCCCATAGAATCTCTACTTGCTTTAAAATTCAGCTCAGAAAATATCTTCTAGGTGAAGCTCAACTTCATCCTCAAGTACTTGTAATTATTTTGTATTTATTCCATATATGATTACATTTGTACACATTGAGGGCACTACCATCATCCAGTCCTCCAGGTTTGAAACCTAAGCATAACCCTTTACTCCTCGCCTCTCCCACTTGTATTCCCTATCTACTATTGTTTGTCAATCAATATGTGGAAGGTATCAATATCTATATCTATATCTATACACACAGACACACACATATGGCCAATAGACTTGAGGGCAGGACCCAGCACAATGCCTGTGGGGTACATAGTAGGTGCTTAATAACTGCTTACTAACTGATTAACTGTGCTTTAAGAGTAATCATTTGATAATCGTGTGTGGGTAATGGGTTGGAGTGGGGCAATTCTGGATTTAGGCAGATCAAGTAGGAGGCTATTACAATAGTTTATATGATAGGTGATAAGGGACTGAATTAAGGTGATGGCTGCAGTACTGGAGAGAAGGGGATCGATAGGAGAGATGTTATAGATGAAGAATGAGTAAGACTTTGTAACTGATTGTATATGGAGAGTGGCAAGAATTGAGAATGACTTCCAGGTCACAACCATAGGCGAATTAAAGAATAATGGAGCCTTTGACAGGAATAGAGAAGCTAGGAGGGGGTGTGGTTTTTAGGGAGAAAGATTCTGTTTTGGATGTTTTGAGTTTGCTTATGAAAGGGGCAGCTGGGTGGTGCAGTGGATGGAACACTAGCTCTGGAGTCAGGAGGACCCGAGTTCAAATTCTACTTTGGACACTTACTAGCTGTGTGACTCTGGGCAAGTCATTTAACCCCAATTGCTTAAAAAAACATGCCTATGGAACATCCAAGTGTTGAGGTGGGTCAATCACTGCAACAGCTTGAATGTAGGCTATACCTACATTCTAGGATCTAGGAGTCTTAAAATGAAAAGGAGATATGATCAGTTCCTCCCACCCATTTCACTTCCTGCATAGAGAGGCAAAGGTCTCTCCTAATGATTATGAGTAACCCAGCATCTGCACCAGGGAGGGGGCCAAAGGGCAAGATTCTGTATTCCTTCAAGTCTGTGCCCAATTAGCAGTGGTGGTGGAGCAGCTGGTTTTCCCCATTTGTGTTTGAAGCCCCCCCCTCCACCATTTATGACATGTGTCAGGGATGTTCCCTCACTTTCTGAAGGTTCCAGGATGGTGACTGATGGGGAAACAAGGTGCTCTCTATTACCTCCACTGCCAAACCAGGAGATTTTTAAGCATGGTTATTGGTTGAGGGAAAAAGTGGGGAGCAAGGGAATAAGGGAGAGCCTATCGTGCTGTGGCTGACTTTGTGCTTGTTCTCATAAAGATAGGAGCCTGTTCGTCATGACCTTGGCTGAACCTCAGAGAAATGTTCCCCTACACAGATGGTTATGAGCTCATACAAAGAACAAAGGTGCCAAAGTTTGTTCATGGTCTCAATTTCTGACTTAACCCTTCACTCTCCTATACCAGCCTCCACACTCTAAAGCAAGCACATTTGATTATATTTTTGTCATGGATCCCTTTGGCAGGCTGATGAAGCCTATGGACACCTTCTCAGAATCACATTTTTAAGTGCAGAAAATAAAATATGTAAGGAAAAAGAAAATATAGGAAATATGTAAGGAAAAAGAAATATAGTTACTGACTTATTAAACACACACACACAATTTCATAGACTGCATAAGAATGCCTGCTCTAAAGCGTGCTATGGGTAAACATGAACAAGAAAACATTCAGTCCTTCGTATGTTGGGGTGCATTCTGTTTATGAAACAGGACATCAGCAAATTGCCCAGGTTTGTCAGAGGCCCTAACACAAGGTGGAGATTCTGGACTGGAGCTTAGTACAGAGAAGATAGAACAAGTAAATTTGTGATTTATCTGTATATAAATGACATGGGAGCTGATATGAGAGAGAGAGAGAGAGAGAGAGAGAGAGAGAGAGAGAGAGAGAGAGAGAGGAATAGAGAAATGGAGAGAGAAAAGAAGGGAGGGAGAGAGGAGAGGGGTAAGGGGTGGAGGGGAGAGAGAGGGGGAGGGATGGAGAGAGCACCAAATGACTCAGACCCAGGGGTCCATGGATAAATTTAGGGGATATATGAACTTGGATGGGAAAAATGACATCTTTGTCTTAACTGAGCTCTAACTGAAACTTAGCATCTCTTTGAATTATGAATGTAAGCAACAAACTAAAGTAGCATTAGCAGTAGCTGTGACTGTCACCAAAGAAATTACAGATCTTTTCATATCACATTATAACTGCTGCAGATATTTAAAAATACCGATTTTTATGCCCCTCACTACCCTATCTTACCTGCCACTTGATCACCAACGGTCACATTCTTCATATTCACAGACAATTATATGGTACATCTTTGCCTTGTAGGTATTCAGTCACCAAAAAGTAACACTTCCAGTTCTCAAACTTGTGACAGAGACACTGTTGCTTTCCTGTATTCCCTATCTACAATTGTTTGTCAATCAATATGTGGAAGGAGGTCAGTAGTTTTCATTGTTAAAGTTTTGCAAAGCTGGATAGTTCAGACGGGAAGTCTTAATTTTTCATAAGACAGCTGTGGCCTTTTGTAATGTGGATATGCATGCTACCTTAAAGTGTAGACCAGGCAAGTTCAAACATATCTGACAGTTAAGATAATTGTTGAAGTGTTATTTAGAATAATATATTATTTTAGCTAATAGATTGTGCAGGGTCATTCATTCTGTTGTAAGTTCTGTGAATAGATTCTTTTATTTGTTTTTCTTTCTGTAAGTCCCTTTTGGTAGACTGTGTTGCATAGTAAAGGCTGCAGATGAAGTATGTTGTTTAGGTGATATTTGTGTATTATTGTTCTGTGAAAATACCATGAATTTAAAAATTATTTCTGAGAAAATGGAGAATGATATCAAATGAGAACTATTTTTTCTATGAAGTCATGGAAAGCCACACAATTCCATGTGATAAAATAATGGAATTTGGGAGATGCCCAGGAGCCCCACCTGACTGATTTAGTATAGTTTGAATTGGGTGAGAATAAGAAACTGACTACTTGGGGATGAATAGATGGAGGCCACACCTGGATGGCCTTGAGTGACGTGTTGGTGTACTACTGATGTCAGCAGGGGACCACTCTCAGCCAACCAGCTTGAAGGACCTCCCCTTTAGGGGAGGGAGAGAGAAAGTAGTAAGGGGGAACGCTGGCTCTTGGAAGCTCTCTTTCCTTTTGGTGAGCTTTGGAGCATACCGGAAAGGGACTGCACAGCTGACTCTCATTGAAAAACTCTTTCTAGGTCCTTCCTGATTTAATCATTGAGCTACTGTTCTTCTATTGAAGTTCATGGCATTTGATGATATGCAATCTACCAATTTTTTGAAACATTATGGGGCAGCTAGGTGGCGCAGTGGATAAAGCACCGGCCCTGAATTCAGGAGGACCTGAGTTCAAATCTGGCCTCAGACACTTGACATTACTAGCTGTGTGACCTTGGGCAAGTCACTTAACCCTCATTGCCCTGCAAAAAAACAAAACAAAACAAAACAAAAAAAAAAATGCTGAAACATTATTTACACTAGAAAAGCCTGTCATAATCTGGCTCCAAACTACTTTTTGAGATATAATAACTTAATTCCATTCCCTGCCCCCTTTCCCATAACCACAGGGGAGGAGGAGGAAGGAAGAAGAAGAAAAAGTAGAGGAGTAAGAGAAGGAAGAAGAACAAGAAGAGGAGGAGGAGGAAAGAAAGGAGGAAGAAAAGGAGGAGGAGGAGGAAGAGGAAGCAAAGAGGAGGGATTGGCTCCGTCCCGCTGCTCATTGGAAAGGACAGTAAGCTACTTCTCACATCCAGAGAAGAAGAACTAAATGTCTAAAGGTCAGAGAGACAACTGGACCCCTAAGGAGACACTGTGGAATTCTCAGGGGAGAGTATTTTTGAGTCTGGCCCCCTTTTGCCTACACTTTCCTAGCTCCATGAGCAATGAGTTAGCTGAGGTGTGCATTGTTCAGAAGTCCCTGACAGCTACAAGTTAGAAGAAACCCCTAATGCTGGGGGCTTGAAGAATTCCAATTTGCACCATAGTTAGAGGTCTGTGGATCCTAACATTTCACCTGATACTAGACCCTACTGGATGTGTTAGTTGCAAATTACATTGTATTATAACATACACCCTTTGCTGACTCAGAGGAGAGGCCACAGGGGCCAAGCAAACTAGAGTATGCCTTTCCTAAAATTCCTAGATCTGAGGTATCCCTGAGTGTCAGCTGACAGGCTGTTCTAGAGGCTTTGGGTGGTCCGGCTGAGCAGTGGGATGTTTTAGGATGTATCACTGCATTGGAGCATGTTGGAGTTGAGTTTCCTTGGTCATTTTCAGGAAGCACATGCGCCAAGAACTTTGAAATAAGGTCATAATCCCTTGGTCCATATGATGGGAAAAGAGGATAGCTGTATAAAAGACTGGCCACTGAGCCAGGACAAGCCACCTAGTCTAAGACCTTAATGGGAGAGACATCTACTTTCTCTCTCCCTCCATCTATTTCTTTTTTTCCCTTCCTTCCTTCCTTCCTTCCTTTCTTTCTTTCTTTCTTTCTTTCTTTCTTTCTTTCTTTCTTTCTTTCTTTCTTTCTTTCTTTCTTTCTTTCTTTCTTTCTTTCTTTCTTTCTTTCTTTCTTTTTCTTTTCCTTCCTTCCTTCCTTCCTTTTTTTGTTTTGCAGGGCAATGAGAGCTAAGTGACTTGGCCAGGGTTACACAGCTACTGTCAAGTGTCTGAGGCCAGATTTGAATTCAGGTCCTCCTGAATCCAAGGCTGGTGCTTTATCCACTGCACCACCTAGCTGCCCTCTCTCCCCATCTAGTAAGCATGTAGAGACACCATAGAGGATGTTTTTTGAACTTTTGGATGGAAGGGGATGTACTGGGGAGCATGCAACTCCCTGGAGCTATAGCAGCTGCTTGCATGTAGCAGCAGGCCCTTATGCTCCCTAGGTCAACCTGAGCATGAGACCTGGGACCCTGACAGCCTGTTATGCTTTGTGCTTCTTTCTCTGCACGTAGGTGACTGCGCAGAGATCCTGAGATGTCTATTTTCAACCTCGTGAGCTAGAAAGGTTGGGAGCCCCTGAGATCTTCAGTCAGAGCTGACTAGCAGCAGGAGGAATTTTCTTTAACTAAAACTTCCTTGGAGAAGATGACCCCTGATAGGCTGATGAGTCTAAAACATGTCGTGGCTTGGAGGTCTGGTCCTTGACAGAACAGTTTGGATAGCGAAGAGCTGAGGTAAAAGTAAAATGCCTTTTCAACAGTTCCACCAAGAGCTCCATGGGTTTTTTTGGATTTTTTTGGTTTTGTTTGTTTGTTTGTTTTTTGCAGGGCAATGAGGGTTAAGTGACTTACCCAGGGTCACACAGCTATTAAGTGTCGAGTGTCTGAGGCCAGATTTGAACTCAGGTCCTCCTGAATCCAGAGCTGGTGCTTTATCCACTGAGCCACCTAGCTGCCCCTGAGCTCCCTGTTTTAATGATTTACATATCACCTTCCAGGGAATATCATTATAGGTTACTTTATCATGTCCTGGATCTTTGTCAATGCATGGTTATGAGGCTTTTGTATTTTAAGCAGTTTTTAGGGGGGGATAGGGGTTAAGTGACTTGTCATGGGTCATGCAACTAGTGTCTGAGGTCAAATTTGAATTCAGGTCCTCCTGAGTCCAGGGCCTGTGCTCTATCCACTTCACCACCTTAAACATTTCTTTTGCAGGGAGGAAATAAATAGCTGTCCTGTACTGGTCCACATTGTACATTAAATACCTTTCTGATTCCTTGGGGTCCACCCAAGCTCAAGCCCAACCTGAGCCTTCTTTATAAAGAGCTGGAGACAATGAGAAAAGAGCTTGGCTCCTCTTTTGAGAGACGAGGCTTCCCAAAGACTGAACCTAGTCCTCACAAAAGCCCAGAACTGGGACCTCTTAGTAGGAGAGAATACTCTAGCTCCCTGGGCCAGCCTGGTCTGTTAAATTATTTCGTATTGATATTTATTATTGAAAATTCTACCCCCAAGTAAACTACTATATGCAGTTAGTAGGTTTTGTCTGTTCATATGACCAAGGCTTGGGAGAAGAAGATTCAGGGTTTGACAGAGGTGGGGAACTGAGAGCTGACTTGGTTTCATCCACAGTAATTACCCCATATCGTCCCACCTGGGTCACAGAGAAGAGCAAGGGGATTAGGTTCACAGCTTAGCTTAGTTCCTATAGAGCAGTTCCCAAGCCCGAGTCTACTCCCATCCCTCTAAAGCTTGAATCACAGGTTTCCCGGCTTCTCTGAGCTTCTCTGCCAGGTTGGCTGGCTTCAATATGCCACCTGACATCCTGGCTCCTTCAAGGATTCATTCACTCCCTCCTTCAAGGTTGGCTTGAGCAGATCCAGTGGGGATTGCCGCCTGCACCAGGAAGCTGAGGATAAGAGAAACAGAATAGAAGGGCCCCTGTGCTGTGGAGAGGCCACCCACAGTGGTGAAGGGAACACTGAAGAGAAAGGTGCTTTCGGGTTAGGTGATCTGGGCACGCTCCGGGGACTAAATCAGAGATGGGTTGTTAGAGCATGTGTTCAGAATGAGACCTTAGGTTCACAAATTCACACCATTTTTATTTACAGAAGTAAAGTCTGTCTCCTGTTGACCTGCCTGCACTTCTCCCATGTTCCCCTTCATGTTGCCCCATCAGGGCTTTTCTGATCTAAGGTTATTGGTATTTAGTTCCTCCTCCTCTGATTATGATATATACCTGTGTACAAATATCACCTCTCCGCCAAAAGGAATGTCAGAAGCTTGAGAATAACAACTGATTTTCATTATCTTTGTATCCCTAGTACCTAGCACAGTGCCTGGAATTTAGCAAAGTGCTTGAGAAGAGCTTGCTAGATTGGATTGCAAGTAAATGAAATAAGATCCTCTTCCAGCATGATTAAGTTTGGTGTATGTGGAAGTTTAAAACCATTCTCTCTCGGGGCAGCTAGGTGGCGCAGTGGATGGAGCGCCGGCCCTGGAGTCAGGAGTACCTGGGTTCAAATCCGACCTCAGACACTTAACACTTACTAGCTGTGCGACCCTGGGCAAGTCACTTAACCCCAATTGCCTCACTAAAAAAAAAAAAATTCTCTCTCAGGGCAGCTAGGTGGTGTAGTGGATAGAGTACTGGCCCTGGATTTAGGAGGACCTGAGTTCAAATTCTGCCTCAGACACTAAACACTAGCTGTGTGACCCTGGGCTTATCCCCACTTAACCCCAATTATCTCACCAAGAAAACTAAAAAAAAAACAAAACCCAGACCAAAAAACCATTCTCTCTCTCTCTCTCTCTCTCTCTCTCTCTCTCTCTCTCTCTCTCTCTCTCTCTCTCTCTCTCTCTCTCTCTCTCTCTCTCTCTCCTCTCCTCTCCTCTCTCTCCTCTCTCCTCCCTCCCTTTAACTAAAGACTGCAAAATTTTATTTGGCCAACTTTACTTGAATTCTATTCCTTTGCCCACATACTCTCTGACCAAAGAGGGGCTTAAATATCCTTGGCCCATCTTAACTCAATCCAAATTGATCCATAGTTTGGGTTAAATATAGAACTGATGGATTAGAGCAGATCTGCCTACATTTTTCTAAGAAGTTCACATGGAGTTCTAAGGTTGTGGGTTGGTATCGCTAGTACACAGTAAATGGAGTATCCACATGGGGCAGCTAGGTGGCACAGTGGATAGAGCACTGGGTCTGGAGTCAGGAAGACCTGAGTTCAAATCTAGCCTCAGACACCTACTAGCTATGTGTCCCTGGACTTAACCCTGTTTACCTCAGTTTCCTCATCTGTAAAATGAGCTGGAGGAGGAAATGGCAAGTCACTCCAGTATTTTTGCCAAGAAAATCCCCAAATGGGGCACAAAGAGTCATACACACAATATATTTACATAGGGATTCTAGTGGTATAATGAGGAAAGCACTGGAGAGAGCAGGTTCAAGACCAGGTTTTGTCAAATACTAGTCATTTATGAGTTTCAGCTTTCCTGCATACATAATGAAATAAACATATATATGTGTGTGTATACACATGTATATACACATATGTATATATACCCACATGTATACACACACACACACACACACACACACATATATATATATATATATATATAGTATAAAATAAAGGGGTTGGCTGGATGACATCTATGGACACTTCTGGCTCTTCCAGTCTATGATTCTTCTTGCTTTTTTCTGGGCCTCTTAATCATGAGTCAAAGAATGAACCGCAACAGGTATTTATTAAATGTCTATCATTGTGTGCCTAGCACCAAACACCCCAGAGTGGGGAAGTGTCCTATGTTTGTTATTGGTCCATTGTCCACTTTTTATTTTTATTTTTTAATTTTTTTGGTGAGGCAATTGGGGTTAAGTGGCTTGCCCAGGGTCACACAGCTAGTAAGTGTCAAATGTCTGAGGTAGAATTTGAACTCAGGTCCTCCTGACTCCAGGGCTGGTGCTCTATCCACTGCGCCACCTAGCTGCCCCATTGTACACATTTTAAACCAAGGTCATAAGATGCTTTTTGGTTCAAGCCTATTTAGATAGTTCTGATTTACTGGACGACTACAGTGGAAAGCTGCATTCTGGTTATTGATCTTAACAAGGATAACACAAAGTCATCTGCTGGGTATACTTATTGATTAAATGTAATGTTTGCAAAGAAAAAAAATTCAAGGACCCTTAAATAGAGGAGGAGAGACATGAGGGTTTTTTTTTTGTTGTTGTTCTGTTTTGTTTTTGCTAGTTTTTGCATGATTTAATTTCTTGATGAATAACAAATATCATAGATTCACTGATTTAGACTTGAAAGGGACCTCCAAGACCCCTCATTTGGCAGATGAGGAAACTGAGGCTTTGAGTGGTTAAGTGACTTGCCTAAGGTCACACAGTTACTAAGTATGGGGAAGAAGAAGAGAACAAGCATTTATTAAGTTCTTACTATGTACCAAGCAGTGTGTTAAACTCTTTACCGATATTTGATCCTCACAACAACCCTAGGAGGTAGGTGCTCTTACTATTCCGGAGGAAATCTGAGACAGCCAAAGGTTAAGTGATTTGTCTAGGGTCTCACAGCTAGTAAGTAGCTGAGGCTGAATTTCAACTATGGGTCTTCCTGACCTATCCTGCCACCTAGCTTCCTCAAAGGACAATTTCTAATTAAGTTTTGGCAACGGAGACTTAGGAAACACAGATTGGTTACTTTGGAGTTGCCCTGTAGCGCCTCCTAGAGGACCTTTGAGACCATGAAGGTACCCATGCTTGTGGACAAGCTGTCCACCCTTGCCGGGAATGCACTTTCTTCTCTCCTCTACCTCCTTCAACCTTCCATTTCCCTTAAAGTTCTGTTCACATGCTACAAGAGGCCTTTTCCCCCAACCCCCCCAGCTTCTAGTACCTGACCCATCAAGTTACTTTGTATTAGTTTTGTACATCTCTACTATATCTCCATAATGAAATCAGAGATCCAGCCTAATTATTTTTTAACATGTATGTAGCACTCTAAATAGCTACTCCTCCAACTTAGATTCTTGAATGGCTGGACAGAAACTCTCCCATGGCAAGTCAAGGCCATAAGGGGAGTCGGGAGCAAGAAACCCCCTCACCTTGTCGGGGGGTCCATATGACACTCCTGAGCCTTTACCGCCTCCTACTCTCAGATTACTATAATTCTTCCAGGGTTTAGCTATTTCAAATCCCTAGAAATGTGACTAATTAGTTCGCTCAGCCAATCCAGTTGTTCTCTTTGTGACCCAAACCTCATAAAAGTCTCACCAGCTTTGGCTGTATTTTTGCATTTAGTTTAATGCCTCATTAACAACCTGTGATTACATTGTGGACTTCCTGTGCCAAAGACCAGCTCACCTACAAATATACTTTTTATGTGTACTTATGGGTGTACATGTTGTCTTCCCTTTACAATATAAACTACTTAAGGCCCAATAATAGTTTCATTTTTGCCTTTTTATTCCCAGAACCTAGAACAGTAGGTGTTTTAAAATAAATGCACCTAAATTATCAAGGGCAACAAGAAACAATTAGAAGATATGTGTTTCCTGAATTAGGGTGGAGAAGGTCCGTTGCCTTGTCTAGAATACCAACTGGCCATACCCACTAGCAGAGGCCACAGTATGGTGCCTGGACACAATATTTCAGGGCTCGAAGGAATCTTGGAGATCATCCAGTTCAACTTTATCATTCGGATGAGGAAGAAACTGAGGTTCATATGACTAGTCAAGCAAACGAGGAATCCTGAAGAGTTGGAACACCATGACCACAATAACAATGATTTGAGCTTATTGCATGTGGAATAAGACGCCCTCTCTTATAATTGCAGATGCAATAAGGAGAAATCATCCCTGTTTTAGGGCCAATGCATTTATTGGAACAATAATGACATGGCATGAACTCTTGTGAAGAACCTGAGATTGTTGTTGTTGATCCTTCATTCTGAAAGAGGACACGACTAGCTCTGAATTGGATTTAAGTGCGGGAGAGCTGTGCAAGGTCACCAACCTCACTCTCTCCTCCAGAGCCAACTGGGTCCAGTGGCAAGATCTCTCTCTCTCTCTCTCTCTCTCTCTCTCTCTCTCTCTCTCTCTCTCTCTCTCTCTCTCTCTCTATATATATATATATATATATATATATATATATATATACACATACATACATACATACGTATATCAGGATGACTGGAGATGGCCCTGGATGTTTAAAGCAATTGGGATTAAGTGACTTACCCAGAGTCACACAGCTAATAAGTATCTGAGGTGAGATTTGAACCCAGATTCTCCCATCTTCGAGGTCAGTGCTCTACCCACCGTGACACCTACATACTGCAAAGAACCTGAGAGATGAGTTGTTGGAAGGGAAAAGAAAGCCAGGAGCAATGGAGGGGCAAGGGGGAAGTGAATGTGGAGTCAAAAGTTTATACTGGACCTGCAATACAACGAGAATCTCTCCCTTGATTATACTGATGCTGCATTTTTGGACAATGAATTGGCAGTACCTGTGAGGCTAGACTCTTTTTTAACCTCAGGTACTTGCCTGTTGTTCCATCTAATAGATGTCAGATGACCTAATAAAAGTATCGAGCATAAACCCTAAATGAATGTCAATTTGTTTACTGCCCTTATTGTGTGGCACATTTTAAAGTCTAGATTTGTCCAGGGGAGTTAAAGCATTAAGTCATAGATTTAGACAATGGCAGTGAAGCCTCAGCAATTAGAAGCCTCGCAGGCAGCCAATTAGGCTTAAGGATTTGTCTCTTAGCTGACTGTTGTAGCAAAGATAACTCAGTTTATTGAATTAGGTTCTAATGGTTTTTAATGGGCACTGAGGTCTTTATGGCTATTGCTTCTCCAGGGGGTAAAAGAACCTCTTCTGTGGCCAATTTATGTTTATTCTTAGTAATTCCTTTACTTCCCCCCATTCCCCTCCTCCACCCCCCTTCAAAGGTGAAATTATTTCTTGGGAATATGGGGTAGGGGTAGAATGAAGCTTTGCTGAGACCAGTTTCCTTGTTGAGAAATCAGAGAAGCTCAGAGCAATGAATGCAGGGCGAACTGGGATGGTGGGTAATGGATGTGGACTGAGACATGTCAACAGCATCAGCTGAATGGGGCCCTGCTAGGCACTGGATTGGAGTAATAGCTGTAGAGTTGTAGAGATCATCTAATCTACTCCTCTCATTTTACAGAAAAAGCATCTTGTGATTTTATGTTCCCTTATAGTGTTGGAAGTCATTTCAGTTATCTCTGACCCGCATTTTCTTTATTTAGTACAGCATCTGGGAGACACAGAAAATGCTAAAACTGCCTATCCAAAAAGAAGCCATTGATGTATTTCAAATCCATCTTCTATCTTTGCCGGGGCCCCCACCCCAATCCACTGCCCCCTAGGGATTTCTCCTGTACCAGGTCCAGGCAGCTTGTACAGGTCCCACATTGAGCTACTGTCCTCATGACTGAGCTCCCTGACTCCCAGGATCCTATGGCCACCTGCTCCAGCTTGCTGGTCCTCCAGGCAGAGCTCTTGGGGCTTCACAGGACACATCGAGGTTGAACTTCTAGGGAGAACCTTGAACAGTTAAAACACTTGCCTCTTTCAATGGATCTTTCCACTACTGATCCTCTACCTGGATTCATCCCTTGATTTTTAGAACCCTTGGACCTCCTTCCTAACCTGAGATTCTGAACTTGTGGCTGATGAATATGCAAATCCAAATCCCTATCCCCAACTGCCTACTCCTTACTCCTTGAGGGCAGCTAGGTGGCACAATGGTTAGAGCACTGGCCCTGAAGTTGGGAGGACCTGAATTCAAATATCACTTCAGACACTTATTAGTTGTGTGACCCTGGGCAAATCACTCAACTCCAATTGCCTCAAACGTACAGGGCCATCTCCCTGTCATCCTGATATATATCTTTCCACTGGATCCAGATGGTTCTGGAGGAGAGAATGAAGTTGGTGACCTTGCACAGAACTCCCTCACTTAAATACAATTCAGTGAAAGTCATGACATCACCCTGGTGTCATGGTCCTCTTTGAAAATGAAGGACAGGGGCAGCTAGATGGCGCAGTGGATAGAGCACCGGCCCTGGAGTCAGGAGTACCTGAGTTCAAATCCAGCCTCAGACACTTAACACTTACTAGCTGTGTGACCCTGGGCAAGTCACTTAACCCCAATTGCCTCACCAAAAAAAAAAAAAAAAAAGAAAAAGAAAATGAAGGACAAACAACCACTCCCTACTCCTATCTACACCAACCTCCCCCCTCCCCAAGTCCACTAATGTCCTCCTGCAGACCACCTTGCCCCTTCTACAGTACCCTCTGGAATGCCAGCTCCATAATGAATAAACTTCCCTTCATCTTAAACCTCTTCCCTTTTCACTCTTTCTACCTCCTGGAGCTCAGTGGGCCCTGGTTATCTCCTGACAACACTGCCTACTTAACCACCCTTTCTTTCTTTCAGCCCAGAATTATTTTCTTTTAACATTCTTCTTTTTACCTTTTGAGTTCCAAATTCTTTTCCTCCTTCTAGCTTTTCTCCCACCCATTGAGAAAGCAAGCAATATGATGTCAGTTATACAAGTGAAATCATGCAAAACATATTTACATATTAACCATCTTTTAAAATAAAAGCAAGAAAAATAAAGTGAAAAAATAGGATGCAAGTATGCTTCAGTCTGTACTTCATCATTTCTCTCTCTGGAGGTGGATAACATTCTTCATTATGAGTCCTTTAGAATTGTCTCAGATCACTGGGTTGATTAGAGTAGCTAAGTCTTTTTGAAAATTTTTAAAGCTTAAATATCTCGAAAGTACAGGGAAAATGTTATTAGGATAAATATTTAACCCAAAGACACAAAGCAAAAAAAAAAAGATAAGGTCAAATTTGGGTAATAGTGAATGGTCCAATTTGACTGGGAATAAGAGTTAAAATAATAGCTGATGGGGGCGGGTAGGTGGCACAGTGGATAAAGCACCGGCCCTGGATTCAGGAGGACCTGAGTTCAAATCCAACCTCAGACACTTGACACTTACTAGCTGTGTGACCCTGGGCAAGTCACTTAACCCTCATTGCCCCCTCCTAAAAAAATGGGGAAAAAAAGAAAACTTGTTTCCTTCCTTTTCCAGACATTCTTTTTTCACCAGATGATCTACTCTTTAGCCACTACCTTTGGCTACACCCTCTTTAAGAGGATCTTTGTCAGCATGAGTGAAAGGGAAAAATGGGAGAAAGGCAAGATGGCCAACTGATCAGCCAGCCCCAACCCCACCAATCATACTGATATTTTTAAAGTTTTAGCCCAGGGGAAAAAGAACCAGATCCACATGGCTTGATCTCTTTCTGTTATGGAGAAGTTTATAAAATATAACAATTAGTAAGATTCTCTTTCTTATAGCATTTGGGTCCCCAGTTGGGGAGGGGACAAGAAAAATTTCTTGCCCAGCATTTCAGGAAAGGTATCTGTTTCTCTCTCCATCTCTCTGTGTGTCTCTCTCTGTCTCTGTCTCTCCCTCTTTTTCTCTCCCCTGACATGCCCCCCTTTTTCACAATTACCCAATTATAAATGGTACAGTATACAAATGTTTTACCATATTTATATTTAGGGTAAGCTGGCATGAATACTAATTAAACCAGATATTATAAATTTAGCATTAGAGAACAGGAAAAAAAATAGATTTAACATCAGCCCTCTCAGGAAGTAAGAATGGGGGATGAAGAGAGGAAGGTGGAATCATCATCTTTATCAGATCACCAGAAATGTTCCTTTAGGATAAGTCTATTTCAGACATCCCCCTCCTCACTGTCCCAACAGGCACTGCCAGTGGTGATAACCACAGCAGCATCACAGGCAGCTACTCAAATAGCACTTGTGCCAGGTAGTCACCTCTATGCCACTCCCCCTGTTTCTTTCTTTCTTTCTTTCTTTCTTTCTTTCTTTCTTTCTTTCTTTCTTTCTTTCTTTCTTTCTTTTTCTTTGTATCCCTCTCTCTTCTCTTCCAAAATAGAGTGTGCAAAATCCTTGCTCATCCCTGTGACTTGGTGCACATTACTACC